>NC_090396.1:49241124-49956553 GCF_036365525.1 Heterodontus francisci
CTGTGAGGCTGCAGTGCTAACCACTGCGCCGCCCCTAAGGGGAAGAGTAGGCAGGGAGCAGATGATGAACGCAAAGGGACTGGTGGTCTGAGGTGCATTTGTTTTAATGCAAGAAGTGTAGTAGGTAAGGCAGATGAACTTAGGGCTTGGATTAGTACCTGGGAGTATGATGTTATTGCTATTACTGAGACGGGATAGAGAGGGAGGTAAAAGGGGTGGAGGAGTTGCATTATTGATCAAAGAGGATATCACAGCTGTGCTGAAGGAGGGCACTATGGAGGACTCGAGCAGTGAGGCAATATGGGCAGAACTCAGAAATAGGAAGGGTGCGGTAACAATGTTGGGGCTGTACTACAGGCCTCCCAACAGCGAGCGTGAGATAGAGGTACAAATATGTAAACAGATTATGGAAAGATGTAGGAGCAACAGGGTGGTGGTGATAGGAGATTTTAATTTTCCCAACATTGACTGGGATTCACTTAGTGTTAAAGGTCTAGATGGAGCAGAATTTGTAAGGAGCATCCAGGAGGGTTTTCTAGAGCAGTATGTAAATAGTCCAACTCGGGAAGGGGCCATACTGGACCTGGTGTTGGGGAATGAGCCCGGCCAGGTAGTTGAAGTTTCAGTAGGGGACTACTTTGGGAATAGTGATCACAATTCCGTAAGTTTTAGAATACTCATGGACAAAGACGAGAGTGGTCCTAAAGGAAGAGTGCTAAATTGGGGGAAGGCCAACTATACCAAAATTCGGCAGGAGCTGGGGAATGTAGATTGGGAGCAGCTGTTTGAAGATAAATCCACATTTGATATGTGGGAGGCTTTTAAAGAGAGGTTGATTAGCGTGCAGGAGAGACATGTTCCTGTGAAAATGAGGGATAGAAATGGCAAGATTAGGGAACCATGGATGACAGGTGAAATTGTGAAACTAGCTAAGAAGAAAAAGGAAGCATAGATAAGGTCTAGGCGGCTGAAGAAAGACGAAGCTTTGGAAGAATATCGGGAATGTAGGACCAATCTGAAACGAGGAATTAAGAGGGCTAAAAGGGGTCATGAAATATCTTTAGCAAACCGGGTTAAGGAAAATCCCAAAGCCTTTTATTCATATATAAGGAGCAAGAGGGTAACTAGAGAAAGGATTGGCCCACTCAAGGACAAAGGAGGAAAACTATGCGTGGAGTCAGAGAAAATGGGTGAGATTCTAAACGAGTACTTTGCATCGGTATTCACCGAGGAGAGGGACATGACGGATGTTGAGGTTAGGGATAGATGTTTGATTACTCTAGGTCAAGTCAGCATAAGGAGGGAGGAAGTGTTGGGTATTCTAAAAGGCATTAAGGTGGACAAGTCCCCAGGTCCGGATGGGATCTATCCCAGGTTACTGAGGGAAGCGAGAGAGGAAATAGCTGGGGCCTTAACAGATATCTTTGCAGCATCCTTAAACACGGGTGAGGTCCCGGAGGACTGGAGAATTGCTAATGTTGTCCCCTTGTTTAAGAAGGGTAGCAGGGATAATCCAGGTAATTATAGACCGGTGAGCCTGACGTCAGTGGTAGGGAAGCTGCTGGAGAAGATACTGAGGGATAGGATCTATTCCCATTTGGAAGAAAATGGGCTTATCAGTGATAGGCAACATGGTTTTGTGCAGGGAAGGTCATGTCTTACCAACTTAATAGAATTCTTTGAGGAAGTGACAAAGTTGATTGATGAGGGAAGGGCTGTAGATGTCATATACATGGACTTCAGTAAGGCGTTTGATAAGGTTCCCCATGGTAGGCTGATGGAGAAAGTGAAGTCGCATGGGGTCCAGGGTGTACTAGCTAGATGGATAAAGAACTGGCTGAGCAACAGGAGACAGAGAGTAGCAGTGGAAGGGTGTTTCTCAAAATGGAGATGTGTGACCAGTGGTGTTCCACAGGGATCCGTGCTGGGACCACTGTTGTTTGTGATATACATAAATGATTTGGAGGAAAGTATAGGTGGTCTGATTAACAAGTTTGCAGACGACACTAAGATTGGTGGAGTGGCAGATAGTGAAGGGGACTGTCAGAGAATACAGCAGAATATAAACAGACTGGAGAGTTGGGCAGAGAAATGGCAGATGGAGTTCAATCAGGGCAAATGCGAGGTGATGCATTTTGGAAGATCCAATTCAAGAGTGAACTATAATATAAATGGAAAAGTCCTGGGGAAAATTGATGTACAGAGAGATTTGGGTGTTCAGGTCCATTGTTCCCTGAAGGTGGCAACGCAGGTCAATAGAGTGGTCAAGAAGGCATACGGCATGCTGTCCTTCATCGGACGGGGTATTGAGTACAAGAGTTGGCAGGTCATGTTACAGTTGTATAAGACTTTGGTTCGGCCACATTTGGAATACTGCGTGCAGTTCTGGTTGCCACATTACCAAAAGGATGTAGATGCTTTGGAGAGGGTGCAGAGGAGGTTCACCAGGATGTTGCCTGGTATAGAGGGCGCTAGCTATGAAGAGAGGTTGAGTAGATTAGGATTATTTTCATTAGAAAGACGGAGGTTGAGGGGGGACCTGATTGAGGTGTACAAAATCATGAGAGGTATAGACAGGGTGGATAGCAAGAAGCTTTTTCCCAGAGTGGGGGATTCAATTACTAGGGGTTACGAGTTCAAAGTGAGAGGGGAAAAGTTTAGGGGGGATATGCGTGGAAAGTTCTTTACGCAGAGGGTGGTGGGTGCCTGGAACGCGTTGCCAGCAGAGGTGGTAGACGCGGGCACGATAGCGTCTTTTAAGATGTATCTAGACAGATACATGAATGGGCAGGAAGCAAAGAGATACAGACCCTTAGAAAATAGGCGACATGTTTAGATAGAGGATCTGGATCGGCGCAGGCTTGGAGGGCCGAAGGGCCTGTTCCTGTGCTGTAATTTTCTTTGTTCTTCTTTGTTCTTTGTTCTCATAAACTGGTGCCATATCCAAGTCAATCTCCCCATTAAAACCACATCCTCTGACAGTATAACATAGCTTCTATGGCATTCTTTGCTGTTCTTCCTTGTTGTTCCTCTAATTCTAATCTCGGGACCATCCCTGTGCCAATTGCTCCACCACTGGCAGCCATACCTTCAGCAGCGTAGGCCCTAGGCTCTGGAATTTCCAACCACCTCTCTACCTCGCTCTCCTTCTTTAAGACGCTACTTAAAACACTCCTGTCACCTGTCCTAATATCTCCTCGGTGTCAACCTTTGCTTGGCAACGCTGCTATGATGCACCTTGGGACATTTTACTATATTAAAGGCACTATGCTAAAAGCATATGGTATAACCAGGGTAGCCCTACTCAACATGTGGCAGGATGTTGCCAGTGGATGTTAGGACCCCGCTGTCAGGCTCAAATGGGGGTCAGAAGCTCACAAGTGTGGGGAACAGTCAACTGTGATTTTCCCTGAATTGGCCAACTAATAGCCAGTGGGTGGGCACGTTGTCCAATTAAGGACAGCAGGCAGGCTTTCAATTCTGGAAGACCAATAGGAGGACCCCAAACAATGAAGCAGCAGCAGCAGGATGCCACGGCAGGTAAACGAGAGAGAGGGCGCCCCAAGATGGAGGCTCCCTCTCCTGAATTTGTTTACATTTAAAGTAAAGGATAGAATCAGCAAGTGGGCTGCCACTGTGTGTGGAGGAGGGGGGGGGGGCGTTGGGGAGAGGGTGAGGGGAGACTTCCTCCACAGGGCGGCATGTGGCTGCTGCTGAAGCCTGGCAGGTGGGTTGGGCCTCTATGTCTGCCTGAAGCGTGGCCCGCCCAGTCTACCGCTGGGAGACTGCCTCCAGACAGCTACACTGTCCCCAGTGGCCTGCCGGCACCAGCTGACCTCCAAAAGCAGGCCTTAATAGGCCCTTAACCATCTGTGGGTGAGTAGCCCTGCCCCCACCCCCACCTCCCCCCATCCCACCGGGAGGAAAATGGCCCGGGGGCAGGATGGAGCTAGGGAATTGGCATGCCGGCCAGTGGGGCAAAATTCCACACCCATCCACCTCCATGCCCGCCCCCAGTTTATGGCTTCAGAAAATTCATGTTATTGGAGCACATACAGAGCACTGGTTGTTTAATTAAAGGAGAGGATAATCCTTAGCAGTGCATTAGTACAAGATTGCTTGCTGTGCTGCAAAGCCACTTAGTTTTATGTCAGTTGATCTGGAGAGAGATGCAACCAATTTCCATAAGCAATAATTACGGTGGTTTGGAATATAAAGGAACACTGTTTTACCTTTTTCTTCTACCTCAAAGCTTATCCCAGGATTTTTAAAGTACATTCTGAGATCCACAATCTGTTCTGACTTTAGTTTTAATGAGATTTTCTTCCTCTCAATAATCCAATTTAACTGCTACATGTAACCCTGCCAATTTCCAGCTCTTTTTTGCAGTCAGACTGGGACTGGGCTGATAATTTAATGCTACCCTGTGCATGATCATGAAACAAATCAGAGCAGCTCTAAGCATCCCAGGAGATTATTGTGGTCCAAACTGAACACAAACTCCACTGGCCTGTTGTCTAAATTGCACTTATGACCTTTTAAAAACTGTGTGTTACTGCAAAATGGATTATAATCCCAGCCCGTTTTTGGGGCTATCCTGGATCAGGCATACTCCTCACATGATCACTTTTATTTAAGTTTGAGAAAGACAGATCTCACAGACACTTGAATGGGTCTGAAGAACTGATCTAACTCTCCCCAAGGGAAAGGAACCAGCTGAGAATATTACCATCCTCCAGATAGCCTTTTTAACAGGTTTTAGCCAGATTATAACAACCCGGATGTTATAAGGGTCCGAGCATCTCTCCTCAATAACATACCTCCCCACTGAAGAGTGTACAGAGATGGGTTCTCGAGTTTAGGATACAGAAGACTATATGAGACAATATAATTTCTAAATTATATAAAAGTTTATTAATGAACCGAACATGCAATTCACATTTGGTGTGGAAGTCAATTGCAACATTAATAATTTTAGGAAATTATAATCTTGTTCCTAGTAGAGAATCTAATTATTAAGTCTAAATATTGTTACAGTAAAGTATTTAAGATATCCTTCAATATTTAATGTAACATTTACCTTAAATCCCGAGTAGAAAGTTAGAGTTTCATGAGACATTTCTATCCCAATTAAGATTCCAATTAAGGGGCAAATTATCATCGCCACACTACAGTAACTATACCTTTACCATGAGATATGCTGGAGTGAATCCAATAATTCTGAAGATCCACTGTGTGGTTCCAATATAAGTTGCATAACTTTTTTTTACACATGGGGATGTTACCTCTTTGCAAGTAGGTTCGTCCACCTCTCTTTTCAAAATAAGGCTGTATGAGTGTTAACTTCTAGTTAAAATCCACATTGTTTAATCTCAAAGAAAAGGCTGAGCCAGCAGGAAGCTGTGAGTAGAGATGCTGGTCAACATATCCTTAGAGCCAGCAGAATGCTGGAAGTTGCAAATGGTGCTAAACTTCCTCGTCATCCAATTGTGTTTTCAGATTATAACTTAGTTTCCTGGATCCTGGATTCAGCTGACAGGCAAATTAGGTCCATCCATAGAAAATCAAGTTATCGATTGTTATACTTTGGTTATTTATAAAACCTGCATTGTCAGTGCATGGTGATGATGTTCATGGCTTTTTAGGAGTGAGTTCCTGTTTTCAGAAACTGCCTTTGTGTTAGAGGACGAGGCAAATACATTATAGGATGTTGTGTATCCTTCACCACAGAAGCATGTCTAGGCATGCCTATGAATGTCTTCCAAGCTTACAGGCAGATGAACCCTGCTTTTAATTTTTAAATCCCTAATTTATAGAAAATAACTCTTTTCACCTTATAAACCCCTTATTATGGCCAGATTCCTTCACAAATCGTCTCCTTGCTTGTTACTGTTGTACGTATAACAGCAGCACAATAGCATGGAAAGTGAAGCCGCATTAAACAATGTCGCTTTACGTTCACTTTGTCAGAAATTTGGAACACCACTGCACCTATACAAGGGCACTGCAAATCTTGTACAAAACTGGAACATAACCTGCTTCAGTTGGCCATACACAGTGACCTGTTACTTTAGCAAGTCTACTGACATGAGCTTGAATAAATGACGATCCTGAACAACGATCATTCACGCACAAATGTGGCTGTGTCTGACCTTCATTTTGCAAAGACCAGAGATCAAAAAAAAGCTGGAAACCCAGTAGGCGGAAATAGCTGATAGTTAAGACTCCAACTTGAAGCCCTCCTGAGATTTAAAAAATAAGAGACAATCATATTAATAGAATCAGAGAAAGGGGTGGAGGGGGAAGCAAAGGACAAACAAACACAGACAGAAAGTACTGATGGAATGTTTGCAGCATAATGCAGAGTGGTTAGAATGTGGAACATGCTATCACATGGAGTAATTGAGGTGAACAACATAGATGCCTTTAAGGGGAATTTAGATAAGTAGGTGAGGGAGAAGGGAATAGAAGGATATGTAGATAGGATTAGATGAAGTAGGTTGGAAGGAGGTTCCTGTGGAGCATAAACACAAGCATTGGCCAGTTCGGCCAAACAGCTTGTTTCTGTGCTGTAAATTCTATGTAATAACCTAACAGACAGTCCCAGAATTTGCTACAGCAGGGCATCTCACAATGTGCCCTGTTATGTTAGACATTTTCCCTCAGCAATACAGCCTGAAGTTTTTTTTTTGATGGCAACTGCTTCTCTTGCTCTATCGCCCCTAATGCTCCTCTCTCCCAGCTCATTCTCCGATGCAGGAAAATCCCTGCCCTCCCTCTCTCAGTCACCATGGAATTATGGGAGTCTTCAAATTATTCCTTCCAATTCCTAAAATCTGGACAGAGATCTACCCCCATTAGATCTTCAGTGAGCATAGATGAATTTTCCTCGCTAGTATCTAGGTCACATGTGAGATGGCATCAAATTGCTAGCTTGCGGGATTTGTTGCAGATTTCTTCCAGCCAGGTCAAAAACCTGGAATTCTCTCCCTAACAGCACTGTGGATGTCCCTACACCACATGGACTGCAGTGGTTCATGAAGGCAGCTCACCACCACCTTCTCAAGGGCAACAGGGGCGTGCAATAAATGATGGCCTAGCCAATGATGCTCACATCCCATGAATGAATAGAAAAGCTTTGGGAAGGCTAGATTTGCAGAGGCCCTTACCTTGGCTTTAATTGCTAAGAGTTTTAATAACAGAACATTATAATATAGCTTCAAATGGAAATTTAATAAGTAATTAGTTGTAAAATTCACTGCAAACTACAAAGATATAGCTGCAACATGGACCCCATGGTCCCAGAGAGCTTTATGTGCTATTTTGTTTAAAATTTATTATTTTGAGTGGCTCCAGCACTAAAACCTTCTTAAGGTGATGCACTCATTCTCAGCAACATTGAAGATTCCACTCCAGCCCGAATACAAATCATACAGTAAATTCCTCGTCTGACCCAATAACCCTTGCTAAGCATAGTGATGTGATCTCAGTTTCACATGATGCAAAACCAATTTTCAACTCTGTATACAAGGCTGTAAATCTTCAACAAAACCTGACCTTGGTCTTGAGCTTGCACAAGAATACATTCCTACTGTTCAAATCTTCTCACAAATAAATTAATTCCAAAACAGCTCACAGAAGATGAACAGTAAAACAGGGTATAAAATTGAGTTTTAGCTTTACCATAAATTTATTTTAAATTCTGACAGATTAAATGCTTGAAAAGAAAGAAGTGTTTTTACCGAAGTCCATTTAATCTGTACCTACTCTCTGATCAGATACAGTAGGTGTTTGGTAAACCTGTCTAGGGAACACTTCAGGGGACATGAAAAATGTATAATCCTCAGAACACTGACGTACTTGGTAATTGAAATCTGCAGCTAACGCTCTTTCAGCAATATACTTGCCATGAATCAGTCTCCACGAGGACCCTGTCAGACCCTCCCATGACCACGACAGGCCCAACACCACTGGAGACAGTCAGCTGCTTCGCTTTTCCAGAAGATTTTTTTTCCCCACACGATGGGACATGTCATAAACAAGCTTACTCAGAGTTTACCTTGGGTGGTTCAAAGTGATAGGAACCACTGCAAACCAACTTGAACTTTACTACTTCAAAGAAAAAAAACATACCTGAGTTACTGGTCACATATATGCCAAGCATCGATGTTTCATGATGACAGCATTCTGAGGTCCTGGTCAGCGTTTGCTGAGACAAGTTAATGCAATTGGCCCCTGCTGTGTCCCTGGGGAGAGGAGATGTAATGCATGGTGAGGGGAGGGGGCAGGATACATGGAAATGAGGAATGAGACAGGAGAAGAGGAATAGATAGCAGTGAAAGAGGGGAAAATAGGTGCCCATAAAAGAGGAAGAAGTGGATCACAATGAAGGAGAGAATTGAAAGAGAGAGGGAAGGGAGAAATGGATAGAAATGTAGAAAATAGTGAAGGGAGCAGAAGTATTGTGCAGCTTTCAGGGAAAGAGGGGAGTAGCTGTGAAGAAGACTGGGCTGGAGGAGGAAGGGGAGTGTGAGAATTAACTGAGAGAGAGTGGGGAGGGTTAATCACAGCAGTAACTGAGAGGAGATGGAGGCAACAGTTGCAATTTGATGGGAGGAAATGTGGAAGACAAATCCCAGCATAGCTAAGTTTGGATGAGGTTGAAGAAGTAAATTGAAGAGTTGAAATGACAATGGAGAATAAGAAGAGCACCAATATGAACTAGGGGTTTTGAATAAGAGTGTGGCTGTGAAAAGGGTTGGGTCTGGGGTTTGGATGGGGTGCATTCCACTGCGAATTGGAGCAGAGGGAATACAGAGCTCCTGAACTGCCTTGGTGGGAGTGGTTGATGGTGGGGGCGGGGGGAATGACTGGATGTGGGAAAGTGAGAGTTGAGGTAAGGGGCTGAACTTTATGCCCAACTTACCTGAAGTCCTGGCTCCATGGCGTCGGCTGGGCTGCAGTCCCAGCAGTGGCCATCGCTCCCAGTGGTGCTGCTGGGACTAAGTGCTGCCGGTCTGTGAATTGCCGGCAGCTCACTGAGGCGGGACCTCCTCCTTCAAGTGGGTGGAAGTCCCACCTCGGGACAATTAAAGCCCGGCGACCTGTAAAATGTGGGTCGGAGCCCTGAACTAGGCGGAAGCAAGTTTGCCACTGACTTTTACGTCAGTGGTGAAGTCTCGTCTGCCTACGGTAAAATCCAGCCCAATATTTCAGTAAACAGTAGCTGAAAATCCAAATATTACTTTTTTTCTTTATTCTTGAAAACTTATTAGACTAATTGTGAAATATGAAGAACAAAATCTCTGAAAAAACTGTCTCCTTACAACTTATCGCAACTCCCCAATAAATCCTCCGAAGTATATCTCCACCCAATTAGTCCCAAATGACAAAACCTTAAATGGAGGCTAGAAATGAGAACTGGACCATTAGATAACAAAGGAAAAATGGTGAGAAGTATAGAAACAGACCCTCACAACTACCACCTGCAGGAGAAGGTACACGATCCAGCTCAAGAGAACACATTTAGTGCATCACAATCAAAATTAATACACAAATTCCACCCCTCTGGGGGTCAATTGCAGCATGAGCTTGCCCTTTCCCCTCATTCAGCCTTTCTAATCAACAATCTGGAAAGCCACAGAAGAACGTGACATGCTTCACAAGCGTGGCAGGTCTGACTTGTGGCCTCTGGGCTTACCAACAAAGGACTGAACCCCTCCCTGCAGCACATAGACAACTGCAACATTCACTGCAAGCTGTCCCCACAGAGGAATATCTCTAGAGTGTATCCCAATCATGAATGGACCACATCTGGAACTCACTCTATTGCAGGCTGATGCCCACTCCTGGAGATCCAAACAACCCAGGCTCCACTTTTCACAGACCTACACCACCGATCAAAAAGGATGAAGAACGTACAACGTATCTAGCCCACCATCCTAGTTATAAGGCTTTTGATCTTCCATAACTAAGCTAAACTTCATGGTTATTGTTAAATCACCCTGCCCCTAACCTGCACAAATAGCATGCTGTTCCAGACATGTGCAAAACATATTGCCTACATTAGTATACCAGCACAAACCACAAAGTATGACAAACTATACAGTGAGGCCATAAGGGAGCCATTAGGCAACAACATGGTTAAGCAGGAATGCTGTCTTTCAAATAAGATGTTAAACTAAGGCTTTATCTACCAGCTAAGGTGGATATAAAAGATCACATGGCACCATTCAAAGAAGAGCATGGATCATTCCTGGTGTCCTGGCCAATATTCCTCCCTCACCAGCACTACCAAATACAGATTAACTGGCCATTTATCTTATTTGTTATTTATGGGATCTTACTGGTGGCAAATGCATCAACCTTTGTCTACAGAACAATAGTTACTGCACTCCAAAAAGTAATTCATAATTTGTTAAAATTTTGGAGTGTCCTGAAAACATAAATCCTATATGTACTTACAATGCCACTAAACTCCACAATATCAAGGTAAATATATCTGCTGCTTACTTCTCCCCACAGTAACTGCATTTTTGTGGTGAATTTTCCCAGCCTTTTGGAGATGGGCTAGGAGGCAGTAGGGCTGGCAATATGGTGGAGGAAGACATCAGGAGGGGAGCTCGATGTCTTCCCACTGCCATGGCATATTGCTATCAACGGGCACTTCAGTGGCTTAGTCGTCCACTGGATGGCCAATTGAGCCACTTAAGGGCCCAATTAAGGGCCATTTCCTCCCTCCGCAGGTATTTTGCCTGCATCGGGAGGGTCCACCACCACCGCATGGGGAGACCATCAGGTAAACCCTGGCAGCCAACCAATGGCTTTCCAGGGTGCAGGGGCCCTCCTTAATCGGCGCTCCATGGCCCATGAAGGAGACCCCCTGCAGCAATGGCTACCCCCATGCCTAACGGCTGCCGGTACACCACGTCCACCCCCACCACCCTGCCACCCCCAACCCACCCCGATCGCTGGGACCTGCCTGCCTGGCAGGAGTCAGCTCCTGCTTTTGGCCCCGGCGGCAGGACTTTAGAATCTGCTGAAAATTCAGCCCATAGTCTGTAGAGAAGGACAACATTAGTTGGCTAAACAGGTCAGTGTTTTCACCCTGTCAGTGAATTTCAGATGTTGCAAAATCAGGGTGAATAAAAGTTCACCTGAATTATGATTCTAAGTTGTGCCAATGCAGCAAGCCTGGGGTAAATCTTACTGCAATACTTAAGAAACAATCAAAAGATAATTATAGATGAGGAAGGCCATTTCGGTCCACCTCGATTCATTCATCCCGAGAGATTTAATGCCCTCCTATTATCAAATTGTTTCTTTGGTGCTCTATCGTAAGTTTATTACGTGTTAGTGAAGAAGAAATTCCTGATGTCATTACCTGTTCTGAATCTGTGTCCCCTCGTTATTCCAATGGTTTAGTTTAAAGTAATATTCCAGATTAAAGTTTGCTATATTTATATATCTCTGTAAGATCATTTCTCAGACACCTTGGCCCTGAAATTAATCTTAGTGTGGTTTCTATGTGAGATTGCGGGGTGGGGTTAGAATTGCATGGTGGAAACCCGAAAGTCAACTGAGTGGGTTGCATCTGGAATATCAACTCAATTTTACAAATTAATTTTGACATCCAGGTTTCGCGTCTCCAAGTTCAAGGGGGATGCGGACCCACATGATGTAATCTGAGCTGTATTTAAAGGGCCAGTCCACAAATGGAAATTGGAGTTGTTCAGGATGCATGGTGGGCACAGAGCAAGGACCACACCCAGATTTATGACACCTCGCTGGAATTACTGCTGGGTACCGACAGGAGGAGAAGGGACATACTTTTCCCCAGCAATGGGAGTAAAGAACTTGCTGGTCTCACCTAGAGGTAGCCGAGGAGGTAACCAGCAGAAGCATTGTGCCCAGGTCATGGATGCAATGTAGGAAGCAGTTTAATAACTTAACCACACAAGAACACAAGAAATAGGAGCAAAAGTAGACCATATCGCCCATCGAGCCTGCTCTGATATTCAATATGATCATGGCTAATCTTGGGCTTCAATTCCACTTTCCTGCTCGCTCCCCATATCCCTTGATTCCCTGCGAGACCAAAAATCTATCTATCTCAGCCTTAAATGTATTCAATGATGGAGCATCCACAACCCTCTGGGGTAGAGAATTCCAAAGATTCACAACCCTTTGAGTGAAGTAATTTCCCCTCATCCCAGTCCTGAATGATTGGCCCCCTTATCCTGAGACTGTGCCCCTGCGTTCTAGATTCCCCGAACATGTCAGGAAAAGTGAGTACACTTGCTAATTCAGCTATCTCCTGTGCTTTAAGCCCCACAACCTTTCATTTTATCTTGCTAAGTGTTCTCCATTACATCACTGCATACACCTACTCAACCTTCAGCAGCATCCAGCCTTCGCTTTCTATGTACTTCATCACTTCCCTATTTATCCATCCACCATTGCGACTCACCCCAATCCTTATGCAATGTGATGCATCCGTCTCAGTCACCCTCACCATGTACTGCATCCTTTGGGTGAATACCTCACCTTCACTCACTCACAGGTCTGTTTTCTCGGCCCTTGTAGAAGAGAGCGCAAAATGTAAGAGAGAAGGACATGACTGAAGGTGGGCTGATTCAAATTGTGCAGCTCACTGATGCAGAGGAGGATGCCATGGAGATAAGTGTCACATCTGTGTCCAGATAATTGAGCTCACAGATAATTGTTGAGAGAATTCCAAAGATCACTGACACACATGCTAATTTCATTTCATCAATGACTATGCTATGAGAAGACTGAATATGGGTGATTGTCAAGATTGCTTCTTGGCCATGATTAAACCAAATGCCCTTCTTTTATCTTCCAAGGCCTTCTTGTATACAAGTGTTCTAGGACATCCATGAGGACAATATTTCAGAGGACCACATTACTCCTGAGGGTGGCCCTTCACAGGACCTACAGCCATACACCACTGCAGATACACACACTTTGCATGGCCACAGTCATGGTCTGCATAGACCCACCAGACTCTGGATGCCAACTTGTCTGCTGCCTTAAACAGGATGACAGATACCTTATCTGTGGCCTTACAATGTGTCACTTAGCCTCACTAAGCTGGTCTATAGCAAGTATGGTAGAAGGGGTGTGGCACCAGCCCAGGAGAGCGATGATGGCAAAAGGGGAGGTATAAGTGAGACTTTCATTCTAAGTGCTCCCACTTCACACCCCCTCCCCTATCTCAGTTTGTACCTTTCCTGATGGCAGAAACTGCCCCTGCACAAGCGCAGGTGGAACAATGTTCACCGGGGCCCTCAGGGACTCTGAAATCCAGAGGGTGTAGGCCAAAAGCATCTCAGCATTCAGAGCAGGGATCTGAGCAGTCTGCCTCTACCTCTGCTGAAGCTCCACAGGATGCATCATGTAGAAGTGGTATGAAGCATAAGTTGAAGAAATTGCAATTCATCAAGGGCATGCACATGTGACAAAATGTTATGTTGTTTCCTTTTTTTAAAATGCCACATAAAACCTATTGATTAGCACCAGTTCCACATCTTCACCATAACTGAATCCCAAGGGCCAATTCTCCCTTTCACCTTTTCATGATGAATATGAATGCATGAGGAGACCCATTGGGTGGATGTGGAACGGGTGGATAAGCGATTGAAGGGCTGTTTAGTGAAAAGGGCCTCCTCGAACTGACTTATTCTACTGATTTTTAAAAATAGTTGAACATCCTGTTGGCTTTGTTGATTGCTGTTCGCATTTGTCGGACATGCTTAAAGTTGAGTCCACTGAGACTCTCAAGTCGATTTCAGTTTCATCTTTAGTTACTGCATTTGAATCCTCAGTGCATTCTTGGGTAGCTTGGTATTATTAGGACAAGTCCAGGCCTTTTCCTGGGTTACCTGAAACCTCTTGCAGTCCATATGATGGCTTGAGAATGTATTATAAAGAACACAAAACCATGCAGCAAAGAAACGTTTAACTCTGATTTAATATGGCCACAATTTAGTCTTTCTGTAGCATATATAAATAAATTTATACCTAAGTATAATCTATAGACTTTTGAATATGTGCTTTATTTTCTTTGTTGTTGTGCAATTTTACTGCTGAGCATGAACTTGAAGAACATAAAGAACATGTTTCAAAGTGGCACTAGCTTCTTGAAAGGTGCTTGGGAAGTAGTCTTAGGAAAGGGGAAAAGCTTTGCGCTTTTTTTTTATTAATAGGTCATCACAAATGTTGCAATATCATATGCTTGCAAACAAAGTGAAAATAAAATTTTGGCAAAATTTAGATAAGCTGGAACCTTGTAAAATGTTGTGGTTTGCTTTCAAAATACTTTTTCTGCAGTCCAAGGGCTAAATTATTCTTACACAAGACATGGAAAGTTAAATCTGTCTATAATGAGGATTCTGGGGATTGAGCAGGTGCTCTTTATAGACAGGCGGTCTCCTTCAACACATAATATTGAAGTGGCTGTTAATGGAACCAGTGATAATTTCCACAGAAAGGTGTTCTTATCAAGGCATTTTTTCCGGATACACTTAATGATTGAATAACAAGAGTGAATCATTTAGTGTTTTAATCTATCCTCACAGGAAATCACAAGTACAGCATTTTAAGGATTACTTTTCACATCAACAGTGTGAGCTGTACTACTTTAATTAATCCTATACCAGAACCCACTGACTGTAACATCAGACACAGTGGAACATAGGGAAAGGAGATGGCCATTGAGCCCCTTGAGCCTATTCTGTAGCTTAACCCCATCTACCCGCCTTGGTTTCGTTACCCTTGACGAACAAGAATCTATCAATCTCAATTTTGAAATTTTCATTTGACCTAACCTCAACAGCTTTTGGAGGAAAGAGGTTAAAATTTCCACTGCCCTTTGTGTGAAGAAGTGCTTTCTGACATCACCCTTGAATGGCCTAGCTCTAATTTTAAGATTACTCACCCTTGATGTGAACTCCGCTACCAGAGGAAATAGTTTCTCTCGATCTACCTTATCAAATCCTTTGATCATCTTTAACATCTCAATAGATAGATGCCAGCCTATACAACCTGTCGTCATTCAACCCTGTTAGCTCCCGTATCATTCTGGTGAATCTGTGCTGCACTCCCTCCAAGGTCAATATATACTTCCTGAGGTGGAGTGCTTACAGCTTAATGCACTACTTCAGATGGGATGTAACCAGAGCTCTGTAAAGCTGTAACATAGCTTCCACCCCTTTGTATTTCAGCCCTTTTGAGATAAAGGCCACATTTCATGAGTCTTTTTTGACCACTAGTTTTTAGTAATTTTTGTACTTGGATCCCTAAATCTCTTTGCTCATCCAAAGTTCTTAGCTTCTTGCCAGTTAGAAAGACTCTGATCCATTAGGTCCAAAGTGATCTCACACTTTCTCATATTAACTCCATCTGCCACAGTATTGTACACTCACCTAATCTATCAATATCCCATTGCAAACTTCTGCTCCCATCTACACAATTTAGTGTGCCACCTAATGTAGATATTTGGCTCTCCATTCCTTTATGTTAGTCACATAAATATAGTGAAAAACCTGAGGCCCCATTACAGATCCCTGAGGGACACCACTAGTGACATCCTGCCAATTTGAGTACATATCTATCATCCCTAATCTCTGTTGTCTACCTCCTAACTAATTGCTTATCTAAGCTAATAGGTTGCCTCCAATTCCAGGTGCTCTCATTTTTGTTAATACTCTCGAATGTGGAACCTAGTTGAGTGTGCTCTGGAAGTCCATATAATTAACATTCCCTTATCTACCACATTTGTTACTTCCTCAAAAAATTTAACTAGGTTGATTAGACATGAGTCACCTTTCACAAGACCATGCTGGCTCTTTCTGATCAGTTCATATTTGTCCAAATGCTCAGTCATTCTGTCCTTAATAACAGATTCTAGACATTCCCCACAAGTGACTGTAAACTAATAGGCCAATAACTTCTTAGTTTCTCTCTCCTATTTTCTTAAATAATGGACTAACTTTAGTAGTTTTCCAATTCAAGGGGACAATATCGAGTGTTTTGGAAGACCATAACTAATGCACCAACAATTTCTTCACCTACTTTTTCTAATATCCTCCGGTGGAAACCATCAGGTCCTGGAGATTTGTATATCTTTAATCTCATTAGTTCCTTCATCACCAGGGTCTTACATATATTGAATTTCATTAGTTCCTTCTCTTGATTTATTTTTAATTTTCCTTGTATCCCTGGTATTTTATACTCATCCTTCACCGTGAAGACTGATAGAAAGTAACTATGAAGGAAGTCTGCCATTTCCTGATTTCCAATTACAATATCACCAGTGTCTTTCTGAAAGAGGCCTCTCTTTCTCTTAATATATTTGTAAATGCTTTTGGTGTTGTTTAGTTTAGTTTAGAGATACAGCACTGAAACAGGCCTTGATTTCTCTCACAAGGTTTTTCTTGTTTTCCTTTTTGCTGCCCTTACCACTCTCCTGGTATCCCTTTGCCGTTTTTTATATCTCTTCTAATCCACAGGATTCCTACTGTTCTTTGCCTTCGTATAAGCCCTTTCTTTCAGTTTTATACTATTTCTCACTTCCCTTGTTGACCAAGTTTGTTTAATGACACACGTAGAACCTCTTGCCCTTTAGAGATATGCACAGGCCTTGTATTCTACAAAATAATTTTTGAACCCTCCCACTATTCACTGTAGTTTTATCAGCTAATTTTTCTGCCCAGTCCATTGTGGTCAATTCCTGCCTCATCCCTCCAAAGTCAGCCTTACCTTAATACAAACCTTGGTTCATGACTCATCTTTCCCTCTCTTAAACCTGATATTGATTTTTAGCATATTATGGTCACTGTTGGCTAGGTGTTCCCTTACGGTTCGATTCGGAACTAATTTGGAACTCAGAATGAATTCCAATTTCCCCCAAACTGAAAGAGTAATGCACTCTTGATAGTAAAATTACTGCCTATTTATAGTGAAAATCACAGTACAATTCTGGCATTGTTCAATTGCAGCTACCAGATATTATCTACTTTGTAGTGCTTATAAAGCCACATACATATTTCCAAAATATTGGCTTCACTAGTCTACAATAGACCTGATAGTTAATTAGATTTAGAATTAGAATGTAATCACCAGACAGATCCACTTTATTTTCCACCTTTAAGATAAAAGTTATTAGACTTTGAATTAAAATACTGTGCAGAACACAGAATTCTTGAATTGTCACGAACACTAGCAGTCTAATTACCCTTTTACAAAAGCAATCCTACAAGGCTGCCTCTGTGAAAGGAATGTAGTCAGGTGATAAGGAGGCAACATTCCTCTAACTAGAGAGAAAGTCTTTATTGGGGCACTAATGTTACCACTTGAGAATAAAAAGAGAGTGCTGGAAATACTCAAACAGATCAGGCAGCATCTGTGGAGAGAGAAGCAGAGTTAATTGATGAAATGTCACAGCCCTGCCCACTGGCTAAAATGTCAGGGGTGAGCCCGCCTCCGCCAGGCCTGGAAGCCATACTGCAATCTTGCATGACCCTGGCCCTTAATTGGCCTCGGTTGGGACTTACACCCCTCTGAGGCAAAGCAGACTCTGGCACAAAGTGTTCAATCCTGCAATCCAGAAAAAATATGGTTTAAAAAAAAGAAAGCTAATGAATATGAATGTCAATCCAGGCTGTGGTTTGAATTTACAACTCTTACCTATCCCCGTCCCCAGAACCCAGAATAGGATCGATATTCTAGCTCTGCGGCTTTATCTGTTAAATCAATGCTGTTACATTTAGGACTAAGAACAAAGTGGTACCCTACATGTTAATGCACCCTTTTTGAAATTTGCTAGAAGACATTCACTCAAGCACAAAGTGAAGATGATTATATGATCCGTTTCACACATACATTGTGATACCTCCACAGGACAGCAATCACAATGTGCCTCTTTTCGATGACAGAACATTATAGTTACATATCTATCAGTAAGCTTCATGTTTTCTTGAAAAATGAAACAAAGTGTAGTTTCCCAATAAAATCTATATTCATCATCTATAGAACTACTCTTTATGTGCCTAGCCACACATCTCTGTAACACAGTTGGCAGTCTTCTCACCTACTTGACCTTTTGAAGTACAGTGTTTTTTTTCAAACTGCTGTTTTATATTCTAGGTCGGATATGTCCAGGTAATTTTTTGAGCTACTTATGGCGAGACAATGGAGTCTCGAGGGCAACATATAAAGTTTAAGTCAATGCACTCCATAATTTGCACAACCTGTGGATACCAACAGATCTTGGTGTTCTGATACAGCTTTCAGCAAATTGATGAAGCAATAGTGCAAAGACAAGTCCTTTCCAAACCTTTATTTAGACCAAAGAAATTCAAACAGGACTAATAAGAAATGTAAATGTAAATAGGATTGAGCTGTGTGTGCTTTGAGGACTGGATCTCAGGGGTCAAATATGACCCAGGAGCTGCAGGTTAGACACTGCACCCTAAGTTACTCTCTGAAGTATTTTGTTGAAGGAGTTTGTTCAAATGTGTTAACATAAACTTTTCTTAACTGAGAAATTTCTAGAGTCCATACCCAGAACACTTCCAGTCATGCTTGTTAAACAAAAATACAAGTGCTAAACAAAATGAATGATAGGATACCTAGCTTCTTGAAGTCCAGATTCCAAAATACTGATCCTGGCAACGTTAAAGAGCAGATTTTGATTTCAATTAATCAACAACAGCAACTTCTATTTATATAGCACCTGTACTGTATTAAAACGTCCCAAGTAGCTTCACAGGGGCATTATAAAGCAAAATATGACACTGAGTCTCATAAGGAGATATTAGGTTAGATGACCAAAAGCTCAAAGAGGTAGGTCTTAAAGGAGGAAAGCGAGGTGGAGAAGCAAAGAGGGTTAGGGAGGGAATTACAGAGCTTAGGACCTGGACAGCTGAAGGCATGGCTGCCAATGGTGCAGCAATTAAAATTGGGGATGCTCAAGAGGCCAGAGTCAGAGAAGTATAGATATCTCAGAGAGTTGGAGGAGATTACAGATAGGGTGGGGCGAGGCCATGGAGGGATAAGAATTTTAAAATGTTTAAAATTGCTTAACCGGGAGCCGATGTAGGTCAGCGAGCACAGGGGTGATGGGTGAATGGCATTTGGTGCGAGTTAGGGCACGGGCAGCAGAATTTTGGATGACCTCAAGTTTACGGAGGGTAGAATGTGGGAGGCCAGCCAGGAATGGATTAGAATTGTCAAGTCTGGAGGTAACAAAGGCGTGGATGAGGTTTTCAGCAGCAGGTGCAGGGTTGGACGAAGTTATGGAGGTGGAAGTAGGTGGTCTTAGTGACGGCGCATAAAGCTCATCACGGGCCAAAATACGACACCGAAGTTGTGAACAGTCTGGTTCAGCCTCAAACAGTTGCCAGGGAGAAGGATGGAGTCGGTGGCTAGGGAGCAGAGTTTGTGGTGCAGACTGAAGATAATGGCTTCAGTCCTCGCAATACTTAATTGGAAGAAATTTCGGCTCATCCAGTATTAGATATTGGACAAGTAGTCTGACAATTTAAAGACAGTGGGGGAGTTGAGAGAGGTGGTGGTGAGGTAAAGCTGGGTTCGTCAGTGTACATGTTGATACTGATGTGTTGTTGAATGAAGTCGCCGAAGCGGAGCATGTAGATATTTATTTATTTTTCATTTATAGATACAGCACTGAAACAGGCTCTTCGGCCCACCAAGTCTGTGCCGACCAAGAACCACCCATTTATACTAACCCTGCAGTAATCCCATATTCCCTACCACCTACCTACACTAGGGGCAATTTACAATGGCCAATTTACCTATCACCTGCAAGTCTTTGGTGGTGGGAGGAAACCGGAGCACCCGGCGAAAACCCACGTGGTCACAGGGAGAACTTGCAAACTCCACATAGGCAGTACCCAGAATTGAATCCGGGTCCCTGGAGTTGTGAGGCTGCGGTGCTAACCACTGCGCTGACCTTCTCTTCTCTTAGATCATACAGATGAGATCATGATCTAACTGTTTAAATAATCAAAGGCAATATAAAACAGAATAACTGCAGTTGCTGGAAATCTGATAGAAAAGAAGAAAATTCTGGAAGCACTCACCAAGGTCAGTCAGCATCTTTATTTATTTGTTCATGGGATGTGAGCGTCAATGGTAATGCCAGCATTTACTGCCCAACCCTATTTGCCCTTTGTTTAAGTTTAAAGATGAGAAATAGGAGGGCCCCAAGGATAGATCCTTGGGGGACATCAGAGATAACTGTACGGGATTGGGAAGAGAACCAATTGATGGTGATTCTCTGGCTATGATTAGAAAGATAAGAATGGAACCAGACAAGTGCAGCTGGGCATGTCAAAAATGCAAATAAGCAGACAACTGGGATCTAATTTTGGGAGCCAAGATATGCAGAAAATTGTCCACAGTGCCAATGAAACAATAACTAATCTATCATTGTTACAATGTCTGCCACCAAAATACTGAAAATTAAAAAGGTAGTAAACCCCCCCAGAAAAATGTTCATGCAGGGTATGCACATGAATAGATATATATTTCTCTGGTTGCTATTGGGAGTGAAATAGTTAGTGCAAGTGGAAGAAGACTGATCTTTCCCGCACAGACACAATAATGTTTTCACTCAGGTTAGCAACCAAAAGTAAAATGTCACACACGTCACACACGTTTTTGTGAACTGATTCATGACCTATTTTTCTGCCAAGTACAACTAGGATTGTAATCACTGATTAAATTAAATAGATCCAAAATAAATGCACTCCTTTAACAGGGTTTCAATTCACAATGAAGTCTGGCCTGCTGGTTCTGGGGGTTGTATTGCAAAAAGTACAGTTGGTCCTGAGTTGGTCTGAGGCCAGTATGTGTAACAATAAAAAGGTCACATAAATGATGCAAATGAGCAGACCATCGGGATATAATTTTGGGAGCCAAGATATGCAGAAAATTGTCCACAGTGCCAATGAGACAATAATTAATTTGTCAGTGTTGCAGTGTCTGCCACCAGAATACTGATAGTTCACTAGCAACCTCTAACATGTATGATTACTTATAAATTTAAAAGTGAATACATTATGGCTGATCCTGGATTTGAAGATAATGAATTGACCTATTCTACTAAATTATCAAATTACCAAAGTTCTCCCGTTATAAAAATGTCATAGATCCTCACTAGTTTCTCTGTTGCTTATATATTAGTAACAGTGAGGTGTTTATATCACTAGTTCTGGAAGTATAGGTTTCACACAGTTAATGACGACCCCAGTGTATTTGCTCGCAGCAAGACCCAGTTTATCAGGAATTTAATGAAACACTTGTCAAGTTTCCTTTGACTGTATTCTAAAGAACACAAGCATATTTAGACATATGCAAAGGAAATTCTACCCTCAAAGGCTAAAAGACTATTGATAAAGGAAATAGACAAAATCACGTTCTTAATTCCCTGGCCTTGTGTTTTGCAGACACGAGCAAAGTTATTCAGCATTGCCAGAATCTCCAAGCTTATCATTAATGCAGCACAACAAAACACACTGGCGGGTTGGATTAGAAAAAAACACTAAAGCTCCAGTTGATGAGATGAAAGGGTGTTCTGTGAGTGACCCAGGATCAAAAAAAAACTAATTCTGCAGTCAACCCAAATTCATTTACTTTACAGACTATGTGAAATGAAAAGAGCTGAAAGAGACATTTTGATTGGAAACACCCAAAACAACTTCAACATGCAAAAGTGTTCACACGTCTTGTTGGGTGAGAATATAAAGCACAGCAAATCACCTAATCCTGCATCTGTCACATGTCAAATTATTTTCAGAATAGGTTATATGATTAATCTGACTGGAAAGACAATAATTTGCAGAGGAAGTGAAATTGCTTGGAATAGTTTCGAAAAATTACAGTAGGCTGATGATGCTGTGAATCTGTTGTGTCTTACATTCGAGGCCAGTCTTTTTCTGAGATCCAACATGATGAGTTTCTGATCTTAGCTGAGCTACCTATAAATAAAATGCCTCCCTTCCACTCTTATACAGTTTCTAGTGGCCAATTATAAAATGGCATTGACAGAATTCTGTGAACAGGATCTTTGCTACCTTTCTCAGTCAAATGCTGGTTGAAAGATTGTGGATTCAAAGCTCGCTCCAGAACTTGGGTACATAATTTAGTCTGACACTTGAACTCAGCGCTGTTGGAGTTGTTACCTTTTGGCTGAGATGTTAAACTATGGCCTTGTCAATCTGTCAAATTGGATGTAAAAGATCCCATGACACTATTTAAAAAGCAAGTTCTCTTGGTGTCCTGATCAACATTCTCTCCCAACGATCACCACCAAAACGATATTAATTGGTCATTAATCTCACTTGCTGTTTGTGGGTCCTACTTAGCACATTTCAGAAAGCAATCAAATGAATGCAGAGTATTTTGAGACATTCTAAGGATATGGTTTGGCAAAAATAAATGCAAGTTCTTTGTCTTATTTAGTACAGATAATACCAAACAATGTGTGACAACTGGAGTTAAATAAATATTGTCACTGCTTTCATAACCAAAAAAAATAGCAACAGTAAAATTGCCCTCAAGGCCATGTTGAATCCAACCATGTGGCTGTGCCTTGCAAACATTTGTTAAAGTTCTGCTCATTTCTTCTGCCTGATGTGAGAACAATGCTGTCAGTCACTGGTTGTAAAAAGAATATACCAAAGAAAATAATACACAAGTGAATAACTGAAGATGGATCAAATCTGAAAACTGCTGAAACATTTTCTCATTACAAAATGGCAGCAGTGGAGTAACCGGAATTGTAGGACCCACGTGGCACAAGTCAGCAGCAGATGAACAGAGGATTAATCTACATCTAATCATCAAAAAATATAATTAGAAGTGATTTCAACCATATGGCATTCTTAATAATGAAGAAATTAACCCTTTCCAAACTTGCTGGGCACCAAACGCACTTCCCCTTACCATTATCTAACCAAATATTTTACAGAAATTAAGTATCATACATCTAAAGCAAAGCTGAAAGAGGGCATTCAACATATAGAATGTGTCTTTCTTTATTTCAGCAGTTCTCAGCAACTGACTGTGATATATTAATCAATGGAAAAGTTTAAATCAACAGAAAGTTAATAGACTAATTGTCCTTTCATTAAGCCAGATGCTTATGGTTGGCTAAACGACAAAAGCAGTTTCTGTTGCTTGCAGATATGGTGTACCACTGTGCATTGTTTAATCTGGGTCATTCATACCCTAATGTACATTGCTGCCATCAATAGATATGGAGGTGTGCTTGCAGTCTTCAGATTTTGTATGTCAGGTGTGAAGCAAACAAAACTCAAAATGTAATTTAAACAAAGTCAGGGCTTGTTTGGGATAATGTCAACACATCATTTAATCACATTTCTACAGGGCTCTGGTGTACCTATTTGTTCATCTTAGTAATCAATAAAGTATTACATCAAATACAGTTGGCTGGCAAAGTCCTTTTTATAGTGCACTCCAGAGGAGGAGGAGGAGAAAGGAAAGAAAAATGGGGTGTCAGTTTACTTATTTTTTTATGTAATGGATAAACACTCTACAGTCCCCTTAAAATATTCCCCTAGAAGTAGAAAACAGAATCAAATTTGTTTCAGTTTTGAACAGGTTACTACCAAGGCTACGTGCTGTTGAATAATGCAGGCTAAGCCCTGGAAAACTAAATGCTGCAACTTTAGGATAGTTAAAGGTCATCTGTCATCAGAAAATTTGCCATGCAAGCCAAAAGTTTCTGTTTGTGAGAAGTTACCAATTTGTAGAATCAAAGCTGTTGGATAGAATGAATTTTCCACAGTTTTTAAACAACTAAGCTGGGGTTTGCTGTTTAGAAAGGAAATCTCATTACAAAAACAACAACGATTGTTCTAAAGCTGATATAATCATGTTACTTCCTGCCATCATCCTGGATTATTGTCTATGAATGATCTAATGCCTGAGCATTGGTGCTGCCCTTCGTGTGGATAGTAATGTGTTGATAATGCCTATTGTGCATGAGATAGCATAGCTACCCATAACCGATGTATTCGCAGTAGTAATGCTGCATTCAAATCTCTTTGATGGGAATATTTGCAGCAGGGGTTTTTCTCATGTTCATTCACGGAAATAGGTATATGAATGGGCTCCAACTCTTGCAACTTTCACCCATTTGTTCATATGCTGCATTTAACTGATGACTACAGAAACCAAATTGTAAACAAAAAACTCTCGATTCGTGATCAAAGATTTACAGAAACACCTATAATTCTTGGAGAATATCTAATAATTGTAAATGCTTTCTATGTTGAACACTGACCAGCTCATTAACAGCCTCCAGAGGCAGAATGGAAGGCTAGATGACATCAGTGAGGGGGTCCTATACATTGTGCATTAGGGTTTTGCATTTTCAACACAGTCATGAGCTGGGACTTGACTTTCACAAACAAAATCCAGAAATTATAAGTGAAAGACTATTTTAATAACAATGTACAAAATATGTTACTTTTTTAAAAATTGTGATGATTATAAGATTGTTTTTTCACCCAATAGACAATTTGCTAATACTTAGCATTAAAATACATGCATTGCAGTATAACACATGCCAAATTGCAAATCTCGGAGTCTGATAAATGTGGTTTCCAGATTAGTGATTTGCTGTACAGCCCAAATACCAGCTAAAATTGGTTAACGTGCCTCCCCCTCCACTTAACTATTGGTAAGCAACAATAATGACTACCATCAAGAGATATGCTGTCTGTACTAAGAATATAAGAACATGAAAAATAAGAGCAGGAGTAGGCTATATGGCTCCTCGAGGCTGCTTTGTTATTCCATAAAGTCTTGGCTGAACTTCTACATCAAACCCAGTTTCCTGCCCTATCCCTATATCCCTTGGTTCCAAGTTACAATAAAACAAGCAGATTCTAAAAACCAAGTTTTTTTCATAACAACTGATACTGTGCTTGAAGATTTGAATCAGGTCAGATATTGGTTTACTCATTCGCTACCCTGATGAGCTCTGATTCAATCAATAATGTTCACTTTAAGAGTAGTTTATGTAAAAGTAGAACATCACAGAGTCTATACTTCATCTAACTTCATGTAAATCAGTAAATTACATGCTAATTGAGATGCTCAATCAATATTCCAGTTATTAGGGTTATTTCTGGCTGAGGCAAATTGCAGAGAGTTAATGTAAAGACGACGCTAAGTCTGCCACTGACAATTCTATTATTGATTAGGTTTATAGTAGGGAGGTCAATGAGGGGCGCCAACTACTGGTAGCAGTAGAGGACAGTGAATTATTTTCTTTCTTATATATAGTTTGATTTAATTATATTTGAGCAATTTTGTCCACTCAGTGTGTGACAAAAAATTGTTAAACCTCAAGAATGTCTAGTGGTGACAATATTCGCTTCTCACTCAGAATTGAGGTTGCTTATCATTCCAATGCTTTATAGGATTTAGGTTGACAGTTTTGTGACAGTCGAATACTCTACCTCTAGAGCGACACTCTGCCTCTAGAGATTTGAAGCAAACAATTTCAAAGTATTGCAATAGATTTTTCTTGTTAAAGAAACATAGAGTGATACTGGCAGGCTTACATGCATTACCAACACTTTTTACTCAATGCTGTTTGCTCACAAGTTGAAGATTAAGGTTCAGTAAGCATTGTATTCATGGGTCAGGGATAAGGGAGGAGGGGCAGGGAGAGAGAAAAGGCAGAAGTTGAATTTCTCAATTATGCTCTATGATTGATTCATTACCAGGGATTATTCCATTAAACTGCACCACCAAAGTATGTAATTAAAACAAGATTTTTGCCCATTAGAGTGTAACATAGGTTAACACAATAGCAGGGTCTTCCTGTAACACCACTGGGATTTTGTCAGGTGTACATAATGGAATGGGGCAGGGGGTAGGGGGGAAGCAAAGAAGGGGAAGAAAGTACAGCATGTAATAATTTATTCTAAAATCTCATCATCCTAAGATAATAAAGATCTTTCTTATAACGATAAATATGTTTATTTGTATGATCAGTATAATCACATATTTGATGGTTACTGTAAGGGGAGACTGGCCTATGGGGATCATGGGATACTTGGCATAAAACTTAGGCCCCTGAAACTTGAGAAAAGCTTGTCTGTGAGACACAGAGATAATCTAATCAAGAGGTAGACGAGGTCAGGGGAAAGACACAGGGAATGACATGAATAACCTAATCAAGAGGTTGACGAGGTGAATAATATGGTCAAGGAAGGATGATCATGGAAGAGAGTAAGATGGGAAAGTGATGTATTGAAGAAACAGTTTGTCAAGTAAACCTCCCTAACTGTATAAATTGATTGCTCAAACATTGTACTAGTAGAATCCCTATGATCATTCATGACAGTAGGACTCCTCCTAGCATGCTCGTAATAAAGATCGCTTCTTTGAACAAGACTTTCAACTCTCGAGGCGTTTTTGGGTACCGGGGCAAGCCCTCACCCCTTACAGTTACATTTGTCAAAAAGTTAACTTGAATTGGGCACAGTAGCTAACTGCACTAGTGAGAATCAAAATGTTGTTTTACCCTTTCAGTTTCCCTTAATGAGTGCACAGGGCGGGGGTAATTTTCAACCTTACCATCTGGGTGGTAAGCAGTGTGCAGTGAATTGTCACACATCGTGAAAGGATCGAGAACGAGAGGGCACAGATTTAAAGTAATGGGTAAGAGAAGCAAAAGCGACATGAGGAAAAACTTTTGCACGCAGCAAGTAGTTAAGGTCTGGAATGCACTGTAAAGGCCTGCTCGGGTCTACAAATAAGACCCAACAGAAGCCCGACAGAACCCCATCCGAGCCCGAGCCCGACCCAGCCCGAGTCCTTCCATTTTTTTCCCACGTTCGACCCGACTCGACCCGACCATCAGTTAACTTACCTTCCATTTTTCACTTTGTTCCTTACCTGCACAAGCTTAAAAAAACTGTAACAAAACCACCTTTAAAGTCCAAAACGTAAATTAACATTGAAGTCATTTACCTGAGGTGGTGATAGAGTGTGTCCAATCCAGCCCGACCCGACCCGAGCCTGAATGCTGGACCTGAAATTGCGACCCAACCTGAACCTGACACATGTCATCGGGTAGCAGGCCTTTAATGCGCTGCCTGAGAGTCTGGTGGAGGCAGGTTCAATTGAAGCATTCAAAAGGGAATTAGACTGTTAGATGAAAAGGAAGAATGTGCAGGGTTATGGGAAGAAGGCAGGGGAATGGCACTAAGTGACTTGCTCTCTCAGAGAGGTGGTGCAGACACGATGGGCTGAATGGCCTCCTTCTGCACTGTAACAATTCTGTGATCCTGTGATTATATAATCTGTCTGATTTTCAGACTAAAATGGACTATGAATTGACCACACATTGCTACAGTCAAAGCAGCTGAACGTGAGTGTTATAAGAAATCTTGTGGGACATTGTCGAGCAAGTACTATTTAATTTTTATCTGCAACAGGATATGCTTTTGAATGTCTGACCTCATCATTGTCATCAAAGCTTCTGAGATGCAGTAGACGATGATTCCACTCCCCATGGGCTGTCCCTGTAACTCAATGTTAAAAATCTTATATCTGCATGAACTTCCCATCTGCAAAACCTTACTTCTGGTGTCATGTTTTTGCCACACTTTTGTGTCAATTTTTATCCTTTGTCGACATTTTAATGGCAAGTGCTAAATGATCTTATACAAAAGGAAAATATTGCAGATGCTGGAATTCTGAAATAAAAAACAGAAAATGCTGGAAACACTCAGCAGAGTGTTACCATAGTCTCCCAACAGTGGTAGCACTGCAGCACCTATATTTTATGTCTGTTCCTTAACCAGTACTGCAGCCAAACCTGTTTTGCAACAAACTCTACTGTGCTTCCCAAATTGCTGTAAGTTTGGCTATTTAACGATAAATAATACTAGTAAATCAAGGTGTTATATAAAAAGAGGGGCTGAATGTATAACTTTCATATAGGGACTGAATTACAGCTGAGCATCCAGCTATCCCTCAACCTCTCACTCTGCTTCATCTGAAACTACACTTGGGCTGGAATTTACCCAAAGGGCTGAAAGTGGACCCAACCCTGCACGGGATCCTGGGTGGCATTTTACCAGCGGCTGCCTCGACTGCTGTTCAATTGCCACCAGGGGGGCCCTCTGTGGGCCATGGAGCAGCCATAAAGGAGGGCCCCCTTTCCTCCCCAACCATCTCCCCCAACACCCCCCGTCCCAACCCCGTGCACCCCTCCGCCATTGGGAAGCTGCTTGGAGGCTGCTATGGTTTATCTGGTGGTCTCCCACGCAGTCGTGGCTTCTCCCACTGCCGGTAAAATGTTGATGGGGAGTGGGAAGTGGCCCTTAATTGGCCACTTAATTGGTTTAATTGGCTGCCCACCTCTGGCCAGCAAGCAGCCATGCCGCTGAGGTTCCTGCCCCTGAGAATATCCCATGGTGGCGGGAAGACGTTGGGGGCCCGTTCCTGTCACCTTCTTCCACCATTTTATGAGGCCTCCCAGCCTGTCTCCAGAGGACTGGTAAAACCTAGCCCTTGGTCTTGATTCCCCATGTGCAATGCTGCAGGAGATCGACCAAGACTAACATATATGAAAATGTAAAATAAACTGGAGCGTACATCAGTACGTTAACATATCTCTGGGTTCATACGACACCTTTCTGGTGAATGTTAAAAATAGTCCTTTAAAAAATATGGTATATTAGTGTTATGAACCCAATGCATAATATATCATATTGTCAAGTTCACAGGAAGTGCAGCAATGGAAATATAAAATAGACTGAAGAGTTATAAAAAAATAGAACAATTTAAAAAGACTGGTACAGTTGCCTTCAACAAGACAGAGGACAAAGTCACATGACACATACCGTCTCCTGCACTGAAATACGCATACAAGTCTATTAGAACTGAAACTCAATAATACCATCTGCATTGAAATCAAACAGCTCATCACACATGAATGTGAGCTATTCACAAAGTGAGCTAAAACAAAGGCATTGGCAGACGTTCTGTCTCCAGCTACAATCACTACAATAAAGTGTGAACATTCTTCATCTTGTCAAAATGGACTGAGATCAGAAGCCATTGTATAGCCTGTCAGGAACTGAAAGTCTAAAGTCACAAGGGAAAAACTAACACATTATGAATTTACCTTTAAAAGTAACCTTTTTGGAGAACAAAGTGAGTCATCAGAACATCAAGATCATCAGTCTAAGATCTCCAGCCATAGAGAGAACATCGTAAGCCAACTTGAATTACAGCACAAGGCTGAGAAAGAGAGATATCAATGGCAGCTAAGACAACATGACAAAAAAAATCCAAACATTTTGCTTCAGGTAGTGCAGTGCTAGTTTTCTGGTGTATCCCACATGGTGGATTCTTCTTCCTTACTGTGCAGATAGGGAAAATGCCAAATCAGAGAAACACAACTGTGAGAATAGCTGGTTCTTTTTCTTTCTTATGGCTGCTTGAAACGCAACATTAAATGTCGATGTCCAAGTTTGTCATTCACAGGTAGGCAGTGGCGTCGTGGTAATGTCACTGGACTAGTAATCCAGAGGCCTAGGCTACTACTCTGGTGACATGGGTTCAAATCCCACCACGGCAGATGGTGAAATTTGAATTCAATTAATAATTCTGGAATTAAAAGCTAGTCTAATGGTGACCATGAAACCATTGTCGATTGTGGTAAAAATCCATATGGTTCACTAATGCCCTTTAGGGAGCGAAATCTACTGTCCTTACATGTTCTGGCTTATATGTGACTCCAGACCCACAGCAATGTGGTTGATCCTTAAATGCCCTCTGAATGGCCTAGCAAGTCACTCAGTTGTATCAAACCGCTACAAAGTCTAAGAAAAGGAATGCAAGCGGACGGACCACCCAGCATCAACGTAGGCACTGGAAACGACAAAGGCAAACCCAGCCCTGTTGAGCCTGCAAAGTGCTCCTTACTAACATCTGTGGGCCTTGTGCCATAGACTAGTCAAGCAACAGCTTAACATAGTCATGCTCACATAAACATACCTTACAGACAATGTCCCAGACACCACCATCACCATCCCCGCATATGTCCTGTCTCACCGGCAGGACAGACCCACCAGAGGTGGCAGCACAGTGGTATACAGTCAGGAAAGCGTTGCCCTGGGAACCCTCAACATTGACTCCGGACCCCAGGAAGTCTCATGACATCAGGTCAAACATGGGCAAGGAAACCTCCTGATTACCACCTACTGCCCACCCTCGGCTGATGAATCAATGCTTCTCCATGTTGAACACCAACTGGAAGAAGCACTAGGGGTAACAAGGGCACAGAATGTACTCTGGATAGGGGCCTTCAATGTTCATCACCAAGAGTGGCTCAGTAGCACAACTACTGACTGAGCTGGCCAAGTCCTAAAGGACATACCTGCTAGACTGGAACTCCGGCAGGTCGTGAGGGAATCAACAAGAGGGAAAAACCTACTTGATCTCATCCTCACCAATCTACCCGTTGCAGATGTATCTGTCCATGACAGTATTGGCAGGAGTGACCAACGCATAGTCCTTGTGGAGAAGAAGTCCCATCTTCACACTGAGGATACCCACCATAGTGTTGTATGGCACTACCATCGTGCTCAATGGGATAGATTTCAAATAGATCTAGCAATGCAAAACTGAGCATCCATGAGACGCTGTAGGCCATTAGCAGCAGCAGAATTGTATTCAACAACAATCTATAACCTCAAGGCCTGGCATATCCCCCACTCGACCATTACTATCAAGCAAGGGGACCAACCCTGGTTCAATGAAGAGTGCAGGAGGGCATGCCGGGAGCAGCACCAGGCATACCTATAAATGAGGTGTCAGCTATTGAAGCGACAACACAGGACTACTTACATGCCAAACAGCAGAAGCAGCATGCGATAGACAGGGATAAGTGATCCCACAACCAACGGATCAGATCTAAGCTCTGCAGTCTTGCCACATCCACTTGTGAATGGTGGTGGACAGTTAAACAACTAACAGGAGGAGGAGGCTCCACAAATATCCCCATCCTCAACATTGCGGAGCCCAGCACAACAGTGCAAAAGACAAGGCTGAAGCACTGGCATCGATCTTCAGCCAGAAGTTCCGAGTGGATGATCTAGCTCGGCCTCCTCCTAAGGTCTCAGCATCACAGTTGGCAATGTTCAGCCAATACGATTCACTCCACGTGATATAAAGGCCTGCTGAAGGAAATGGGCCCTGACAACATTCTGGCAATAGTACTGCTCCAGAACTAGCCCCGCCCCCACTAGCCAAGCTGTTCCAGTACATTTACTGTATTGGCATCTACCCGGCAATGTGGAAAATTGCCCAAGTATGTTCAGTACACAAAAAGCAGGCCAACAGGCCAACTATCGCCCTCTCAGTCTACTCTCGATCATCAGCAAAGTGATGGAGGGGTTGCCGACCTTGTTATCAAGTGGTACTTGCTCAGCAATAACCTGCTCACTGACATTCAGTTTAGGTTCTGCCAGGGCCACTCAGCTCCAGACCTCATTACAGCCTTGGTCCAAACATGGACAAAAGAGCTGAACTCAAGCGGTGAGGTGCGAGTGACTGCCCTTGACATCAAGGCAGCATTTGACTGAGTATGGCATCAAGGAGCCCTAGCAAAACTGGAGTCATAAGGAATGAGGGGGAGAACACACCACTGGTTGGAGTCATACCAAGCACAAAGGAAGATGGCTGTGCTTGTTGGAGGTCAATCGTCTCAGTCTCAGGACATCACTGCAGGAGTTCCTCAGGGTAGTATCCTGGTCCCAACCATCTTCAGCTGCTTCATCAATGACCTTCCCTCCATCATAAGGTCAGAAGTGGGGATGTTCTCTGACAATTGCACAATGTTCAGCACCCTTTGCGACTCCTCAGATACTGAAGCAGCCCGTGTCCAGAAGCAGCAAGACCTGGACAACATCCAGGCTTGGGTTGATAAGTGGCAAGTAACATTCGAGCCACACAAGTGCCAGGCAATGACCATCGCAGACAAGAGAGAATTTAACCATCTCCCCTTGATGTTCAATGCAATTACCATTGCTAAGTCCCCCACCATCAACATCCTGGGTGTTTCCATTGACCAAAAACTGAATTGGACCAGCCACATAAATGCTGTGGCTTCTGTAGTAAGTAACTCACCTCTTCACTCCCCAATACCTGTCCACCATCTACAAGGCACAAGGCACAAGTCAGGAGTGTGATGGAATACCCTCCACTTGCTTGGATGGGTGCAGCTCCAATGACATTCAAGAAGCTCGACATCATCAAGGACAAAGCAGCCAGCTTGATTGGCACTCCATCCACCACCAACAACATTCAGTCCCTTCACCACTGATGCACAGTGGCAGCAGTGTGTACCATCTATAAGATGCACTGCAGCAACTTACCAAGGCTCCTTCGACAGCACCTTCCAAACCCATGACCTCTACCACCTAGAAGGACAAAGGCACCAGATGCATGGGAACACCACCACCTGCAAGTTCCCCTCCAAGCCACACACCATCCTGACTTGGAACTACATCGCCGTTCCTTCACTGTCGCTGGGTCAAAATCCTGGAACTCCCTTCCTAACAGCAATGTGGGTGTATTTACACCCCAAGACTGCTGCGGTTCAAGAAGGCAGCTCGCTACCACCTTCTCAAGGGCAATTAGGAATGGGCAATAAATGCTGGCCTAGCCAGTGACACCCACATCCCATGAACAAATAAATAAAAACTCTCGCACCTCTGGTGATCTAGAGACAACAGAAATTATTCTTCCAAAGTAATCTTAGGGAGCGCTGGTTCACATCATCCACAGTCACACAACAACCTATCCTTCATCTTCCATTGATGTAATAGGTGGTTGCAGTGCTCATATGAAGTCCTAATGCAGTTCGCAGTGTGAAGACATGGTGAACCCCGGTGGTTTACCCCTGGGGTCCATGATCAGGTTCCGATTCTTGACCCCAATGGTTTTCCACATCCTCCCTCTTCAGGTGAGATTTTTCAGATTCTGAGATAGCCAAAAGAGGTTCCTGGATTCAGGACCTTCTCAAGATCTTCAGTAAAAGGCAGATATGAGTTTGCCAGGGCCTGGTTGTGTCCTTTGACTATTACTACTTCACTTTTGAAGCTGTTGGCAAGATACGGACGAGAATACAGAGTCAGACTATCAATGATATTTTCAATAGTCCTGTGATGATTCTCATAGGAGAGTTCAGTTACTCATTCGCAAGATTTTATGTGCATTTCCTGCCCATACCTATGTGCAATATCCAGCTACTGAGAAAACAAGGCCCAAGGCAGTTCTCCACAGGATATGAGCATCTGCTCCCCTGCTGGTCCCTGCAAATTTGTGGATTAAGAACACCATAGTTAGTACTACAGAATGGAGCACCCAGGCACCTCTTTTGCATGCCAATCGCTCAAATGAAATGCAGAGACCAGTGCTTTTTGAGGTTTCGGACAAATTCACCACTGCTCTTAATAGTCTTCAAGTATTTTCAAGTCTTCAGCAGGTATGCCTTCTACTTGGGTAAGAGCTCTCATGTAAATGACTATCAGAAAGTCATCTACAAAACCAAATTTCCTTGATTGACAGTGGAATATCACAGATGTAAAATATTTAAAAAACGATGCTGGCAAGGGCCTTGGGGCAGCCCATTATTCAGTCAGCAAGGTCTAATAATCTGCTCCATGTATGCCTAACTTATGGTTGGTGAGCATGGCACACTCTGTTTGCACAACCAGTGCCACCAACAAGGCTACAAATTGCCGATCAAATCTCCTAACCAACACAGTCCTTTTCAGGACCAAAATTAAATGAGACAATAATCCTATGTCCACGTGTCTTTCATCTCAATGTGGAAAATCCACAAATGTGACTACGTTCCCAAGTTACACTAGAAACTGAAGATTGATGTTCATGTTTTACAACAGACTCATGTTGCTGATGAAGAACAGCTGGTGACATTGGCAGAGATCTGAGAACCAATTGTCTGCCCACCTTTATGGCCAAGACTGAAATGTGGCTTGGGTGGGAAGCACAGCAGAACAAGACACTGGAAAGAGAGAGAAAAATAAATAAAAATTGGGAGAAAACAAAAAACATTTTATTTGGGAAATTTCTTCTGATTTCAGCGTGTTTTGCACTGTTTAAAAATTCCTATCTCCAATAACACCTAAAAATTCTTTGTTACATCCTTTAGATGAGTTTTTAAACTATTGATGGGGCACAGCAAAGGGTGCTTTGCATCCCAGAGGGACATTTACTGTTCTGCACCTTTTTTTTAAAAACAGTTATATCTGAATTTGAAATAATTTTTATGGGACAAATTTGGACTTTTAAAACATGCAACATTTTGCCCAATTTTGATTCAGTTATCATCTTTAATAATAATCCTGTTTTTTATCCAAAGGGCCATAGGTTCACATCCAGCCTAAACAAAAAGGATGAAGGTCATTCAGAGAACTGATGTACACTGAAATATTGTTATATAACTCCCGGGAGCTGGAGTGAAATCAATGTGGAAACTGTTTCACAGCAATGTAAAACAATTGCCTTCCCAAAGAATGATAAAATGCAAAAGAGTGAGGTTTTATCATTTTAAGGCAATCTTCTGTAGTATTTTCTGTCATAAAACATTACACTGTCACCAAATCATTCAATGAGTGAAAAGCCACTCATCAAAAAGCAACCATTTAATTTAATTTGCGTTTGGAGTCCAGTGAATTATTATTTGAAACTCTTTTCAGTGTTTACTTTCTAATGTAGTTCCTCTTGAATATACAAACTATTATTTTAACCACAGTGATTCAAACTAGCATGATCATGAAAACTGTAGTAATACATTTTACTGAAAATGCACAGGAATGTGATGAAGTATTTCTTTACTCAATACTTCTCAAATAACAAAACCAAGCAGCATATAACCAATCTCACTTTCAAAGCCTGTGCAGTTCAAAAATGAAACTAAATAACTCCAACCAACTGTGCTTTGAGATTTTGCAGGTATGAAGTTTAACAGGTAACAGGCCTTTATTGCGTTGGCATTCTGTATATTTACACTGATGCTAATGGTGATGCAATATCCCAGTTATATAATGATGCAGATACTGCAGCAGCTTTTGTGTTGCAATGTCACACAAACCAGTATCTAACCTGTCTAGGGACTAGTATTAAATATTGCTGTGCATATTGCATGCAACATAACCTATCTGTACTGATATAAATATTACACACATCAATACTCACTCTCTATTGGAGTAGATATTACATGAGCTGTTACCTCAAGCACACGGGCTAGAACTTACATGCAATAGTACGCAATCTGTATTTTTTGGATATTACACACACTAGTAATCTATACTGGTTGGGTAATACATGCACCAAAACTCAAACTGTTCGGAATAAATGTTTCACACTCCGGCTGCCAATCTGTACAGGTTAGGCATTACACGGCAGCAGTATCAGATCTTAATTCTGAAGACCTCTGAATGTAGCTGATTGTATGAAAGTGCAAAAAGTAAAAGCTCTCCTAGAATAGTCAAATATTTCTCAAAGATAGACCTTCTGCTTCTATTATTCTGTTCTCTTTTGTTCCCTTATTCCCTGTATTAAACAGGTCTACAAAAAAACCAACAGATCTACAGTATCTTTGCGTCGAGTCCAGAATCTGCTTTCCTGTGTTAATCATTGAGGATTAAAGTGCAGACACTGTAACTGCTGAAAAGGGAAACTTGCAGCTGAACAATGAATGGGATCATATGCTTGTAAATAAACACTTCTCATTTTATCATTTTGTAGATAACAGCAATAAATATATATGCAATGATTATTAAAAAAAAGTTAGCTATTACCCTTCCTGGTCCCCATGTTAGCTGATATTGTTAATTGTTCTCTCTCCTCAGATACTGTACCCCTCCCCTTCAAATCTACCATCATATCCCTCCTCAAAAAACCCATCTTTGAACACTTTTTTGTCTTTGCAAACTACTGCCATATCTCCAACTTTTCTTTCCTCACCAAAGTCCTTGAATGTGTTGTCACTTCCCAAATCTGTGCCCATCTCTCCCAGAACTCCACATTTGAATCCCTCTGATCAGTTTCTGCCCCGCCCCAGTACCGAACAGGTCAGATCAAAGTCAGAAATAACATCCTACGTGATTGTGACAAAGGTAAACTTTCCATCCTCATCCTTCTAGACGTGTCTGCAGCCTTTGACATAGTTGACCACACCATCCTCATCCAACATCTCCCTACTGCTGTCCAGATAGGCGGGATTATTCTCACCTTGTTCCATTTTATCTCATCGGAGGCAGGAATCACTTGCAATGGCTTCTATTCCTGCTCCCGCACTGTTACTTCCGCTGTCCCCCAAGGATCTATCCTTGCTCCCTCCTATTTCTCATCTGCATGCTGCCCCTCAATGACATCATCCAAAAGAAAAGCGCTAGTTTCCACATGCATGCTGACGACACCCAACTCTACCCCACCACCTCCTCTCTTGACTCTTCCAGTGTTGCTAAACTATCACATTGCTTATCCGACATCCAGAACTCAATGAGCAAAAATTTCATCCAATTAAATATTGGAAAGACTGAAGCCATCATTTTTGGTCCTTGCTCAAAAATCTGTTGCCTCGCTACCGATTCCATCCCTCTGCCTGGCAACGGTCTGAGATTAAGGCAATCTGTTCGCAACCTTGGTATCACATTTGACTCAGAGATGAGCTTCTGACTTCATACTCGCGCCATCACCAAGACTGGCTATTTGCACCTCCATAACATCGTCCAACTTTGCCTCTGTCTCAGCTCATCTAATGCTGAAACCCTCCTTCGTTGTAGACTCTAGACTTGACAATTCCAACACACTCTTGGCTGGTCTGTCACATTTTACACAAACATGAGGTTATCCAAAACTCTGCTGCCCATGTCTTACCTTGCACCAAGTCCCATTCCCGTATGACCCCTGTGCTCGCTGACCTACATTGGCTCTCGGTCAAGCAATGTCTTGATTTTGAAACTCTCATCCTTCATTTCAAATCCATCCATGGCCTCATTTCCCCCCTCCCTATCTCTCTAATCTCCTCCAGCCCCACAACCCTCCAAGATATTAGCGCTCATCTAATTTTCGCCTCTTCAGCATCCCCGATTTTAATCGATCCACCATTGCTGGCCACGCCTTCAGTTGCCTGGGCCCTAAGCTCTGGAATATCCTCTCTGCACCTTCCCACCTCACTTTCCTCCTTTAATACGCTCCTTATAACCTACCTCTTTGACCAAGCTTTTGGTCATCTGACCTAATATTTCCTTTTGTGGCTATGTGTCATACTTTGTTTTACGTTGCTCCTATGCAGCTCCTTGGGACATTTTATTACGTTAAAGGCACTATATAAATATAAGTTGTTGTTGTTATAAACAAAGGATTTTCTCTGTGTTTGCTGTTGTGAATTATACATTTCTGGTTGGGAAATGGACGCTCGTCTTAAATCAAGCTGTTCAGCTACAAAAGTATTTTTCTTTTGGGTGCTCTGCCTTTCACTGTAGTGACTGAAGCTTAACATGTGATTGATGGTGCAAAAAAGTGTTAGGATAATACAAAGCTCCCTTCACTGCTCACTTAACTTGGAAGGATAAGCAAAAGGTGTCAGGGAGATCAGGATGAGCTTGCAGAGCAACTTCAAGGAGCTTAGCTACATGGATTATATTTTATTGATTTAAGGCCAGTTCACCAATCTTCCATGTGGCTATCCGAATTAACAAAAAAGGAAAGAAAAACACACTGGCTTCTTGTCCACAGTCCACTTCAGAAAATGTTGAAATAAGGAAATAAAAAAAACAGTTAGTTCTTTACATCGTCCAAAAAAAAAATTTAAACCAATGATTGGTTCGAGGTTTAATCAAGTAACGAAAATCTACTGCAGTCTAATAGAGAAAAAACAAAACTTGTGTCTACGTGCATTTCATCTCGACTTTTTCAATTATAAATTCCTATGTCCATCTATCAAATCATAGCCAGAGACTCTCCAAAAGTGAATTCTATCCCTGTCATCCAATTGCTACCTTTAGAGTTCCCTAAGGATCTATCCTTGACCCCTACATTTTTCTAATTTGCATGCTGGCCCTCAATGACATATCTGAAGACATGGGGTCAGCTTCCACATGTACACTGATGACCCGCAGCTCTACTTCTCATCACCTCTCTTAATCCTTCCACTGTTTCTGTGTTGTTAGACTGCAGTCCTGAATGAGCCACAATTTCCTCCAGTTGAACAATGGGATGTTCTTTGGCGCCCGTTTCAAACTCTGTCCGTTTGCTACTGACTCTATCCCCCTCCCTAGCCACTGTCTCAGGCTGAACCAGATTGTTTGCAACTGCTGCATCATATTGGACATTCAGCTGAGCTTTTGGCCCCATATCCTTTGTAGCATTGCCTACCTCTGCCTCTCCTTAAGCCTTTTACCCCCTCATCCATGCCTTTGTCAACTTCAGACGCAATTATTCCACTGCTCTCCTGGCCAGCCTCTCATCAGCCACCCTCTTTAAGCTTCTGCTTCTCCAACACGCTGCTGTTCATATTCTATCCTGCACCAAGTCCTATTCATCCCTCCAAACATCTCTCTACCTCCCTCATCTCCTTTAAAACCTATCTGTTCGATTTAGGTTTTAGACACCCTTACTAATATATCCTTCTTTGGCTCATTGTCCATTTTTGTTTGATTATTCTTCTATGAGGCATCTGGGGGCATTTTTCTACAGGAAAGGAGCTTTATGAAACTGTCAATGTAAGCTCATCACATTGTAATTACAACTTCCCACCTGTGCAGAGTGATTCTCATGCTTCAACCAACTCTACTTCTCAAACTGTCCCAAGTTTTCACTACAAATCATATTATAAAACCAAAGTATTACATAAAAATAGACTATATGACTTGAAATTGCAGATTGAATTATGTCTGTACACCCTCGCTCAATTATCCTTGTCCTCGAATGCAGCCTCTCTTGAAGAATACTTGACTCCCTGTGTGAAAGGTCATGGGCAATCAACGCAAAAGTAAGTACTATATGGTATAAAAAGGTTTTAAACAGTACAGGTATATAGTCAAGTCTTCAGAAGAAGGAATTTTCCTCCACGCAAGACCAAAGTACGGAAAGTCCTCATCAGGGAACTTCTCTTTGCTGACGATGCTGCTTTAACATCTCACGCTGAAGAGTGTCTGAATCTCATCGACAGGTTTGTGGCTGCCTGCAACGAATTTGGCCTAACCATCAGCCTCAAGAAAACGAGCATCATGGGACAGGACGTCAGAAATGCTCCATCCATCAATATCGGCGACCACGCTCTGGAAGTGGTTCAAGAGTTCACCTACCTAGGCTCAACTATCACCAGTAACCTGTCTCTTGATGCAGATATCAACAAGCGCATGGAAAGGCTTCCACTGCTATGTCCAGACTGGCCAAGAGAGTGTGGGAAAATGGCGCACTGACACGGAATGCAAAAGTCCGCATGTATCAAGCCTGTGTCCTCAGTACCTTGCTCTACCGCAGCGAGGCCTGGACAACGTATGTCAGCTAAGAGCGACGTCTCAATTCATTCCATCTTCGCTGCCTCCGGAGAATCCTTGGCATCAGGTGGCAGGACCGTATCTCCAACACAGAAGTCCTCGAGGCAGCCAATATCCTCAGCTTATACACACTACTGAGTCAGCGGTGCTTGAGATGGCTTGGCCATGTGAGCTGCATGGAAGATGGCAGGATCCCCAAGGACACATCGTACAGCGAACTCGTCACTGGTATCAGACCCACCAGCCGTCCATGTCTCCGCTTTAAAGATGTCTGCAAACACGACATGAAGTCCTGTGACGTTGATCACAAGTCGTGGGAGTCAGTTGCCAGCGACCGCCAGAGCTGGCAGGCAGCCATAAAGACGGGGCTAAAGTGTGGCGAGTTGAAGAGACTTAGCAGTTGGCAGGAAAAAAGACAGAAGCGCAAGGGGAGAGCCAACTGTGAAACAGCCCTGACAACCAATTTTACCTGCAGCACCTGTGGAAGAGTCTGTCACTCTAGTATTGGCCTTTATAGCCACTCCAGGCGCTGCTCCACAAACCACTGACCACCTCCAGGTGCTTACCCATTGTCTCCCGAGACAAGGAGGCCAAAGAAGATATAGTTTTTGAATAGTAGGCACCTTACAGGACAGAAAGAAACACAGCTGGAAACTGTGCCATGGCAACCAAAAGTATAGACTGGGCAATATAATAATATTTTCATTGAATTATTTTACTGTGATTAAATCTCACTTATCTGCCATGGTGCATTGCTGCTGGAATTCAATAGTTAAAGCCACCAATGTATCAAGTAAGCAAACAGCACTTAAACCTTCCTCAATACAGAAGGGTCACACCACTGATAATTGCAGAACACTCAATTCCAATGGCACAAAGTCATTCATCTGAGCAACAATGGACTGCATGTCTTCCCATCGTGTATGAGGGAAGCTCAGCAACCCACCCTCAATGTTTGTTTTATAGTAAACAAAGGCATCAATTCTGACTCCATAAAGAGAATTGGGTGCTGTTGGCACATAAAAATCAATGACAAAAGGCCAGGTTTTATTGGCACTTATGACAAGCTGTAGACAAACTGCTCACATCTCGCTCCATCAGGGAGAGTGGTTGCTTTTATGGTTCTATGAGGTACCTGTCAGACCGCATACAAATCAGCAATAGTACCAACCCCACATCAATTTGTAGATGATTCACCACAAAATTCAATCTATCAAATTACTTCTGAATCTCCATTCCTACACCTAATATGTAACATGCTGGAATGTAAATTGGTTCATGGCATATGCAAGACAAAAGCTCCCATTCCAAACAACTGATAAAAAGATGAAAATGAATGTGAAAGAGCTTCAAAATTAATGAATAAACCTTATAAATTTGGCTAAAAATGTAAATATCACATTGAGGGGACTCTCATGCAACTAGCATGCTTTATTGAGAACAGTACTGAGCCAGCCGTCAGCCGTATGCAATGTGTACTCTTGTATGTGCTATTTCTACTCACCTTTTAATAGGTTGTGTTAAATGGCTTGTACCTGCCAAAGCAGATACCATCTTTGGAAGTAGCAAGAAGCACAGGAATAAAATATTCTGATACACTAAAACTCAGAAAAGCCAACACTGTTGACTTTTAGTATTTGTGGAATCCTACAAGAGCACAGAATTAAAGCAATATGAAGTTGTACTGTTTGGAAGTGCAATCTTCATTCAGGTAAAAATATCTCATGGAGTAACATTATCAGCAGCCAAGGATTAATATTACATTGAAAGATTTCTGTGCTTGTTTCGTTTCACAGTAAATGGCTCATTAATTTCTGAAGATTACTCTTAACCTACCTGAAAAAACATTCATAATCTACTAAATACTTTACATCTCCACATACAAAATGCAGAACTCATTCAAAACTATCCATATTCCTCAGTAGAATAAGTGTTCCTACACTTTGTATATTCTAACCACATCCTTCTGACAAGTACTCCTGACATTTCTGTACTTCTCCAAATCTAATCTGTATTCCTTGCCTTTTTTATTACTGAAGAATCCTATGTTGTTCCAAATTCAGCTACATTAAGTGTAATTAAATGGCTTTAAATACCAAATTGGCCAGAATCCCACATTTATCCAAGGCTGAATAGAATGTGATCACATTTTTGTGGAATATTTAAGTCATGTGCTTTACAGCAAAGCAACCCAGCTCTCACAACAAATCAAGAACAATGGAGATTCAATCTTGATTTTTATAGTACTGCCTGGTTTATCCTCAGTACTGAATCACAGATCCTTTTCAAAACATTACAAACAAGTCACAAGCTGTAACAAAAACAAGAAATGCTGGATTCACTCAGCAGGTCAGGCAGCATGCTGTATTGGTCACAACCAACATTGGGTAGGATCATAACAAATGAATGTGAAAGATCCACTTCAGCATGCTACTCTGTTCCACCAGGGTGCAGACCTTTGGAACAATGATGAAAAATAATAATTTTAGCACAGTTCCTGCTTATTACATAGAAGTTTATTAATGTTAGTCCAAACCGTTAATTCCAAATTATACTTTCTCCAATTAATGTAATTTACAAAGGAAAGTTCTGTGAAGTTTCCCATTGCTCCCAAATGTAGATTGAGTAAATTTCTTCAGTACTATTTACATACCTTATATCATCTATTAGGCGTCAATGACTTCCCTTACATAAGATTTTCATGGAAGACATCTGATCTAGGGTTCATAGTGCAGGATGCAATTTGGCAAATGGCAATTATCATTCTTCCTTCTTGGTTCAATATCACTTGCTGCATCAAAATTTGCAAATTAATTTTACACATTGATTCAAGAGATGACCTTTTACGAACATACGAATTAGGAGCAGAGAAGGCCATTTGGCCCTTCTAGCCTGTTCCACCATTCAATGAGATCATAGGTGGTCTGTTTGTGTCTTGAATTCTACACTCCATCTACCCCCGATAACCTTTGATTCCCTTGCCTAACAAGAAACTATCTACCTCCGCCTTAAAAATATTCAATGTCCCCGTCTCCACCACCTTCTGAGGCAGAGAGTTCCAAAGTCGCACAACCCTCTGAGAGAAAAAAATTCTCCTCATCTCTGTCCTAAAAAGGCGATTCCTAATTTTAAAACAATGCCCCCTCATTCTGGACTCACCCACAAGAAGAAACATCCTTTCCACATCCACCTTGTCAAGACTGTTCAGGATCTTACACACTTCAATCAAGTCTCCCTCACTCTTCTAAACTCCAGTGAAAACAAGCCCAGTCTGTCCAACCTTTCCTCATTTGACAACCAGCCCATTCCAGGTACCTATCTAGTAAACCTCCTCTGAACCACCTCCAACGCATTTACATCCTTCCTTAAATAAGGAGACCAAAACTGCACACAATATTCGAGATGTGGTCTCACCAATGCCCTATATAACTGAAACATAACATCCTTATTTTTATTTTCAATTCCTCTCATAATAAAGGATAACATTCCATTAGCCTTCTTTATGACTTGCTGCACCTGCATACTAAATTTTTGTGACGCATGCACTGGAACACCTAGATCCCTTTGCACCTCGGAGTTCTACAGTCGTTCTCCATTTAAGTAATACTCTGCTTGTTATTCTTCCTGCCAAAGTGAACAACTTCACATTTTCCAACATTATACTCCATCTGCCAGATTTTTGCCCACTCACTCAACATATCTATATCAGTCTGCAACCTCCTTATGTCCTCTTCGCAACATACTTTCCTACTTATCTTTGTGTCATCTGCAAAATTATCCACCATACCAATTCTCCCCTCATTTAAATCATTGATATAAATTGTAAAAAGTTGAGGCCCCAGCAGACCCCTGTAGGACTCTACTCGTCACATCCTGCCAATCAGAAAAGGACCCATTTATGCATACTCTCTGTTTTCTGCCAGCCAGCCAATCTTCTATCTATGCTAATATGTTACCCACTACACCATGAGCTGCTACATTGCACAATAACCTTTTATGTGGCACCTTATCAAATGCCTTATGGAAATCCAAGTATAGTACATCAATGGGCTCCCCTTTATCCATGGCACATGTTACTCCTTCAAAGAACTCCAATAGAGTCATAGAGTTATATAGCACAGAAACAGGCCATCGGCCCACCGTGTCCATGCTGGCCATCAAGCACCTATCTATTCTAATCCCATTTTCCATGACTCGGCCCGTAGCCTTGTATGGTATGGCATTTCAAGTGCTCATCTAACTACTTCTTAAATGTTGTGAAGGTACCTGCCTCTACCACCCCTTCAGGCAGTGTGTTCCAGATTCCAACAACCCTCTGGGTGAAAGAAGTTTTCCTCAAATCCCCTCTAAACCTCCTGCCCCTTACCTTAAATCTATACCCCCTGGTTATTGCCACCTCCCTAAGGGAATATATTGGTTAAATTGGAATAAATTGGTTAAACATGATCTCCTTTTCACAAAGCCATGCTGACTATTCCCAATTACCTTGAGTTTTTCTAAGTGCCCAGCTATAGCTTCCTTAATGATCGATTCTAACACCTTCCTCACGACAGATGTCAAGCTAACTGGCCTATAGTTACCCGCTTTCTGCTTCCCCCAACTTCTTGAATAGAGGGGTTAAATTTGCTATTTTCCAGTCTGATGAAACCTTTCCAGAATCCAGCGAATTTTGAAAAAACAACACCAACTCATCTATACCTCTTTAGCCACCTCTTTTAAGACCCTAGGATGAAGCCCATTGGGACCCGGGGACTTGTCAGCCCACAGCTCCGTCAGTTTGGTCAGTAGCGCTTCCCCGGTGATTTTCCCCACATTTCTCAGCAGCACATAAAACGTACAGTCCTCAACAGCATCTTTAGCTGCAGTAAAGCCCACCACTTACCCCCAAAGAAGAGAAAAAAAAGAGAAAAGAAGATACAGAGGGAAGCAAAAATAATTAAGTGAGAAAAAAGCATAACATGAAAAAAGAGAGAGGCAGAGGAAGAGAGACAGAAAGAGAAAGAATATTAGAACAGAGACAAATAAGAGAGATTATATTCTCCAACTTCAAATGACGCCACCAATGAAATACTAGTAACTTGAAAAACAGAAGGTTGTATGTCATTTAACCACATAGCATTAGTTCTAACCTCTAATAGAAAGAAATTCTTAAGATATTGCTCTACCTGAGCACCCAAAAAAAAAGTATCCTATCCCTGCAATTAACAGTGAGGAAATAATGTGGGTTCTCACTGCTGTGTTCCACCCATGAATTCAGATACTCGTGTTTGAAATGATTTACATTGTCAATATCTGGGTTATGCAAATTTGAGAGTAGATACACAATGCAGAAATGTGAGAGATGTGAAAATATTTGGTTTATTAACTTGTTACAAAGAGAGCGCATTTTGGCATGGTCAAACTGAAAGTTGATACAGGCATTCAAATCTTGCGCTGCAGAAGACTGCTACTGATTGCAAAATATGAATTCTCAACTGTAGTCACCCAATATTGAACAGTTGTTTAATAAAGGACTATAATGAAGCAGAATGATAAAAGCTATCCATTAAGATGAGAAATTTCAAGTTAAAATGTGGGTCTATCTACAATTTGCATGTGGCTGCATCCCTAAACCCAGTAACATCTTTGCATTAACAAACACTGAAATGCACGAGAGATATCTACAGGTGTGCTGCAGAATTATCACACGTCAATGTAAAATTGAGCTAGAATTTCCTCAGCGTAACAGTGCAAGACATAAAGTCAACTCTTCACCAGGATGTTGAAAATAACTGGGAGTTAACTCATTTGGATATCTGTGTAATCACTGGAAACATTAATTTCAAAGAAAATATTCTGTAGGTGTTCCCATTGATAATTATTTTTTAAAATACATTATAAAATTCAACGACACACCAATATTATTTGTTACAGCAAATTTGACAGCCAGTTGTGTGTAAATTAACATAACGCACTGACAGTTCATCTTCAAAGCAGGTCTGTAAATCCATTACAGCTAACTACTTTGAAGAAGGAATTAAGAAAAATTACTGAACAAACCATGCATTGACCAATGGATTCAGATTACATCTTTTATGATCAGCACAAACTTCAAACAACTAAGTTATAGACATAGCTTAACTCTGCACACACCTTGTCAACAATTCTTCATTGTAGTTCAGTGAACTATGAATATCGCAGATAAAAGTTTCAGTGTCACATTGCAAAGCATCTGTCATTGCAGAATATAACATTTCTATCAACATAAACTGCACTTATAAATACTTAGTCAATCAAGTCATTCTGCAAATACACTTCAGCACTTAGATTGTCTGGAATTGATCGCTATTTCTGTTAATGCAGAATTTTCAAAAATGCCTCAAGTTCAAAGTTTGGAACAGATATCCAAATCATGCGGAGCAATTGTTGCATAAGTCTGTATTTTGTGTACATATTCGATGAAGTTGACATGAAACTAGAGGCAGCAGTAAAGTGTGATAAAGTAGCTGAGGAATTATAGAAACGAGAACACCTACAAATGGACAGAAATTTAGGAGATGAAATTTAACAAATATTTTTGACGTCTTATATACTAGAATAAAAAAATGGAGAATATCATGAAAGGTCACAGACCTGCAATGTTAACTCTATTTCTCTCTCCACAGATGCTGCCAGATCTGGTGACTATTTCCAGCATTTTCTACTTTTATTTAAAGTTCCAGCATTCACAGTATTTTGCTTTTCAATTAATGGTGTTGAATTAACGCGGGGGGGGGGGGGGGGGGAAGAGTCTAGAAAAGATCAAGCAGCTTTCATAGATAACAGTGTCATTACAGAGCAGCAATTAATAAAGTAAACAGAATTTTCAGTTTTAATAACGAATCGGTAGAATTTAAGTCTGAGGGCCACCATTTTGAAATTGTATTGTACTATCGAGTTGGATTTTCAATCCAGGGTCGGGAGCCCGGGTCCCGACCCCACACCGAACCTGCATCGCTAACGCGACGCTATTTCTATATGCAAAGCCCCGAGTTGGGTCAAAAACAGCTCAGCACCCAATTACTGGCACTGGGCGTTGCTCGGACACCGGAACTGGCTCTGGACCGTGAATCTCAGAGGCAGATGGCAGCCATGACTGGGCTTGCTGTTGCCATGGAGAATGGAGCAGAGGGTCAGGAGCCTCATGGACCAACAACTGTCCATACGGTGAATTATTTTATTGATCCGCTCTGCTCACGTGATGGCAACTTTGTTCCACCACTTGAGCACCTCAGTTAGAATTTCCATTTCTTCTCAAAAGTTTAATAAATCAGAAGCAACAATATATACCACTATGCTCCTGACAACTGTGCACTAACGTTCCCCAGGCTGTTTGCTGTTCTGTTCCCAGCATTAGAAATTTCTTCCTGTTTTCAGTCCCTCAGTCCCTTAACAAGCTCTTTAAGGAGCTTAACAGGTAGTTAATTGGGGCAGCTGGGGTTGCTGGTTACAGCGTTTCCACCCCCCCCCCCCGCCCACCCTCGCTTTCAAAATTGTAGCGCTTTCTGGAGGTGTCAGAAGACTGATATGCCATCTGGAGCGTTATTTTCAATGTGGCCTGCTCCTGACGTCGCTCCCATGAGCGATTGAAAACTTAGCCCTAAGTCTTTGTCGTTCATGGCGGTGTTGATATTTGTGGCAAACTGCCAAAGCAAATGCAACAAAAAAACTAAGACTCCATTGACTGTAATTGGCAACTGGCTAACAAAAACAAACAGAATTTTCCAATACTGTATTGAGGGGCAAATATCTATTAACAGTACAATTACTGAATGAAACCAAGACCTATTAAATTATTAAAATACTTTTAGTGGGTTAAAAATTAAGAATTACAGCAACCCCTGTTTTCCTGGTCTATTTTGGCGATGCAAATATTTTCAAATTGGGACTAAAGAATGGGGTTGGACCAGCCCAATATAACCAGGACAAAATATCACTCCAAATGTTCTCAAGAGGAAGGCATCACTGATACAACAGGGACAATCAAAATAAAAATGTCTGCAGTTAAATCATGATTTCGTTTTCACTATCAATGATGCTTACAATCATCATTGGTACCCACTGTTAGCAGATGGCTAGAACCGAATTGTGACTATTTTAGGAAATCCAACAGATTGTCTCAGAAACACAAGAACACAAGAATTAGGAGCAGGAGTAGGCCATTCAGCCCCTTGAGCCTGCCCCACCATTCAATAAGATCATGGCTGATCTGATTGTGGCATCAATTCTACTTTCCTGTCTGCTCCTCATAACCCTTGACTAATTTGTCAATCAAAAATCTGTCTTACTCAGCCTTGAATATATTCAATGACCCAGTCTCCACTGCTCTTTGGGGAAGAGAATTCCGATGACTAACAACCCTCTGAGGAAAAATAAATTCTTCTCATCTCAGTCTTAAATGGGAGATGCCTAATTTTTAAACTGTGTGCCCTAGTTCTAGACTCCCCCAGAAGGGGAAACATCCTCTTCGCATCCACCCTCAAGTCTCCTCAGGATCTTATATGTTTCAAAAAGATCACACCTCATTCTTCTAAACTCCAAAGGGTATAGGCCCCACCTGCTCAACCTTTCCTCATAAGATAAGCCCTTCATCCTCGGAATCAGTTGAATGAATCTTCTCTGAACTGCTTCCAATGCAATTATATTCTTTCTTCAGTAAGGAGACCAAAACTGTACACAGTACTCCAGATGCGGTCTAACTAAGGCCCTGTACAGCTGTAGCAATATTTCCCTACTTTTGTACGTGATGCCCCTTGCAATAAATGACAGCATTCTATTTGCCTTCCAAATCACTTGCTGTACCTGCATATTAACTTTTTGTGACTCCTGTACCAGGACACCCAGACAACCTCTGTACCATAGAGTTCTGCAATCTCTCTCCATTCAAACAATATACTGCTTTTCTATTCTTTCTGCCAAAGTGGACAAGTTCATACTTTCCCACATTATACTCCATCTGCCAATTTTTTGCCCACTCACTTAACCTATCTAAATCCCTTTGTGGACTCTTTATGTCCTCTTGAGAGCTTACTCTCCTACATATCTTTGTGTCATCAGCAAATTCAGCTATCATACATTCGGTCCATTTATCCAAGTCATTGATATAGATTGTAAATATTTGAAGCCCCAGCAATGATCCCTGTGGCATTCCACTACTAATGGCTTGCCAACCCGAAAATGACTCATGCTGCTTCCTGTTAGCTAACCAATCTTTTATCCGTGATAATATGTTACCCCCTACACCACGAGCTCTTACTTTGTGTAGTAACGTTTGATGTGGCATCTTATCGAATGCCTTTTGGAAATCCACGTACACCACATCAAGAGGTTCCCCTTTATCCACGTTGCTTGTTGCTTCCTCAAAGAACGCTAATAATTTAGTCAAACACATTTTCCCTTTCACAAAACCATGTTGCCTCTGCCTGATCGTATTATGATTTTCTAAATGTCCTGCTATTACCTCCTTAATAATGGATTCTAGCATTTTCCCTATGACAGACATGAGGCTAACTGGCCTATAGTTTCCTGCTTCCTGTCTCCCTCCTGCCTTGAATAGAGGTGCTACATTTTTATAACAGATATATAAATTGGTTCTGCAACCGAGCTGAGCAGCAACTACTAAAATAACATGCCAATAGCTGGGAATGAAACAATGCAGTGGGAACCTCTTAATGGTATAACTCCATGATGTGATGGCATACAGAAAAACAACTTTTAACATGTATGAAAAACAGTCTATTTCAAAGTGAAGAACAATCACACATATTCCCTGGAAAAAAAGGAAGTCCTACATTTGTGGAAGACACTGTGAATGAGTTTCATGCCACAAATTAGGAGATTGAGAACACAATGGAATGGAACAATAGGTGATCTTTAAGAAGGACATGTTTCAGGTCCAGGCTCGGTACATTGCAACAAGGGTGAATAGTAAGGGAACCAAAAACAGGGCTCCTTGGATGATGAGGAGGATAGAGAATATGATGAAACAAAAAAGAATGTATATGATGCATGTCAGGTGATTTCTTCAAGCGAGAACCAGGCCAAATACAATATGTTGAGAGGGAAGTGAAGAGGAAAATAAGATTGGCAAAAAGTGAATATGAGAATAGAATGGCAATTAACATAAAAGGGAACACAAAAATCTTCTACCGGCCTGTAAATAGTAAGCAAGTAGTAAGAGGTGGAGTGGGACCTATTAGGGACAAAGAGGGTGATCTCTGCATAGAGGTGCAGGGCAAGGCTACGATACCGATTGAGTACTTTGTATCGGTGTTTACTAAGAAAGAAAAATCTGACAAAATATCAGTAGAAGCGGAGATGGTAGAGGAACCATAATCTTGCCATAATCTTCCAATCTTCCCTAGATATGGGGGAGGTGCCAGAGGATTGGAGAGTGGCAAATGTGACACCCTTATTCAAGAAAGGGTGTAAGGACAATCCTAGTAACTACAGGCTAGTCACTTTAACATTAGCAATGGGTAAGGTTTTAGAAACAATAATCAGGGCAAACAATCAACAGGCACTTGCAGAGGTTTGAGTTAATTAAGGAGAGGCAGCATGGATTTGTAGAAGGCAGATTGTGCTTGACTGATCTAATTAAATTTTTGATGAAGTAACAGAAGAGGTTGATGAAGGGAAAGCAATGGATGTTGTCTACATGGATTTTGAAAAAGCATTTGACAAAGTACTACACAAATGGCTAGTTAACAAAATTGAGGCTCATGGAATAGAAGGGTCAGTGTCTAATTGGATAAAAATTGGCTTCAGGACAAAAAACAGTGAGTCATGGGAAATGGTTGTTTTCCGTCTAGAGGATGGTAGACAGTGGTATTCCCCAAGATTCAGTGGTAGGACCACTGCTTTTTTGATATATATAGGTGACTTGGGATATTGGAAAATTTCAAATTTGCTGATAATACCAAACTTGGAGGTGTGGTAGACAGTGGCCATTGCAGTGTTTTGAGAATTGCATTGTACATATTGTTCACTTGAGGCTACCATGCACACATGAGCCAGCAGATGGTGCTAAAAGAGAAAGTGAAAGTAAAACAGAATAAAGATAACTCCATTATGTTCAACACATGCTGCATCTGTCTCGGTCTTTGCCTTATATTTCTTATTAAACACAGCTAAACCTCCAGTCACGAGAACATCACAAAGATGATACCAATTGACTGCAACAGGAAATAGATAGGCTAGCAGAATGGGCAGAAAAGTGGCAGATGGAATTTAACACAAAGAAGTGTGAGGTGATGCATTTTGGCAGAGGGAAAGGGAGAGACAATATAGACTGAATGGCAGAGTTCTAAAGAGGGTACAGGAACTGGGGATTCATGTGCATAGATCTTTGAAGGTGGCAGGACATATTGAGAGAGTAGTTAGCAAAGCATATGCTATCTTGGGCTTCAAAAATAGAGGTATTGAGTAAAAAAGCAGGGATGTTATGCTGAAATAAAAACAGAGAATGCTGGAAATACTCAGCAGGTCAGGCAGCAACTATGGAGGGAGAAACAGAGTTAAAGTTTCAGGCCAATCGATGGAAGCAAATCCTGCGCTGCTTCTTGGCGGCAGCGAGGCCGTATGGCACTCCCCACCCCCTCCCCACCCCAAACCCCACTTCTGCTTCTTGCTGAAGAAAAATGAATTTGAAACTGAATACTTAGATATACCTATTTGCTCTCACAAGGTTGTCCTTTGGGTTGTCGACCACAGGACTGTTCTGAGAAAAGGTCATCGACCTAAAAGGTTAACTCTGTTTCTCTTTTCACAGATGCTGCCTGACCTGCATCTGCAGTATTTGTATAATACTTTGTCGTTTCTGTTTGATTCATATCATTTTGTTTAATTGTTTTTGAAATGGAGCCTACAGAATCAGACTTTATGTATATACTGTTAAGATTGCTTTCAGCTTGGTATACTGGCTGACTTCACTTCCTCACTCATGGCATGTGGTCTGGGCTGTACCGATTTCTAACCTGATTTTTATTTGTCTAAATAAGATGTTTTTATTTTTCTGTGTCTAGTATATGCTTTTGACATTGTCAGCAAAAAGAGGTTTGGGTGTGCTTGGAATGAAGTGTGGATCCTGCAGCAAAGGCAACTTAAACTGTCATTTTCCTAAGATTTTATAAAGCACACAGTCTTGAAAGTGGTAGAAATCAATCCTGATAGGCAATAAAACATTCTAAATATACCCAAGAACTGTTATTAAACCATCTTATTGCAGGTTTATTAAGTAATAAAAGGATGTAAAATGGTCTATTCAAATCCTGAGGATTAAACCATATAAGAGTGCAAGATTAGAAGCAATGCACTTCAATAATCATGGGCTTTATTTATAGATCATGATATCTGGATTTGGAATCCCCAATCCCAATAGAATGAGTTCTTCACATTAGTTGGAAAACACCAAACAGAGGTAGCTAGAACACCAAAGCGACAGTCAGTCTACACTACCTTCACGCTCTACAGCATTGGAAGCTGGGGAATATTTACCACACTCACCCTTTCAGCTAAGAAAATATTTATTCCACAGCATGAGGTCAATAGTAGTGGAGGGAGTGGGGGTGAGGGTGGGGATGGAGAAATAAATTTAAATAGGATGAAATAAAAGAATATAAATTGTATATTGTTCATAGGGCATGCACTGTGTGTCTATAAGCCTTACTTCCTGTTGTCATGATTTTTGGCCACATTTCTCTGTCAACTATTGTAAATTGGTATGCTAACATTTCTCATTCAATTTTGCTGTACCAACTGCCATCATATAGTGCAGACTCTGGACACTGGTGGAATGGGTTTCTGAAGCTCCATGCCACACACTATCCCAATATGATCATATATCACCATTCCTTCATTGTTGCTGGGCTAAAATCCTGGAACTCCCTACTTAACAGCATGGTAGGAGTATCCTTATCACAAGGACATCAGTGATTCAAGGTGGCCCACCGCCACCTTCCAAAGGGCACAAGAGATAGGGAATAAATGCAAACTTTGCCAGCAATACCCATAACCTGAGGATTCACTGCATCCTTCTATCTGCTCAATCTATTAATCTCTTCCTGAAGTTCCTTACAGTCCACTCCATTATTTCCTTAAAGAACTCTATTGAATTTTGTCATGTGCGACTTGCCTCTGACAAATCCCATGCATCCCCTCTCCTGCTGCACCAACTTTGGTTGTAGAAATTTCAACCACTTCATCTCTTTGCAATTCCATTCCAAACTCATCCATCACCCTATTTCTCACTCCATTTTTAAAAGCTTTCTCAAAGCACATAACATAGATCAAGCTTTCAGCCATCCCTCTAAACTCTCCCACAGAGGCTCAGCACCAGCTCCTTTCCTTCTCTATGTTAAAGGTGTTATGTAAATACTATATTTTGTCATACAGCTCTATGTTGTCCCCTTTCTATTTTTTTTTTCTTTATTCATTCATGGGATGTGGGCGTCGCTGGCTAAGCCAGCGTTTATTGCTCATCCCTAATTGCCCTTGAGAATGTGGTGGTGAGCTGCCTTCTTGAACCGCTGCAATTCATGTGAGGTAGGTATACCCACAGTGCTGTTAGGAAGGGAGTTCCAGGATTTTGACCCAGCGACTGTGAAGGAACAGCGATATCGTTCCAAGTCAGGACGGTGTGTGGCTTGGAGGGGAACTTGCAGGTGATGATGTTCCCATGTATTTGCTGCCCTTGTCCTTCTAGTTGGTAGAGGTCGTGGGTTTGGAAGGTGCTGTCTAAGGAGCCTTGGTGCATTGCTGCAGTGCATCTTGTAGAAGGTACACGCTGCTGCCACTGTGCGCCGGTGGCGGAGGAAGTGAATGTTTGTGGATGGTGTGCCAATCAAGCCGGCTGCTTTGTCCTGGATGGTGTCAAGTTTCTTGAGTGTTGTTGGAGTTGCACCCATCCAGGCAAGTACAGAGTATTCCATCACACTCCTGACTTGTGCCTTGTAGATGGTGGATAGGCTTTGGGGAGTCAGGAGATGAGTTACTTGGGGCAGGATTCTTAGCTCCTGATCTGCCCTTGTAGCCACAGTACCTATGTGGCTACTCCTGTTCAGTTTCTGGTCAATGGCAGCCCCTAGGATGTTGATAGTGGGGGATTCAGCGATGATAATGCAATTGAATGTCAAGCGGAGATGGTTAGATTCTCTATTGTTGGAGCCTTCTTCAAAAGGCTGAAGAGACAATTTTTTTTCACACTGATGCAAAGGGTCAGTTTTGTGGTTCTTACCTGCAGTGCCTCCAGAACTAGAATGTCTTCCTTACATCTTGATGATTAAAGCTTGCAAAGTAATTAAGGTGCAATCTGATCAAATAACTGCACAGTTTTAGCAGGGAATCCTCTGACTTGTACACTGCTGATTTATCAACATAGTTTAATATTCAAGTTGTTTTGTTGATTGCCGTTCCACTGTGACTGCATGTGTTAATTGCCGACTCTACTAGGATCTCTTTCATCCTCACTTTGAATACTTTAATACCATTCATAGAGTATGCTGCCCATTTTTTTCTTCCAATGTGCTTTACTTTACACTTAATCATAAATACATCAGAAAGTATTTCTTTACATAGAAGGTGATCAACAAATGGAACAGGTTGCAAGGAAGAGTGATTGAAGCCAGGAGACCATTGCCATTGATTAGGTGCTGTGGGGAAGATGATCTGTTGGTATTCCGGAAGGATGAGATCAAATGGGTTGACTTATTGGATTGAAGTTGGAGTATTGTGGGCACCACACTTCAGGAAAAATTTAAAGGCCTGAGAAAGGGTACAGAGAAGATTTACCAACATGTTATCATGGACGAGGGACTGCAGTTATGAAGAGAGGTTAAAAAAGTTAGGACTGTTCTCCTTGGAACAGAGAAGGTTAAGAGGTGATCTAAGAGAGGTTTTCAGGATGACAGGTTTTGATGGAATAAATAGAGACAAACTATTCCCTCTGGCGAGTGGGTCAATAACTAGAGGTCATAGATTCAAAATCATTGGCAAAATATCCAGAAGGGAGATGAGGAGAAATGTTTTCACTCTGAGAGTGTCAGGATCTCAAATGCACTATCTGAAAAGGTGGTGGAAGATGATTCTAGAAATAATTTTAAATGGGAGTTTGACAGGTACTTGAGGATGAGGAACTTATAGGGTTACGGACAATGAGCCAGGATGTGGGACTACACATGACTGCTCTTTCAAAAGCACCTCCTTCCATGCTGTAAGTTTCTGATTTTCTTTCTAAAAATATTTTTAAAAGACTCAGCTTGAACATATAAAGTGTGCAGGAGGTCTGAGCAATTCTTAAACATATTTTTATTTCACACAGGATTATATTCTGCATGGTGTCAAGACCAAGCGGTGTGGTATGGCCCGTTACCCTTGTGAGGTCTCATATTGTGGCATTCCAAAGTTACACTGGAACCTGACTCCACAGTTACTATAGCACAGTTACCCTAAGACAGTAAAAGTGGACAGGCCTTTTTATTCTGGGAAAAACTTACATTTTCGGTAGAAATAATGGTAATAACTTCCAGCAACTACTGACAGCAGAGAATCAAAACATTGGGCAATATTTAATGGAGGTGATAGGGGCCTTGGCTCTTTTTGGGAAGACCCACCACATTACGTGCCAATCATACACTTAACTGGGCAGCTGTGGGCCTTCCCCAGGATTAAGGACCCTGGGGACTAAAGTCCTACCCGCTGAAAGCTGCGGCCAATTAGATGCCAGCAGCTCTTTTACTCAGCAGTGCCACTGGAAGTCAGTGGCTGCTGCCGGTAATGCACCCACCTGAGGCCCAGGATCGACAATGGACCCAGGCCACTGGTGAGTGAAAGCGGGAGGGGTTTTGTGGGGTGTGGGTCACAGGGTAGAGGTGTGTTGGGGAGGGGGGATCGGCAGCAAGAGCATGGGCGGCTTCTAGCGGCCCCCCCTTCCCTCTGTGAGTCCCTCAATCAGGCACTGAGGGCCTGTGAATGAGGGACTCCCTCCTGGGAGCCAGCAAGCAACCTGCACAGGTTTTCTCATCTTGCTCCCCGTGTGGCAACAGGCCCACCTGCTGCTGGGTTAATACCGGTGGCAGGAAGACGCCCTTAATTGGGAATTAATTGCCCATGAAAGAGCCTCAATTGGCTGTGAGGCGGGAAGGCTGTCCACAGGCTTTCCCACCACGGACTTAATTGGGGTGGAGGCGAGAAGATGGTGGGGTCCCCACCCACCACCATCCCACCTGATGAAATGGAATACATGCAATTTGGGTTACATTATTTGGGGTATGCAGCACCGGTGAAGCCTATTGGAAAATCATGAGCGTACTGCCCATTATTTTTTGATATAGAGTCGCACAGTGTCTTTCAAAATTTATGGTTTAATGTCTAACTGACCTGATGAGGTGAGAGTGATTGTCCTTGATATCAAAGCAGTATTTGACCGAGTATGGCATCAAGGAGCCCCAGCAAAAGTGGAGTCGGGGGAAAACTCTCTGCTGTTTGGAGTCATACCTAGCGCAAAGGAAGATGGTTGTGGTTGTTGGAGGTCAATCATCTGAGCTCCAGGACATCACTGCAGGAGTTCCTCAGCGTCATGTCCTAGGCCTAACTGTCTTCAGCTGCTTCATCAATGACCTTCCTTCCATCATAAGGTGAGAAGTGGCGATGCTCGCTGATGATTGCACAATGTTCAGCACTATTCGTGACTCCTCAGCTACTGAAGCAGTCCTTGTAGAAATGCAGCAAGACCTGGACAATATTCAGGCTTCGATTGATAAATGACAAGTAACATTCGCGCCACACAAGTGTCAGGAAATGACCATCTCCAACAAGAGAGAATCTAACCATCTCCCCATGAAATTCAATGGCATTACGATCGCTGAATCCTCCTATCAACTATCAACATCCTGTGGGTTACCATCAACCAGAAACTGAACTGGATTGTCATATAAATACTGTGGCTACAACAGCAGGTCAAAGACTAGGAATCCTGCCCCAAGTAACTCACCACCTGACTCCCCAAAGCCAGTCCACCATCTACAAGGCATGAGTCAGGAGTGTAATGGAATACTCTCCACTTGCCTGAATGGGTGCAGCTCCAACAACACTCAAGAAGCTCGATACCATCCAGGACAAAGCAGCCAGTTTGACTGGCACCTCATCCACAAACATTCACTCCCTCCACCACTGACGCACAGTGGCAGTAGTGTGTACCATCTACAAGATGCACTGCAGCAATGCACCAAGACTCCTTAGACAGTACCTTCCACACCCACGACCTCTACCACCTAGAAGGACAATGGCGGCAGATGCATGGGAACACCATCACCTGCAAGTTCCCCTCCAAGCCACACACCATCCTGACTTGGAACTATATTGCCATTCCTTCACTGTGGCTGGGTCAAAATCCTGGAACTGCCTTCCGAACAGCACTGTGGGTGTACCGAGCCCACACGGACTGCAGCGATTCAAGAAAGCAGCTCACCACCACCTTCCCAAGGGCAATTAGGGATGGGCAATGAATGCTGGCCTAGCCAGTGATGCCCACATCCCATGAACGAATAAAAAAAACTGACCCTATATTGGAGAATATACTCATAACTTTTATTTTGTTCCCTCTGAAGTTTATTTCTCATCTTAAAATCTAGGCACTCATTCAAAATCAGCTCTATTTCTGTTAATATTATGATTTATTAATATGCAATGACCTTTTTGGACATGCCCTGCAATGCAGTAGACTATAACTAAGGAAATACAGGGATTCCATTTACATTGCTATCAATAAGTTATTCATGGAACTATAATATGTAACAGCAAAGATCTTGCTATCAATAATGTTATTACATTATTTATGAAGCATAAAGTGCACACTGTTACATTGTGTATATTTTTCTATATTGTAATTTATACACTGTAGTTAAAATTCACACCTCGACACTTCAGTAGAGAACTGAGTTATCCAAACACTTGATGGAATCATGTCTTTTTCAGAGTCTGTGATTGCTAGTTAACTATGCCAGGGGCAAAACCTAGGTCTCAGTTTCAGCTCAGATCCATTGCACTATTTGAATAAATTATTGGTTTATTTTCTGGAATTCCAGACCTCCTACCCAGTACAGACTTAGGTCAAATTATCTCTGTTACTCACTGAATAAATAAAAAGTGATGGCAGCTGGGGGAATTCTAATGCAGTGGCACTACCAGGCTGGCAGGCAGCAAGGCTCATATCATGACTCAATTTCGAGCACAGATGGAGCTTTTAATCAGATCAGTATAAAGAGCTCTTACATGAAGGAGTATTCCTTAATTCAGCCTCAAAACAGGCCAACTATATTAAAAGTGCTACAGCTCATTACAAATGCAAACAGCTGACTGCAGTGCAGATTAAAATGTAATAACTCATATAAAGTTAAAATTTAATTCCATTAGAGATATTCTCTCAGTGCTTCAATGTAAAACGCAAGAGGCAATGAAGGGAAGACAGCAAAGAAACCTGGCCCAATGTATGTGTTGTGGTTCTTAAGGAACATCCGATACTCCGTGTGCATTCATAGATGGTGCAGTTCCAAATGGTAACCCAAACCTCCATGTCCAAGCACTGCAGATTTGACAGGAAAGTCAACCCTTGTGCACAAACACTGTGATTCCAGACAGAAACTTAAACCTCGGTGCACAGGTAGCATGGTTGTACTTAACATGCAAGCTGTGCATTTGCCATTTTCAGTTTTGACATTGTAACATCAGACTAGTCAATATATTGCTGCTTGTCATGCAGGCCTCCACCTGCCAAGAATGAGGCATATTAATTTTGTCAAATGAACATTGATTTTAAACTGTTGCTGGAGTGAAGAAAGGATTTGCTAAAAAATCACCAGGCACTTGGCTGGAATGACATTTGCATACTAACAGACAGTGCTTGTGGAGACAAAGGATTATTCCCTGGTCCACCTAACCCACAATGGATTTTGATCACCAGACATTGAAGGTGTAAGGAAGAGCATTCCAGCGACTGCTGAGGTGATACAATCCACAAAAGCCAGGACTGGTTAAACCAGCTGGTCACAAGACTAACTGGCTGGTCCAGGGTTTTTTGAACTAGCCACAGAGAGTTTGAACTCAGAAAGACTGTTTGCTCCTGAACTGAGACGGCCTCTCCTGTCTGCTCCCATCTCTTTCTCACAGAACACCAAACCCACTGAAGACACACGAACCTCAAGAGAGAAAAGTCTCCTACATCGAATATGGGCCCCAATGAAAAGCAAGGCCTACCTACAATCAAGGACTCTACAGCAAGCTCTAAGAACAGTAACCAAAACCATCTTCAGATATTGCCTCAAACTTTTCCACTTTATTTCTTCTGCTCTTTTCTGTCTCTATCTGCATGCACATGCTAGCGTGGGCATGTCATGTATCCATAGGCGTTAACTGAATTAGAGTTTAAGTTTAATAAAGTTCAACCCTTCTTCTTTAAACCAAAGAACCTGTTTGGCTGGTTTCTTTGCCTTATAATTGGAAAGCAGTGAACAAGGATTCACCAAGGGCGAGCTAAAAACACAGTGTGTTTAAAATTAAACCCTGTTACGGTAAGACCAGGTGAAGGCTGAGGGAGAACCCTAGACCCCTTTCTCACCTGGTTGTAATACTGTTTTACTAAAATAGTACAAGTATGTACTGAACATTTGACTCAGAATTTGATGGAGAGGGCATTGTGCAGTGTGCCCCGTTAGTTAAGATTGTTTTTCCTTACCCTTCAGCTCAAAAATTGCTAGAAGTGTGAGATCAACAGGACATCTGTGACCTTGATGAACATCAGGTCTAACAGTGTATCTCCTTAACCAATGAAAGTTAAGGATAGAGAAAGAAACAGTGAATGACAGTCAAGGAGGGTGAATTAGAGTCAAATTAAGTACAGAAAGAGAAATAAAGAGAGTGAAAGAAAAACTCAAGTCAGGAACTCAAAATATGAAAATATCAATTATTTCTGAAACCAACATAACCTCTTTTATAAAAATAAATGAGTTATGTAAAAGTGTCCACCAAATGAGGAATGTGCTAATTATGACTTTGTGCCTACAAAGATTGGATTGGATAATCCTGATGGGTGAGACGAAGTTTCTGGGTTTTATCATGAGCTGTGATAGGAAAACTTAAGTAGTGTATGAAAGTCAGCAGAATAACTGGATGGATTTGCAACTTTAACTCATCATTAGATGTCAGCAGACAATGGGCTGGATTTTGTTCACCTTCCAGCGTCGGGCTCCGTGGCGGTGGGTATGGGTGGCTGGAAGATCGGAGAGGCAGCGGCCCGTTACTGAATCCGACGCCAGAATTGCCGGGCTCGATCATCCCGCCGGCGGGGAAGCTCCATGGCGACCTCTCCGCTGCTCTGCGAGGGACCCTGGTTTAAATATTTAAATGACCTTGCTGCATTCATTTAAATGGAATTCCTCACAATCTTAACTTTGGTTCCGGATCTTCAGCGGGATGGGCAGCACTCACGCGCCTTCACTTTCCCGTCCAGAGAAAGCTGGCGCCACCGAGGAGGGGAGGGGGGGTGGGAGGGAACTCTGCAATTTTAGGGGTAATATGGGTTCTAGCACTGATTAATGGTGAATAAATCATGGTATATTGAAACTTTGCTCTCTGTTTTCAAACATTACCCATTTCACTTTGAGCAAAGCTGTAATGCGGATGCTTTCAATAATTGGTATATGAACTCTTACACCAACTTGACAGGGCAAATGAAAACAGGTCTGATCAGATTCTTCACTGCTACCTCTGAATTTAATGCAAGTAAGACAGTTTGCAGCAACTTTCTTCAGTTACAGCAACTTCATTTATGTTTGCAAAATAATAGCAACTGTATCCCTGAGGAAAATGTTCTCCTAATTTCCCCTTTAGTTCTTTTACCAATTACCTTAAATCTGCATCCTCTAGTTACCAACATTTCTGCCACTGGAAACTCTATCAAAACCTTTCATGATTTTGAGCATCTCTATTAAATTTCCCCATAACCTTCCTTGATCTAAGGACAATAACCTCAGCTTCTCGAGGCTCTTCATGTAACTGAAGTCCTGCATCCCTGCATCTCCATCCATCTAGCAAATCTCTTCTACGCCTTCTCCAAAGCCCTGACATCCTTCCTAAAGCATGGCGCTCAGAATTGGACACAACTGGCTGGATTCTAAGAGTCCGCCGCCGAAGGTGGCGGCAGATCTAAAAAAATATGGCCCGCCCACCACCACCAGTGCCATTTTTAAAGGGTTTACAGCCCTTCATGGAGAATTTAAAATTAAAGGGGCAGGTCAGTTCAATGACCAAAAAAAAGAAATAACTTAACATTAAATTTATTTTCACCACCGCCCCCCCCCCCCCCCCCTCCCCCGACCCCCATGGCATTTCTGGCCATTTGTGCCCTTTTCCCCCCAGAATGTGAATACTCACAATTTGCCCTTTCCCCTGCTCCAAAGTTTGGCAAATTTGCCCTTTACTCCTTCCCATCACCCCCCAAGACCAACACGCATCGTTTTAACCTCCTCCTCCCTCTCACGTGTTTCACGCCACGTTTCCCTGAACTGGAATTCGAAGGTGCAGCATTGTCGGCTGCCCGAATGACGATTGGTGCAGTGATTGAGGAGGCGACGGGACCCTCATTAAATCAGGTATGTAAATTAGTTTACCTTTTTAAATGGGGGTCCAGTTGCCGAGCGGCAGGGCGGCCGCCAAGAGGCCTCGCCGCCGCTGCTGAGATCAGCATGGGGCCTCCGCCGCACCGATCTTCATTGCCCCCCCCCACCCTCCAATGTCCCCAATGGCAGAGGGGCTTTAAAATCCAGCCCACATTCCAGCTGAGGCCTAACCTGTGATTTCTGAAGGTTTGGCGTAACAGTAGTTGTCCCTATCGATAAACATGAACATAAAGCTGAACCACACATCTTATATAATTCATTTCCAAATCAGTTAATAACTTCTGAATCCTACAGTATCCATGTCCTTTGTATGGATGCTGCGCTCTTGCTAGTACGTCATTGTAACACATGGGAGGCTTCATCACTTGATGGTCCAATTGGAGCCTGAATGCTGAATTGTAATTACCACAAAGCCAATGGCAATAAGAAAACCAAACCGCCAGTATTTTTCCTAATTAACTGTCTGAACTGGTTGGAATTAAAATCAGGTCTCATCGATCTGCAAATGACAGGCACAAAGAGGGCGCCCCCTCGCACAGAATTGATTTTTTAAGCCTGTACATTAATTTGTCACCATTGATGGGTCTATTGGTGATGCTTTACAGAACTGATGAAAGTCTTTGGGTTTGTTGAAGAATTTTAATGAACACTAATCAATTAAGTGACACATTTTCTCCTTTGTATATAATTAGATTTCTTTGCTGTGGAAAGTTTGGACAATAAATAGTACAGCAAAGGGCCTTTCAACAGGACAGTTTTAAGACTGTTTCATCACAAGGCTTTTATTATCAATATTACAAAATTCCTGCATTGAATATTAGTTTGAAAGCAGATCTGTCAACTAGATCATTTGGATGAAGCATTTTGTAAAGATCAGCTGTGGCTCAATTGGTAGCACTCTCATCTCTGAGCCCAAACGTTGTGGGTTAAAGTCCCACTCAAGGACAAAAATTTAGGCTGACACTCCAGTGCAGTACTGAGGGGGTGCTGCAGTGTTGCAGGTGCTGTCTTTCAGATGAGACATTACATCAAGACCTTGCCTGCACTCTCAAGTGGACATAAAAGATCCCATGGCACTATTTTGAAGAAGAGCAGGGAAGTTATCCCTGGGGTCCTGGCCAATATTCATCCCCTCAATCAACATTATAAAAAGAGATTATTTGGTTTTTATTACATTACTGTTTGTGGGAGTTTGCTGCAGCAAATTGGCTGCTGTGTTTCCTACATTACAAGAGTGACTACACTTTAAAATTACTTCATTGGTTGTAAAGCGCTTTGGTAGCTGTGAAAGGCGTTATACAAAGACTAGTCTTTCTTTTCCAATTAATTTTGCAAATATCCACAACTACGTCACAAACTCACTTGCTTTGTCATAAGATGTTTTAAACCTTGTTTTAAACTTAGTTTTCATCTGTTATAATATGACACGGTGGTAGGGAAGGGGATGAACCCAAATAGGATAGTATTCTAGCAGTATAAAAGGCGTCATTGCCTCTTGGATAATTCCTTACATGGCACAGAAATCACTTTGCAATAACTATTCAAGCTTTTTGACATAGGCATAATGCGCCAAATAGCATCCGTCTGCACTTTTATGATTCTATAACTTTATTCAGAAACATTCAGACTTTACAAAAGACTGGAGACATTGGAAAGGGTCTTGGTAGCACAGTAGTTTAGAGACTGGCTTCATCTCTGGGGCCTGCATTCAAATCCAGTGCAGACTGATGGAATGAGATTCTCTACAGGCTATTAGGATCCTATGTGAAATGAGTTTGAACAGTCTAAATTCAGTTCTGAGGAAATATGGTCCCACAGCACAAAAACTGGTTTAGCATTAATTGGAAAACAACTCAGCGAAACCACAGGATGACGAGAACATGAAATGGAACAAATGTCACAGTGGTGCAGCAGGGGTTGCTCTTCGGGGATAATGGGTTGAGGTACAATATCAGGGCAGAGCAAAGGGAACTACTGTCTACACCTGGCTGTGTTACAACTAACTGGGGTGGCTGAAATTGGAAGAATTTAATTCGACAACCCAAGTATCACTCACTTTGATGAGTACAAAAGATTGGGAAAAAATCTGGGCAAAATTGCAAACCTGGGCTCTGTAGTGTTTGAATATGCTAAGTTAGTAGCATTCAAATCAAAAAGTTCACAACAGGGTAAAGAAAAATAGTCCTTAGAATATGGTGAATGTACCATAAGAACTAGTTGATATTTTATTGATTTCGGTATATAATTTGTTTTTAAAATTCCTTTTTAGTCTGTTTTTGATTGTTTTGTTTGGTGTACAAAAAAACCTTTGAAGTCACTGCCACCAAAGAAAGGAACAAAGCTTACTGGAATAAAAACAAGAAATGCTGGAACCACTAAGCAGGTCTGGCAGCATCTGTGGAAAGAGAAGCAGAATTAATGTTTCGGGTCAGTGACCCTGTTCCGAAGAAGGGTCACTGACCCGAAACGTAAACTCTGCTTCTCTTTCCACAGATGCTGCCAGACCTGCTGAGTGGTTCCAGCATTTCTTGTTTTTATTTCAGATTTCCAGCAACCGCAGTATTTTGCTTTTATTTTAAAGCTTACTGGAAAGCTATTTTTCATTTAATTATAGCTGAATTTCTGCACTAGATTTGTTATTGACTAAAACAGGATTAGTCTTTATTCCCTTGCTCAATTCCATATTAGAATCATTTGAAAAGATGTTGGAATGAGAAGACAGGCTCAACTATTGGCATTTAATGCAGTGCTGTCAATCCTACACAAAGGTTGAAATTTGAGCTGAATACTGTGACTCTACGGGTTAGGTTTTGTTCCCAGCCCGATGTCGGGTTCTGTGGTGGGGGGGGGGGGGGGCGGTGGGGTGGAGGGAGTGGGGGCAGGAAATTGGAGTGGCAGCCACTGCCACGGAAAACGAAGCCAGGATTGTTGGGCCTGATCTTCCTGGCAGCGGGGAAGCTTAGTGGTGGTCCCTCCGCCGCTCTGCAATGGGACCCGACTTAGCATATTTAAATAACATATTTGCATGAATTAAAATATAAACCACAGCGATCTTATCGACAGTTCCCCATCCTCAGCATGACGAGCAGCACACATGCGCATTATCTTTCCCGTCCAGGGAAAATTGATGCAACCGAGGTGAGGAAGGGGTGAACTCTGCATTCTGATGGGTACTGGGTAACAGTGAGATCAGAGCGGGGCATAAAGAGCCTGGGAGATACAGCGAGTGAGTGTTCACTGGGGACCAGCGAGAGAGGAGTGGGGCAAGCTGCTGCTGCCGCCATTCTGCCAGTGTTTGGAAAGAAAAATCGAGTTGTGACATCACAAGGAAGCAGGCAGGTGATTGGCTTGGTGTGGCTTCGGAGCTATAAACAGTGTCAGGGGGAGCGCAAGGGGCAAGGCACAGGGAGCTAGTTGGTGAGTATCTGGTGGGTATTTTCTTACTTTCTTATTTTCTTTTTTCTGCTGATTTTTTTCCTCTAACATTTAAGTCTATCTACCAAGTGGAAGCTAAAATACCAGTAGTCGGGAGGTGGTTACTCGTTTGTTCGTTCTATTTTTAACTATTTTATTGTGTTTATTTAACTTCCAATTTTAGTGCAGTAAATAAATAATTTGAGGCATGGCAGGGCTGCTCACACCCATCGAATGCACATCCTGTGCCATGTGGGGACTTCAGGACCCTACCCATGTCCTGGACAATTACATGTGCAGAAAGTGCCACCAAATGCAAAAACCTGAGTGCCGTATCTTGGAACTCGAGGAGTAGCTAATGTCACTTAGGTGCATTCGTGACGATGAGATATACATGGATAGCACGTTTCAGGAGATAGAACCCTGCAACTTAAGAGAGCGTAGGCAGACAGGGACTGGGTGGCTGCCAGATGGACAAGAAGGACAAGGCAGGTAGTGCAGGAGTCCCCGGAGGCATCCCCACTTTCTAACTGGTATTCAGTTCTGAGTACCAATGGGAGACAGGGTTCCTCTGGAGAGTGCAGTGAGAGTCATGACCAGAGCACCATGGGAGGGAGGAGAAAAGACAGGAGAGCAATAGTGGTAGGGGATTCTATAGTTAGGAGAACAGACAGGCATTTCTGTGGTCACAGACGTGATTCCAGGATGGTTTCATTTCTGGTGTAAGAATCATGGATATCACCAAGTGGCTACAGAGCATTCTGGAGGGCGAGGGTGCACAGCCAGAGGTTGTGGTCCACATTGGTACCATTGATATAGGTAGAAAAAGGGATGAGGTCCTGCAGGCTGAGATTAGAAAGCAGACCTCAAAGGTAGTAATCTCCGGATTACTCCCAAGGCCACGTGCTAGTGAGTATAGAAATAGGAGAATACACCAGATGAATGTGTGGCTGGAGAGATGATGCAGGAGGGAAGGCTTCAGATTAATGGGACTTTGAGACCAGCTCTGGGGAAGATGGGACCTGTAGAAGCTGGACGGTCTAACCTGAACAGGACCGGGACGAATATCCTAGCAGGAAGGTTTGCTAGTGCTGTTGTGGATGGTTTAAACTAGATTGCCAGGGGGATGGGAACCTGAGGGCAGTTACAGATAGCACAAATTCAGAGCAAGGAACGGGAGGCAGAAAATTAGCAAATGGCACTGAAAGACAGACGAAGCAAAGGTCACAAAGTTTGCAGCACAGAAAGTTGGCAGTGTTAAAAGATATTTATTTGAATGCAAGGAGTACAGCAAATAAAGCTGATGAGCTGAGGGCACAGATAGACACATGGCAGCATGATATCATAGGGATTTCAACTATCCTAATATCAACTGGGATATAAACAATGTGAAGGGCACAGAGGACACAAAATTCTTGAACTACATTTAAGAGGACGTTTTTAGCCAGCACGTAACAAGCCCAATGAGAAGGGCCACAATTCTAGATTTAGTCTCAGGAAATGAAGCTGGGCAAGTGGAGGAAGCAGCAGTGGGTGACCATTTTGGAGATAATGATCATATTACAATTAGATTTAGCATTATTATGGAAAAGGACAAAAATGGAATGGGAGGAAAAGTTCTGAATTGTGGGAAAGGCAAATTTTACGAAGCTGAGATGTGATCTGACAAAAGTGGACTGGATACAGCTACTTGAAGCAAAATCAATGGCAAGCCAGTGGGAGGCATTCAAAAACGAGATTCTATGGGCACAGTTTAAACATGTTCCCACAAAGAAAAATGGTGGTACTGCCAAATCAAGAGCCCCCTGGTTATCTAGAAGCATACAGGGTAAGATAAAGCAGAAAAGGAAAGCTTATGACAGTCACAAAAAACTTAATACTTTAGAAAGCCTAGAGGTGTATAGCAAATGCAGGGGGTGATGTAAAAAAGGAAATTAGGAAAGCAAAGAGAGGACATGAAAAAATATTGGCAGGTAAAATCAAGGAAAACCCAAGATCTTTTATCAGTACATTAAGAGCTAGAGGATAAGTAAGGAAAGGGTAGAGCCTATCAGAGATGCACAAGGTAACTTATGCGTGGATGCAGAAGATGTGGGCAGGGTTCTTAATGAGTTCTTTGTCTCTGTCTTCACAAAGGAGAGGGATGATGCAGACATTGTAGTAAAAGAGGAGTGTGAAATATTATATACGATAAGCATAATGAGAGAGGAAGTACTAGAGGGTCTGACATCCTTGAAATTGGATAAATCACCAGGGCCAGATGAATTGAATTCCAGGCTGTTAAAGGAAGCCAGGGAGGAAATAGTGGATTATCTGAGGATCATTTTCAAATCCTCACTAGATAAAGACAAAGTACCAGAGAATTGGAGGTCTGCGAACATTGTTTCATTGTTTAAAAAGGGTGCGAAGGATAGGCCAAATAATTATAGGCCAGTCAGTCTGAACTCAGTGATGGGCAAATTATTGGAATCAATTCTGAGAGATAGGATAAACTGTCACTTAGAAAGGCACGGATTAATCAGGGATAGTCAACATGGATTTGTTATGGGAAGATCGCGCCTTACTAATTTGATTGAGTTTTTTGAGGAAGTAACAAGGAGGATTGATGAGGGTAGTGCAGTGGATGTGGTCTAAATGGATTTTAGTAGGCAGTTGACAAGGTCCCACATGGCAGACTGGTCAGAAAAGTAAAAGCCCATGGGATATAGGAGAATGTGGCAAGCTGGATCCAAAATTGGCTCAGTGACAGGAAATAAAGGGTAATGGTTGACAGATGTTTTTGCAAATGGAAAGCAGTTTCCAGTGGCGTTCCACAGGGCTCAGTGTTGGGCCCCTTGCTGTTTGTGGTATATATTAATGATTTGGACTTAAATGTGGGAGGCATGAATGGGAAATTTGCTGATGACACAAAAATTGGCTGTGCAGTTGTTAGTGAAGATGATAGCTGTAGACTCCAGAATGATATCAATGGTTTGGTTGAGTGGGTGGAAAAGTGGCAAATGGAATTCAATCTGGAGAAGTGTGAGATAATGCATTTGGGGAGGGAAAATGAAGCAAGGGGATACACAATAAATGGGAGGATATTGAGAGGAGTAGGGGGAGTGTATGTCCACAGGACCCTGAAGGTGGCAGGACAGGTAGATAAAGTGGTGAGGAAGGCATATGGAATGATTTCCTTTATTGGCCGAGGTATAGAATACAAAAGCAGGATTGTAATGCTGGAACTGTATAAAATGCTGGTTAGGCCACAGCTGGAGTATTGCGTACAGTTCTGGTCACCACATTACAGGAAGGATATAATTGCTCTGGAGAGAATACAGAGGAGATTTACAAGAAGTTGCCAGGGCTGGAAATTTGCAGCTATGAGGAAAGATCGGGTAGGCTAGGGTTGTTTTCATTAGAACAGAGGAGGCTGAGGGGTGACTTCATTGAGCTGTATAAAATTATTAGGAGCCTAGATAGAGCAGACAGGAAGGACCTTTTTCCTCTAGCAGAGAGGTCAATTACCAGGGGGCACAGATTTAAGGTGATTGGTAGAAGGATTAGAGGGGACATGAGGAAAAACTTTTTCGCCGAGAAGGTGGAATTCACTGCCCGGATCAGTGGTGGAGGCAGAAGTCCTTAACTCATTTAAAAGGTACCTGGACCTGCACCTGAAGTTCTGTAATCGCAAGGCTACAGACCAGGTGCTGGAAGGTGGGGTCAGAATGGGAAATAGTTTTTTCAGCTGGTGCAGACACGATGGGCTGAATGGCCTCTTTCTGTGCCATAACTTTTCTATGGTTCTATGGGTATGGGGTGTGTGGGAGGGGTGAACTTTGCACTGTGATGGGGGGGGGTGCAGGGAAGGGGTGAACTCTGTGCTATGGTGTACTATTTACAGGGCTGGAAGCCTTTTAAAATGGCATCGCCGAGGCTGCCCTGTCACGTGATTGGGGGGGGGTGGTCGGGGGTGACCACCGTCAATATGTAAAATGGTTTCCTGCCACATAATCGCCTCGGTGCAGGTCCTGTGGGGGGCCAGCTGTCATGTTCCACGTCCGCAGCCTCTCCTGGCGGCCGGAATACAAATCCAGCCCTATGTAGTGCCTCCAAATATTTTAACTCTTGCAATACTTCCGTTTTCTGGGAAATAAACCTTGATTTCTATCTCATAACCCAAAACTGTTCCAAGTTGCCGCTCCGACAAAATGCTAGTACTCATAAAACTTAAGGAGAATGGAGTATAAAGGCTTCTATTTTTAATACTGTGAGAACTCCATTGGACTTGCGTTACTTGAGCTCCTGCACGAGTAAGTAAAGGCCTGAAAACTCATGAACATGGGAGGCTAAAAAGGTGAATTAGGATTTCTGCTCAAGTAAAGGGAGAATCTTAGGGCAGCAGGTCACGAGTTTTTGTTTTTAATGCACTTGGAGGTGAGTTTTCAAACACAGAATTGGGGCTAATAAAATTAAAGCCAGACTTGACACTGCATCTTTTTTTAATTCTTTCATGGGATGTGGGCATCACTGGCAAGGCCAACATTTGTTGCTCATCCCTAATTGCCCTTGACAAGGTTGTGGTGAGCCACCTTCTCGAACCGTTGCAGTCCATTTAGTGCGTGTATTCCCACAGTGCTGTTAGGAAGGGAGTTCCAGGATTTTGATCCAGCAATGGTGAAGGAACAGCGATATAGTTCCAAGTCAGGATGGTGTGTGACTTGGAGGGGAACTTGCAGGTGGTGGTGTTCCCATGCATCTGCTGCTTTTGCACACATTAAAGACACACACAGAACCAAATCTCATCCTCCTAAATGTACTACCATGTGGGATGCCAACAGAGCTGCAAAGTTCAATAAGTGGTCAATGATCTTAACAGGGGACAGGAGTGAGGCACAGATCTGGGAGCCCAAGTACACAAACAATTTAAAGCGAATGCACAGTTGCAAAAAGAATTTTTTTTTAAAGTTGATGGAATGTTGACCTTTATCTCAAGGTGGGTAGATTACAAAGGGGAAGAAGTTATGCTTCAGTTGTATAGAGTCTTGGTCAAATCCCAACTGCAGTACTGAATTCAGTTTTGGGCAGTGCACCTCAGGAATGATACATTGCCCTTGGAGCGGCTACAGTGCAGATTCACCAGGGTGATATCAGTGCTAAATTATGGGGACAGGTTGCATAAACCTGGCTTGTATTCCCTTGAGTACAGAAGCTTGAACAGTTTAAAATGTTGAAAGGATTCAATAGGGCAGATCTAGCCATATTATTTCCTCTGGTGGGGGATTCGAGGATGAAGATAATTCATCTTAATATTAGAGCTAAGCCATTTAGGAAGAAAATCTGGAAGTAATTTTCCACACAGAGGTTCTTAGAAATCTGGTATTCTCTCTCGCAAAAACACTGTCAATTCTGTGACAACAGGAGCTTCCCAAAGTGAGATTGATACATTTTATGGGTTAGGACGTGGGTCAGCAACCATTTTTACCTGAAGAGCCTTTTTTCAAAAAATTGCCTGAAATGAAAACAATTGAGAGCCATAAGATAAAAATGCAGCATTTCTATACCAAATATATATGGCAAACTGCTGAGTGTATCTGGCAGAATGCATAATTTACATATATATTGAATTTATGTATTGATACAAAAAAAATCAAAATTAAAATAGACCTAACTCTGAATTATTGTGTTTTTTGATGTTTTATGCATCTTTGTTTGTAATTTTTCTTTGTATCTCCAGTATATGCATGTTCAGGTTTTATGCATAAATTTGCATGAATTATGTGTCAGCATGTTTGAAAAGAAAATGTAAAAATGGTGAACCATTTAATTTAATGGAAAAACAGCATGTTTCCAATTGGCATAAAAAAAAGTAATAAGAAAACTTACTATAAAACAGAAAGAATGCTTTTTGTCTGCATTTTTATGACAGTTCTTGTAATAAATGGAATCATTTTACTAGAATTTTGTCAGTAAAGTCACCTTTAAAACAAGCTTTAACTTAAGATGTGTTGAATTAAGACAATGTTTTCAGCTATTGGTACTCTTAATAACAAAAGCTTTGAATGGCACATGCAAAATAACTTATCATCTCAGCTATATTAGAAACAATAATGGTCACAACCATAAAAGCTGTTCCTTGAACTAAGGGCATTATCTCTAACCAGGGTGTTGCTATACCACTCAAACAGGTTTATTTAGAGCATGATAGAGCAGGCTTGGAGGGCCGAAGGGCCTGTTCCTGTGCTGTAATTTTCTTTGTTCTTTGATGATATTTTCCGTTAAAATAATCTTGTAAAACTGTAAAGTGAAGCGTAATTATTAGCCTTTTATGCCCACAATAAAAACACAGCTCTTACTTCTTCAGCAAGTGAGACAAATCCCCTGTGTGTGATATTTCTCAATATCATTTATATAATTTAGCTAAATTCTTTAACATCTATGAATTGAATCATGAGATAAACTGTCAACAACGAGGAGACTGCATTATTAAGAACGGTTTGAGCAAAGACCAAAATTACCATATATTTTCTGAAATAATCCCTAAAAATGCTAAAAAAAAAAGCCTACACCATAGAAAGTAAATTTTTGATTAAACAAACAAATAACTCAAAAAGGAAAAGTGTGTTGCCATCCACTTCGTTGATTTATCATTTTCTGGACCTTTTTTTTGGCCTTTTATATAATAATGTGATCCAACTGGAAAAGGATGGGAGCCGCAAATGAGATGTTAAAGAGCCGCATGTGTTTCTGGAGCCATGGGTTGCTGACCCATGGGTTAGGATAACAATGGATATGGAGCTAAGAAGGGAAAAAAGAATTCAGGTACAGATCAGCAACGATCTAATTGAATGGCAGAGAAGGCTCAAAGGTCTGAATGGTCTACTCCTCTTCCTACCTTCCTAATGTCCCTGGGCTAGGAAAAGGGAAAAAATCCAAATGGTGCTCCTGATTTTGATCACTATCATGATTCCTGGTGGCAAGTGTGCAGGTGTGGGCATCAGATGGGGACAGCATCAGGCTTGGCTGGATTGCTATCCACAGGAGAATAGCCTGTCAACACTCACTGGACTTGCACATTAAAAATGGTCACTTTGGGTGAGGTACCAGACAGCTGCTAACATCTGTGGAATTGGAACTCAGTCCAAGATCAATTTAAGCTCTTGAGGCAATATGAACAAACATGCAAAGCATCAATTTTACTCACATTTTTCTTGTACTTCCTTTGTTCTGGTATTACCATTGATATAGTTAGATGTGACTTTACGCATAGCTGCTCGTTAACCAAGAGATGGAAAACTATATTTTTGCGTTATAATGGATATCTCATAGGAAAGGATAATTCTAAATTGCTTAATCCAGTTTAGTTCTAAATTGTCATCCCCTCAATGTTATTAGTGAATCAAACCAATGAAACATTAAAATTGGATGATGCCATCGGTCTGTGAATCCCAGCTCCAGACCAATATTCCAAAATTGAGTATCAGGAGGGGGACTGTGGAAGTTGTTTTTGATTCTATCTCAGAGACAGCAATAAAGGTGAAAACATATAGCCTGTGTTGTATAAAAAACCGAAAGTATCCCAAATGCAAAGGATATTTATTACGAGGTCAAATCCAGCAACATTCTAATGTGTAGATTCTGCTTTAATCAACACATACTGCGTTCCAAAGCAGTAATACAAAGGAATCTTAAATTGTTTGAGCAGTTTATTCACGATCTTACAACCCTTCACTACATTACAGAAACTTACTCACAATCTGTTATCATTCTTTTCAAAGAGGGATGCTTCCAACTTACAACACAATCTGTTTTGTACTGGGTGATAGATTTAAATTGCACTCTTCACAAAATCATTTTGTTGGATTTTCGTGCAGGCCCCCACCCGTCAAGAATGAGGCACATTAATTTTGCCACATGAACATTGATTTTTAAACTGTTACTGGAGTAAAGAAAGAACTTGCTTTTTAAAAGAAAGCAACACCAGACTCTTAACTGGAAAGATATTTGCATATTTACAGACAGCGCTTAAAAGGGACAAAAGACCATGCCCTGACCCATTCAATCCACAATGGACTTTTGATTACCAGACGTTGAGGGTGGAGGACCTCACATTCCAGGTTGACTGCTAAGATGGCTGAATACACAAACGGATGTGGTCACACCCCTTAGTCACATGACAAACCTGCTGGGCAACCTGAGATTTTTGAATTTGAACTTGCCACAGAGAATTTGAACTCAGAAAGCTCCTGACTCCTGGATTGACAACATTTCTCTCCTGTCTGTTTCCATCTCTTTCTCACGGAAATGAAAACCACTGAAGACGTATGAACCCCAAGAGGGAAAAGTCTCCTACAGTGAGCAAGGTTTAAGAAGAATACTGGGCCCCAATGAAAAGCAAGATCTACCTACAAGCAAGGACTACTGCAAGCCCGCAACACAGTAACAAAAACCCCTCTTCAGAGATTGTCTCAAACCTCTCCACTTCATTGTTCTTCTGCTCTTTTCTGTCCCTTTTTGCATGTGTGCATGCTAGCGTGGGCGCATTAACTGAATTTGAGTTTAAGTTTTAATAAATTTCTCCTTTCTTCTCTAAACCTAAGAGAGCCTGTTCATGCTAATTTCTTTGCCTAATAATTGGAAAGTGGTGAACAAGGATTCACCAAGGGGGAGCTCAAAACATGGTGTGTTTAAAATTAAACCCTGTTACAGTAAGACCAGGTGAAGGCTGAAGGGGACCCCTAGACACCTTTCTCACCTGGTCGTAACATGGATATTTGTCAAACCTATTTCTTGGTAATTTGTTTATGGGACATATTGGCTGAAGTAAAACTCCTGGCTGTTTTCTCCTTTCTGGTTTGTACCCTAAAGTATACTATAGGCTTTTTTAAAGGCAACTGAATCTCTGGGTAGTTGGAAACTGCAGGGAATAAGTTTGATCAAAGAAAAAGTATCTTCGCTGTATCCCAAAGTTTCAGCCATATATATTAATATGAGTACAATTAGAGTATAACCTGCCTGCAAGTTGGGTTCCCATTTTTCAGGTTTAACCCTGGTGAAATCATACTGAAGGTAAACTTTTAAATTCTGCGCTATTGTTAAAAAAAACCATGGGCTGGATATTAAAGCCCTTCTGCCATCAGGAACATTGGCGGGGGGGGCGGGGGGGCAATGAAGGTCGGTGCAGCGGAAGCCAGCCATTGAGCCCGACAAGCTCTGTGCCGATTTTGGCGGCAGCGGTGAGGCCTCGTGGCGGCCACCCCGCCACTCGGCGACGGGACCCCCATTTGAATATGAATATAAACTAATTTACATACCTGACTTAATGAGGGAATGAGGGTCCTGTCGCCCCCTTAATCACTGCACCAATCTTCATTCGGGCAGCCAACAATGCCGCACCTTCGAATCCCTCAGGGAAATGGTACGCACCACCTGTGGGGAGGGGAGAGGAGGATGTTTTTCTGTGTGGGAGGGGGAGAATGGGGTAATATCACTGTGGATTGGTCGAGGGGGTTGATGGGAAGGAGTGAAGGGCAAAGGTGCAGAACTTTGTTGTGGGGGAAGGTGATCGCCGGGGGGGCGGGTGCCGTGACCATGCAAATGAGTTGACGCATTTGAAATCGTGGTGGCTCCATGATGCGGCATCCATGCAGGCGAGCTGCATTTTTTTAATGTCTGCCGCATACTTTGGTGGCGGCGTCTTAAAATGCAGCCCCATGTGTATCTGCTCCCCAGAGACACTCATCTGCTCAGGAACTGGATCCTCTCTTTGTACTCGAGTGGATGTCTGAAATTGCCAGCAGGGAAGGCAAGGAAACATTGAAAATTTTGATTGTGCCTGTCTCACTATGGTTAGTTGCTGGTTTCCCTGGATGGAGAGTCTAGAACTTGGGGTCATAGTATCAGAATAAGGAGATGGTCATTTAGGACTGAGATGAGGAGAAATTTCTTCACTCAGATGGTCATAAACCTTTGGAATTCTCTACCCCATAGGGCTATAGATGCTCAGTCGCTGAGTATATACAAGGTGGAGACCGATACATTTTTGGACTCTAAGGGAATGGAGGGATATGGGAATCAAGCAGGAAAGTGGAGTTGAGGTTGAAGTGCACCCATGATCTTATTGATTGGCAGAGCAGGCTCAAGGGGCTGTAAGACCCACTCCTGCTCCTATTTCTTATGCTCTTCTTAAAATAAAAAATGAAGAAATTTCATGAAACCCAAAAAGAGCTAAAAATAACATCGAATCAGAGAAACAATGTAACTAAAAGCAGGAAAGTGAAGCTTAATAAACTCATACGTAGCCAAGACTTCCAAAACCTACTCCTGCTCCTAATTCATACGTTCGTAAAAAAATTCAGAAAAAAGCAAATCTGAAAGCCGAATGGCCAAATCCATCGGTAGACAGGATTGCATTCATAGGAAGAAAGGATAGAAATATAGGAATAGATGGCTGGGAACCAAATTATTTGCAATCAAAGGCAGCAAAAATCAGAGAAGCACAACTTTGAGCATTTAAAGAGTTTGCTGGCTGATACTACAGTAAATGAAACGTTCAATCTGTTTTCAAAGCCATTTTATGCAAGTCTGTTTAAAAGGGTCAGCTTGGCCTTATGAAGTTGTTTGTGGATTGAATGCAATATACTATTCCCCTAACGTTATTCCATTTCACTCTGTCAATAAGATTATCATTTTCATATAGCAGCTTATTTAATTCATGGCTGCTTTCATCCAATAAAAATATTTGTGCCAGCTGTGAAAATCCAAATCTATGCTCTCTGCTAATAAACACAGGTTTGTTGATGTCAGCAGATGAATAAAGATTTTTAATTGCTTCAGGATCACTTGAAAACAATGCAGTTATTTAACAATTAAGGCAAAAGGTAGAAACAAACTGAATTGTACTAAATATTGATTGATGCAATAATTATTCTAATTCAAATCAAATATTCAGGCACATTAAGTACAAATTAATAGTTATTGGGACCTAATTACAGGGGAAACAGTGTAGTAGACAGGCAATATGCTTTGGTTCCATAGAACAACTCATGGCAAATCTTGAGTTTTTATAAAATATCATTTGCGACTCAATTTGTTGCCAGAATACCATTATTTAGTCAGAAAAGACCTGGAGGAACTGAAAATACTGGTTTCGAAGAATGCCTGTCAGGATTGGATCAACAGGCTGGGTCTCTTTTCTCTTGAAAAAAAGGCTGAGGGGTGACCTAGTTAAGCTGTTTAGAATCATGAAAGATTTTGATTGAATAGACCACAGATAGAACATTTCCACTTGTGGGGAAGAACAAAACTAGAGGCCATCAAAATAAGATAGTCACCAAAAAACCAAATCGGGGATTCAGAAGAAATCTCTTCCCCAGGAAGTGGTGAGAATGTGGAACTGGCTACCACAGGGAGTAGTTGGAGTGAACAGTATAAATGCATATAGGGGAGGCTAGATAAGTATGTGAGGGAGATGGGAATACAGGGCTATGCTGATAGAGTCATATATGGCATAAAGGAGGCCATTTGGCCCATCAAGTCCATGCTGGCTCTCCACAAACCATTCTAGTCAGTCCCACTCTTCCGCTCGATCCCTTTAGCCCTGCAAGTTTATTTCCTTCAAGTGCCCATCCAATTTCCTTTTGAAATCATTGACTGGCTCCACAACCCTTGTGGGCCACGAGTTCCCGGTCATTACCACTTGCTGTGTAAATAAGTTCTTCCTCACATTTCCCCTGCATCTCTTGCCCACAATCTTAAATCTGTGTCCCATCAGCTAATGGGCACAGTTTTTCTTTGTCTAACCTATCTAAGCCTGTCATAATCTTGTACACCTCTATCAAATCTCCCATCAATCTCATTTGCTCCAGGGAGAACAACCCCAGCTTTTCCAAGCTAACTTAGTAACTAAAATCCCCCATCGCTGAAACCATTCTGGTAAATCTCCTCTGCACCATCTCAAGGAACCTCACATCTTTCCTAAAGTGCGGTGACCAGAACTGGACGCAATACTCCAGTTGGGGCCTAACCAGAGCTTTCTAAAGATACAGCATAACCTCCCTGCTTTGTTCTCTATGCCTCTATTTATGAAGCCCAAGATCCCATATGCTTTGCTAACCACTCTCTCAATATGTACTGTCACCTTCAAAGATCGATGCACATGCACCCCCCAGGTCCCTCTGTTCCTGCACACTCTTTAGAAGTGTGCCATTCAGCCTATATTGCCTCACCCTATCCCTTCTGCCACAATGCAATAACTCACACTTGGCTGTATAAAATTCCATATGCCACTTGTCTGCCCATTGTGCTAGCCTATGTCCTGTTGCAAGCAGCTTGTATCATCCTCACTGCTTGCCACTCCTCCAAGTTTGATATCATCAGCAAATTTTGAAATTCTACTGTGTATTTCAAGATCCAAGTCATTTATATATAACAAAAAAAGCAGTGGTTCCAGCACTGACCCTTGAGGAACATCACTGTCTACCATCCTCCAGTCTGAAAAACAACCATTTACCACAAGTCACTGTTTTCTGTCCTTGAGCCAAGTTTTTATCTAATTGGACACTGACCCTTCTATTACAGGTGCTTCAATTATATTACCCAGCCTTTTATGTGGTACTTTGTCAAAAGCTTTCTTAAAATCCATAAAGACAACATCCACCGCATTCCCTATATCAACCTTCTCTGTTACTTCATCAAAAAATTTAATTAGATTCATCAAGCATGATCTGCTTTTTACAAATCCCTGCTGGCTATCCTTAATTAACTCAAACCTCTCCAAGCGCCTATTGATTTTTTGCCCTGATTATTGTTTCTAAAACCTTACCCACCACCGATGTTAAACTAATATACCTGTAGTTGCTAGGACTGTCCTTACATCCTTTCTTGAATAAGGGTGTGACATCTACCACTCTCCAATCCTCTGGCACCTCCCCCATATCTAAGGAAGATTGGCAAATCCCTCTGCTATCTCTACCCCCACTTGCTTTAGTAACCTGGGATACAAGCCATCCAGACCAGGTGACTTATCTACCCTAAGCTTTCCAATATCTCCTCACTCTCAACTTTTATCCTATCCATTGCCTCTACTCTCTCCACTTCTACCGATATTTTGTCAGATTTCTCTTCCTTAGTAAACACGGATTCAAAGTACTCATTAAGTATTATAGCCTTGCCCTGTGCCTCTAATCATATATTACCCTTTTTGTCCCTAACAGGCCCCACTCCACCTCTTATTACCCGCTTACTATTTAAATGCCGGTAGAAGATTTTTGGCCATTCTATTCTCATATTCTCTCTTTGCCAGTCTTATTTTCCTCTTCACTTCCCCTCTCAACTTATTGTATTTGGTCTGGTCCTCACTTGAAGAATTCACCTGGCATGCATCAAACACCCTCTTTTTTGTTTCATCATCTTCTCTATCTCCCTCATCATCCAAGGAGCCCTGGCTTTGGTTCCCCTAATTTCCAGCCTTGTTGGAATGTACCTAGCCTGTGACTTTGCTGAGTTGAGGGAATCTTAATCTCTTTCTAAAGATTGAATTTTGTTTCTATTTAACAATTAACATTTAACTGAAAGTTATTGTTTAAATTCTAAATTTCATCCAGGGGCCTAAGCAGGGATATACAAGCTATCCACTGGGGAGCAGTTGTAGTTAGTTAATTAAGGAAACTAGTTTGAACTGTTTTTTCTGTATCTGAGGTTCAGCTAAACTCTTTAGTTTCAGAGCATATAAATACAGGCATCTCAGTGCGATTTAGTGCAACTTGAACAGAGTGCTCCGAGCTCGGTGCGTTGAGGGAGTTGGGGAAGGAGGTGCTCCTTTGCTTTTTTAAAAACTTGTTCACCTCGTAGTGTGTGTTTCTTATTCTACTACAGGGGAAGAAGCTAGCTGCTTGTTGAGTATCCAGTAAATAGTCTATTCTATTCCTAAGGTTTAAAATAGTACAGGAACTGCTGGTAAGGTGAATAAAATATAAAAAAAGGAAAATAAGTAATTGAACAAAATAATTAAGTAGTTAATTAAAATGCATGAAGGATGGCAGGACAGGTGATGTGTCATGGCTGCAGCATGTGGGAGCTCCTGGGTACCAGCGTGATCTAGGGCAAATACGCCTGCTGTAAGTGTTTGCGGCTCGAGGAGCTTTGGCTCAGAGGCCGAGCTGCAGACACTACCAACACATCAGGGAGGGGGAAAGTTACCTGGGCATTTTGCACCAGGAGGTGGTCCCACCCCTTAGGATACGGTCTTCTAATTTGGTCAGTGGTCAGAGACAGGAGAGTGTAGCTGCAGCTAAGACAGGTAGGAGAGCAGGAGTGCAGGAGCCTCAGCCTTTGCAATTGTCCAACAGGTTTGAGGTCCTTACAGCTTGTTTGGATGAGAGTGGCAGCTGCAGGGTGGATGAGATAACTGATCACGGCACTGTGGTACAGGAAGCCGCTCAAGTGGGGGGAGCAAAAAGGAATGTAGTGGTAGTAGAGGACAGTATAGTGAGGGGGATTGACAATGTTCTCTGCAGCAAAGAGTGAGAGTCCGGAAGGCTGTGTTGCCTGCTCGGTGCCACGGTTCAGGACATCTGCTCAGGGCTGGAGAGGAACTTACAGTGGGAGGGAAAGGATCCAGTCATTGTGGTCCATGTAGGTACCAATGACATTGGCAGGACAAGGAAGGAGGTTCTGTATAGTCAGTATGAGCAGCTAGGCACCAAATTAAGAAGTGGAACCTCAAAGGTAATAATCTTTGGATTATTACCTGAGCCACATGCAAACTGGCATAGGGCAAATAAGATTAGAGAAATTAATGTTGGTGTGGTAGAAGTGGATTCCGGTTCGTGGGACACTGGCACCAGTACTGGGGAAAGTGGGGGGCTGTACTATTGGGACGTCTACACTTGAACCGTGCTGGGGCTAGTGTTCTAGTGAGCTGCATAACTAGGGAAGTAGAGAGGTTTTTAAACTAAATAGTGAGGGAAAGGGATTAAATTTGGGAAGATGTGGTAAATCAAAGAGTAGAGATAAGGCAAGAGAGAAAGGTATTAATATGGGAAATGATAAACAGATTGTGACAGGAAGGGATTGAGTGTAAAAATCTAAGAGTAGATCAGCAGTCCAGCTAGATGTTACAAAAATAATAAAAAGGCAAAACTAAAGTCTCTGTATCTGAATGCACGCAGTATTCAAAATAAAACATATGAACTGATAGCGCAAATGGAAATAATAAGGACGATCTGATAGCCAATGCAGAGACATGGCTGCAGGATGACATAGATTGGGACCTGAATATTGAAGGGTACATGACATTTAGAAGGACAGGAAGTGAGGAAAAGGTGGAGGGGTGGCTATGTTAATTATTTATGGTATTAGCACAATAGAGAGAGATGACCTAAGTTCAGGAAACCAGGATGTAGAAGTGGTTTGGGTAGAGATGAAAAATGATAAAGGCAAGAAGTCACTCATGGGAATGGTGTACAGGCCCCCTAACAGTTACGACAAGGTAGGACAGAGTATAAAGGAAGAAGTAATGGGAGCTTCCCAGAAAGGTACGGTGATAATCATGGGGGATTTTAATATACATAAAGACTGGAAAATCAGATGGGTAAAGGTAGCCTAGATAGAATGTTTTCGGGATAGTTTCTTAGAACAGCACCTTCTGGAGCCAATCAGAGAGCAGGCTATACTAGACCTGCTATTGTGCAATGAGATAAGATTAATTGATGAACGCATAGTGAAGGCACCCTAGGTAGCAGCGATCATAAAATGATTGAATTTTACATTAAGTTTGAGGGAGAGAAAAATGGGTCCAAGACTAGTATTTTAAACTTAAATAAGGACAATTATGAGGGCATGAAAGCAGAGTTAGCTGAAGTGAACTGGCAAATCAGGTTAAGGGATAGGTCAATAGAGATGCAGTGGCAGATATTTAAGGGGATGTTTCAGAATACACAGAATACACAGAATAGATACATTCCAACTAGAAAGAAAAAATCCAAGGGGAGGACCCACCATCCGTGGTTAACTAAAAAAGTTAAAGAAAAAGCATTTAATTGCGTAAAGATGGGTGGCAGGTCAGAAAATTGGACAAAATATAAAAACAACAAAGAATAACTAAAAGATTTTTATGGAGGGAAAAATTAGAGTACGAGAGAAAGCTAGCTAGAAATATAAAAACAGATCGTAACAGCTTCGATAGATATTTTAAAAAGAGAAGAGTTAGCAAAGTGAGCATTGGTCCCCTACAAAATGAGTCTGGGGAATTAATAAGGGAAATAAGGAGATGACAGATGAATTGAACAGGTATTTTGCATCGATCTTCACTACAGAGGATACAGGTAACATCACAGAAATTGCTGTAAATCAGGAAATGGAAGGGAAGGAGGAACTGAAGAAAATTACAATCACCAGGGAAGTGGTATTGATCAAATTGTTGGAGCTGTGGCTGACGAGTCCCTCGGTCCTAATGGACTTCATCCTAGGGTACTAGAAGATAGTTGATGCGTTAGTTTTAATTTTCCTAAATTCCCTAGATTCGGGGAAGGTTCCAGTAGATTGGAACATAACCAAAGTAACTGCTTTATTCAAAAAGGGAGGGAGACAGAAAGCACGAAACTAGCTTAACATCTGTCTTAGAGAAAATGTTAGAAGCTATTATTAAAGACATTATAGCAGGACATTTAGAAAAATTCAAAGCAATCAGGCAGAGTCAACAGGTTTTGTGAAAGGGAAATCATGTCTAATGAATTTATTGGAGTTCTTTGAAGATGTAACACATGCTGCATATGAAGGGGAACCGGTGGATGTACAGTACTTAGATTTCCAGAAGGCATTTGATAAGGTGCCACATCAAAGGTTATTGTGGAAAATAAAAGCTCATGATGTAGGGGGTAACATTTTGGCATGGATAGAAGATTGACTAGCTAACAGGAACAGAGAATAGGCATAAATGGGTCATTTTCTGGTTGGCAAGATGTAACGAGTGGTGTGCGACAGGGATCTGTGCTGGAGCCTCAACATTTTACAATTTATATAAATGACTTTGATGAAGGGACCGAAGTTATGTTCCTAAATTTGCTGATGACACAAAGATAGGTAGGAAAGTAAGTTGTGAAGAGGACATGAGGAGGCTACAAAGGAATATAGACAAGTTAAGTGAGTGAGCAAAGACCTGGCAAAATGGAGTATAATGTGGGAAAATGTGAAATTGTCCATTTTGGCAGGGAGAATAAAAAAGCATATTATCTAAATGATGAGAGATTGCAGAGCTCTGAGATGCAGAGGGATCTGGGTGTCCTAGTGCATGAATCACAAAAGGTTAGAATGCAGGTTCAGCAAGTAATTAGGAAAGCTAATAAAATTTTATTGTTTATTGTGAGAGGAATTGAATACAAAAGTAGGGAGGTTATGCTTCAGTTATACAGGGCATTGGTGAGACCACATCTGGAGTACTGTGTGCAGTTCTGGTCTCCTTATTTAAAGAAGGATGTAAATGCTTTGGAAGCAGTTCAGAAGGTTGATTGGACTAATACCCAGAATGGTTAGATTGTCTTGTATCCGCTAGAGTTTAGAAGAGTAAGAGGCGATTTGATTGAAACTATAAGATCCTGAAAGGTCTTGACAGGGTGGATGTGGAAAGGCAGCTTCCCCTTGTGGGAGAATCTAGAACTAGGGGTCATTGTTTAAAAATAAGGGGTCTCCTGTTTAAGACAGAGATGAGGAGAAATTTTTCTCTGAGGATTGTGAGTCTTTGGAACTCTTTTCCTCAAAAGGCAGTGGAAGCAGAGTCTTTAAATATGTTTAAGGCAGAGGTGGATAGATTCTTGATAAGAAAGGGGGCGAAAAGTTATTGGGGGTAGGCAGGAGTGTGGAGTCGAGGTTACCATGATCTAATTGAATGGCGCAGCAGACTCGAGGGGCCGAGTGGCCTACTCCTGCTCCGAATTCATATGTCCATATGTACCTGAATCATCTCTTCCTTAAAGTTAACCCATTGTTCCATTACAGTAGTGCCTGACAGTCTTTGGTTCCATTTTATCATGGCTAGATCCATTCTCATCGCATTGAAATTAGCCCCCTTGCAATTTAGCCTTTCTACCTTGCATCGTTTCTTGCTTTTGTGCATTATGAGTCTAAACCTTATGATACGATGATCCCTCTTACCCATGTGCTCCCCCAAGACACTTGGCACAATTGGCCCACCCCCTTTCCCAACACCATATCCATCAGTGCTTCCTTTCTAGTTGGGCTGAGAACATACTGATTAAAAGGTTATTCTGAACACAATCCAAAACTCCTTCCCTCCTTTCCCTTTACTCTTAAATTATCCCAATTGATATTTGGGTCATTAAAGTCACCCCAATATCACCACTCTATATTTCTTGTACATCTCCCTACAGATTTGCTCCTCTATCTCTCTCACATTATTTGGAGGCCTATTGAATACCCCCTGTAGGGTGATCATACCCTTTTTGCCTCTCAACTCTAACCAAATGGATTCCGTCCTTGTCCCCTGAAGGACATCTCTTTCCAACACTACAATGTCTTCACTAATCTGTACTGCCAACCCCCTCCCTTTTTTCCTTCGCTATCTTTTCTGAACACTTTATTTCCTAGTATATTAAGTGCCCTGTCCTCACCATTTTTAAGCCATGTTTACCTATTGCCACTACATCATATTTCCATACGGCTATTTGCGCTTGTAGCTCACCAACCTTACTCACGACACGTCGTGTATTTACATACATGCATTGGAATCCTGTCTTGGCATTCCTCATAGCCCTTCTCAGTCTGCTCCTATCAAATATGGTACTACTTCCTTCTCTTGTACTATCCGAAACTTTCACTCCTTTATGCACCGTATTCCTCTTTTCTACTTCTATATATGCTGGTGCCCATCCCCCTGTCAATTTAGTTTAAACCCTTCCAACCACACCAGTGAATCTCCCAACGAGGACATTGGTCCCAGTCCTGCTGAGGTGCAAACCAACCCTGTTGAATAGGTGCCTTCTGTCCCAGAACCCCAAGAATCTGAAGCCCTCCCTCTTGCACCATGCTTCAAGCCACGCATTGATCCTCCCTATCTTCCTATTTCTATTCTCCCTAGTGCACGGCACTGGTAGTGATACAAAGATTATTATCTTTGAGGTCCTACTCTTTTTAACTTTCTCCCTAAAAATCTGTCCGTAAGACCTCAATACCTTCCTTGCTATGTTGTTGGGACCAACATGTACCTCAACTTTTAGTTCACTCCCTTCCCCTTGCAAAATATCCTGCACCCTTTCTGTGATGTCCTTCACCCTGGCATCAGGGAGGCAACACACCATGTGGGACTCATGATGACGCTTACGGAAATACCTGTCTGTCTCCCTGACTATGGAATCTCCTATAACAACTGCATTTCTACACTTTGCTGATCCTTCCTCTACAGTCCCTTGCCCATTGGTGTCATGGTCTGGGCTGCACTCCTTCAGGGTATTGTCTCTCCCAGTAGTCTCTAATGCTGAGCACCTGTTTGAAAGCATCACACACCCAGAAGACTCCTGCAACTCATGCCTCTTCCTAGTCTTCCAGATGGTCACCCACCTGGTATCCTAAACTCTTACTGCCTGTTGGGTGACCACCTCCAGGAATGTACGATCCAGGAAACTCTCCTGCTCCCTGATGCTCTGCAGTGACTCCAGTTGCCCCTCAAACTCGGAAATCCTGAGCTCGAGCTGAAGCAGCTGGAGACACTTCCTGCACACAGTTGCCCAAGACGCATGAAGTGTCCTGGAGTTCCCACATGGCGCAGGAATTGCAAGCAACATGTTGCAGCTGCCCATCTATGATCTTAAAAAAAAACCTCCTTCCCTCTTTTAAAACCTGTTTGGTATCTTGTTTAACCTATTAATTTTAATTTTAATGAATGACTCTGGACCTGCTCTGTGCTACTACTGTTATTAACTCACTCACTGTTATACTGACCCTCATTGAGGTTATGAATTCCCCAGCTCCTAATTTGAAAAACTGCCCTAGTTCAGAGAAAAAGAGAAATATTCACCAACCAATAAATTACCTACTTTCCTGTGACATCAGCCCTTGATATTTTGTTTTCTTGGTTTTCTCTCGAAGTGTCTATCACTCTCTCTGCTGCTGCTTTATCCCCACTCTGCTCTCAGACATTCCACACTGTTCTCGCAGTTCTCTCTCTCAGACTCCATTGCTGCTTTATCTCCGCTGTGCTCTCAGACCTTCTGCGCTTTTCTCACAGTGCTCTCTCTCCCTCTCCGCCGCTGTGCTCTTGCACCTTCTATGCTTTTCTCACAGTGCTCTCTCTCCCTCTCCACCGCTGTGCTCTTGCACCTTCTATGCTTTTCTCACAGTGCTCTCTCTCCCTCTCCACCGCTGTGCTCTTGGACCTTCTGCGCTGTTCTTGCAGTACTCTCTCTGTCTCCACTGCTGCTTTATCTCCACTGTGCTCTCGGACCTTCTGCGCCTTTCTCTCAAAGCTCTCTCTCTCCACCTCTGCACTCTCAGAACTTCTACTCTGTTCTCACAGTGCTCTTTCTCTCCCTCACTCTCTCTCCTCTGCTGCTTTCTCCCCGCTGTGCTCTTAGATCATCTGCAGTGTTCTGGCAGTGGTCTCACTCTAGATGAAGAAAGACAGGAGGAGGCTCGAATGGAACATAAAAGCCAGCATATACTTGTTGGGCCAAATGGCCTATTTCTGTGCTGTATAGTCTATGTAATCCTATGAGTGAATCTGAATACTAACTTAATCAACTGTCACAACAAACCATTTACCCTGCAATTTGTGAATTTTAAATACCATAACTGAGCAAAGAGAAGCTTTAATAAATGCCTATTGTAATCTGAAGCCCAAAGTAGGTTAAAGCCATATAGCTGTGTTTGTGTTGAAAATAATATAATTTACATTTTTGTTTAGAGATACAGCACTGAAACAGGCCCTTCGGCCCACCGAGTCTGTGCCGACCATCAACCACCCATTTATACTAATCCTATACTAATTCCATATTCCTACCACATCCCCACCAGTCCCTATATTTCCCTACCACCTACCTATCCTAGGGGCAATTTATAATGGCCAATTTACCTATCAACCTGCAAGTCTTTGGCATGTGGGAGGAAACCGGAGCACCCGGAGGGAACCCACGCAGACACAGGGAGAACTTGCAAACTCCACACAGGCAGTACCTGGAATTGAACCCAGGTTGTGAGGCTGCGGTGCTAACCACTGCGCCACTATGCCACAAGTGGTCGGTGTGTTCTGAATGGACCTTTAGGAGTACAAAAGAGCATGCTCAGAAGCCAGTAGGAGCAGCTGCGCTTTGTCTTTGCAAAAAAGGAAGCCAGCAGGTACAAGCTGAGCAGAGGCGGAGGTAATGCACCTTTTTAGACCGTAGGAGCAGCACATTGGAAAACTGGTTGGTGCTGGTGGTGGTGGTGGTGATGGGGAGTGGGGCACAGCATGCAAGACTGAGGGGGAAAAAGACACACAGAGTGGAAAAAGAGTAAAGGAAGACTACAACATCTTACATTTGTGATTTTAAAGTAAAGAAAAGTCCAGAGATCATAAATAAGCATAAGGAAGGAGGTGTCATTCCAGGAAAGGAGATTCTAGGTGGACTGATCAAAGCTTGGTCAAAGAAATAGATTTAAGGAGGTTGTTAAAATGGACCGGGATGGAACCATGGAAAGGATTCATAGGGAGAGGGATCTGGAAAGTATTAAGAGGGCTGAAAGCTGTGCCACCTATGGTTGGGCAGAGGCGGTGAGGGAGAGGTTATATAGAAGGTTGAATTAAGAGGAATGGAGTGTCTAGGAGGGGATATAGGGCTGAATGAGATTGCAGAGAAGGGTAGTGCAAAGCCTTGGGGGATTAATAGATGAGGATGAGGTTTTTCAATTTAATATGTTGGGTGATATGGAGTCAGCGTACGTCATCAAGGATTGGAGTGATGCACAAGTGGGACTTAGAGACAGGATACATGTAGCAGAGTTTTGGACAGATTGGAGTTTATAGAGGGTGGAGGATGGGAAGTCAGCAAGAAGAAAGTTTGTGCAATTGAGTCTGTAGGTGACAAAGGCACTTATAAGGACTTCAAGGGCAGAAAGGTTGAGGTAGGTTTGGAGGCAGGCAATGTTACCAAGGCAGAAGTAATAGTAGATAACATCTCAGGGGAGGGAAGTGAAGCTGTTATTGAAGGTGTACTAGCTGTGTTTTAATAGTCAGGAATAGAACCATGCAAGTGTACTCCCAGGGAGCTGAAGGATGGAAGAGAGGTAATGAAGGAGGTAATATGGACAACAATATTGAACAGCGCAGAAAGATTGCAGAGAGATGACTTAACAGTCACAGTCACTGAGTATATTGTCTTTTGATCTTGGCCTAGATGGAAGTTAGACTGGATGATTCAACTATAACAAGGCGCAGCATTGAAGGCCAGAGAGAGAGATAGAGAGAGAGAGGAACTAAGACAGGAGAGCATTTGGGAAGATCAATGGGAAAGAAGTAATTATGAAGTATCAGCGGGTTTACAGATGAGAGAATTGACTAAGGAAGGGTAACACAGAGCTCAGAAAGTTTGGTAGGGAAAGAGAGTGACTAAGGAGTGCAGGAGAGCGCTTAGGGAAGAATGGTAATTAGGAAAGGGTAGGGGTAGGTTTAGAGAGAGACAAGCTTACTGCAGCAAACAGGAGCCAAAGAAAAAGAAACAAAGGTTGTGTAAGAGAGGGGAAGTGAGATGCAAGACATGGTTATGTTTTTGTTTGGAGCAGGGCAGGGCAGAGAGAGTCTGTATCCAAGACTAAACAGGACCAGTGGTGAGAGGTAGGCTGAGGCAGAAAGAGCATTTTTTTTATTCATTCGTGGGATGTGGGTGTCACTGGCTAGGTTACAGTTCTACAGGCACTGACTCTCGCACTGACAATATGATTGAATTTTACATCCAGTTTGGAAGAGAGAAGGGTGGATCTAAGACTAGTATTTCAAACTTAAATAAGGGCAACTATGTGGTCATGAAAGCTGAGCTAGCTGAAGTGAACTGGGTTACTAGGCTAGGAGATAGATCAAAAGAGAAGCAGTGGCAGACATTTAAGGGGATATTTCAGAATACTCAGGATAAGTATATTTCTACTATAAAGAAAAATTCTAAGGGGAAGACTCACCATCCTTGGTTAACTAAAGAAGTTGAGGACAGCATCGAACTTAAGGAAAAAGCATATAATTGCGCAAAGATGAATGGCAGGCCAGATATTGGTCAGAATATAAAAAACAGCAGAGAATGACTAAAAGGTTAATCAGAAGAAAGAAATTAAAGTATGAGAGGAAACTAGCTATAAATGTAAAAATGGATAGCAAGAGTTTCTAAGGTATTTAAAAAGGAAAAGAGTATGTAAAGTGAGTATTGGTCCTCTGGTGAGAATGGGGAGTTAAGAATAGATAATAAGGAAATGGCGGATAAAATGAACAAATATTCTGCTTTTGTCTTCACTATAGAGGATACAAAACACATTCCAGTAACAGCTGTAAAAGAGGAGGTGGAAGGAAGAAAGAAACTTGGTGAAATTACGGTCACGAGGGAAGTGGTACTGAGCAAATTGATGGAACTGTTGGCTGACAAGTACCTGGGTCCTGATGAACTTCATCTTAGGGTCTTAAAAGAGGTGGCTAATGAGGTAGTAGATGCACTGGTGTTAATTTTTAAAAATTCGCTAGATTCTGGAAAGATTCCATTCGACTGGAAAGTAGCAAATCTAGCCCCTCTATTCAAGAAGTGGGGGAAGCAGAAAACAGGTAATATAGGCCAGGTAGCTTGATATCTGTCGTGGGGGAGGTGTTAGAATCAATCATTAAGGAGGCTATAGCTGGGCACTTAGATAAACTCAAGGTAATCAGGAATAGACAGCATGGTTTTGTGAAAGGGAAATCATGTTTTACCATTTTATTGGAGTTCTTACAGGAGTAACATGTGCTGTGGATAAAGGGGAGCCGGTTGACGTTGGATTTCCAGAAGGCATTTGACTTGGCGCCACATAAAAGGTTATTGTGCATAGTAGGAGCTCATGGTGTAGGGGGTAACATATTAGCATGGACAAAAGATTGGCTGGCTTGCAGAAAACAGAGAGTATGCATAAATGGGTCCTTTTCTGATTGGCAGCATCTGACGAGTGGAGTCCCACAGGGGTCTGTTCTGGGGCCTCAACTTTTTACAATTCATATCAATGACTTGGATGAGGGGAGCGATGGCATGGTAATAATTTGCAGATGACACAAAGATAGGTCGGAAAATATGTTGTGAAGAGGTTGCAGAAGCATTCAAAAGGGAATTAGACAGTTATATGAAAAGGAAGAATATGCAGGGTTATGGGGAGAAGACGGGGGAATGGAACTGACGGAATTGCTCTTTCAGAGAGCCAGTGCAGACACAATGGGCCGAATGGCCTCCTTCTGCACTGTAACGATTCTGTGATTATAGATAGGTTGAGAGAGTGGGAAAAAATCTGGCAGATGGAGCATGATGTGGGAAAATGTAAAGTTGTTCACTTTGGCAGGAAGAATAAAAAAGCAGAGTATTAAACAGAGAACAACTGCAGAACTCCAAGGTGTTCTAGTGCATGAGTCTCAAAATGTTAGTATGCAGGTATATGCTTCAGTTATACAGGGCACTGGTGAGACCACATCTCAAATACTGTGTGCAGTTTTGGTCTCCTTATTTAATGAAGGATGTAAGTGCATTGGAGGCGGTTCAGAGGAGGCTTACTAGATTGGTACTTGAAATGAGCAGGTTGTCTTATGAGGAAAGGTTGGACAGACTGGGCTTGTTTTCACTAGAGTTTAGAAGAGTGAGGGGAGACTTGATTGAAGTATGTAAGATCCTGAAGGGTCTTGACAAGGTGGATGTGGAAAGGATGTTTCTTCTTGTGGGTGAGTCCAGAACTAGGGGGCGCTGTTTTAAATTATGAGTCGCCCTTTAAGGACATAGATAAGGAGAAATGTTTTCTCTCAGAGGGTTGTGCGACTTTGGAACTCTCTGCCTCAGAAGATGGTGGAGGCGGGGACATTGAATATTTTTAAGGGGAGGTAGATAGATTCTTGTTAGGCAAGGGAATCAAAGGATATCGGGGGTAGATGGGAATGTGGAATTCATGACACAAACAGATTAGCCATGATCTTATTGAATGGCACAGCAGGCTCGAGGGGCCGAATGGCCTACTTCTGCTCCTAATTTGTATGTTCGCTGGAATACCGTTCTACAGGTATTCTACAGAGACTCTCACTGGGGTACAGTTCTACTGGCACTGACTCTCACTGGGGTACAGTTCTACAAGCACGGACTCTCACTGGGGTACAGTTCTACAGTAAGGCAGATTCAGATAGACAGTTGAGAATTGCATTGATTTTTGCCCAGGAATATAAAATGAAGATGGGATAGTAGACTGGATGTCTATTATAGAAACTGCTTAATTTTCACTTTCTTTCAATTCAATGTATTTTCATAAGTATGGTCAACATTTTGGACTTAATAGGATAGATTTTCAACTAGCCCAGGACCATACTTGCTGAACATGTTTATGAAAATGCTAAAATATCCCTCTATACTGTAATTTGGTCTTTTAGATTTACACTTTTTTGAGGCGGGGGCTGGGGTGGGGGGGAGTGAGTTGGTCGGGGCGGGGGATGGGGGCGTCACATAACTTCAGTGCAAGGAATATTTTTCTCGACTATTTGGAACATTTTATCCAATATCTGCTCTCTCTATTCAGTTGAAGCGTTCCAATGGAAAAACTGACAAGCAGCTGCAGCCATTAGCCGTCTCCTCCTCGTAGCCAAAATATGCCTTTGCAAAAGGTACATTTCATTTATACGTCTTCTAAAAGCTATATTCAGATTAGATTAGAGATACAGCACTGAAACAGGCCCTTCGGCCCATCGGGTCTGTGCCGACCATCAACCACCCATTTATACTAATCCCATATTCCCTACCTATACTAGTGACAATTTATAATGGCCAATTTACCTACCAACCTACAAGTCTTTTGGTTTGTGGGAGGAAAGCGGAGCACCCGGAGGAAACCCACGCAGACACAGGGAGAACTTGCAAACTCCACACAGACAGTACCCAGAATCGAACCCGGGTCCCTGGAGCTGTGAGGCTGCAGTGCTAACCACTGCGCCACATCATATGCTTGTCTATGTGCATAATAGAAATTTTGAATCTTGAACATCTATAATTACCCTGTCTGAAAATTATGGAGCAGCACTGACAGCATGAATGGACTGTTCAGACCCCCTCCCCAAAATAAAGTGAAGTTCAAGTGTGAGACATCAGGGAACTGCAGAAACCTGAAAAAAGTGGGAGCAATGTGAAATGGAGCAGCTTTTTTCAGGTATTTAATGTGTACATTTGCAGAAGACTGTTAATGGAACTGTATTTATTCTGAAAGCTGTCAGAACAATACTCACCAAAAACAAACACCAAATATGTTTGAAGGGTATTTTCTGAATTGAAATTAAAATGTGAAATTCCTAAATATAGGAGCTCATTGAAATATGTCACGAACAAAATCTCATCATATTCTGGATGTTGTGACAACAGAAAAATGCATCAAATGAAGAATGGCACTGGAGACTAAAAGTGAGTAAATTATTGATCATTAAAACAGTGTGAAGATAACTAATTCCATAATTATTGCTCATCACACCAGTCACTGTCAGCATCTAGACAGTAACATTCTATATGTATTTCAAAAATATGTTGCAATATCATTGATTGTGATAGCCAGTGATGTTTACGTTAGTAGTGCATCTTCTATCAATGAGTAATTCGCATAACTGTTGAAAGAAATATGAGATTGGATTAGGCCCACCGAAATGTTCTCCTCCAGGCTGACGACAAAAGAAGTATTCTTCGCAGAGAAAAGGGATAAGTAGTTTCTATTGTGTAGCTGGAACAAACCTTTTAAAAAATTCCTACAATATATCTTCTCCAGGAGGTTTATCCATTACATTAATCCTGGTTGAATTCAGAGGGGCATTTCTGATTTATAATATACTTTCTCAATATTTAGACAGAGTATAAGGTGATTCAATACCTCGATGATTCTAAGTTATTCATCAAAATCTGCTAGACTGATTTATTGCGAATACTTTCAGTGGAGTAGACCTGCTTATTTTTCTTTAAAATTCAGCGCATTTTCTTTCAATGTTTTGGTGTCTTTCATCTCAAATGTATCACAGCCATTGAAAATAAATGCTGAAGTACTGGCTTGGTTTTGAAACATTGGCTCCCTAACTTATTGAATAGCACTGCATAGCAGCACTTGGACAGGCAAAGGCACACGGAAGACAGGCAGCAAAATTGGGCAACGTAAAAGACATATTTTTGAGACTTACAGGTGCCAATTTGAGTCCAAAATGATGTCCATGCTGCATGTGCACACTTCTGGTGCGTGTTGTGTCAGTCACCATATTGGGTAGCTCATTAGCATAGGAGCTGAGAGCATGTGCCAGATGTATGCAGACGAGACAGATCATGACATCAGTCAGCATGTAACGCTGATTTGATTCTAGCAGTGCCATTTTCTTTTTACCTCGACACTCCAGCTAACACCCTCTCTTAACCTTGCATAACTGAAAATGCATTCATCAACTTGAAAGACCCTCCCCCCTCACCCACCCCCGCACCTCACCAGTGCTATTTAAAGGGATCATCAACCATCTGAGGTCAGTTGATGATTGAATTCTACTGCTCATGGCTGAACTAGTCGAAGTATTTGGAAGTTTGTACCACTACTGAAAGTTGGTGACGTCTACAGGGAGCGGTGTGGCACATGGTGGCATCCTTGGTTCTGACTTCAAGGATATTGCTCAGATGATTGTTACAAGTCAGGGTTGCTGTAGTTTCTACCACCCTTGGCCTGCAGCATGACAGGGAAAATGAGCAGAGCGACACAGAGGAAGACAAGCTGCTTGAAGAGGGAGGGACGAGGTCATAGCTACCCAGGGTCTTGAGGGAGCAATTCATCTACCTCCACCTCATCGAGAAAGTGTGTGACCCGTCTATTTCAATAAGGAGGTGCTCACTGAAATGTGCTCCCTATTGCAAGCAGACCTGCAGCCTCAGAGTAGAGTGTGGACAGCACTGCCAGTGGCTGTAAAGGTAACTGTGATCTTGAACTTCTTTGCATCGGGCTCCTTCAAGCTGAAGCAGGTGATGCCTCCAACATCTCTCAGTTCGCCATGCGCTGTTGTATAAGAGAGGTCACTGATGCTCTGCATGCAAAGAGAAGGAAATACATTGTATTCTCTCTTTCCAGAGAAGTGCAGGCAAAGCAAGAATTGGGTTTTTCCAGGATAGTGGGCTTCTCCATGAAATAGGGTGCCCCTGATTGCACACATGTTGCTTAGTGGGCATCACATGTCAAATCAGAGATGTACTGCAACTGCAAGCAGTTGGCAGCAGCCATGATAAGCTTTATTGCAGCAGTCCACTATGCCATCTGCATTTGAGCCACCACACAAAACTAGAAGGTGGCTGCTGGGTTACAATGGCCATCCACTAACTCCAAGGCGCAACCCACACACATGTGGGCAGCATATTTATAATGAGATAAAAACAAGAAATGCTGGAACCACTCAGCAGGTCTGGCAGCATCTGTGGAAAGAGAAGCAGAGTTAACGTTTCGGGTCAGTGACCCTTCTTCTTCTTCCGAAGAACCACTATGCCAGACCTGCTGAGTGGTTCCAGCATTTCTTGTTTTTATTTCAGATTTCCAGCATCTGCAGTATTTTGCTTTTATATATATAATGAGAGCCATGCTGCCACACAAAACATCATTGAACAGACTATTGAAGTGCTTAATCAACACTTCCTCTGCCTGGACTCCACTGGAAGAGCCCTGCAATATACTACGGAGTGCATTTTTGAAAAATTCATTCATGGGATGTGGGTGAAGCTGGCTAGGCCAGCATTTATTGCCCATCCCTAATTGCCCTTGAGAAGATGGTGGTGATGAGCTGCCTTCTTGAACTACTGCAGTCCATGTGAGGTAGGTACACCCACAGTGCTGTTAGGAAGGGAGTTCCAGAATTTTGACCCAGCAACAGCGAAGGAACGCAATATAGTTCCAAGTCAGGATGGTGTGTGACTTGGAGGGGAACTTGCAGGTGGGGTGGTGTTCCCATGTGTTTGCTGCACTTGTCCTTCTAGTTGGTAGAGGTCGCAGGTTTGGAGGGTGCTATCTAAGGAGCCTTGGTGCGTTGCTGCAGTGCATCTTGTAGATGGTACACACGCCATGCCATGATTAATTGTGGTCTGCTGCATCCTGCACAACCTCGTCATCGTGAGGGCACAACTCTTGCCACCAGGTATATGGCGAGCAGTTGACAAGGAAGAAGAAGAGGAGGAGGAAGGGAGGAAGAAACCAGCACAGTGGCACAGTGTTAGCACCGCAGCCTCACAGCTCCAGGGACCCGGGTTCAATTCTAGGTACTGCCTGTGTGGAGTTTGCAAGTTCTCCCTGTGACCGCGTGGGTTTTCGCCGGGTGCTCTGGTTTCCTCCCACAGCCAAAGACTTGCAGGTGATAGGTAAATTGGCCATTGTAAATTGCCCCTAGTGTAGGTAGGTGGTAATGAATATGGGATTACTGTAGGGTTAGTATAAATGGGTGGTTGTTGGTCGGCACAGACTCGGTGGGCCGAAGGGCCTGTTTCAGTGCTGTATCTCTAAATAAATAAATAAACTCCGTTCCACCTGGGCTGTCCGTGATCAGCTTATCTCACTGCCAGTAACTGCAACCCCAGTTCTCTAGTCAACAATAGTCCCACATCTTACCCTCCCTCTGTTACTGGCCATCACAGAATCCACTTGGCCACAATGCTGAAATAAAAGCAACCATAAAACAGACATTCTAAAACAACTTTATCAATCAAACCAACCAACATTCATACGAAGGTCAACTAATCACTCTTGCGCATTCCCTTAGGGCTTGTCTTCCGTGTGCCTTTGCCTGTCCTAGTGCTGCTATGCAGTGCTATTCAGTGGCTGCAACATGCCTGGTGGAAGGTTGCTAACTTTCAGTGGGGGAGACGACAGATGGCCATGCAGAGTGACCTCACACAGCTCTGTTCCTAGAAGGCCCAGATTCGGACTTCACCATAACCTCATAATTTTGAATACCTCTATTAAGTCTCCCCTTAATCTTCTCTACTCTAAGGAGTACAATCCCAACTTCTGTAATCTCTCCACATAACTCAAGTCCCTCATTCTTGGTATCATCCTGGTAAGCCTCCTCTGTACCCTCTCCAAGAGCTTGATATCCTTCCTAAAGTGTCCAGAGTTGTACACATTACTCCAGCTGAGACTTTACCAGCCATTTGTAAAGGTTTACCATGAATTCCTTGTTTTTGTATTCAATGCACTATTTGCAAGACTAAGTGTTCCCTGTGCTTTCTTAATCACATTTCCAAGTTTGCAGATGATGCAAAACTAGGTGGAAGTGTGAGTTGTGAGGAAGATGCAAAGGCACTTCAAGGGGATTTGAACAGGCTAAGTGAGTGGGCAAAAATTTGGCAGATGGAATACAACATGGAGAAATGTGAGGTTATCCACTTTGGTAGGAAAAAACAGAAATGCAGAATATTTCTTAAATGGTGAGAAGCTGGGAAGTGTTGAACTTCAAAGGGACTGGGTGTCCTTGTTCACAAGTCACTGAAAGCTATCATGTAGATACAGCAAGCAATTAAGAAGGCAAATGGTATTTTGGCCTTTGTCACAAGAGGGTTTGATAGGAGTAATTATATGGAGCCTGGGTACACTTGGAGTATTGTGTGCAGTTTTGGCCTCCTTACCTAAGGAAAAATATACTTGCTATAGAACGAGTGCAACAAAGGTTCACCAAACTAATTCCTGGGATGGAGGGATTGCCCTATGAAGAAAGATTAAATAGACAGGGCCTTTATTCTTTGGAGTTTAGAAGAATGAGAGGTGATCTCATTCAAACATACAAAATTCTTACAGGGCTCGACAGGGTAGATGCAGGAAGGATGCTTCCCCTGACTGGGAATCTCGAACCAGGGGACACAATCTCAGCATAAGGGGCAGGCCATTTAGGACTAAGATGAGGAGGAATTTCTTCACTCAGACAGTGGTGAATCTTTGGAATTCTCTGCTCCTGAGGGCTGTGGAGGGTCAGTCATTGAGTATGTTCAGGACTGAGATCGATAGATTTCTACATATTAAAAACATCAAGGGATACGGGGATAGTGCAGGAAAATGGTGTTGAAGTAGAAGATCATCTATGATCTCTTTGAATGGAGCAGCGGGCTCAAAGTGCTGAATGGCCTACTCCTACTTCTATTTCTTTTATTCTTACGCTATCAACTTGCCCTACCGCCTTCAAAGATTTGTAAACATGTATATCGAGGATCCTCTGCTCTTGCACACCCCTCAGAAGAATACCATTTAGATAATGCGCCCTCTCCATATTGTTCCTTTCAAAGTACATCATTTTACACATACACATTAAATTACATCTGTCATGTGTCTGCCCATGTCACCAGTCTGCCTGTGTCCTCCTGACGTTTGCTACTATCCTCCTTACTATTTACCATGTTGCCAAGTTTTGTATCATCTGCAGAATTCCAAATTCTACTCCCTATATCCAAGTCCAGGTCATTTATTTGTAATAAGAAAAGAATGGACCTAATACTAACCCTTAGGGGACCCTACTGCATACCTCTTTCCAGTCACAATCATGTGTTATGCACTGTTCCCTATCTCATATCTCTGGTGTGCAAGACAGAGTGTCTTAAAAAAACTGGAACTTAGCTACATCTGTCTAACATTCTGAAGCTACAAAACAACCCAAACATTGGACTTCCAATTCAAGGGCTTACAATAGTTGAGATGTTATGTACAGCAGTGTACAAGTTTCCATGGAATTTTAGAAGTCTGGATGATATTTTTGGGGATTTGGGGAGTAAATGATAAAGGCTGAACATTCCTATATGTGGTTAATTTTACAGCCCAATTTCTCAATGGCTTCACTGCCAGAATAATTTGTGCCTGACATACGCAGTAGTAATAATTATTAATCACTTTGCATGCATTCTATGTTTATTGGGGCAGGTGGCAGAATTAATATCATATTCTCAACCTTTCTAACTTTTGGAAACAATGGCAGGCAAGGAATAAAGAAATAAAAACAGAAAATGCAGGTTAGTCAGCATCTGTAAAGAGAGAAGACAGATTGTGACCTATTGGATGTGCACAGTATACATTCATCAAAATGTAGTGTGATTGGTATCTATGTATTGATAATTTGGGACAGTGTCATTATGTTACAGATGACATGCTTCATAGTTATTGAAATCTATCACCAAGTAATTAGACTATTCTTCTTGCTTGTTCCAGAAGTCAATAAACAATAACAACCAGTGGAAGAGAGATATGTAAACTCTGGAGAAACATGGAATCATCTGCTAATGCCAATGCAACTACAATGAATCATTTTATAATTATCTCCAGCTTTGTGGCTGAATTAGATGCCAAGCCATCCAACTTCACGTAAACAATGGATGTCAAGAAAAATGTGATAATTTTGAAAATATTTAACATTTGATAACAGAACTGCCGAAATTTAGAATTAACAAAAACCTGCGATGGTCAAATGAATATCACATTCATTTAACTCATCCTATTCAGTCCACAATGTAGCCTTCATATAAATAGACCAAATGAGGTGTATGCAACATTACATGATCTTAAACCAATACAAATAATTGTCAGAAAGCTGATTCAAACACAGTTCTGAAAATGGCACACTCCGCATATAAAAATACTGGTTGCAGCTTTATAGTAAATATCTTTCAGCTTTAATGTCAAAATTGATTGAAGATTATGAAATTTCATAACAGTTCTAAGCAAGGAAGAAAACAATTCTGTGAACTTATTTATTGTGGAATTTGTTTTTAAAAACCCTGCAGAAAGCTTTATATTGTGCATCAGCACAAGTTAAACGCACTCTGGTACACATAACTGTGTAGAGTTACACTTATTGTCCACTAAATGTTCTTCCTTTAATGGCTAATTCTTCAATTTGTGCCATACAATTACAAAAAAGTGACAAAAAAAAAACAAATGTCATGCTTAGATATGTAGCCAGAGCAGTAGTTTGCAAGTCTAATAGCAGTTATGTTACAGCTTAAAGTACAATGCTTAGATCGTAATTACACTACAAATTTAGTGTTGGTGTGAAGCAGTTTTGACTGCATACCAGAGTGTTTTTTTTCAGTAAAGAGATGTCAAAACTCAAACTGACTCCGAAGCAAAGTTGAATGAGAATACCTTCTCTTGGGATGCTCACTCCAGTGTCAGGCTGTGCTCTTATTATAGATTCAGTCTGGGTTTATACTATAGCTGCAGTACCAAGTCAAAGTGAAATTATTTCACATCAACAAAATATTTACCGTGTGAATTTATCCTGCAAGTGCTGCGTTAGATATACATAATTTTGGAAAGGATACAAAGAAGACCTACAAGACTGACTTCCAGGGCAAAAGGAGCTGAATTGTGAGGAAACATTTCAGAAGTATGAGAAGTACATTCTAGAAAGAAGGTAGTAAAAGGGGCAGTACCCACAGCTTACCACACTATATCAAATATTAAATGGTATTTATAAACAGAGAATATCACTTCCAAGATAAGCAAGCAAAGTAGGACTAGATGATATAAATGTAAACTCGTGAAATGTAACATAGTAGAAGAGAACTTTTACTCTATGAATGGTAAAGGCAAATTTGTATAGGCAAAACCACTGTAGTTGCAATGCCTCCTGTGCAGAATACGTACTGCATGCACATGAGCTATTGGTGGAGGTGGTACATACTCTAGTGGCAGTCATGTCAATTAAGTGTGCCTGACAGCACCAAGCTTCTTGAGCGTTCCTCATAGCTGCACTGAGGCAGGAGGTGAGTATTCCATTACAAGCCTGACTTGAGCCTTGTAGACTGTACAGAGGCTTTGAGGGGTCAGCAGGTGAGCTATATAGCAAAGAGTACCCAGGTTCTGTCCTGCTTTTGTAGTCAAGTTGTGTATATTACTGGACTAATTAAGTTCTGATAACAGCTAGAACATTGATAGTTGATGGGGGTGGGGAGGTCCTCTGCAATTATGGAATCATTGAAAGTCAAGGGCAGGTGGTTTGACTTTGTTGTTGGAGATAGTTTTTGCCCAACACTTGTGTGTCACAAATGCTACATACCACTTGTCAGACCGGGTATTGTCTAGTCCCACTATAGGCTGGAACAGACTACTTCATTATTGAAAAAGATGTGAATTGAACTGAACACTGCAGAATCATCAGTGAACAGCCACATTCCTGATCTTTTGACAGAGATGCAATTGATGAGGCAGCTCATGATATTTGGGCTGAGGACAATGACCTGAAGAACTCCTGCAGCAATGTTCTCCAACAACTAAGACCCTCTTCATTTGTGCCAGGTACAATTGCAGCCACTGGATGGTTTTCCCCTGAACCTCATTGACCTCAGTTGTTCTCAGGCTTCTCAGTGCTATACTCAGTCAAAAGCTTTCTTTAATGTCACATATCCCCTGGCATTTGGCTCATGTCCATTTACTGATCAAAGTTTGGAGCCAAGTGGTTCTGACAAAACCCAAACTGATGGTTGGGTTTCCTTTATGACATTTTTCATCCAACTATTTGTGTACATGACCACACTGGAAATTGTGGATCTCTCTGACAAAAATAGCATCTGTTAACATTTTAATCATGCAGCCCTCTCCATCATTAAATGTGATCCTTTAACAGCTCATTCAAGTAAAGCAAATCTGCCAGGTTCATGCAGATGTGTCTCTAGTTTACCATTTTGCACACAGCAAAAAGAGCAATACCCATTTTAAACCCTGGCTATTAGAACTATATACACCAAGGACAGAAATTTACATTGTTGTTACACAGACATTAGTTGGAGGTTTTTTTATTAATTCATGGGATGTGGGCATCACTGGCAAGGCCAACATTTATTGCCCATTCCAAATTGCCCTTGAGAAGATGCTGGTGAGCTGCCTTCTTGAACCACTGCTGTCCATGTGGTGTAGGTACACCCACAGTGCTGTTAGGGAGGGAATTCCAGTATTTCAACACAATAACAATGAAGATACGACGATACAATTCAAAGTCAGGATGGTGCGTAACTTGGAGGCAAACTTGAAGGTGGTGCTGTTCCCATGAGCCTGCTGCCCTTCTAGGTGGCAGAGGTCACAGTTTTGGAAAGTGTTGTCGAAGAAGCCTTCAAGAATTGTTGCAGTGCATCTTGTAGATGGTACACACTGCAGTGATGTGGATGGAAGGAGTGAATGTTTGAGGTGGTGGATGGTGTTCCAATCAAGTGGGCTGCTTTGTCCTGGACTCTTGAATGTTGTTGGAGCTGCACTAATTCAGGCAAGTGGGGAGTATTCCAGCACACTTGTGCCTTGTAGATGGTGGATAAGCTTTGAGGAGTCAGATGGTGAGTTATTCACTGCACAATACTCACTCTCTGACATACTCTTGTAGCCACAGTATTTATGTGGCTGGTCCAGTTATGTTTCTGGTCAATGGTGATGTTCATAGTTGGATTCGGCAATGGTAATGCCTTTGAAAGTCAACAGGAGATGTTTAGGCTCTCTCTTTTTGGAAATGGTCATTGCCTGGCACTTGTGTGGCATGAATATTTCTTGCCACTTATCAGCTCAAGCCTGAATGTTGTCCAGGTCTTGCTGCATGCAGGCACAGACTGTTTCATTATCTGAGGAGTTGTGACTAGAATTAAACATCCTCAATTCTGATCTTATGATGCAGGGGAGGTCATTAATGAAGCAGCTATATATTGTTATGGAAGTGCTTCTTTTTTAAAATATTTTATTTTTTGAGGATTTGTGTTAAAACTGAAAAGATTCCATAGATTTTTTTTTACCAAGTTCACCGAAAGGACACGTGAGATGTTGTTCGAAAGCCACCTGTTCTGGAATTCATGTTATGACCTGGTGAGAAAGGGATCTAGAGTTCCCTCTCAGCCTTCACCTGGTCTTACCGTAACAGGGTTTAATTTTAAACACACTGTTTTTTTAGCTCCCCCTTTAGTGAATCCTTGTTCACTAACTCCCAATTATAAAGCAAAGAAACTAGCCAAACAGGTTTTCTTTGGTTTAAAGAAAAAAGGTTGAACTTTATTAAACTTAAACTCTAATTCGGTTACCACCTATGGATACGTGACATGCTCACGCTAGCATGCATATGCGATACACACATGCAGATAGAGACAGAAAAGAGCAGTTTGAGGCAATATCTGAAGATGGTTTTGGTTACTGTTCTTCGAGCTCGCTGTAAAGACCTTGATTGTAGGTGGGTCTTGCTTTTTGTTGGGGCCCAGTATTTTTCTTAAACCTTGTTCGATGTAGGGGACTTTTCTCTCTTGAAGTTCATGTGTCCTCAGTGGGCCCAGAGGCTTGTGAGAAAGAGATGGAAGCAGACAGGAGAAGTCTTCTCACTTCAGGAGCAAACAGTCTTTCCAGTTCAAACTCTTTGTACAATTCAGAAAACCCCCGTTTGCCAAGCAGGTTAGACATGTGACTAGCTGGTCTGACCACGTCTGTTTGTGGATTCTCTTGTTTTAGCCGACCCTGGAATGTCTAGTCTTACACACAATACCTGGTGCTCAAAGTGCATTGTGGGTTAAATTGGATCAGGGAATAGTCCCTTTGTTCCGACAAGCACTGTCTGTTAGAATGCAAATTTTTTTCCAGCTACGGCTGATCTGTTTAAAAAGTCATTTCCTCACTCCAGCAACAGTTTTAAAATCTCCAGAATGGACTGCTTCTGAAATGATCCCAGTGACCCGTCTCTGTACACCCAGATACCAAAAAAGAGACAACTGACTTCCTTCCATATCTTCTCTTTCTTTCTTCAAGAATTAGGAAGTACTTGGTCAAAGTAGTCTTTTTTTAAAATCTTTTTTTTAAACAGACCTCTGCAGAGAGAACCTCTGTATTTTTTTCCTCTGTGTGCGAGTGTAATTAGGGAATTTTAAAAAGGGAACTTTCATATTTTAATCTGTGTGTTAATGCTTTGCTTCTTTACTGGTTAAGTCTTGTTCTATAATAAACTGATAATTTTGTTGTTTATTAAAGAAACCTGGTTTGTGTATTTTATTCTGGGATTAAAAGAAAAAGTGATTCCTGACAACGCAGCCGTCCACTGACGTCATCAGGCTGTGCCAAGTTGCGCACATGCGCAGATGGGCTCCTGCTCTCTGCACGTGCACTGCGTTCCGACTTGCCAGGATTGGTTTGCGCATGCGCCGATGACGTCATCGTGACGTGTGCATCTTCGGGCAACGCGCCTGGTCGGCCCCTCGCTGCTCTCCCCGGCCGCTCCGCTACCCCCTCGCTGCTCTCTCCGGCTGCTCCCCCCCTCGCTGCTCTCCCCGGCCACTCTGCTCCCCCCTCACTGCTCTCCCCGGCTGCTCCACTACCCGCCTCGCTGCTCTCACCGGCCGCTCCGCTACCCCCCTCGCTGCTCTCTCCGGCCACTCCGCTCTTTCAACTGCTCTGCTCCCCCCTCGCTGCTCGCCCCGGTCACTCCGCTTCCCCCTCGCTGCTCTCTCCGGCCGCTTCGCTCTTTTGGCCGTTCCACTCCCCGCTCGCTGCTCTCCCCGCCCACTCCGCTCCCCCCCCCCACACCCGGCCTGCTCCGCTCCCTCACACCCGGCCCGCTCGCTCTCTCCCTCCCGCCATTGTGTGCTGCCACGTGTTTAGGTTAGGTGTGATTATTTGAGCAGTGCCATCTTTAGTCCTGACAGCTGCCTGAAGTCGCAGACTGTGATGTTTTAGTGGAACATGCTGCATTTGTGCATGTGCCACTGCAGCGCCACCTACTGGTAGCGTTGTCAGCAAACGCAGCCTTAAAAAAAAAAAGAGTGTATGATTGGCTATACCAGTAACTGAGTAAACTTTTAAATATATGTTGTGGCCTGTGGAGAAGTGGAACTAGAAAAGACAGTGCACTCCTCCTGCCTCAGTCATAACAATATGGTTGGGCCTAGCGCACTCCTGCTGCAATATTCTGGGGTTGAGATGATTGACCTCCAACCACCACAACCATCATCCTTTGTGTTGTGCTAGGTATAAGTCCAGCTAGTGAAGTTTTCTCGCTTACCACTGCCCCCCGCCAACCCCCTCCACACCTACCCTAATATCCCAATTCCCACTGACTTCAATTATACTAGGGTACCTTGATGCTACACTCAGTCAAGTGCTGCCTTGATGCCAAGGGCAGTCTCTCTCACCTCACCTCTGGAATTCAGCTCTTTTGTCCATGTTTGCACCAATGCAGTAATGAGGTCTGGAGCCGAGTGGTCCTAGTGGAACCCAAACGGAGCATTGGTGAACAGGTTATTGGTGAATAGTGCACTTCATGGCACTGTAAACAAAGCCTTCCATCACTATGCTAATAATTGAGAGTAGACTAATTGGGTGGTAATTGGCTGGATTAAATTTGTCCTACTTTGCCTGGACAGGACATACTGGGCTATTTTCCACTTTGCTGGGTCGATGCCAGTGTTGTAACTGTACTGTAACAGCTTGGCTAGAGGTACGGCTAGTTCTGGAGCATCAGTCTTCAGTACTACGGCTGGAATGTTGGCTTTGCTGCATCCAGTGCATTAAGGCTTTTCTTGATATCACGTGGAGTCAATCAAACTGGCTGAAAACTGGCATCTGTGAGGGTAGAGACCTCAGGAGGAGGTCAAGATGGATCATCCACTTGACGCTTTTTGTTGAAGATGGTTGCAAACACTTCAGCCTTGTCTATTTGCACTTACATGCTGGGCTCCATCCTCATTGAGGATGGGGATGATCATGGAGCCTCCTCCTCCTGTTAACTGATTAATTGTCCACCACCTTCATGACTGGATGCGGCAGGACTGCAGAGATTTGATCTGCTCTGTTGGCTGTAGGATTGCTTAGCTCTGTCTATAGCATACTGCTTCCACTGTTTAGTGTGCATGTAGTTGTACGTTGTAGCTTCACCAGGTTGGTACCTCATTTTTAGGCATGTCTGGTGCTGCTGCTGGCTTGTCGGCCTGTACTCCTCATTGAACTAGGGTTAATCCCCTGGCTTGATGGTAATGGTAAAATGAGGGATATCCTGGGCCATTTGTGGTGGAATGTATTTCTGCTTCTGTTGACGGTCCACAGCACCTCATGGATGCCCAGTTTTGAGCTGCTTGTTGTGTCCTAAATCTATCCCATTTAGCACAATGGTAGTGCCACACATCATGATGATGGAGGATATACTCAGTGTGAAGAGGGTACTTTATTTCCAAAATGGCTGTGCAGTGATCCCTCCTACCAATATTGTCATGGACAGATGCATCTGCGACAGGTAGATTGGTGAGGATGAGGTCAAGTAGGTTTTTCCTTCATGTCAGTTCTCTCACCACCTGCAGCAAGCCCAGTCTGGCAAATATGTCCTTCAGGACTCAGCCAGCTCGTTCAGTAGTGGTGCTCTTACCTAACTGATGGGCATTGAAGACCCCATCCAGAGTACATTCTGTGCCCTTGTTACCCTCGCTGCTTCTTCCAAGTGGTGTTCAACAAGGAGCAGTACTAATTTATCAGCTTGGAGAAGGCAGTCGGTGATAATCAGCACGAGATTTCGTTGCCCATGTTTGACCTGGGGCCATGAGACGTCTTGGAGTCTGGAGACAATGTTGAGAACTCCCAAGGCCACTCCCTCCCGAATGTACACCACTGTGCTTCCACCTCTGCTGGGTCTGTCCTGTCAATGGGACAGGATATACCCAGGGATGGTAATGGAGGAGTCTGGGACATTGGCGGAAAGGTAGGATTCTGTGACTACGGCTATGTCAGACAGTTGTTTGACTAGCCTGCAGTGAGGAGGACTTTGTGGCACTGACCTGGCTGGATGTGCCTTTGTCATGTTTGGTGCCCAGGTTGAGGCTGTGTGGTGCATTTGGTTTTATTCTTCATAGACTTTTTCATAGTGATTTGATAAAACTGAGTGGCTTGCTGGGCCACTTCAGAGACAGTTAAGAGCCAGTCATATTGCTGTTGGTCTGGAATCACACATAGGCTAGACAGGGTGAGCACAGCAAATTTCCTTCCGTAAAGGATATTAGTGAACTGGATGGGTTTTTACTAGAATCTGGTAGTTTCATGGTCACTATTACTGAGACACAGCTTTTTATGCTGAATTTAAATTCTCCAGCTGCTGAGGTGGGATTTGGGCTCATGTCTCCAGGCCTCTGAATTACTAGCCTAGTAACATACAATATACGAATTAGGAGCAGGAGTAGGCCATTCGGCCCTTCGAGCCTGCTCAGCCATTCTATAAGATCATGGGTGATCTGTCTGTGGACTCTATTCTACTTTCCTGCCTACCCCCGATACCCTTTGACTTCCCAGCATAAAACTGAGCTATGTGTTACCGAGCAAATTAGTCAACATTTCAAGATTTGTTGCCATCAAATCACAGAAGAAAACATCAGTTGCAATTACCTTTCTTATTTATTGATGGTTTAATCCATGAAATTATGAGATAATCAAGGTTAATTTCATATGAAACATGATCTGCTAATAGGAACATAACATGCCACAGGTGGTAAAAGGCATGCTTCCACATGCTTCTGAAACATTAACAGAGAATGCTCTTCGTGAGCAAGTCATTCAAATAAACAATTTTAAAGAGGGTTTCCCTTTACAGGTCTAACATTGTCCCATCCAATTCACAACAGATCAGGTCTCTACAGCTGACTGGCTGCCATTGTAATCTTACTTAACAACGTGCACATGCTTTAAACCTCTGGGGATACTTTCATTCAAACATTTCCCCACTCCAGCACAGCAAGTCATCTTATAAAGTATTTTACATCCCAATGTCTTTGATCCCAGGCATGCTGTTAACATCACAAAACATTGAGTTTTTTTTGAGAAACACCACTCCCTACTGGCTTATATAACAATTATGGCCAGAATTTAATGGCCCCCACCCCACACAACACCACCACCCTCCTCCTCCTCCCCCACGCTTTGACTCCCACCCCCTTGACAGGGCCCAGCCAATTGTTCCCGGCAAGGCCCGAACCCCACTTACCTTTTTGAAGAACGACGTCCATCATTCCTCTTCTTGCTGGGTGCAGTCCCAGCAGTGGCCACCGCTCTTGGTGGTGGTGCTGCTGCGACTGAACAGCTGCCAGTCCTCTGATTGGTCAGCAACTCTTAGAGGCAGGACTTCCAGTCTCAGAGGGGCAGATATCCCAACCAAGGCCAATTAAGGGACTGGGCCACATAAAATTGCAGTGTGGCTTCTAGGCCCGGGAGAGGCAAGGTCGCCCTGACTTTTCAACCAGTGGTTGGGGCCACCGCCACAACGTTAAATTCCAGCCTACGTCTTAGGTGGGTGCAATACTTAAATTAAAATCTAAGCGCTTTGCAGGAGGTCTGCCTAAATTCTCCTCTTAACATCTTCCTCTGCACATCTTTACAGTTTGTCTCCTTGGTTTACATAAGCTGAACTTAAAGGAGCAGTACAGAAGTTCTTTTTTTTCTAAGTTGCCCTGATACAAATGAATATATGACATGATTTCCACTGTGATCCCAAATTACTGGTTTGAGGTCAAAATGACTGAAGTTCAGTACTGAGCACAGAAAGTTCATTATGTTTGCCACTCTACCCATCATCACTAGGGAAATGGTGTCAAACTGCAGAGATAGCAACACCTCAATACCCCTCCTAATAAATTTGCAAGATGTGAACATGATGAAAAGAGAACTCTTTCCTTCCTTCAAAAGACGATCATGCTACAGTATACATAGAATCCTAGGCCTGGATTTTCATTATGGAGGAGAGAAACAGAAGTCACGTTTGGTTTTTGGCCTGAAAGCTGCCTCCTGTGGGAAGCTGATTTAGATTGCAATTTTCAAATGCCCTTATTGGTATGGAGATAGGTTTCCTATCCTCTTTGAGCCAGTGGGTCAGATGAAGTGTGGGGCTCATGTAGACTTCTGTGGCAGTCATCACTGAGTTGCTTGCTGTCCTGAGGTAGAAATCTGCCTTCAAAGCACCAGAGGGAAGTGAGATGTCACAGGGGAGCTGGAGGCCTGTCATTGTGGGCAGGGAAGACCCTCGCTTCAGCGATGCTCACCTCGATCTAATGCTGGAGGCAGTGAGGGAGAGAGGGAAGGTCCTCTTCCCAGAGGGTGTCAGGAGGAGGCTACCTCGTCATGCAGCAGGGCCACCTTTCTGTTCAGTGTTATCCCCCTCTGCCCTCTCTTCCTCCTTTCTTACTTCCTGCTCCTCCCTCAATGAGCTGTCTCCTTCCAGGGCCTCACTGTCCTCAAGATTCATACCTCTCTGGAGAACCATGTAATGGAGAGTGCAGCAGACCATCACAATGACCGAGATCATTGCAGGAGGGTATTGGAGGGTGCCACCTGACTGATCCAGGCACCAGACTCGCATCTTCAGAAACCTGATGGCCTGCTCAATGGTTGGCCTGCTGAGCACTTGGCATTGGTCGTTTCACCTCTGTGACTCTATCTGGGGTGCCTTCAAGAGATTTCCCTTGTCCCCTAGAATCCATCCATGTACCTTGGGGGTAGAGTGAAGATCTGAGGCAGCCTGGACTGACGGAGGCTGAAGGAGTCATGGCAGCTGCAAGGAAAGTGAGTGCACACATGGAGGAAGTTCTTGTGGTCATGGACCAGTTGGGCATTGAGGCAGTAGGAGTCCTTTGTGTTGATGGATCTCACTAGCTGGTCACTGGGTGCCTTGATGGCCACATGGACACAAGCGATGATGCCCTGCACCTGGGGGAATCCAGCGATGGAAGCTGAACCCAATGCCCTCTGTGTCAAAGTGGGTGTAGTCCCTGCCCTTCTGCAAATGGCATCCATAACCTACCTGATGAGCTGTCAACTGCGAGATGCCACCTAGGTCCACATCTGATCCCTGGAATGACCCAGTTGCATAGAAGTTTAGGGCAATGGAGACATTGACAGCTGTAGCAAGTGGACTGCTTTGGGGCCATGAGGCCTCAGGTCATGGATCAGAGCACACTGGACCGAGACCATCTGCCTGGCTAGGTGCAGCCTCCCACGGCACTGGCGCTCTGTCATTTGCAGGTAGCTGACTCTTGGGCTGTATACCTGATATCTTGGGTAACACCTTCCTCCTCTTGCAGCCTCCTCGCTGTGCTCCTATGGCCTCCTGCTGTCCAAGAGGTTGCATCTGCCACAACTCATCCTGGCTTCTTTGTCCAATGTCAGAGTAGCCTGTTGCCATCTGAAATCCCTCAGCTGTGCTTTGTGCATTCACCAGGCCTTCTCTTGCCAATCACAGGTGCACGTGATGTCAGTGGCCTCACGTCCCTCTCCAGAGTCCTGCCACTCACCACTGAGAAACGCAAGTCTTAGAGCTGCAGCAATGGCCACTCTGTGGCACTTTTGAAGCAGCCAAGCTTTTTTTTGGGGCCTCTGCACTATTTTAATCAGCCCTTCCCATAGCCCTCATGGCCCCCCCGACAGTGTTTATGACTTGAACACTCTGCCATGTTCCCCTCATGGCGTCCTCCACATTCCCAGCCTTTAAAAATTAAAACCGGCTGCTGAGAAGCCTGTTAATGAGCTCTTCAATGAGCTGAACAGGCAATTAATTGGAGACATGCGCCTGACCCATTCCCTCTCTCCCAGCATTCCTTTAAAAATGTGACTCCCAGTGCCAATGTCTGAGAGCATGATTTAAAATCACGCTTGCCTCCGTACCTGCACTCAGCAGGCTTTAAGAATCCAGCTCATAGAGTCTCACAGCTCGGGAGGACGCCATTCAGCCCATTGTACCTATGCCATCTCTTTGAAAGAGCTGTCCAATTAGTCCCACTCCCTCGCTCTTTCTCCAATCCCCTGCCAATTTATCCAATTCAAGTATATATCCAATTCCCTTTTGATAGTTACTATTGAATCTGCTTCTACCACCCTTCAGGCAGCACGTACTAGATCATAACAATTAGCTGTGTAAAAAACATTCTTCTCATCTCCCCTCTTTTTTTGCCAATGATAAAAACAGCTTGTGCTACCAACAACTCACTGTAAAAAATTACTGCCTTCATTGCTGCTAGAGTGCTTCACCAGCATATGATCATTTTTGTTTTATTTATTTGCCTTCTAAATTCATTTTGCTGAATTATTTCTGCTCATTACGATGAGGCGTATCAGAATTAAGTATTGCTGGGGAGATATATTGCAGATTCAATTGCAAAGTTAAACTCCTTAAACATTACCAGTAGCCCAATTACAGATCAGCATACTCTATTGCATCACTAATGTCTGCATTTTACGTCTGAACTATCCTTGTGTCTGCTTCGATACTTCAAAATGTTCTGAATGCAGAATTCCAGGCAGTTTTATGATGTGGACTATTGTCCAGTAGCAATGCACAAAGACTACCCAAACCCAGTTCACATGGCTCTTAACAGCCCCCCAATAGAAGAACTCCTTTAGTGAGAGCTTGATAATTAATAATTAATAATTTTTCATATTATCTTGTCCTCTTTTAAATCTGTTGTTAAATATTTGAATGGGAATCAATTTGACGTATTTTAGATTTAGAAACACCCACATATTTGAATTAATTAGAAAATACACTACATACATAGATTGACACTGGATTGACTCATTCATATAAATACATATATATTGAGCTTCGTAGAGTTAGAGGACAGCTAAATCATACAGTAGTGAAGGACTGTGATCAGGGAGGTTAACATGCAAGGGGAGTAACACCATTTTTAATATGCCAGTTTCATGGCACATCATGCTTCTTTCTTTGCTCTGGAGAGCAGGACAGTCTGTTGTCCAGATGTCTCCAAGGTCATTCCTGATAATATCCTGCAAATGGCTAACAGTAATCGTACTACAGCAGCATGTAACTGGCCCTATTCACTTCTCTTTTCATGTTGAAAGCCTCTGGATGCTGTGCAGTACATCATTTAGTGATTTGCTGAAGGGTTGGCAAAACTTTCCTAACTGGGAATATGACCATCATACTGGTCATTGTACAAGAAAAGCTTTGAAATATTTTGAAGAACTCTTTCTTTCCAAAGAAATCTAGTTTCCTTGTGAAAAATTAGTGAAGAATAAATATTTTCTCCCCTGCTAGATTTTTGGTTTTGTAATATATTGACATTTTGAGCTTTTTCAGGTTTTTGGGATAGATGCAGAACCGTTAATAGCATTTGTTGTCTGCTGAATGAAATACAGATTCCTTGATTATAGGACAATTTATTCACAGAAACTCTAAAAAGATTGTTGAAGTGCTATTGCTGGAACCAATGGAGGTCATTTTAACCATCCACTTTACTTCCTGTCTGATTTTATTCCATATTGAAGTCAATGGAGGTTAGAATTGGGTGGAAGGTAAAACAGGCAACCGATTTGAACCTGCCTATTTTCTGCCCAGTGGTTTAGGTTAAAATGCCCCCAATTATATTTTATACGCTAAGAAAATGCAATTCGATAAAAACGCAGAATGTGAGAAGTCTAGCTTTGCCATTTTATTTGCGAATTTCATGTGCTAACTTTCAATTATAGTAAACCTACATCTAACGTTGGAAAACAAAAACACACTAGCGCATGACGAACCCAATGGACATTTCTGACATGGTACTGAAAAGCAAAGTTATCATTGGCAGCTTTGCCCAATGGCAATACTAAATATAAGGATGCTGCTATTGTCAACCAACAGTGAAAGCAAGGAGCTATTAAGTGGATGCACCACAACCTTCGCAAAGGCAATTAAGGATGGGCAATAAATGCTGGCCTTGCCAGTGACGCCCGCACCCCATGAATGAATATCAAGAAAAGGTGGACAGCAGAACTATCAATTTAATACTGCATATAGTCAAACATTGCAGAGATAAGACCAGGTACAAGTTTACACTGCACTAAAGCAGCACTTACAATGAACCACCTTTGTAAATCTCTTTCTGCATACAGGGACAGAGTCTCAAACAACCTGTAAAGCATTTTTCTAAACTAGTCTTCACACTGTATTGGAGTTAATCCCTAATTGGTGCAAACTCAAGTGGCGTGAGGTGGGAGCGGGCTGCATTCCTCATACTGCATGGTTTGCCTTTTCGAGTCAGATCAGGACTTGACTCTGCTGGAGTCCTGCTCTTATTTTCATGTTCACAACCTTGATATCATATTTGACCCCGAGATGAGCTTCCCACCACATATTTGTACCATTACTAAGACCACTTACTCCCACCTCTATAACATCACCTGACTCCACTCTGCCTCAGCTCATGTGCTACTGAAACCCTCATCCATGCCTTTGTTACCACTAGACTTGACTATTCCAACATACTGACCTCCATGTTCTATCCTCTGTTAACTTGAGGTCATCCAAAATTTTGCTGCCCATGTCCTAACTTCCATCAAGTCATGTTCATCCACCATCCCTGTTCTTGTTGACCTACACTAGTTTCCAGTTAAGCAACATTTTGATTTTAAAATTCTCATCCTTGTTTTCAATCCACCCGTGGCTTTCCCCACCCTATCTCTGTAATCTCCTTCAGCCCCACAACCCTCTAAGATATCTGTACTCCTCTAATTCTGGTTTCTTTAGTATCCCCCATTTTTATTGCTCTGACATTAGTGGCTGTTCCTTCAGCTGCCCAAGCCCTAAGCTCTGGAATTCCCTCTCTAAATCTCTCTGCCTCTCTACCTCCCTTTCTGAATTTAAGACACTTTTTAAAACCTACCTCTTTGAACAAGCTTTTGGTCATCTGCCTGAAATGTCTCTTTATGTGGCTCAGTGTCAAATTTTGTTCGATAAAACTTTTGTGAAGCACCTTTAGGACATTTTATTATGTTGAAGGTGCCATATAAATGCAAGTTGTTGTTGATGTTGGTACATAGCTGAAGCTAATTTGCAGCAACATGGAAATGACGTGTAACAAATTGGCAATTGTAATTCTTTGGAAAAGAAAAATAATTTTGAAGTCTAATGCACTGATGTACTATGTCACAATACCAACCACAAAATAGTAGCCTGATACACCATAATACATTTTACTGGGAATGAGCATTATAAATTAGCAGCAGTAGGCTATGTGAGCAGATGATAACTAAATTGTTGTCTTGCAGTGCAGAATTACCTCTGCCATCTGCATGTGTTTATTTTGATTCACGACAAAGTCTTGGTGGGAGACACTGAACCATTTAAGTGGCTTTTACCAATTTGAAACAGCAAGTACTACAGTACAAAACCAAAATATAAGCCCCATGTAAATGGTGCTAAATAGAGTCTAAAATCCTTTTACTACAGTTGAACCTGCAGTCTTGATCATTATAGTTAGACAGTATAAGAAGGTAATGTGCACCTAACTTTACACATTTGATAAGAATTGAGCTTAGTAATACAATATTTGAATGTCATGACAGGTACAACAGGATTGATCACAATAGGCTGCCTGAGAATAGACTAACAAGAAAGTTTCTGAAAAATATCACCTTGGACCTGAAACAGATCATCAAAATTAAATTGTTACATTTTAGGACTTTTTTCTATCTTTTTCAGCTCTGATATCTAGGTCATCTTCATTGGTGAGTCTTAAACTCTTATTATCTTTCGCGGCTCCATAACTAGGTAAGCTTGCAGTAAGATGCCCAGGATAAGAAACAGAAAAAGATTACTATCAAAAACTTTAGCTACTGGAATAGCCTGTGCTTCCACAGCTCTTTTTTTTCCATTCATGAACATTGGCAGAGCATCATAACAACAACTGTGTCTCAGACATTAGCTACCAAACAGATTTATTGAAGAAAAGTAAATATAGTATATATTTACATTAGAGATTCTACAATCTAGCTCCTCTAAAGAAAAATCTATGTTTGCTTTCTCTCTATTAAATTACTCTTCTTGTGCAGGCCCTAAACTGACTGTCCCTGCTTTGGACAGTTCAACTTATGTAAATATTCCTGAATCAGTTCCTTGGCTTTAAATAACTGAGAACTCAATTCAAAAACAAACAGCCAGTCAAATACATAACTGAACCAATCACACAATTCTTACATTTGAATTATAGCATTTGGTTCCTCTCTCAAACTTGTAACCTTGGAGACAACTATTAACGTTTCACAATATCTGTTTAGGCCAGGAGAGTGTTTCTAATGGTTGTTATTTTTAACTCCTTATGTATTGTGATTGGCTTTAAAGTGGCAGCCACCAAGCCAAAAACTAGACAAAAATACTTCATTTTTGTCATTCCATTTGGATTATAAGTTACACAACAGAAGTAGTTTGGATCACCTTAACTTTTTCATGATGGAAATTGATCAATATCACTGGTGATATCAGCTCACCAAGCTACTGATAAGCTCTTTCATTAAATAAACAAGTTTTGTCCAAAGCAGCATTCATGTCCTTGACTTCACAGTGGAGAGTAGTAGAGTGATACTGCACAGAGAACCCTTCAGTCCATCATATCTATCTCAGTTCTTTGAAAGAGCTATCCAATTAGTTCTAATTCCCTTATCTTTTACCCAGAGGCTACATTTTGTTTCCTTTTCAAGCAGATATCCATCTCAAGATTATATTTCAGCAGCTGTCATAAAATAATGCTGGTATCCTTAAACTCAAAATCCACTACATTCACTTTGCTGCTAAGTATGCGCACTGGGGACAGCAATGGTTATCTGCAGTGCATAGAATAAAATAAATTCAGTTATATTAAAACAACAATTCAGTATATCCAGTATTTCTTCGGAGGGAAAACTAACAATTAGTCGAGACTGATCACATAATTTCTCAATAATCAACTCTGGATTATCACTCATAATCATGCAGTACTTAAGTCACAATTGTTAAGCCTCAACTGTGAATGTCATTTTGAATTAGTAACCAAGAGTGTCCTCTGACATGCCACCAGCTGCCAGCGAAGGAAAAAAATGAAAGCAGTGAAACTGCCCCCAAAATCTCCACTGTATTCATTTTAAAACAAATGATTGAGAAGTCTCTCAAGACTGACAGGACAGAATATGGTGGAGATGGAATTCAAGTGCATCTGTCAGCGAGTCAGGGAAAGGATTAAAAAGACTATATCTGAAGCCTTGCAGCTCCAGCAGTAAAGCAGTGGGCACCTATTTCACATTCTATAGTTCAAATTCCCATCTCATTCAAATTGATGGAGATACTAAATTGAACTCGTCTCACCTTATCCAGTACACATCCCTTCAGTTTCGACTATCTGTGTAATGTGTGTGTTAACGCATTGGCTTCAAAGTTAACAGCAGCACAAATATAATGCATAATATAAATCTATTGTTTAAACCAGTGCTCAGTCATTTCTCCCACATTTAAATAACAGAACATTTTAATTCAGTAGCAATGTTGGACTATCCAGCAAAGAATGAGCCATATTGATTTCAATTTCAATACTTCCAGTAACTCATGGCTGTGCCAAAATGCCCTGAGACGGAGTAAACTGGGTTTTATACATTCTCAATTAACACTTCCAACATTTAGAAACATGTACAAACATGAATTTCTCTTAATTTTTGCTCATGAAGCCATTAATTGTTGCCTGGATGATCACAACTCAACATTACAATTAAGAATACTTTGTTACTGAAGGAAATGTTCAGCTTCCAGATCTGAGATTGTAATAATTCCCCTACTGGTGTCAAATAACACAAAGTCATCAAATAATCCTGTCATAGCTGTAGCGCAGTATCTTTAACATGGGACCAAAGCTGTTAAACATATGTAGGTGGTGTTGATGTGGGTAATGAACTGACAGTATGCAGGTTTGATACTTTATCTTGGCACAAAGAAACTAAATTCAAAATAGATGTGCAAGAGTTAGAAAACTAGTCATATTAAATTACAATAAGAGCCAGAAAGCAAAGTCTGATGTAGAATTTTCAAATAAGACATGAAGCAAATGGTCAAAATATAGATTGCTGGCTATTGATCATTACTTATTGCATCTCTTTCTGTTCTTGTTTTCCCCAGTTCATTTCTTTCTTGCTTTATTTTATTATTTTTTCATTTGTAATCTTTCTCTTCTCAATTTTTTGTTTCTTTTCCTTCATGGTGGTTTTTTCTTTTTCTTGTATTGGGTATATACTGATTTTATATTCTTGTTTTTCTACTTCCGGCATTTCATTTTTTTAAATGTTATTAGATTTCTGTTCAATTTAAAGTCAATACTGTCTTCAATCCATTTTATGATGTTAATTAAATCAGTAATGTTTACTTTTTTCCTGATAACCAGCAATAGAAGAGGGCATGCGAGAGTAAGCACAGTTTTCAAAAAAGGCAGATCAAGATGATTAGTCATACAGCAAATCCCATTAATGATAACACTGGAAAATATTTTTGCTTCAAAATCAGCCAACTTAGAGTCTTGCAAATTCACACTCCATTTATGTTGCCCTTTACTTAAGTTGCGTTAAATTGAACAGAGGGATTGGATGAACTGATAAATCTTTGAACTGAGGGAAACTAAACAAATAAAGTAAATCTCAGAATCCACACATGTTTCAGGGCGGCAATAGCCCAGGGAGAAGCAATTTAGTTATGTGGACAAAACACTTTTTTTTTTAAAAGAGCATGGAGACAAATGTCAATGTGAGTTGAAGGTACCAGTGAACCCAGGATTATTGGTTCACAAGAAAGATGCTTTAACCACTTAGCCATAGGTCCCATCCTAAGGTATGAGCTTATGTAGGGAAACCTGTCTTTCTAGTCCTTTGCCTTAACTACTCAGCCACAACTACCAATTACTGTTATGTAATTTTCGCCATCGTTCCATGAAAGTCAAAGGTTTCTAAGTAGGTGTAACTTTGCCATATAACAGAAAGTTTATAAATATCTGGCTCACCTTTCACTGTAAATTCTCAACTTTTTGAGCCCTAGTAAAGCTTGGAAGGGCTAGGTCAGGAGTGGCCAAGCTTTTATCTTTTCGGGTGCATATATTCATGCCATGGGGATCACATATAAAGTTTAAATCTATGTTCCCATTATTTAGCATCATACACAAGCTGATGAAATGATAAACTGTGGTGTTCTAATTATTCATCAGAACCAATGGCGCTAAAAACAAGGGCAGGATTTTCCCTGTGGGATCCTGAACCCCGCAGCCAGGCTCAAATGTGGGTCAGAAGCCCATACTGTGTGGGAAACAGTCTCTCAATGTGACTTTCCCCAGAGCAGCCAATTAATAGCTAGAGGGCAGGCTCACCGTCAGAAGGCTCTCGAAGCTGGTGGGCCAATCAGAGGCCTTCCAGCTTGAAAGGAACAAAAGACTACAAAGGAAGATAAGTGAGGGAGAGGGTGCTTCAAAATGTAGGCAACCTCTCTCCAACTCTTAAATTTAAACTAAAAAATGGCTTTTGTAGCCAGGCCACCACTGTGGGAGGGTGGGGCGTGTGGTGGAAATCCCCTCTACTGGGTGGCCTGTAGCTGCTGCTGCACCCAGGCAGGCAGGAAGGGCCTCCAAGTCTGCCTAGAGTGCAGGCTCCTCAGTCTGCCACTGGGATTTTGCCTCCAAGCACCTAAACTGGTTCCTGCCACATCTGGCATCCTGGAGGCTGACTGGAAAATCCGAGTACGCCTCTGTCAACAGACCTTAATTTTCTCCCCCATCCCACCTCTGAGAAAATGGTCCAGGGCTGGGATTGAGCCAGGGAACTTGCACACAGGCCTGCAGCACTATTTTTAGCACCCGTCCATCGCCTCCATTCCTGGCCCCAGCAGTGGTTGAAAATCAAGCCCCATTTCCAAACCTTCAGGATCCAAAATACAAAAAAGCAAACAAGCAATTAAGAAATATAAGCACAATTAAGAGTGGGCTTTGAGGACTGGTTTGTTAGGGTTCAGTGGCTGATGGGAGGGAGAAGAGAGCATGCAAGAGAGAGAGGATGAGAAAGAGTGCAGGAGGGTGAGAAGACACGAGGAGGGAGGGAGAGAGTGGGGGAGGATGGAAAGAATGGAGGAAGGGAGAGAGCAGGGGGAGGGAGAGAGAGAGTGGTGGAAGGAGGGACGCCCATGGCGGGGAGGGAGGGAGAGCATGGGGGAGAGGCAGGGAGAATGTGGGAGAGGGAGGGAGTTTGGGAGAGGGAGATAGGGGGAGGACACTCAAAGGGGGAGAGCACCTGGCGAGGGATGGGAGAGGGAAGGAGGGGACAGGGAGCAGATGGGGAGGGAGAGGAAGAGGAAGGGGCGGGTGAGGGAAGGGAGCAAGCGAGAGTGAGAGAGGATGAGAGGGAGGTTGAGAGGGATGAAGGAGGTAGAGAGTGGGAAAAGTGGGGGGGAGCAGGAGGGAGAGGAGAGCGCTTTGAGAGAGCCTGGAGAGGGGCGGGAGAGTGAGGGGAGAGAAAAGGGCAGAGGGAAGAGGAAGGGAGGGAAGAGGGATGGGGAGAGGGGAGGAGAGGGAGAGGAGGGGGGAGTGTTGTATGATTGCCTTTAAGAGTGATGTTCCTTTAAGATTCTAGTATGCTAATGAGTTAAGTACCAGGACGTAGTCATGTCACTCTGCAACTGTAACACCCAGAGTAAGGTTCTATAAATAGTTAGTTCTGTACTGTACATAATAGTTTAGCTGTAATAAACCTGTTTGAGATCTTCAGCAAACTGGACTCCACACATCTCACTTCTGTTGCATCAGGCAGCTGTGGTGAGAAGACAAAGTCTAAGTTGAAGACCACAGGTAAAACAGGTTTAAAAATGCCCCCTTTCCTACAGCCACTCGCCAGAAAGTTAAAAAAGAACTGGCTCTAACAATGAAAAAAAATAACTTACCTCAAGCTGTAGAAGACAGAGTACAGAATGACAGGCTGCAAGTAAATCGGATGAGTCATTGTACAGGTTTCAAAAAACAAGCTTAAAGCTTGTCCTTAAAAAACAAGTCCTTAAAAAGCTGATTTTTTGTGCAAAGGCTCTAGAAAAAAATGAGGAAGACCCAACTCCTGTTCCAGAGTGATTGAGGTTGGTGCCATTACAGGAGGTATCCGATGCAAAATTGCAGGAAAAATCATGATCACTGCAGAGCTTAAAAAACCATTAAACCGCTCGAGTGTGAATAGAGCTTTCATTCACGGAGCCACAGCTAGAAAAACACCATTAAACCACTTATGCATGAAGAACATTAACAAACTCTAAAAAAAGCTTTTGAACAGCCGAGTGAACAGCTGTGAAAACAAACCAGCTTAAGTGTTGCAAGCAAGATAAACACACAGCACTATCAAACACCCATCCCTCTCCATCAAAGCAGCTGGTATAAACAACAGAGAATTTCTTAAAGGAGAAACAATGCAGAGTCACAGAACAAGTCTTAAAGCAAGTTTTGAGCAAAAGAACAGCAGGAAGATGGATACCAAATTTCCCAGCATGAATTAGAAGGCCTCGGATATCCTATCCGAGTTCCAACTTTTTAAACAAAGAATGCAGCTATGCTTTACAGACCAAGTGATTGCAGAACCAGAGAAGCAGGCTGTAAAAATTCTGATAGCAGTTGGAAATGAGGGATTATACAGAATCAACACCTCTGGCTTATCTGCAGAGGACCAGAAAGATCCCACAAAGATATGGAGAGTGCGAGAAGATCAGCTCCAATTACGAGTGAATTTTAGAATTCACCACCTGGAATTGATGTCCTACAGGAAACAGCCACAGGAATCAATAGACCAGTTCATCAGCAGATGCTGTAGTAAGGGCAATGAATGCGATTTCTCAGAAACTGAGATGTCAGAGTGAATAATGGAGCTGGTGATTGTCTTGGCACCCATTGAAACATTTCAGAAGGACCTCTTGGGGAAAAAGGAAGGTCACGGCATTGAAGCACTGCTACAGGATGGCAGGAAATATGAAGCTGTTGAAGCTGGACAACAGCACCTGCAAGCAATAGGTGAAGCCAACAGTATAGGCACCATATACAGCTCGAAAAGAGAAGGCAAGCTGTGTGGTAAGTGTGGTTGGTCCCACTCACCACAAAGTTGTCCTGCATTTCAAGATCTGTGCAAAGTGTGTGGTGCAAAAGGACACTGGGCCCGCCTATGCAAAAAATCTGGCTCCAAAGATGCAACCAGAAGTCACAAGAGGACACAAGCAAACAGGAGACAGGTGCATCAAGACAACAGCAGCAAGGAGAGCATCAGAGACCTGCGTAAATGCAAGCCGATGCACAAAGTCCACTGCAAAACAGACCTCAGACAAGACCCAGCGAGAAGCAGTTCTCAGCGGGAAGATGAACAGGCATTTCACGCTGTGAATCTGACACATCATGTTGATGAAGTCAAACAACTGGAAGCTGTCACTACTATTAACATCATGTGCCCAAAGATAGCTGGCTCAGGGTTAAGACTGACACGAGAGCTATTGCAAATATTCTACCAGTCTGAATCCTGAAGGATATGTACCGGAGCCATTGGAAATCAATGATATAACTGACAACTGCAAAGTTATCTGCATATAATGTGTCACCCTTCCCTTGCAGTGGTACACTAATAATGCAATGCAACTATGGCAATTTGACATGGAAACCACAAATATTCTACCTGGCAGACATGAGTGAACCAGCAGTGGCAGGACTACCATCATAACCATCCACGAGGTCACCAAGACACCAATTATGGCAGAAGAGACCAAGGGTACTCACATTGAGTCACAGTTCCTCCAGGATTTCAGTGGTTCTGGTTTGGAAAGTATCATTCCCTTCTCAGAGAAGGCACACCAAGAGAATGAAGATCCAAACTCAGATGGTGAAAGTTCTTTGTCAACAGGCAGTGTTTCCTCGCGCTCCAGCGGCTCAGAAGAGACTGACATTGCCACTACTGATAAGCAAAGGTTGGCAGTGGGGAGCATTCCCAAGGGGAAATCTCCAAGGACTGGAACTCACTCGCAGACTCTGGCCAGCATCAAATGATGCAGTCTGGAAATCCAGCAACAGCACAACTATGCCGCACCTTTGCTTTTGTTCTCTAGAGAACCACCAGCACCACATCGAGCCAGAACAGATAGGTATCTCCATGAGACCAAGTACTCCTCTCCCAACAAGTCCTGGACCTTGATCCCCAGGTCTTTAGACACAGAGGATGAGGAGAGGCGAAGGACATGCAATGCCCTGAAGAGGCAGAGGAGGAATGAGTTGAAACATTGTCTATTGGCTCTTCGAGATGAGGTGTCCGAACTTTCCAAGAATGACAAGGCCTCAAAAGTTGTCATCTTCAGAAAAGTAACAGAGTACGCTAGCAGGCTGAAGGCAGAGGAACAGAAACTGAATGCAGAGAGGGAGAAACTTCAGAAAGAACAGCAACAGATCAGATACAAACTCCCCGAGCAAGAGTTGTCAAACCACCAAAACAATAAAGGGACTTTTAAGCCTCTGCATTTGTAAATTTCACAATCCCTACCCTTGAACCTATTAATTTTATAATCTATATCCCATATAACTAGTTTGGTGTTTTCTAATTTTAGGTATTTCTACTTCCAGCACACGAGACTTATCTTTGGAAAGAAAGAGGATGTTGTATGATTGCCTTTAAGAGTGATGCCTCTTTAAGATCTTAGTGTGTTAATGAGCTAAGTACCAGGGTGTAGTCATATGATGACAAGCCTGAGTCACTCTGCAACTGTAACACCTAGAATAAGGTTCTGTCAATAGTTGGTTCCGTCCTGCTAAAATAGTTTAGCTGTAATGAACCTGTTGGAGATCTTCAGCAAACTGGACTCAACGCATCTCATTTATGTTACATCAGACAACAAAGAACTCATTACAGGAAGGGGAGAGACAGACAGAGGGAGAGGGGAGAGAGGGTGAAAAATCATTGGGGGAGGGGATAAAGAGAGGGCGAGCTCGGGGAGATGGTTTGGGAGGTGAGAGGGAAAGGGAGTGCAGAGAGAGGGAGAGTGGGGAAGAGGGTAGAGGGTAGGGAGAGAGAGCGAGAGGAGAGGGAGAAGGAAAGGGAACAATTTGATAGGGTGGCTGTAACAAGAAATGGTCATACAGCTTTAAATTGTGCCATTACTTGTGGATATACATAAATCTCAATCATTTATTCATATAGTTATTGTATGCATATGTTCAAGTTTCTGTCTAACTACAAATGTCAATAAAAATACTTAAAACTTCTAATTTATTCATTAATTGTGCTGATTTAAAATTGACAAAGTTGCAGCAGGTATTGATATAAAATTATATATAAATTACTGTGGATATAAAATTACTGCCATTGTAAGTTGGGGCACAGGAAAGACATCAAATGATAGTTGGAAAATGTTAGCCACAATCTGACATCATCTCAGTTTCCCATCAGTCAGTATGCATGGCACAATAATCCAAAAAATCTCTTGACATAACTTATCGGCCATGTGATTAATTTTCTGGTTAAAATAAACAATGATAATGCATTTACTGTAATTAGTACCAGATTGGTGGCAGAAATTTTAGTAACTAAAGCCTCACCGAATGGACAATTGCTGGTATAGTACTGAAACATAGGCCCGATTTTAACTCTGGGTGAGAAACAAGCGGGAGCAGAACATTGGGTAGCAGGAGGCTGCCACCAGGAACTGAAGAAGCTGGTAAATTGTGTATCAGTTGATTCAGTTTGGCCCCACGATCATGAAGGTGGAAAGCCTGGGGTATGGGAGACCTAGATTTTCCTTCCATTCCACAGCAAAGTTAAAAGAAATACCTTTTATTGTTGAGGCCTCTCCTGGCCTGACTCCTCTTCTCACTAGGTTTTTCTGGTGGGAAAGGCACAATAGCTTCCCTGCTCAGGCCCAGGATTAAAATAGCAGTCAGGCCCCAATGATGTCATCAGGGACCATTCTGCATATGTAAAGAAGAAGGATCCTGCAATTTTCTTTTGGACGTCTTTCGGGCCTGTTCAGAATGGTAGCCTAAAATGGCTAGGAAATGTGGGAAAAGGATACAATTCCCAGGCCGGTATGGACTCAATGGGCCAAATGACCTCCTTCTGTGCCATACGATACTATGGACCGAATTTTATCCAACCCTTGAAGACAGGATGGGAGATGGGGGGACAGATAAAATGACATGGGGAGGCGTTGGGTGGCATGCCCGATGTTCTCCTGCCACCATGCCATTTTGTCTGCAGCAGGGAAGGTGGAAGATGCCCCCCCCTTCCCGCCAGAGGCCAATATAGCCACTTAAGTGGCCAATTATGGACCACTTAAGAGCTGCTTCCTGCCTCTGCTCCCATGAAACTAACATTGGAGGGGCCTGTCACCATGTGGAGGCACCGCCAGATCTTCCTAGCGGGCTTGGGGGAACAGCCCTCCTTTAGGGACAATCCATGGCCCATGGTGGCGCCCCCCAGTGGCGATGGCCACCCCCACGGCAAGATCTCCGCTCTGCCCTCACAATTCATCTCTCCATACCACCTCGTTGGGGCCTGCCTGAATGGCCCTGGTGACCCCAACCCGATTTATCTTGGTCCCAGAGCAGGGTCCATGACGCTTCCCTGGGTTGGGTGCAGTCCCAGAAGTGACCACCCCTCCTGGTGGCAATGCTGGGTCTGGTGAGCTGTTGGCCCTCTGATTGGTCGGCAGCTCTTGGGGTGGGATCTTGTCCCTTAAAGGGGATGGCATCCCCAACGGAGGGCTGTTACTTGCATGTCCACCATTGAAATTGGGCAATGGTCCGACAAATGGCCGAGGCGGGGTCACTCCCCCCACTTTTTGGCCCATTGCTGCGACACCCTCCGCCAAAATAAAGTTCAGCCCTATGGGCTGGATTTTATGGGTCCCCCGAGGCCCATCCCCGCCCCGTTATCAAGCAATTTTGCGGGGCAGGATGGGCTGACGATGGACTTCCCACTCAGAGGTGAATTGCGGCCCTCAAGTGGCCTATTAATCGCCATTATGGCATTAATGGCTTCATCCTGCCGCTGCTGGGATCTAAACAGCAGTTGGGGGTGCCTCCGCCACATGGGAAGGGTACCTGTAAAACGAGGTGCACTCCCTGTGGGCTTGGGGAGGGGGTCCCTCCTCCGTGGGAAATCTGTAGCTCACAGAGGACCCCTGCCGGAAAGATTTTCACCTCCATGGACCACCCTCCCCCTGGAATTCACACCTAATCCCCCTTGCTGGAACCTTCTGGACTGGCCCTCAGGCCCTTACCTGAGGTCTGGGATTCCCGCGCTGGGCCTGGGTCCAAGGCCTTGGCAGTGCCAGCAGTGGCCAACGCTCCCAATGGTGCTGACAATACTGCTGAGCTGCCGGCCCTCTGATAGGCCGGCTGCTCTTGGAGATGGAATCCTCATCTTTAAAGGGATGGAGATCCTGATGCCGGAAACTTTGCCTCCGGAATAATGGAGGATCGTGCTGGGGAGGGAGGGGGTGCGCAAAACAGCTGAGGCAGGGCTCCCCCCACCTTTTTGGCCCAGTGCTGGGAGCCCTACTACCTCCACTAGATCCCGGCCCATAACTCTAAATCCCATTTCAGATCACTATTCCATAAACCTTACTGAAAGGGTGTGTGTGTATCTATGTGGATATTAGGCAAGGGCTGGACTGAATTCAGCTGCGACTGAGTACACAGCTGAGTAAGTTGTTGACATTCACACATAAGGGGCTGAATTTTACTGGCCCCTCAGTACTGCGGGTTGCGGCGTGGGGGCCGGTAAAATGCTGCGGGGAGAGGCCTGCCTCGACCCACTACTTCGAGAAGGGACCGCCGCATATTACCACCGGCGGCGGGACTCGGCTCGGCCCCCCTGCCGCCAGGCGGCGGGCCCTTCATCTCCATATTAAAATTAGGCTTAATGAAGTGCAAATTCACCTACCTGCAGGCGGTGGCCATCCCACTCCGATATTACAGCCGCTGTGTGTGCTCCGCGCGCCTTTGGAATTCCATACGGAGTTCCGGGCGAGAACCTGGTGGGGAAGGGGAGTAATAAAATTGTCAGGGTGGGGAGGTGTGGAGGAGCGGGGAAAACACTTTTTATTGGATGTGGGGATGGTGGGAAGGGGTCAGAGGCCAAATGCTCAAAGGTTCAGGGGGTAAGTTCGGGAATATAGTAAATTATATTTTGAGAATAAATGCCACTTAAATGACCATTGTGGGGGTTGGGGAAGGGCCTCAACATCTTTATTCATTGCTAATAAATCTTCCTGGTGACTGCATCTTTAAAAATTTAAACTACATTGTCAGTGGTGTTGGACACCGTTGCCAGGAGGCTTACGTCATTGGGGGTGGCCGCTCCGCCCCCTCTATTTAAATGAGCCCCCGCATGTAATATCGCGGGGGGCTCAGGGACGGCGCATCCATGCGGGATGAATGCCGTTTTTAGAGTTCGCCACCGCGAACTGTGGCGCACTCATAAAATTCATTCCAAGAAGTGGGCACTTGGGTGAGCTACTAGAGGTCCTGCTGCAACTTTGTAAATGTACCCCAGGGGATATGGGCAAGAAAAAGGAAAATGAAGGGGAAAAAAATCAAACTAACTGTGAATGAAAATGATTAAAATCCTGTAACCCAGTAATTAATTTGACATTTGTATGGTACAACACATTCTCCAGAATGTATTCCAGTCCTGGCTGGTTCACATTATGCTCCATAACCAAGATGCTATTCTGACAAACACTTAATTCGGCTTGGATCAATAAAGCTCAACTAAGTACCAGTCACCATGTGAACAGAATATGGAGCACACACAATGATACACTAATTATGTACTACATGAGGCTTGAGTGGTGCAGTCGAGCTTGAAATAATGTTCAGAACCATTTTACCTGCAATATTATGGGTTAGGTTTTTCTTTCTTGCAATGATGATGAATCAATTGTTATTCAAAACCTTGCCCGCAAACATGGAGTTTTATTGTGAAGTACTGCAGAGTAAAACAATACATGGCAGAAAGGAGTGACTCTATTAGGAATTCTAAAAAGAAAACTGCTGTGAATTATTGCAAAGATGCATCATTTTTTCCTATGGTTTTCTGTAGTTCATTCTCGTTGTTTTAATTTCTTTCACAGCTTGTGACAGAAATATAAGCATATGAGAAAGGAATGTTCATTTTCCAGATATACTGTAAAATATATTTATAAAGCTGAACAAGATGCTGGTAATGGCCATCAATAATTACACTGCCACAGTAACTGTTTGCATACATTTTTTTGGTTTAGTAAACAAGTCAAGATTACAGGCGAAAGCATAATGAGCCTTAGATGTCAACCTACAGATAGTGACTTAAGCAAAAATATGGTTTTATTGATATTCTGGTTTCCTTTGTTCAGCAACCTGTCAACTTCCAAGCCAATTTGATAAACACAAACATCACACCAACTGATCACTATTCAGAAGCAGAACTGTCAGTAAACAGCAATATATTTATCTGCAGTACTAATTTTTTGGTCATGTGGGCATCACTGGCATTTATTGCACATTTCTAGTTGCCCTTGAAAAATTGGTTGGGGCCTTCTTCTTGAACGGCTGCAGTTCATGTGTTAAAGCAGCTCCCACAATGTTTTTAGGTAGTGAGTTTCAGGATTTTGACCAAGTGACAATGAAAGATATATTTCCAAGTCAGGATGGTGTGTGACTTGGGGGTAGATTGGTGAGGATGCGTTCATGTAGGCTATTCCCTCCTGTTAGTCCTCTCAGCATCTGCTGAAAGCCCAGTCTGGTAACTATGTCCTTCAGGATTTGGCAAGCTCGGTCAGTGGATGTTACTTTTAGAGATGGTCATTGAAGTCTTCTACTCACAGCACATTCTGTGCTTGATCCCAGTGGTCAAGCTACTTCTCTGGTCTGAGAAGTACTGATTCCTTGGCAGTAGGTCTTAATCAGCAGGAGGTTTCCTTGCCCATGTTTGATCTGAAGCCAGAAGACTCCACGGAGTCCAGAGTCAATACAGCCCCACCAACTGCATATCACTGTGCACCCACTTCTGGTGCATCTGTACAGTCAGGACATACTTAGGGATGATAATGGAGGAGTCTGGAAAGTATGATTCTTCACGTGAGACAAGATCAGGCTGTAGCTTGGCTCTTCAAAATTTGGCACCAATCCTCAGATGTTAGTGAGGAGCACTTTGCAGGGTTGACTGGGCTGGGTACAGCTTTGTTGTTCCTGGTTCAATGCCTGGATCACAGCTGAGAGGTCTGCCTGGTTTTACTTTTATTTCTAATGGTTATCTGGAGCTGAGTGGTTTGCTACGCCACTTCAGAGGACAGTTAAGTGTTAAACACATTGATGTGGGACTCAAGCCAAATACAGGCCAGTCCTTGGTAAGGACGGCAGATTTAGTTCCCTAAATGATATTAGTGTAACAGTTGGAATTTTATGACAATCTGACAGTTTTATGGTCATTTTTACTGGTACCAGTGGGATTGTTTCCAGATTACATTTGGCCTGAATTAAAATTCAATTTGTCACTGTAGGATTTAGACTCAGATTCTCTGGGTTACTCGTCCAGTTACATAACTTCGATGCTCTTGTATCCCAATATAATTAGAGACAGTTACAAACTGTAATATAGTTCAGGGCTTCAGATGATATGAATTATGGAAGCAAAGCTTGGCCAGCCTAAGCACATCAACTGAACCTCATGAATGTTTTACTCTGTCTTCAATTTCCTATTACTCTTTCTACATTTCACACATTGACAGGTTAGCTCTGACCTGTGATTACTATTGTTGACAAGTAACTATTTTAAGATAAATATGTGATCACAGCAGTTTTGGGGAAAAAATGAAAATACTAGTGTAATTACACTGCAAAAATAGTTCTATGAACAGCAAAATGTGTGATTTATTGAACAAAGAAACAAAGCTATATAATATGTTCATAACACATTGGAAAAGTATTATTTTCTATTCCTGAGAATATATATTGTGATAACCTTTTCATTGGATGTGGAAATTTCCAATCACTTGCCAGTACGTAAAGCAATCACTTAGCTCTCAAGGTTGACACCGACAACTGCAAATTATCAGCACCATGATGTAAGGTAGGCCAGGCTCATCAGCAACACAAGTGATGAAATGATATTTTAACTGTTTTCTTTTGCAGTGATGTTTGTATTTTTTGAACAGAAACCAAACATATAAAATGGCACTATCACAAATACGTGACTTCCAAACAAATTCCTTTGTGAATACAAGTCAATTCAAGGCTGTTAACAATTTTTACTTCAGAATATAGCTTGATAGCAAGCTGCTCACCTCTGAGTTTCCATTTTGTGATTGTCAAAGTTATTTCCAAGCTTAGCTGTCCCCGCAATGAGGAAAATTCATTCCTGCCCCTCTTTTGCCTTCCACAATTGTTGATTTTCCTTACCCAGTTGTGCATTTGCCTCCAGTCAAAGACAACATTTTGCAAATATTCAACCAGAATGTTGCTGTTCAAAGAAAAATAAGCACAAAAGTGCCAATGACAGAATAGTAGGAATGGGCTTTCTATAAAGTAGAAACTTTATAAAACAGTTATACATGAATATTCTATTTAGAAATACCACAAACTTTGGCTAATTTCCCATTAGCCAAACTGGGAAAAATTAAAAAAAAAACAAATCAATGACATTTTTGACCACTAACTGAGGATTCTGGATGTTGTATTATACTGATATTAACCAATTTTATGATTATTTAACAAATATAGTGAAGGAATTAATCTTCTGTGATAACCTGCATTTTCATAGTGTTGCTTTCAAATATTCGATAACAAATATTTTCTGAAAAATCATTTTTGCAGATGTTGCAAGATAAGAAAAACAAGCCCAGTATTTAAAAATTGCAGGGGGAGTTCAGTATGTCTGTGATATGACACCTTTTTTATGCATTGGATTGTCAATTGGTCTTTGCACCAAGGTGGGCGAGTTTCATCTGTGCAAATTTAGTGGAGGCAAACCGAAATATTGAAGATAAAATGCTATTATCCAAACTTCAGTACTTTACCACAGGACTGAAACATTATTCCTCTTTTAAGACCACTAAAAATACCTTTATTTCCCATTGGGATTTATTTTAAAACAAAATAAATGTGATCATTGTTTCAAAACTAAAACTTATATTTATATAGCACCTTTAAAGTAATAAAAGACCCCAAGATGCTTGATAGGAGCTTTATAAAGTAAAATTAGACACTGAGCTACATAAAGAGTTATTCGGGCAGATGACCAAAAGCTTGGGCCAAAGAAGTAGGTTTTAAGGCATATCTTAAAAGAAGGAGATAGAGGTAGAGAGGTGGAGAGATTTAGGGAGGGAATTCCAGAGCTTAGGGCCGAGGCAGCTGAAGGCACGGCCACCAATGGTGGAGCAATTAAAATTGGAGATGCACAAGAGGCCAGAATTAGAAGAGCGCAGATATCTCGGAGAGTTGTGGGGCTGGAGGAGATTACAGAAATAGGGAGATGTGAGGCCATGGAGGGATTTGAAAACAAGGATGAGAATTTTAAAAATTAAGGCATTGCTTGACCAGGAGCCAATGTCAGTCAGCCAGCGATAAGTGAATGGGACTTGTGTAAGGACACAGGCAGCAGAGGTTTGGATGACCTCAAGTTTACAGAGGGTAGAATGTGGGAGACCAGCCAGGAGTGTGTTGGAATAGTCAAGTATAGAGGTAACTGAAGCATGGATGTGGATTTCAGGATCAGATGAGTTGAGGCAAGGATAAAGTCAGGCGATTGTTAAATATTTTGCAATCCATTCCTAAATAGATCAGGAACCAAATGCCAATAAGCAGTGCTGTGGAAGTTGATGTTAGGTAGAGGGCAGCCATTTTTAACTTGTTTACAGAAGCAAATGTGGAGCGCCAGGAGGTGAAATTCAGTTAACAACATAGCCACCCAGTATCTTTTGTCGATAGGAAACAAGAATAAACTGGAATTCTGAAGCACCTGTACATTGATATACATGCCTGGCAGTAGTGGAGTATTGCATCTCATGGAGAGTAAAAATAAGCAGCTAATTTATCCCAATATAGATTTACCATCTTCCAATCACACAACAGCACCTCCAGTTTTGAAGATGTACCTGACCTGTAGAAACCTGCCTCACCTTCCAGCAAGGATGATCACGGTTGCCTGATGGAAGGCTTTTATCCTATTATTACCAATTAAATACTACTTTTTTGGAGGGGGAGTGCAGTGCACGCAAAATATATACACAAGAACTACAATTATATGAATGTAAATTGTAGATATTTCTGTTACTATTTTCAGGAGAGCAATGCATGTATAGTGATTACACAATGCAAGACAGCAGCTGTTGAATATTTTACCTCCATCGAGCTAATCTATTACAGTATTAGGCAGGCTCTGCTTTAAAACCAATTTAGCTGCTATGGATTAGAAAAGAGGTATAAATCTTTATTTGTGATAATCTTCCTGGCATTCAACAGCGAGAATTATTGAAATTTTAATTTGAGAGTTATTGGGTTGTGCTGTTCAAATTAATTGAAAAATCCATGAAAGATATAATCAACAGAACAATAAATGAATTTTCTTGTTATGAAGCCAATTTTCAGCCTATGGTTCTCAAATAATAATGCTGCAGTCAATATTGGATGTTTCACAACATTTTCTAATTTCACTCAGACGAATGAGCCAGATGTATATTAATTAACTTAGAACTATATAATTTTAAGTTTAACTCTTGTTTGATAAGATAAGGATTGATCTTAACATCGCTTTCTAAATGCTTGTCACAATGACCACTAGTGGAATGCAAACTTCTCAACTGTGCAGTCTTTGCAAGTACATAGAAAACTATGCAGATATTTCACAAATCCACACACACACACAAAGCATGAAATATACTGTTCTCTTTTGTCGAGATACCCCAAATCTAATTCTCCACGAATTAGCTGCCAACCTTTTGGCACAACACTCTACTCTCACCGTGAACTCTAGTACAACATGCCAATCTAGATCAAGCATTACCACCCTGTGCCCCACTCCATTGCCTGTGCTGCCATCTACTGGATATTTTCATCTATAGTGAGGATACTGGTCAACAACTGCATATAAAGTTATTAATACTTCCTATGATTTAAGTTAGACAATCCTTGACATTGCAAATATTGCAGATTTTTCCTTGTCTTTCTTATAAGAAATGAGTTGTACCACTTGTCTCTATTGCAACGGAGAATAATTTCTGATTCCTTTTTACTTATTTCTGCTTATATATATAATTATGCACAGGATACGATGTCTAAAATTATACATTTAGAAGTACTCTTCAATTCTGTCTGCAACACATACCAGCTCTTAGCAGCATCTTTGTGTGGACTGAAGAATGATTGGCAGAAATGGATCATTTTAAGATAAGGTCAGCAGCAATTATTACTGCTTCAGAGTTTGAGTCCTTTTCAAATTTCCCCTGTTTAATCAAACTAAATACTAATTATTTGTTCTGACAAATGTGATACAATAACTAAACATATTACAATATTTATTTGGGGCTACTGTTGCTGCTGTAAGATCAAAAGAATAATTCTGTTAGGGTTAGAGCTGTTATGGTTTGCCACGAAAAACACTGGTCTAGTTTGTTTAACAGGGAAACGATCATTTTCTGGAACCTGGTGTGCTAGGATATGAGTGTACTTCTCCCATTCACGCAATGAAAATCTGACTGTGTAATTGCCTGTGGAAATGAAACTAACTGTTTTATTTCACTGGTAGAGATTGCATCCAGATGGCAGAGGTTGGAATTTTATGCCTTAAAGCAAACTAAAATGTTGACGTTAAGTCATAAATGACTCAGCATTCAAAACACAGAGCTAAGTTCATTCTTATTCAATTTTATCTTACCAGAGAGTGAAGGGCATTTACTGACATTCAATATTGAGCTTGCAGTTCTTTCCTTCATCATGCAACTCTGCAGTCATCATGCTAACAGCATGATAGATACAATGAGAATGGCATCATCCATGACTTCCAAGTCTTTTATTGGATTCACTGTCCTAAGAGCCTCTGCTTCCCATTCCGGCTCACATGAAATTGCCCATTGCCAAATGAAAGGAGATACAGTTTGAATCATTGAACTAATTCTCCTTTGTTTCCTTTAGCAGACTGGTATTATTTATATCTATAATGTAAGGAGTTCCAACAACTCCCAATTACAATCTCTCTACGTTGAACTGCACAGCTTATGAAGGTCTAGGAAACATAATCACAGATCTTTCCCATACACTTTTCAATCATCCATCTCAGTGTGCACTGCTAACTTGTCCTTGTTACGAGTGGCATTGACCACATCAATAGAGGGAGCTAAATATAAGTGGAGTGTAGACATGATTTCAGATTCAGTTAAAAGCTTACAAGTTATGGGACGGGAGGGGGCAACACTTTGAAGTAGAAAGCCCAGTTGATCTCATCATCCAAGATACTGTCTGAAACTCACCAACTCCAGGTTCTTTCACAGACAGTACTGCCCTTGGCCATGGTCCAGGCTCTTCCTGTGAGTTTGCTGTCTGCTTTTAGCTTTTAATGATGTATCACCAAAACCTGACTCCAGTCCACAGGATCTCAAAGTATTTCTCCACATGCACAGTGTTTAATCACTAGGATTACTTTACCTACTGACATAAAAAATTAATGGATTCCAACCACACATTGACATCTAACAAGCAAAAAATCCAAGTTACATAATAGAATCCTGCTCCAACAGATGCACCATAACAAAGAATGGACAACTTGCAACAAGCTAGCTCAGATTTGAATACAAACTCTCATCTGTCACTGTTTGCAGATAAAAGAGCTACTCTTAATTCACCTTTTATCCTTCACAAACACAAACTAATTACATAGAATCTACAACACAGAAACAGGCCATTTGGCTCTATGCCTGTATTTATATTCTGCACAAACCTCCTCCTCTTTACACCCTGTCCCATTCCCTTCGATCACATGTATGCATCGAGCCTCCTATTAAATGCACCAAGGCGGTTTCAATTTTTTTAAATAGACCTGTTATTTTACAGTAATTATTTCTGGCAGAATGGGCACTAGTCCTCACAAAATGCCACCCCCCTCCACCCCCCCCCCCCCCCCCAAAACAACAGCAATTCACTTTGTGAGGATTCCAGATGCTGCTGCTGCTGCACTACAAGTAAAAATGTGCTTTTGTTTAGTCTTTTACTCGTACAAAAATTCTTCAGTAAACTTGGTCTTCAGTATCAGCTCCATTAACAAGCAGAAGACTGGTATTCTGGCAGAGGTCTGATGTTTCCATTCTACTTCTGATGCTCATTTTCAGCTGTACCTCCAAAAAGTGCTAGACTCATCTTATGGTTCAGATAGCATTCATAAACCATTTAAATTTTATCACAATTAATGATATTATATAAATGTAGTCAATTTGCAAGTCTCTCCCAGGTATCTATTATCATTTCTGCAGTCTAATTAACCAGTGGAGGAAGTGTCTTCCACTTTACTACTGCCAAAGTTAGCAGTGGAGTGTTCATCTGCTGCCAGTAGAAGTTTCTAGTGAGCTTACACAATGTTTAAGTGCCTTCCTGTGGTAGATGTTAAGGGCTTAAATGTTAGTGGGTGCGGGGATCATGATGCACGATTACCCCATGCCCAGTTGAGGTGATGCAGGCGGCATGCAAACTTCCTGCTGTCTGCTCATTTAAATAATTGTGCAATGCATCCCGGCACTCAACTGGCTGCATGCTCAGCAGGAGGCCGAGGTGCGTGCTTGGCATGCATGGGTATTAGCTAGCCTGCACCTCTTAAAGGAGAGGTGTATTCAGGCTACATCAGCTTGTGAATTTGTCTTCAAAACTATTTCAGGAATGCAAGAGGGGTACCAATGAAGCAGCAGGCCAGAGACAGGGCTCCCAGGTTATCTGGTGCAGTGCTGGAGGCCTTTGTCCAGGAGGTGCAAAGAAAGAGTCAGGATGTGTTTCTGCAGGGAGTCAGGAGACTTTCCAGGCATGTGCCACGAAGGGAATGGGAGTATGTAGCCAAGGAAGTAAATTCAAGGAATCTGGCCCAAGGACCTGGCTGCAGTGCCGCAAAATGTTCAATGACCTCATACAGGTGGCCAAGGTCAAGGAATTCATCTTCAATGCCATCTCCTACCCACACCACCATCAACCTCACACACTACTCAATGCACCACACCCCAATCATTCACCAATCAGGACTCATGACTATCATTCAGATGCTTCTCCTCACCCTAACCCACTTGTCACTGCTGCTAGCCTCACACCCACATGTCTCAGCTTCCACATATTTCCAGCTTTCAGCTATGACAGACACATCACCCAACACCTTGTAATACACTCACTGACATTCTTCCATCTCTCTCGCAGGACAAGATTGTACATAACTGCAGGGAGCTGCAGAGGACCAGCTGCAGACAGGCACACCTGCATCTCCTGAATCCTTTGGAGGAGATGGTGCAGCAAATTGTTGGGCTAGCAGTGAGGCCACTGCCACCAGCATGACTGAGAAATCTAGGATGACTGTTTACTACTGCCTTCTGCACCTTCTCAAATCCCAATTCAATCTCATCCAGCCATTTGGTCATGACGTGAAAGCTGCAGATGATGTGACCATGGACCTCTTGTTTTCCATCCAAACCCTCTTCCCTTACCCCAACCCTCCCTTGTGTATTTATGCTTTTAGATACCCAAGATCTGTCGCCTGACCAGCCAATACAGCCTCACCATGAAAGGCATGAGCAAAGGCAGATGTCCAATGAAGCATTGTCAATTGATCTAACAAACTCAGCCACCAGCTCAGACAATGGCACTGTGCATACTTCAGAGGGTAAAACTGAGGCGGGATCAGCACTTGGTGAGTCACTGGGCACAGGTGGGCTGCAGCTAGGCCACCATTTTCTGGATTCCAGGCTCCTGTAGCGCCGACACCAATAGCGCTATGGAGCTGAATTTTGGGGCTTATGTTTGGAGTAGTATAGGACTGAGCACATTATTGGGATCTATCTGATCATTTAAACACCATGAGGTCTCAGCAAAAACATGCCTTTCTATAGTCTTTTAACTGGAAAGATTTCAAAACCACTGCAACTCCTTTCTCTGCCAACAGCAAGTAAATCTGCACAAAACATTAATTTTTTCTTGCTCCTCACATCCCTATACAGTTTACATGAGCATTATCAAATAAAATTTGACACCGAGCCACATCAGGAGATATTAGGACAGTTGATAAAAATCTTGGTCAAAGAGGTAGGTTTTAAGGAGCATCTTAAAGGAGGAGAAAGAGTTAGCGTGTAAGGTCAGAGCTTTGTGTATAGGCAGCTGAAGGCACAGTCGCCAATGGGGGAGCAATGAAAGTCAGAAACCTGCAAGAGGTCGGAATTGCAAGGGCATAGAGATTTCGGAGAGTTGTAGGACTGGAAGAAATTACAGAGATATGGAGGAGGCGAGACCATGGAGCGATTCGAAAACAAGGATGAGAATTTTTAAATTGAGATGTTGCCAGACTGGGAGCCAATTTAGGCCAGTGAGCACAGAAGTGATCTGTGAACGGGACTTGCTGCAAGTTAGGGTATGTCAGCAGAGATTTGTACAAGGTCAAGTTTACAGATGGTGGAAGTTGGGAGGCTGGCCAAGAAAGCATTGGAATAGTCGAATCTAGAGGTAACAAGGATGTGAATGGAGGTTTCAGCTACAGATGGGCTCATGCAGGATGGAGACAGGCGATGTTACTGAGGTGAAAGTTGCTAGCATTGGTGATGGAGAGGGTATGTGGTCAGATACCTGGTTGGGAGCAGTCTGGTTCTGCTTCAGAAAACGACCAGGGAGAGGCATGGAGTTGGTAGCTAGGGAATGGAGTTTGCAGCGAGGATGAAAGGCTTTCATCTTCTCAATATTTAACTGAAGGAAATTTCTTCTCATCCAATACCTGACATCAGACAAGCAACATGACAAATCAGAGACAGTGGAGGGGATGAGAGATTTTGCAGTGAAGTAGAACTGGGTGTCGTCAGTGTACATGTGGAATCTGATGTGTTTTTGGATGCTGTCACCGAGGGGTAGTATGTAGATTCGGAAACCTGTCTTTCACCATTCTAGATTCTAAAAGATCTTCTCTGTATGTACAGCAATTTTTACTTCTAATGACCAACCTCATTGGGGTGGAAGTCAGTGGATCTCTTTGGAGTTGAAATGGACTCAAGATGACGATTGGACTGAATCAACCCTTTCTGAAAGAGCAGTAATCTGACACTATCAGTGTCAATCAGATCTGCAGTACTCCAACATTCTGCTATTGGTTGAGCAGTCAGCCTTTGCCATAAATAGAAAACAGAGGAAGACTTATTGCAGGGGCTGTGGCTCTTCCTATTTAGCTCCGAATGAGCCAGGCTGGATAAGCAGCGGGAAAGCTTAAGGATGCTTGGCACAGGCTGGTGACAAGGTTCTAAGTGGTTAAATTACTTTTGTATAAATATGGGGTTGCTAAGTTTTTACCAACCTCTTCATAATTTCTCTGGATTTAGATAAATGGGGGATGTTCTATGGGCAGAGAGTTTGCATTCCATATTGGACAAACAGAAATTGCATTTATGAATTTCTCAACAGCTTAGATTGGAGACTCTATAATGCTATGCATGATTATGTTTCAGCACATTTTTTGATTAAACTGTCAGTATAAACCTCTCCCGCTGAGCTCAAGGCCTTTTCTTTAAAATTTGCACAAAGAGCAAAATATACTCCCAGAAGTTTAAACGTCTCTGGTGACCAAGGTTACAAAATATAAACAGTAATATTTCATAACTAGGAAACAGCCTTTTCATTCCCTTTTTGTTTCAGTTGCTACTTTCCTTATTCCAATGAGCTCACACTATCAAGCAACCGCTCTCGTCGATTAGAGCAACAGTAGTGACCGCCTCCTTAAATCCAGCAATTGCATCAAAACTAGAAAAGCTTTGACATCTGCCTAAATTATGGTTGGCAAACAGAATCATAATCAAAGACGGGCAGGGAGACTGAAGTCCAGCAGAGTTAACGTTTCGGGTCAGTGACGCCATCTATGAGTCAGCAATGACCACCTATGGCAAACGCGTGAAGCGGAATGCAGACTGGTTTCAATCTCACTCTGAAGAGCTGGAACCTGTCATAGCTGCTAAGCGCATTGCACTGCTGAACTACAAGAAAGCCCCCAGTGAGTTAACATCCGTAGCACTTAAAACAGCCAGAAGCGCTGCACAAAGAACAGCCAGGTGCTGTGCAAATGACTACTGGCAACACCTATGCAGTCATATTCAGGTGGCCTCAGACACCGGAAACATCAGAGGAATGTATGATGGCATTAAGAGAGCTTTTGGGCCAACCATCAAGAAGATCGCCCCCCTCAAATCTAAATCAGAGGACACAATCACTGACCAACGCAAGCAAATGGATCGCTGGGTTGAGCACTACCTAGAACTGTACTCCAGGGAGAATGTTGTCACTGAGACCGCCCTCAATGCAGCCCAGCCTCTGCCAGTCATGGATGAGCTGGACGTACAGCCAACAAAATCGGAACTCAGTAATGCCATTGATTCTCTAGCCAGCGGAAAAGCCCCGGGAAGGACGGCATTACCCCTGAAATAATTAAGAGTGCTAAGCCTACTATACTCTCAGCACTCTACGAACTACTTTGCCTGTGCTGGGATGAGGAAGCAGTACCTCAGGACATGCGCGATGCCAATATCATCACCCTCTATAAAAACAAAGGTGACCGCGGTGACTGCAACAACTACCGTGGAATCTCCCTGCTCAGCATAGTGGGGAAGGTCTTCGCTCGAGTCGCTTTAAACAGGCTCCGGAAGCTGGCCGAGCGTGTCTACCCTGAGGCACAGTGTGGCTTTCGAGCAGAGAGATCGACCATACATGCTGTTCTCCCTTCGTCAGCTACAGGAGAAATGCCGCGAACAACAGATGCCCCTCTACGTTGCTTTCATTGATCTCACTAAAGCCTTTGACTACTAGAAAAGATCGGATGTCCACCAAAGCTACGAAGTATCATCACCCCATTCCATGACAATATGAAAGGCACAATTCAGCATACCCCTTTCCTATCCTGAGTGGCGTGAAACAGGGTTGTGTTCTCGCACCTACACTGTTTGGGATCTTCTTCTCCCTGCTGCTCTCTCATGCGTTCAAGTCTTCAGAAGAAGGAATTTTCCTCCACGCAAGATCAGGTGGCAGGTTGTTCAACCTTGCCCGTCTAAGAGCGAAGACCAAAGTACGGAAAGTCCTCATCAGGGAACTTCTCTTTGCTGATGATGCTGCATTAATATCTCACACTGAAGAGTGTCTGCAGAATCTCATCGACAGGTTTGCGGCTGCCTGCAACGAATTTGGCCTAACCATCAGCCTCAAGAAAACGAACATCATGGGACAGGACGTCAGTAATGCCCCACCCACCAATATCGGCGACCACGCTCTGGAAGTGGTTCAAGAGTTCACCTACCTCGGCTCAACTATCACCAGTAACCTGTCTCTCGATGCAGAAATCAACAAGCACATGGGAAAGGCTTCCACTGCTATGTCCAGACTGGCCAAGAGAGTGTGGGAAAATGGCGCACTGACACGGAATGCAAAAGTCCACGTGTATCAAGCCTGTGTCCTCAGTACCTTGCTCTATGGTAGCGAGGCCTGGACAACATATGTCAGCCAAGAGCGACGTCTCAATTCATTCCATCTTCGCTGCCTCCGGAGAATCCTTGGCATCAGGTGGCAGGACCGTATCTCCAACACAGAAGTCCTCGAGGCGGCCAACATCCCCAGCTTATACACACTACTGAGTCAGCGGCGCTTGAGATGGCTTGGCCATGTGAGCCGCATGGAAGATGGCAGGATCCCCAAGGACACATTTTACAGCGAGCTCGTCACTGGTATCAGACCCACCGGCCGTCCATGTCTCCGCTTTAAAGACATCTGCAAACACGACATGAATTCCTGTGAGATTGATCACAAGTCGTGGGAGTCAGTTGCCAGCGATTGCCAGAGCTGGCGGGCAGCCATTAAGGTGGGGCTAAAGTGTGGTGAGTCGAAGAGACTTAGCAGTTGGCAGGAAAAAAGACAGAAGCGCAAGGGGAGAGCCAACTGCGAAACAGCCCTGACAACCAATTTTATCTGCAGCACCTGTGGAAGAGTCTGTCACTCTAGTATTGGCCTTTATAGCCACTCCAGGTGCTGCTCCACAAACCACTGACCCCATTGTCACCCGAGACAAGGAGGCCAAAGAAAGAATTATTAGTTCAGCTCTATATCCTACACTTAGAAGGATACAACTGTGAAGACAATGGACCTTCCCCACGATGTACAAAAGGATCTGAGCAAAATTGCTCTCTCCTCTTCTGATTTTTCAACTTGAGAAATTGGAAATACCTGCTCACATAGTCTCAGATGTGTGAGAGTGGCATGAACTTTAAAGAGATGATCAGCCACTTTATCTTCAGGCAGTTTTGTATTCATTATCTTTCTGTCAATTTCAAAGGAGAATACAGTGAAACCTGTAAATTAGGGGCACCTAAAGGGACTTTCATCAGGTGTCTTTTATTTGCAGGAGTCCTTATTTTCAAAATAGTCAAATGTATAGTAAATCAGGTGAGCCAAATAATCCAGGATTGGCTGTATCTCCTGAAAAATTCCTGCATATTTTCGGCCTTATCTGTGATCCTGCCTAATTCTGGAGCCCTATCAGCAGGATGTGATATCAGTTCATTTTCTGACCATGTGATTTCAGATAACATTACTTCTACAAATATTATTGGATTTATCTTATAAATGTTGGGTCCCCTGTAGTTGAGAATCTTTGCTTGTGATTTTGTGCCAGCAGCTATTGTGTGAGAAGTTCCAAAAACCAAGAGGCGACCCCAACAGCAGGCGAAGAGGGAAAACTGAGGACGGGGAAAAGGGAAATCCATTCTCTCTATCTCTGACCCCCTGCCTCATTCTACAGTCTCCCTCCCCATCCCACCCAACAATTTCAACACCCTTGCACCCCCCGCACCCCCACACCGTGATTTTAGCACCTCCCAAGACTTCATGACCTCTGATTTTTGACTTTTTTTCACCTCCACCTCCGGCCCTGGCATTTCTTGGCTTTGTATGCTGGGTAACATGATCCCCCATTCCACAAAATCTGTTTTATCAACACTGCTGCATCACAATTACTTGACTGTCTGGAGTTTTAAGTTGTAAACTGACTTGGTGCATTGAAGGCTGTCCATAGTTTACAATTTGTGACTGTCTGTGCTTCCAAGGGGCAGTTTATATCTATTACAATGTAAGCTAATTGGGCCTATCAGTATGTGATGCTTTTTGTAGGCATCTGTTTTTTGGGGAGGTCCATTTGTACAGGTTTCACTGGAATCATAAAGGCATGTTTAGATGACCTGTTGGTAAGAAACTCCTGACGGTGTAGCCCTTTAAAAAGTAACTGCATTATTAAAACGAACTTCAGTGGGCTGCCCCTGGGGAAATGTTATCATTAAATAAAAAGTATATATTTTTTATTACCTATGACATTCTGCATTTGAAGTAAAGCAAATCTTATTCCCAGCTATCAGAACAGCATTATTAATACACACTAAGTGATCTTTACGATGTTTAAAATGATCTGTGATATGGGATTTCCTGGAAGCAATTTGCTGCTTTTTAATATGAAGAAAGTCACTTTTATTTCTCTTTCCTATTTAATGTCAGAATTTATTACACTGCCTTTGGACTCTTGCTCTCACTACAGGCAGACAGATGTCAATGGTAAGGAGCATAGTGTTGAAGCTCAGGGCTATTTCATATTCAACGGCATGGCCTTTATCATTAACACAAAGCAAATACATGTTTGAAATTCAGAAGTGACTGCACACAGAGGTTTCTTTTGGAGAATGAAAAAACCTGCAAAAACTTCCAAACTTTATGGAAAATAAGATGCATCCCAAGTATATATTATTTCACCAAAAGAAAAGTTTGGCAAGGTAGAAAAGCTAAGCAGTTCCTGCAGGGTGCTACCCATGCAATTCAGAAATCTGAATCCCCTCCTTGATTGGCATTTCAGTGCCTTGTGCCCAACCTAAGTTATTCGATACAGCACAGTCTGGCAGCACAGTCCAGTGAATGTTTGGAGAAAAACAAAATGAGAAAGATTCATTGCTGATGTTGGAAATGTGCTTCCGAAGATCATTAATTGATAGAACCAGTGAAGAGCTCTCTATCTCAGACTTCCTTACCCACAAATCAGATTTATGCTGATTTTGATGTATTGGGAAGTCATCATTGGTTAAAGACTAAATACTGAATCTATATAAAATTAAGTTACGCTCCCTCACCCTCTTCCTTTTAGCTACCGTATGCAACACGTTTCCTGGGTGAGGGGGTTAGCAGATGACTAACTCTTAGGCTTCAATGGTGCTGTGCAAGGAGCTGTGATGCAAAGTATGTCGGCATCTCCTGATGTTATGTCTTGACTCACTCTTGGACCCTACAAAGCCTAAGATCAGAAACTCACTAGGGCCGAGTTTAGCTGTTGGATAACTGACCGGCGAAGGGTGCAGACTGATCATCCATACCCATGGTGAAGAGGCTGCTGCAATTTTGAGGCACTGACCTCATCAGCATCCAGCTGGCAAGCTACAGAGTGCCAAAGGGGTGTGTGCCTCCAAATATAATGTGACATCCCATCCACCAACAAGGTAAGTGCATGGTTGCATAATTGCGGAGGGTGGGGATTCTTGGGCAGCAGTGAACCACAAAAATAATGCCACACTTACCTTGGCTGGGCCTCTCTGGCTCTATTGCCCATGGAACTGGTTGCTTTGTGCATGGCTCATAGTCTGACCAGTTCTGCCCTACAATAGCATTGGGGTCCTCGAACCCCAATTTGCATACTAAAGTGGATCTGTGGGCACTCAGTAGTGGGCCCCCTCCAAATGTTGCTGGCCTCTTAATTGGTGTCAATGGGGTTGTAAGTCTACAGACTCTATTACAAGGCTGTTATTGTCCTGTTAATGCCAGGAATGAAAATTAACCCACTTTGTGGGGAATCATGGCATGAAACAGTATTTCACCACATTGTGGCACAGGATATTAGTCTCCAATTTGCTGTACTGCAAGATGAGATAAAGGACAATATTGGAAAAGGACTATTTAACATCAACAAAATTTCCTGAAACACATCAGCATTGTTTTGTAATAAGTAAAAACAAACGGTTTGCCAAAGAATACATCTTCTGAATTATCTGTTTAAACCCTGTGATTACTAATTGTAGCTACTCATACATTGACCATAAAGAGAGTCAAGTTCTTTCATTTGAAAAGAAACGTCATCGAAAAATACTGTAGATTGCAAAGACTACCACTTCATAATGCTATATGTGCAATGTGATTGATGCCCTATATTTTAGAAATTCAAAAGCAACAGTTGCAGTGATGATTATCAATGCTTTTCTGGTGTCGCAGGAAAAAGACAGCAAAAAGAAATCACTAAAGTACTGACTATAGACGTGTCATATAATCACATTGTTATTTCTGCAAAGGCATAAAACCAGATACAGTTGTTAACTTAGTTGAATGTGTTGTTGTTGGCTAAAAGTAAGATTATATTCATGATTGCATTGTCCTGGACCTCATCCAGGTTCAGGATTGCCGGTAGTATATGTCCACATTCCTGCAGCAGTTACTTCCTGACTGTGTAATCTCTAAATAGATACCATTCACAAAAATTACCCAACAGTTCATGTTATGTTGTCCCACTGTAACTTGTGTTTCAGAGTGGAGGCCATTTGACTGTACTTGTAATTCTGTTCTTTAAAACATTATGCCAAGAACCTCACCATGGCCGATTATTGTCTACATTGCCCATTCTGGTTAAATATAAAGTGATGCTTTGGGTAGCTTTCATCGTCTACAAATCCCAAATGCCCTTCCCTCTGTACTACAGGAAGCTTGGTGGCAAAAGCAGTTGTTAATTCATTCTGTAACAAACATCTGTGATTTAGGAACATAGTAAGATAGGAACAGGAGTAGGCCATTCAGCCCCTCGAGCCTGTCCCGCCGTTCAATGAGATCATGGCTGATCCGCAGCCTAACTCCATATACCTAACTTTGGCCCATATCCCTTAATATCTTTGCTTAACAAAAATCTATCTATTTCAGATTTAAAATTAACAACTGTTCTAGCTTCAACTGCTGTTTGTGGGAGAGAGTTCCAAACCTTTACCACCCTTTGCTTCCTAACATCTCTCCTGAACGGTCTGGTCCTAATTTTTAGACTATGCCCCCTAGTTTTAGAATCTCCAACCAGTGGAAATAGTTTATCTTTATCTAGCCTGTCTTTTCCTGTTAATATCTTGAAGACTTCAATCAGATCACCCCTTAGCCTTCTAAATTCTAGCTAAAACAGGCCTAATTTGTGTAATCTCTCCTCGTAACTTAACCCCTGTAGTCCAGGTATCATTCTTGTAAACCTACGATGCACTCCCTCCAAGGCCAATATATCCTTCCTAAGGTGTGGTGCCCAGAACTGCTCACAGTACTCCAAGTGGGTTCTAACCAGGGTTTTGTACAGCTGCAGCATAACCTCTGTGTCTTTATACTCCAATCCTCTAGATATAAAGGCTAGCATTCCATTAGCCTTTTTGATTATTTTCTGCACTTGCTCGTGGCATTTTAAAGATCTATGCACCTGAACCCCCAAGTCTCTTTGGACATCCTCTGTACTTAACCTCTTCCCATTTAGAAAGTACCCTGCTCTATCCTTTTTTGGTCCAAAATGGATAACCTCACACTTGTCAGCATTGAAATCCATCTGCCACAGTTTTGCCCACTCACCTAGTCTGTCAATATCTCTTTGCAATTTTATGCTATCATCTATGCTGTCTATAATGCCGCCTAACTTTGTATCATCATCAAATTTGGATATATGACTTACTATGCCATCATACAAGTTGTTAATGAATAATATGAATAATTGAGGCCCCAACACAGATTCCTGCGGGACACCACTAGTTACATGCCGCCAATCGGAGTACTTACCCATTATCCCCACTCTCTGTCACCTACCACTCAACCAACTTTCTAACCATGTCAATAATTTGCCCTCAACTCCATGGGTTTCTACCTTAGTTAACAGTCTCTCATATGGGACTTTATCAAATGCCTTCTGGAAGTCCATATAAATAACATCCATAGACATTCCCCTGTCCACTACCTTAGTCACCTCTTCAAAAAATTCAATGAGATTTGTCAGGCATGACCTTCCCGTCATGAATCCATGCTGGCTGTCCCTGATTAACTGAAATTTTTCTAGGTTTTCAGTCACCCTATCCTTGACTATAGATTCCAGCAACTTGCCCACCACCGATGTCAGGCTAACTGGTCTGTAATTTCCTTGGTTCCCCCTTTCACCTTTCCTAAAAAGTGGAGTGACTTGTGCAACTTTCCAATCCCGAGAGACCACTCCTGAATCTAGGGAGCTCTGAAAGACTATAGTTAGGGCATCTACAATGTTCTCCCCTACTTCCTTTAACACCCTCGGATGGAAACTGTCAGGTCCTGGGATTTCTCACTCTTTAGTTCCATTAATTTCCTTGTTACTGATGATTTACTTACGTTAATTGTATTAAGTCCCTGTCCCCTATTGGCTATTAATTTTTTCAGGACTTCCGGCAAGTTATCCCCCTTTTCAACTATAAATACTGAGGCAAAGTAATTGTGCAACATGTCTGCCATTTCCCCATTATCAATGACAATATCTCCAGTTTCAGCTTTTAGTGGGCCTACATTGCTCTTGACCACCCGCTTTCCCTTTATGTAACTATAAAATTTCTTCTTATTGATTTTGATGTCCCTTGCAAGTTTCCTTTCATAATCTCTTTTAGTAGCTCTTATAAGCTGCTTTGTGACCCTTTGCTGGTCTTTGTATCGATCCCATTCGGCCGGATCTGTGCTGTGTTTTGCAGTTTTGTAAGCCATTTCTTTTTGTTTTATGCTATCCCTAATCTCTTTAGTTGTCCGTGGCTGTTTTTTCTGTGAAGTGGAGCTTTTTCCTCTCAGGGGTATGTACTCGCTCTGTATTTCGTTAAATGTTTCTTTAAATATTCTCCACTGTTCTTCAGTCGTTTGACCCATTAACAGATCTACCCAGTTTACCATGGACAGTCTCTGTCTCATCCCGGTAAAGTCAGCCTTACCCAAGTCTAAAATTCTAGTAGCTGATTCATGCTTTTCACTTTCAAACGCTACCTTGAATTCGATCATGTTGTGATCACTATTTGATAAATGTTCACGCACAGTTAGGCTACTAATTAAATTTGGCTCATTACTCATAACTAAATCTAATATTGCCTGTCCCCTTGTTACATCTAGGACATATTACTGTAGGAAACTATCCCGGACACATTCCAGAAATTCACTACCATTCTGACAGGTGCTAGTCTGCCTCTTCCAATCTATGTGTAAGTTAAAATCCCCCGTTAATACAACTCTGCCTTTGTTACACACTTGCCTAATTTGTGCATTTATACAATCTAACACCTCAGAACTGCTACCAGGGGGTCTAGACACAACATCTATTACAGTTTTAGATCCTTTTCTATTCCTCAATTCCACTCATAAGGTCTCCACTGGATGCTTTCCCCTCATTATATCCTCCCTCACCAATGAGGTGATATTATTTCTAATCAGTAAGGCTACTCCACCCCCTCTGCCATTTTCCCTGTCCCTCCTGTAAACTTTATAACCAGGTATATTTAGTTCCCAGTCCCGACCATCCTGCAGCCATGTCTACGCAATGGCCACCACATTATAATCTTCCATTTGAATTTGCGCCTGCAGTTCATCTAGTTTATTCTTTACACTCTGTGCTTTTGTATATAGAACTCTTATTTGGGCTATACCTCCTAACCCGTCCCTCAGTACTGATGCTTTATTTGCCTGTTTACTATTTCCCTCTTCTGGTTTAACCAGTATACTTCTTGCAGTTTGGTAACAATCAGCCTCACCACTAATCTGCACTCCTACCTTCTCCTTTAACTTCCTGTTTTTCCATGCAACTGAACCCTCCCCCCCACCCCCCCCAAACTATTTAGTTTAGCCCTATCTACAGCCCGCGTTATATGATTCGCCGGGACTCTGGTCCCAGCATGATTCAGGTAGAGCCTGTCCCATTGGAACAGCTCCCTCCTTCCCCAGTACTGGTGCCAATGTCCCACGAATTCAAACCCATTTCTCCCACACCAATCTTTGAGCCACACATTTACCTCTGTAATCTTATTGACCCTTTGCCAATTTGCTCGTGGCTCAGGTTGTAATCCGGAGATTATTACCTTTTTGGTTCCCTCAGCAGAACCTCTAACCTCGTTCTACCTATATCGTTGGTATAGGTGGACCATGTGGACCACGACAACTGGATCTTTCCCCTCCCACTCCAAGTTCCTCTGCAGCCCAGATGATATATCCCGAAACCTGGCACCAGGTAGGCAACAGAGCCTTCGGGACTTTCAATCCTGGCCACAGAGAACAGTGTCTATGCCCCTAACTATACTATCCCAAATTACGACTACATTTCTCTTTTCTCCCCCCACTTGAATGGCTCCCTGTACCATGGTGCTGTGGTCAGTTTGCTCATCCTCCCTACAGTGTCTGCTCTCGTCCACACAGGGAGCAAGAATCTCAAACCTGTTGGACAAGGACAAGAGCTGAGGCTCCTGCAGCACTACCTCCTGGATTCCTCTACCTGCCTCACTCATAGTCACACCCTCCTGTCCCTGACCACTGGCCGAATTCACGGTAGTTAATCTAAGGTGTGTGACTGCCTCCTGAAACACAGCGTCCAGGTAACTCTCCCCCTCCCTGATGTGTCGCAGTGTCCGAAGCTCAGACTTCAGCCCATCAACTCTTAGCCGGCGTTCCTCGAGCAGCCAACACTTGCTACAGATGTGTTCACCAGGAACCACAATGGGGTCCACCAGCTCCCACATCATGCAGGTACAACACATCGCCTGGCCCTAAATCTCCATTTTATTTAATTAGATTTTAATTTTTTTTTTAAATTTCCAACTGGTCTTTAGTTTTTAATCTGTAAAATATTTCTCCTATTCACCTTTAATCTGAAATTAACTTAGAATAGGTCATTCAAATTAGCAGTTACTTACCAACCAATGAACTTTACGGTTTTCCTGTGATGTCACTGTTTTTTTTCACACTGTTTTTACTCCCTTAAATTACCCAAAAATTAGATTTACACTGGGTACCTTGGTTCCCCCCCAAAAAACACTACCTACTATATTAAAAAGAACTGTAGACCTTTCTCTTTAGTTACTTACCGAGCTATTTAGAGTTATTCCCCAACAACAGTTACTCACCAACCAATCACCTTGCAGCTTTCCTGTGACATCACTGTTGACTATTTTTTTCAAAGCTCTGGCACGCCTGAACTGCTCCCGGAAGGTAAGCTGGCTCGCTGAGTGAACTCTATCTCTCTCTCTCTCCCAGTCTCTTTGTGCTCCGGCTCCGCTCTCGCTGTTTCCCGCTCGCTGAGTGAACTCTCTCTCTCTCTCTCCTGGTCTCTTTATGCTGTGGCTTCACTCTTGCTGTTTCCCGCTGTCTGAGTGAACTCTCTCTCTCTCTCCCGGTCTCTTTATACTCCGGTTCCACTCTCGTCGTTTCCCCCTCGCTGAGTGAACTCTCTCTCTCTCTCCCGGTCTCTTTGTGCTCCGGCCCCACTCTCGCTGTTTCCCGCTGTCTGAGTGAACTCTCTCTCTCCCTCCTGGTCTCTTTGTGCTCCGGCCCCACTCTCGCTGTTTCCCGCTGTCTGAGTGAACTCTCTCTCTCCCTCCTGGTCTCTTTGTGCTCCGGCTCCACTCTCGCTGTTTCCCGCTGTCTGAGTGAACTCTCTCTCTCCCGGTCTCTTTATACTCCGGCTCCACTCTCGCTGTTTCCCGCTGTCTAAGTGAACTCTCTCTCTCTCTCCCGGTCTCTTTATACTCCGGTTCCACTCTCGTCGTTTCCCCCTCGCTGAGTGAACTCTCTCTCTCTCTCCCGGTCTCTTTGTGCTCCGGCCCCACTCTCGCTGTTTCCCGCTGTCTGAGTGAACTCTCTCTCTCCCTCCTGGTCTCTTTATGCTCCGGCCCCACTCTCGCTGTTTCCCGCTGTCTGAGTGAACTCTCTCTCTCTCTCTCTCCTGGTCTCTTTAGGCTCCGGCTCCACTCTCGCTGTTTCCCGCTGTCTGAGTGAACTCTCTCTCTCTCTCCTGGTCTCTTTGTGCTCCGGCTCCACTCTCGCTGTTTCCCGCTGTCTGAGTGAACTCTCTCTCTCCCGGTCTCTTTATACTCCGGCTCCACTCTCGCTGTTTCCCGCTGTCTAAGTGAACTCTCTCTCTCTCTCCCGGTCTCTTTATACTCCGGTTCCACTCTCGTCGTTTCCCCCTCGCTGAGTGAACTCTCTCTCTCTCTCCCGGTCTCTTTGTGCTCCGGCCCCACTCTCGCTGTTTCCCGCTGTCTGAGTGAACTCTCTCTCTCCCTCCTGGTCTCTTTATGCTCCGGCCCCACTCTCGCTGTTTCCCGCTGTCTGAGTGAACTCTCTCTCTCTCTCCTGGTCTCTTTAGGCTCCGGCTCCACTCTCGCTGTTTCCCGCTGTCTGAGTGAACTCTCTCTCTCTCTCCTGGTCTCTTTAGGCTCCGGCTCCACTCTCGCTGTTTCCCGCTCGCTGAATGAAGCTGAATTTGTAAACGTTGAGGCTGCTTTGGATGAAAGCATCTATGATGAAAGCGTTGTGATGTTTTCAAATGAGTTGGCAACAAACAGCAACGAGAGTTTAAATTTGCAATCTGGTCCTGCTTCAGTCTTGATATTGCTAACCAGATCTGTAAGCAGCAAAGCCAACTCCTGATGATTCCGGGAAAAATGAGTTTCGAGACTGTATGTCAAATACATCTGATCCTGTGTGTCTACGTACTTTGCAAAATTATATAATGATAAAAACGACTTAAATTACTTAGAATGGGAAAGATTGGAATCCCAAGAAATACAATGGGTCAAGCTATGAGTTAGATATGTGGCAAGGGAAATAGGTGCAGAGAGGGAAGGCTCTGCATTTAACAATTCATTGGCTCCCTATTCAGGATGCTGAACAGTCTCCCAAAAGATACATCTTTTTAGCAACACTCCTGAATTGAGAACCTAGATTAAGTAGCGAGCAACAAATAAGGCTGGTATACAGTATTAAACCTGGATGTCTAGGACAACAAGTGGGCTGTTGCATCTCAAGTTGACCTGTGTCGATCCTCCCTCTGTGCTGAAGGTAGAATTTCATCGTACACTTTGTGAAGAAACTCTGAGGCATGGGATGACAGTGGCTGAAAAATGTGCCTGTTAGGCTGGCGATCAACATATACAGGGTTCAGTACCCACCTTGACTGTGCTGCAGAGTGGCCCACGAAAATGCAGAGGTTTTGGGATATGTTACGCCTGCGACTATCTGAAAAGCCGCATAGCTGTTTTTTGTTTAAATGGGGCTCAGTTTACAATGTTATTAAATGTTGGAGCTGTTACTTGGCATCAGTTCTAAATGCTGATTGGGCAAATCTTATTGATTTAAGAGATGCAATGAGTAAAAATGGGATGAGAGAAGCATGCTAAGTCGAAAAATGAAATTCCATTCATCAGCCTGCATGGAGTCATTGAGAAGAAAAATCCCATTGTTCAGCAAATTCCAACATTATTCTGACTCATCCCACTGACTGCTTTCGAACAAAACGGTTTTCCACCTACATTCTGTCATTTGGAATGTTCAATCCTTCATTGTCAAACCAATGTGTCTGGTAAAATCACAGCGATAATGAATCTTTAAACGCAGTTAAATTGTTTGTTAGGCTCCATGAGGCCACAGCCCAACTCACAATTCAACATATTTACTATCAATTTCAATTTTTGGTGGGAAATTCAGAGCACCCCAGATTGCAAATGATAAAATGCTGAGGCATTCTTGGCATAGGTGCAGATTTTGTTGATGGTTAATGGGATGCAGGTAAGAAACAGAGGGAATACAAGTTCCACAATTCATGCGACAGCAGTGTTATTTTGCAACTGTGCATTTAGCTGCCTGCAGCTCAGCACCAATTTCACTCAGGCCATCTAAAAGGAAGGCTGATCAAGTCTCATTGTTATTTCAAGGAGGTCAGTAGAAAAGCTATATATTATTTAAAGTTTTGCATAAGGTACATATATTTTCCCCAAACTTTACTTTCTGGTAACATATGTTTTGGCCATGCTTTTCTGTCAACCTTTACCTTTGTAACTAGCTGTGTCAACATTTCTCACTCAAATGGCCAGATTTTGTTCTCATCCCAACGGTGGGTTTCGTGGCGGGGGGGTGGGGGGCAGAGAATTGGGGCACGATCACCTGCCATGGCACCCGATGCCAGGAATCCTGGTTCCAATTCTCCCAGGGTCTGGATAGGCCGACGACGGCCTTCTCACTTCTCACTCAGAGGCCAAACAAGAACCACTCCCTGCCGTCGCTGGGATCGTACCAGCAGCGCAAGGGGCCTCCGCCGCACGGGGACGACACCTTGGAAAATGATGTGCCTCCCTGAGGGCCTGGGGGTTCCCTTCTTCATTGGCAATTTGTTGCTCATGGAGGACCCCCAACAGGAACAACTGTATCCCCGGGACCCCCTTCCCTTGGACCGAGCACCCACCCTGCCACCCCTTCTGGCCGGGGCCTTCCGGACAGGCCCCGACCACCCCGCCTCACCGAGAATGGGTGACAAGGACAGAGTGGTCAGTGTGAGAGCAAGGTGGAGAATTAAAATGACAGGTGACCGGTAGCTCAGGGTCATGATTGCGTAAAATGGCGGCGGAGGCAGGAGCGGGCCGGGAAGGCGTCCCGGAGCCTCCTGCTCCATTTTACACCACCCGCCCCCGCCACTATCCCGCTCTTTGGGGTGGCATAAAATTCTGGCCATGGCGTTACCCTAATGGTCTCTCCCAAAAAGCCTTTAGCATGTTTTGTAAATATGATGTAATATCTATGCCGAGCTTTTTTTGATTCTATTGACAGGTTGTCCATTTTGGATTGTTTGCATTCTTTTCATACTCTTGAACTGAAATGTCAACCATTCATGTGATAATTGGTTATCCAACTTTTACAAAGTGTTTACAGCACAGAAACACATCATTCAGCCCAACAGGTCTATGAGAACGTTTATGCTCCACATAAGCCATCCTTCATCTAACCCCATCAACACTTCCTTCTTTTGCTTTCGCCCTTCATTTATTTACCTAGCTTTCCCTTAAACGTATCTATGCTATTTACCTCAACTACTCGTTGTGGATTATTTCTAATATCAGTTTACACCAATCTTCAACACCATGGTCTCTGTAGCAAATGGGCCACTACTGGATCACATTTCAGAGCTCTAACCATAAATGAAGACCACAGTGACTTCAGAATTCAGCGCATGAAAAGCATGACAAGTCAGTGAACCTAAATGCTATAGCTGCTCCTTGATCAGTATGACTTCTTTAATTCTGATTCACCCCTGTAAATCTTCATGTCAGAAGATCATAATATAAATAGAGATGAGAATTTCAGCTCATCCTAACTCAACCGTCTAGAAAAACCCAGGGCAGGAGTTTTCATTTTAGGTCAGAAACCCAACATTGGGGTCAAATGTGGGTCCCGACCTTGCAGTGTGTCGGGAGCAGTAACCCCACATCGCTGGCCAATTAGTGGCTACAGGGTGCGGGCTCCCAAGGCTGGAGGCCCATCTAAGGTGGAAGGTGTCAATGCCTGCAGGGAGAGAGGGAGGGTGCCTCACAATGGCGGCGCCCTCTGCAGAGAAGGTAGTAAAATATTTATTTGAGAAAGGTCACAGCTGACTGGCTCTGATTGTGGAGGGGCAACCAGCCAGTGGCCACAGGTGCAGGGAGCGGGGGGGGGAGGTGTAATCCTGAGCGCAATGAAATGTGGCCTTCCCTCCCAACGGGAGGCCACCTTGTTTAACTGGTTGTCTTTCGGCCATATGTAGTGCCCGCCTGCCGACTGGAAAATTCCAGTTGGCGTGGGAAAGGGGCCTTAATTGGCCCCTAATTACCTCAATTGGCTACCTGCTGCTTGTGGGCAGGTAGCTGTTCCTCCCCTGACCCAGCCTTCCCAAAAATGGATGGGGCAGAATGGGGCCTGCAAACCAACACGCTGTCCAGTGGTACGAAAGTACATGCACACCTGCCTCAGTTCCCGCTCCCATCGACCTCCAAAAATTCTGCCCCTACAGTCTTCTCCTATAATATTCAAACTTTTCCAAAGTAATTCTCTGCATCATTTCCATGTCTTGAATGTGATTAGTGTCCATGATTAGAATCTGTGTACAATAGAGATTCAAATTTAACACCAACCCCGACAATACCCGTTGACAACCTTGGATTACTCCGTTTTTTCATTGTAGGATACATGAAAAAACAAGTCAGTACAGATACCCATTTACAAGCATACATTTTCAGTTGAAGTGATTACAAAGAATTTATAAATGTTCCTAAAAATATAAAGCTTCTTGCTGAATTGCATACTAACATGCTTAATTATCCAAACAGTTCATGACACACATATGCATATGGAGAACTGTTGCTGCATTGATTAGCATAGTTTCAAAAGTGCAAAGATTTTTCCTGCAGAACAGTTGAGTTCCTAGATGCTCAGACTATTATTGAGGAAATTACTGATTTAAAAAAAAATCTATATATCTGTTATTTCTGTTGCATATTTATCTACACTATAATCTGGCTACTTGATTTTATTCTCTCAGTTTTATTTATCTGCCTTATATTTGTTACATGGGCACATTCTTGATATAATCAGAATATCTTATGACTGTACAATAAATACGTTCCTAGAAATTGTTTGTGAATTTTGTAACCAGCAAGGGATCAGAAGAAATCCCCTGCTGGATTTCAATAGTCAGTCCTCTTCAGATAGAGCTTCTTCCATAAAAAAACACTTTCTGTTTCTATGGTGAAGCCAGTTTTCAATCCAGTAACTAACTCACCATCGATTCCACAAGCCTCAAACATTTTTAAGGAAGATATGGAACTGGATCAAAAACATCTTTGAAAGTCTTAATAATTTACATCCACTTGATAACCCTCAACCACTAGTTAAGGCTTCTAGTAAACTACCATATTAGCATTAATGCCAAGTGGTTTCCAATGTTTTATGATGTGTAAGTGGTAGGACAACTCAAAAATGTTTTCTTTGCAACTGTCTGACTCTTTCTACCTGTGTACTAAAGGAAAACCAAGAGGAGAACATAATCATTATGCATTTGTCAACCCAAACTCTGGGACTCCAATGTCTCCTGGTTCACTTCTTTCACCCTCCATAAAATTTAGCTCATCCAAATACTCTGCTGCCCGTAATACTATCCCACATCAAGTCACACTCACCCACCTTACCCATTCCCAACATCTCAAATTGAGAATTCTCATCCATGTGTTTAAATTTCTTCTTGGATCACACCATCCCTATCTCTATCACTGTTATCTTATTCAGCCCTATATTCCCTATGAATTCTCTATTTCTCTGACTCTGGCCTCTTAGGTGTCCCTCTCCCTTTGCCCTGCTATTTGCAGCTGGACTTTCAGCCACCTAGGTCTCATTCTCAAATTCCTCCCAAAACCTCCCTGCCTCCCTTTCTTTGTTCTTAAAATCTACCTGTTGGACTAAGCTTTTGGGTGTCCCTCCAAACCTCTCTTTCTTTGCCTGAGCATCCATTTTATTTTCTTCACACCTGTGTAATGCCTTCAGATGTTTTTCTACATTAAAGGTAATATATAAACGTGCAGTGTTCTCTTTATTGTGCTAGTTCTGTTTTCCACGTATTCCTTTCTGGAGCTCCTTCCATAGCTGCAATATTTGCTGCAATAAAGCCATTAGGCAGATGTTACAACATTGTTATTAAACACTGGATGGGACCATTTCCGGGTCCTGGCCCCAATGTTTGAGGGCTGCTGGCCTGTGAGTGCTTCCTGGAGATGGCCTTTTAACAAGCCGCCTCTGCGTTTGCCATCTAATTAAGGACGGCGGGCAGGCAGGAAGGCCAATTGGAGCACCCGAGGTTTTGGGTGGCCAACAGCCCAATCAAGAGAGATGGACGCTGCCGATGCAGGTTGGGGGGCATGAGGTGGCTTTGGCCTCAGCAGGGGGACCATCCACTGTCAGGAAGATCCTGGTAGTGTCACCAATTTTCCCTCAAGTGGGCACTTAATTGATTCCAATTGGCTACCCACCACTGTCAGGCCGGTACCCGTCAGACCCTGCCAAGACTGCTGAGAGGTGGGAATGCATCAACTGGATGACTTAATGTGAAACTTTCAGAAATTCCCTGACCTCCTGCTATCATGCAGCTAATAAAATTCCGCCCATTATCTCTTACAGCACTGAAACAGGCCATACAGCCCAATGGCCTGTGTTGGTAATTATACACCACAGAAGTCTCTTCCTTATCCTCCTGTGCCTTATCTCAGCCTTTTCGCATACCTTTTTATTCTTTTTTCTCTCCTGTACTGATCTAATTTCCTTTTGAAAGCAACTAAGCTATTTTCCTTAACTACTTCCTGTGGTTGTGAGATCCACAATCTAACCATTTGCTGAGTGTAGAAATTTTTCTTTATTTCCTTATCCTTATTAGCAACTATCTTGTATTTATGGCCCATAAGTTTTGGATTCTCTCACAAGTGGAAACGTTTTCTTCACATCTAACCTGTTCATAATTTTAAAGACCTCCATCAGATCACCTCTTTTCCCAAAAAAACCCCAACCTGTTCAATCTTTCCTGATCACTGTAAGGTCTCAATTCCGATATCATCCTTGCAAACCATTTTTGCACCATCTCCAGTGCTTCTATGCCCTTTTATAGTATTTACACTACTTAATTAGAATCACTGAAAAAATCAGACTTTATAGCGCAATAAGTTACTTTGAATTAGGAGTAGACTGTGTTCCCAAAATGGTTGGAAAGTCCAAAATATAGGTTGGAGAAGACCAGTGGTCATGCGTATAAATTACGAATGGGTAAGGCTAGGTTAGATTAGATTATAGACGGTTCTTCTTCTCACAGAGAACGTTAGAGCTATTGAACATGTTACTGGTTCACATGATGAATGCGTTCTCCCTGTATGCCTTCAGAAGCAGAGGACCAGCTCCTGATTGAAAGGAACATCGTGCTTTCTAACAGGTAGGTGTGAGACCAGGTGCTGGATGCATGATTTATGTGATCATAGAATCATAGAATGGTTCTTCATGCCCGTGCTGGCTCTCTCCTGGACTAGCTTCGATCACTTGAGGGAGTCAGAGGGGAGTTTCCCAGGAGATCACATGACTGATGGTGGGGAGATGTGTGCTGGTGGACATAGTTGCCTTAACAAGATGCTTCTCACCTCATGGTTGTGTAGGGCGGGATGGATAGACCAGTTGTTTTTTCCCCGCCTGATAATTTTGTTTTGTTCATATATATATATACTACTAAAATAGTTAAACTGAAGCTAAAAAGTAAGGTTTTAGCTTTATATCTAAAATCCAAACAAAATGCCCGAGCAAATAATATTTAGAATTTGCAATGTAGTTAATAACGCAACTCAAATTACTTGATTTATCAACTGGAGTTCTTTCTTTTGGGCCTCCTTATCTCGAGAGACAATGGATACGCGCCTGGAGGTGGTCAGTGGTTTGTGAAGCAGCGCCTGGAATGGCTATAAAGGCCAATTCTGGAGTGACAGGCTCTTCCACAGGTGCTGCAGAGAAATTTGTTTGTTGGGGCTGTTGCACAGTTGGCTCTCCCCTTGCGCCTCTGTCTTTTTTCCTGCCAACTACTAAGTCTCTTCGACTCGCCACAATTTAGCCCTGTCTTTATGGCTGCCCGCCAGCTCTGGCGAATGCTGGCAACTGACTCCCACGACTTGTGATCAATGTCACACGATTTCATGTCGCGTTTGCAGACGTCTTTATAACGGAGACATGGACGGCCGGTGGGTCTGATACCAGTGGCGAGCTCGCTGTACAATGTGTCTTTGGGGATCCTGCCATCTTCCATGCGGCTCACATGGCCAAGCCATCTCAAGCGCCGCTGACTCAGTAGTGTGTATAAGCTGGGGGTGTTGGCCGCTTCAAGGACTTCTGTGTTGGAGATATAGTCCTGCCACCTGATGCCAAGTATTCTCCGAAGGCAGCGAAGATGGAATGAATTGAGACGTCGCTCTTGGCTGGCATACGTTGTCCAGGCCTCGCTGCCGAGGAGTATGAATTTAATAAAATATACTTCTTTACTCAAGTACATGGAATGTGGAGAATGTGGACTATACTCCACACAAGTATCACCATGGTCGGAGCAACTTTTTCTGAATATCCATTAGCTTAAAAATATAACAGCTATGCTATGCAATTCCAATCAATAATTGAAAGCTAAAGCCAAATGTTGTCACGACTGCCACTGGGCTTTCTGGAATTTCTACAATATTGTCCTTTTTTTCCTTACAGTAATAAATCTACAGAGATACTGAATTTTTAAAATGGCAAACTGGTACATGTGGAAGCTGCTCAGTATTAGCTCTGAGGTCCATGAAGGTCTAGGTAAAATGTAAGTTTGTTAACAATTACTGCTATCTTAAATAGTCACTGTTAGTTGTTTGTCACTTGTTTCCCAAAGTTGGCAGGGCAGGGGGAGAGCGGGGGTGGCGGGGGGGGAGGTGGGGGAGGGGAGGGGTGGGAACTGGGTGCCGTCAAGCAATGAGAAAAAAGCGTAATGATGTTTTTTCTGTCATGAGAACATAGTTCAAGAAACCAACAGGCACTGAAGGCTACTTATGGGAAATCCAATAGGCAAGAGAGTAGGTGGGGATGCAGGTAAACTCACCTTGTCCCACTATGTTCCACTAGGAAATAGCAGAAGGAGAGTACAAAATCTCAGCATTGCGCCCAATGATTTGTGTCCTGGAGGGGCGGATGGCAGGGTGGCGAGGGGTGGTGTTGGGGAGGGGAGGGGGTGGCGGGGGGTGATGTTGGGGGGGGGGAGGTGTCTGGCATTTGTCTGATTCTTCCAAATGTATTTCTGTATACCTTGCATAGAAATCAGAGATTTCAGACCCATCGTTTCAGCCTGCTCCTGCCCCACTGAACTTATTTCTTCCTATCTTTACTCTAGCTTTTCTCCGCTGGTCCAGTCTCTTCCCACCTCCATCCGTGACTCTTCTGATGCCCTACGTCATTTTGACAATTTCCAGTTTCCTGGCCCCAACCGCCTCCTCTTCACCATGGATGTCCAATCTCTCTACACCTCCATCCCCCACCAGGACGGTTTGAGGGCTCTCCGCTTCTTCCTTGAACAGAGGCCCAACCAGTCCCCATCCACCACCACCACCCTCCTCCACCTGGCTGAACTTGTTCTCACATTGAACAACTTCTCCTTCAATTCCACTCACTTCCTTCAAGTAAAAGGTGTTGCTATGGGTACCCGCATGGGTCCTAGTTATGTCTGTCTTTTTGTGGGATATGTTGAACATTCCTTGTTCCAGTCCTACTCAGGCCCCCTCCTCCAACTCTTTTTCCAGTACATTGATGACTGTATCGGTGCCGTTTCCTGCTCCCGCCCCGAACTGGAAAACTTCATCAACTTTGCTTCCAATTTCCACCCTTCTCTCACCTTTACATGGTCCATCTCCGACACTTCCCTTTGCTTCCTCGACTTCTCTGTCTCCATCTCTGGAGATTGGCTGTCTACTAATATCCATTATAAGCCCACTGACTCCCACAGCTACCTAGACTACACTTCTTCAAACCCTGCCTCCTGTAAGGATTCCATTCCATTCTCCCAGTTTCTCCATCTCCGACGTATCTGCTCTAATACCTTCCATGACAGCGTTTCTGATATGTCTTCCATTTTTCTCAACCGAGGATTCCCCCCGACTGTGGATGACAGGGCCCTTAACCGTGTCCGGCCCATTTCCCGCACCTCTACCCTCACTCTTTCCCCTCCCTACCAGAACCGCGACAGGGTTCCCCTTGTCCTCACTTTCCACCCCATCAGCCTCCATATCGAAAGGATCATCCTCCGTCATTTCCGCCACCTCCAGCGTGATGCCACTACCAAACACATTTTCTCCTCCCTTCCCCTGTCAGCATTCCGAAGGGATCGTTCCCTCCATGACACCCCCGTCCAATCCTCCATTACCCCCACCACCTCATCCCCTTCCCACAGCACCTTCCCCTGCAATCGCAGGAGGTGGAATACCTGCCCATTTACCTCCTCTCTCCTCAATATCCCAGGCCCCAAACACTCCTTTCAGGTGAAGCAGCGATTTACTTGTACTTCTTTCAATGTAGTATACTGTATTCGCGCTCACAATGTGGTCTTCTCTACACTGGGGAGACCAAATGCAGACTGGGTGACCGCTTTGTGGAACACCTCCGCTCAGTCCGTAAGCATGACCCCCAGCTTCCGGTTGCTTGCCATTTCAACACTACCCCTGCTCTCATGCTCACATCCCTGTCCTGGGCTTGCTGCAGTGTTCCAGTGAACATCAACGCAAGCTCGAGGAACAGCATCTTATTTACCAATTAGGCACACTACAGCCTGCTGGACTGAACATTGAGTTCAATAATTTCAGAGCATGACAGGCCCCCCATTTTACTTTTATTTTTAGCTATGTTTTCTTTTCCATATTTTTTTGTTTTATTTTATTTTATTTTATCTTAGTTTGTTCAGATGGCCTACCCACTGTATTTTTCATGTTTGTACTTGTGGCTGTTCAGTTTTCAGTCCATTAACACTCGATCTGTACTAATGCTTTGTCTTTCAACACACCAGGTCTAACTCCGACATGGTCATCAAACCTGTAGACAAGGGTGGTGCTGTTGTCGTATGGCGTACCGACCTCTACCTTGCCGAAGCTCAACGCCAACTCACGGACACTTCTTCCTACCTCCCTCTGGACCATGACCCCACCACCGAACATCAAGCCACCGTCCAAAGGACTGTCACTGACCTCATCTCCTCTGGAGATCTTCCCTCTACAGCTTCCAACCTCATAGTCCCACAACCCCGGACAGCCCACTTCTACCTCCTTCCCAAAATCCACAAACGGGACTGTCCCGGCAGACACATTGTGTCTGCCTGCTCCTGCCCCACTGAACTTATTTCTTCCTATCTAGACTCTATCTTTTCTCCGCTGGTCCAGTCTCTTCCCACCTCCATCCGTGACTCTTCTGACGCCCTACGTCATTTTGACAATTTCCAGTTTCCTGGTCCCAACTGCCTCCTCTTCACTATGGACGTCCAATCGCTCTACACCTCCATCCCCCACCAGCATGGTTTGAGGGCTCTCCGCTTTTTCCTGCAACAGAGGCCCAACCAGTCCCCATCCACCACCACCCTCCTCCGCCTGGCTGAACTTGTTCTCACATTGAACAACTTCTCCTTCAACTCCACGCACTTCCTTCAAGTAAAAGGTGTCGCTATGGGTACCCGCATGGGTCCTAGTTATGCCTGTCTTTTTGTGGGATATGTCGAGCATTCTTTGTTCCAGTCCTACTCAGGCCCCCTCCCCCAACTCTTTTTCCAGTACATTGATGACTGTATCGGTGCCGTTTCCTGCTCCCGTCCCGAACTGGAAAATTTATCAACTTTGCTTCCAATTTCCGCCCTTCTCTCACCTTTACATGGTCCATCTCTGACACTTCCCTTCCCTTCCTCGACTTCTCTGTCTCCATCTCTGGAGATAGGTTGTCTACTAATATCCATTATAAGCCCACCGACTCACACAGCTACCTCGACTACACTTCTTCACACCCTACCTCCTGTAAGGACTCCATTCCATTCTCCCAGTTTCTCCGCCTCCGACGCATTTGCTCTGATGATGCTACCTTCCATGACGGTGCTTCTGATATAACCTCCTTTTTCCTCAACCGAGGATTTCCCCCCACTGTGGTTGACAGGGCCCTCAACCGTGTCCGGCCCATTCCCCGCACCTCTACCCTCACCCCTTCCCCTCCCTCCCAGAACCGTGACAGGGTTCCCCTTGTTCTCACTTTTCACCCCGTCAGCCTCCATATCCAAAGGATCATCCTCCGCCATTTCCGCCACCTCCAGCATGATGCCACTACCAGTCGCATCTTCCCCTCCCTTCCCCTGTCAGCATTCCGAAGGGATCGTTCCCTCCGCGACACCCTGGTCCACTCCTCCCTTACCCCCAGAACCTCGTCCCCGTCCCATGGCACCTTCCCCTGCAATCGCAGGAGGTGTAATACCTGCCCATTTACCTCCTCTTTCCTCACTATCCCAGGCCCCAAACACTCCTTTCAGGTGAAGCAGCGATTTACTTGTACTTCTTTCAATGTAGTATACTGTATTCGCAGCTCACAGTGTGGTCTCCTCTACATTGGGGAGACCAAATGCAGACTGGGTGACCGCTTTGCGGAACATCTCCGCTCAGTCCGCAAGCAGGACCCTGAGCTTCCAGTTGCTTGCCATTTCAACACTCCCCCCTGCTCTCATGCTCACATCTCTGTCCTGGGATTGCTGCAGTGTTCCAGTGAACATCAACGCAAGCTCGAGGAACAGCATCTCATCTACCGATTCGGCACACTACAGCCTGCTGGACTGAACATTGAGTTCAATAATTTCAGAGCATGACAGCCCCCCATTTTACTTTCATTTTTAGTTATTTTTTCTTCCTTTTTTTTTACATTCTTTTTTACAATCTTTTTTTTGCATATATTTCATTTCATCTTAGTTTGTTCAGTTTGCTTACCCACTGTTTTTTTCAAGTTTGTACTTGCTGCTGTTCAATATTCAGTGTATTAACACCTAATCTGTACTAATGCTTTGTCTTTCAACACACCATTAACATATTGCTTGCCTTTGCTCCGTGACCTTTTGGTCAGCTATGTGGCCTGGTCCAATCTAGACCTCCTTTGTTATCTCTTGCCCCACCCCCACCTCACTTGCTTCTAACCTGTGACTTGTCTAATATTTGTCAGTTCCGAAGAAGGGTCACTGACCCGAAACGTTAACTCTGCTTCTCTTTCCACAGATGCTGCCAGACCTGCTGAGTGGTTCCAGCATTTCTTGTTTTTCTTTCAGATTTCCAGCATCCGCAGTATTTAGCTTTTATTACACCATTAACATATTTTTTGCCTTTGCTCCATGACCTTCTGGTCGGTTATTCTCTGTGACCTTGTCCTAGCTGCACGTCTTGCTTTTATTATAGAAATCAGAGAGTTTTTCACAATTTAATTATGGTAAAAGAAAAAAAGAAAACTTAATTATGATAGCTGAAGCAAAATGTTAATGACCATGAATACAGATTGATAAAGGCAAAAGTTTTTATTCCCATGTAATTTGGATTTGTATCCTTACTTTGAGATCTTGAAAACATAAACCGCATAGAGGAGCAATACTTGAATATGGTCTTTGTGACTAGAACCAACCATGGCATTGAGTTAACAATAACAAAGATTACAGGATTGAAAATTGAGTCCCGTCAAGTTGCTTCACACTTTTATAGCAGAAGATAGGTAGTGTCTTTGTGTAACGCTTCTAATCTAACGGTATATTGGTATATAATTTGCCATAATTACACAGTTTCTAAGGTGTTATAAATAGTGTCACAATGCAGTGACAACACTGCATGAGACATCGATGGACTGCCGTGATGACTTATAAACATGATCATTCCAAGTATGTGTGCATCTGTCACCATTTAATAGCTGAAATTGTGTGAATCACTTCTGGTAGACTCAGGACAGAACCAGAATCATCCTGGATTTTCTGCTTCAGAGACATAACAGTAATGAAAAAATGACAGAAATTCATCTGAGGATTTTCCCTTCACAGAGGCAAATCAAATCTAAACTGCTGTTTCCCTTCATGCTATATGCAATGCAGATAGAGCAGAACATGGGCCTGAAGTAAAATAAATGTCAACACTTTGGAACAACTTCATCTCGTTACCATAAAAGTGTTCTATGGTGTTAGTTTTGTAGCACTGTAAACGTGATAGCTAACTTTGAGGCAGTCTGTCACAAACATATTCTGCTTTTGTCTAACTTTCTGAGTTACATGATTGCCTTCCCTTTAAATGACTGCAGAAACCAGTTTAGCCTCAAACAGAATAGGCTCCTGCCTATTCAAGAAAACACTGGAAAAAAATCACCAGGACAAAAAAAAAGGAGAATGAAAACATTCGTTTACAGAACCGAATATCTAATTTTCTTCAAATCCGAGATCAGATCATGATTATTAAAGCCCATTTGTGTAAGAAAAGAGTAGCAGCTGTACAAGAAGCTAATTCAGCCTGCATCTTATCACACTGACACTGTAACTGAATCCTTGGCAGCTTCTGATTTTGGTCTTGCTTAGTTTATGTAAGCATCCAGCTAGGTCTGTCCTCATTCACAGAATGGACAGGATGTGCAATACCAAAATTTATTGAGGTTTCACACGAGTTTACTTGATTTGCCTGCTATCACCACAGCTGTGAATTTTGAAATTTTCTTTATGTTTTACTTGTGCTCGCCACAGGGGATTTCTTTGCCCCTCTCCTGAACATTAGTGCTACTTAACAATCACTAACTAAGAAGACAGGACTCTACTAGCACTATGTTATAATCAAGCTTTTGGATAGTATGCAAGAATGCTTGACTTCCATTTGGTCCTTGAAATGCTGTGGGGCATTTTTCTACATTATACAGTCAGTGATAAGATCAGGGACTTTGGAGTTACTGCAGATCTCACAAGCTTGTCTGCAGTTATAATTCAAAGTAAAAGATAAATATACTTCAGTCCTCAATATACTCTTTTTAATAGAAGCAACATTTGCACATCGGTAATATCAGAACCAGTTGCTCAGGCAGCCATTATAGACAAGTCAAAAAAAAAATACTATGGATGTTGGAAAACTGAAATAAAAGCAGACAATGCTAGAAATACTCAGTATATCTGGCAGCAGCTGTGGAGACAGAAACAGAGTTAATGGGCTAGATTTTACCATGCCCTCGACGTTGGTCTCCGTGGCTGGAGGAGGGGGGCGGGTGCTGAAGATAGGTCTGGAAGAGGTCCCCAACGCATACGTCAATGCCTGGAGGGCCCAGCCCAATCCTCCCAGTGGCGGTGAGGCTCTGTGGCGGCACTCCCTCCACCCCCCCCAACCGTCGCTGGCTGACGAGACCTCAATTAAAATATTCAAATGAATAAAATGAATAAATTTACATAGACTTACCTGCAATCTTGAGGGCCTGCTACAATCGCTGGCGTGGCTGCCGGCACTCTGCGCCTTCAATTCCCTAATCAGGGAAAGGCGTCGTGACACTGGTGGGGAGGGGGGAGGAGGTATGATTTTCAGTACAGTTGGGGAGGGGGGGGAAATGGGGTCAAATACATGTAATGGGTGTGAAGGATGGTGCGAAGGGGTTGAACTTCAAACTTTGTGCAATCTGGGGGGGTTATTGGGGGAAGGTCACATTTAAAAGTTAAGTATTTTGGGCGAAGGGCAAATAGTTATTGTAATTGTTATTGGGGGTGTGAAAGGGGCATTTGAAATTTACTTATTTAATTTTGAGGGGGTATGTTTTCAAAAAATTTAAATTGGGCGGCAGGGCTGGCTGCCCTTTAAAAACGGTGCCAGCGTACAGGCCGATGATGCCTTGACTGGGGACTTGCAGCCCGCCCCCTCCATGAGATTGGAAAGGGCAGGCCGACCCGGCTATATAAATGAGCCGCCACGCTTGAGATCGCAGTTGTTCTTTGGCGTGCAGGCTGCCATTTTTTCAGCTTGCTGCTGACATCGGCAGCGGGCTCTTAAAATCCAGCCCAGTGTTTCAGGCCAATGCCCTTTCATCAGAACTGGAAAAAGTTAGAGATGTAACAGGTTTTAAGCAAGTTAAGAGGCAGGGAAAGAGGGATGGGGGAAAGAACAAGAGGGGAGATCTGTGATACGATGCCAGGCAGGAGAGATTAAATGACAGAAAGGATGATGTTGCAAGTCAAAAGGGGTGGTAATGGGACAAGAAAGGGAACAAAAGATTGGTAACAGAGGAGTTGTAAATTACAACAAAATCATTATGAGTAACTGGCCATCTAAAAAAAATGCGAACAGTTTTTATGATTTGAAATTGTTGAACTAAATGCTGAGTATACAAAACTGTAAAATGCCTAATTGAAACACCTCCATTCATCTGCATAAGTGATGCCAGAGGACTGGAGGACAGCTAATGTTGTACCATTGTTAACAAAGGGAGAAAGAGATATACTGGGTAATTATCGGCCAGTCAGCCTCCTTTAAATTGATCTCAATAAGGCTCTCAATGAGCCTGATTGGCTCCCCACTGTATGCGGACGGGTAGCACTGCCGATCTCGCTTCCATAAAGACAGCCTAAAGGTGGGATGGAGCCAGAGAACCGGCATGCCAGCTGGCGGGGCTATTTTTATCTGCCACCCACCTCCATTCCCATTCCAGTGGGAGTAGAAAATCCAGCCCTTAGTCTCAGACTTCCAGGTCAAAATGGGGGACACCGATGCCATTGCCTTCGGCCCCCAGCCATAAACTCCGCTCCTTCTCCACAGACTTCCCCACTGCCACCTCCCCCCCACTTCAATTACTGACACACACTGTGTTAGACTGTTCACGACCTTGGAATGTTGTTCGACCCTGAGCTAAGTTTATAGTTTCAATCTTCTCCATAAACAAGACCGCCAACCCTACTTAAACACTCAACCATGCTTTCAGGTTAAGCTCTGCTGTTCATGTTTTGTCTTTGCTGACCAACAGACGGCGTTCACACCTCTAATTTATAAGGGAAAAAGCTGGCAGGAAGTGCATAGAGATTCAGGTTTTAACATATTATAAATAGATAAATTCCATGGCTCTTTTGTTCGGTTACTATGAACTCGTTTCTTTCTTCAGTCAGTCAGGAGGGTGGGCTCAACACTACCAGCGTCACTGGAAGTTTGACAATCAGGATGCCTTTTGCAAGTGGACAGCAAGTACTCTTGCAAATCCCATCTTTTGATTAAGTTTTAAATATAAGTTTGGATTCATATTCAGGCACTCTGAATGGGAATCCAGCACTCTATCACGGGGGCTATTGAATGTCAGAGGCTGAGAATTCTGCGGTGAGTAAACCGCCAACCCCACCCCGCCCCCACTCCCCCCACACCCCCCTCCTGTCTCCCCATTGCCTGTCCACCATCTACAAGGCACAAGTCAGGAATGTGATGGAATACACTCTGCTTGCCTGGTGCAGCTCCAACAACACTAAAGAAACTCCACACCATCCAGGACAAAGCAGCCCGCTTGCACGGAACCCTATCAACAAGCATTCACTCCCTCCAACACCAGCGCACAGTGGCAGCAGTGTGTATCATCTACAAGATGTACTGCAACAACACACCAAGGTTCCTGCGACAGCACCTTCCAAACCTGCGAACTTTACCACCTACAAGGACAAGGGCATCAGATGCATGGGAACACCACCATCTGCAAGTTCCCCTCCAAGTCACACTCCATCCTGACTTGGAACTATATCACTGTTGCTTCACTGTTGCTGGGTCAAAATCCTGGAACTCCCTTCCTAACAGTACTGTGGGTGTGCCTACGGTTCAAGAAGGCAGCTCACCACTACCTTCTCAAGGGCAATTAGGGATGGGCAATAAATGCTGGCCTAGCCAGCGATGCCCACATCCCATGAACAAATAAAAACAAATGTCTCAATGTACTGTTGTTTTCATATACTTCTAATGTTGGTTTGATCTTTTTTACTATAATCTTTCTCGGGGTGATGCTAGGGGCCGAAATGTTTTTTTTTTAAAAGGAATATGCCAGGATAAAGCTTCAAATAGGTTTATCATCAAAGTATTTATGAGAAAATTTCCAATCCCTATATCCAATTCAAAAAACTAAATTTAAAAAAAAACTATGGTCACTGGCATCTACATCAAGAATCCTTTATTTTTGGTGCTTTCAAGGTAGTGGCACAGAAACATAAAATTGCCTGGATTTTGCAGTTGTAATGAAAGTAAAACTGCCAGCATTTGCCATCCTTACATCTGTGAAACTGACAGCAACTTTTGACATCTGCCAATGTGCAGTTAAACATGGAAATCCAAATGCTGCTATTCGTGAATCACTGCTCCTCCATAGGGTATGCTGTTGAAGTGCCCACTCATAGAAATCTTTTGAAATCCCTTGAATTGACGTGAACTTTTATTTTTACGCTATTGGCCTCACTGTAAAAACCTTTGAAAAAGTTATGCCTTGTTGAATGAGGTGTTACTGTATTTTCAATGGCGCACTGAGATCATAATTACTGCTGCACAACCTCTCTGTCCCTGATAAACTAATTTTATATTTGTGCAATGTCAAACTTCTCCATTATGATAAAAATTCTATTGGTTTTTAACAATTTTTTTTAAACTTTATGATATTTCAGCTTCTACCTTAATCCCATGTGTATGTTCTAATCTTTATTTTGCTCTCTGTGAAATGAATAAAACGTGAAGGATAACAAGTGCATTTTGCTTCTCGGTTTGCTGTCTGTGAGAATATTTCAACATAATTGGCTGCTTAGCTGCTTGATAACACTGCTGTTGCTGGATGCCAGAGATCTCTATAGTTGATAGTTGATGCCAGAATCAAATTAATATCGGGAAAGGTAAAATTTATGCCACAGAAAATGTTGTGTCTTTGAGAGCAGCCTTTTTCATCGCTGACCACAAAATCTGGGCCAATGTTTTCATTGAAGTTTCAGCTGCAGCACTCTTTGGAGCTCCCTGCTCTTCATTGCAGCAGTGTGTGCAGGAGAGGGCAAAGGATCCTGGCAGCCAAGGAAAAGTGAAGGAATGTCATATTTAGAAACATTTTTAATTGAAGTGTATTTAACCAACAAAAACCATTGTAGAAATGTATGTTGGGAGTATTTTCCTTCATTGGGATGTGAGTGCGTGTAATCTAAAATTCTTACTCCTGTGTCTCTCCCAACTTGTTGTTACTTAAGTTCTGACTGCGAAGAATAATCTCTGCAGCTATTGGAAACTGACACTTTGAAAATACGGATGAACTCCACTGAAGCCACCAGTCACAGATTATCTGCATGAACAATAATAACATTTGCTATCATTTGTGCTGCACTTTCTGAACAGTACCTGCGTTTTACAAACCAGTAGTAGGTAGATTTTGCGGTCTTTTTCCCCAGTACTGGTTGATAAAGTAATTGTGCTTCCTGGCAGATAAAATTGTCAGCAGCAGGTTATGACCCTCCCCCGCCTCCCCCAACCTCGCCACCCACCACCCCTGATAAAATGTCCCCCGCTCAGTACAGATGAACAGTCTGGACTCCTGAAAAATAAAACAGAAGCTGTGGCAGTCATAGGAAGTGAATGCACAATTTATCATCTCCTGACCCAAACAATAAAGTCAATAATGGCCTCTCTTAAAAGCCATGGCAAGGAAGCAGCTTTTCAGCTGAAAGCACTGTTGTTGAGCATCAGACATCATTCTCAAAAGAAAAAGTCAAATACTCCGCTAAGGGAGTATCAGGAGTTAAATTGAAAGGCAGGCCCTCCCAGGTAATAACATCAGGATTAATACCCATGTCATGCACAAATTGGCATAGTGACGAACAGATGATTAAACTAAGAGTGGTGTATATTACCTCCAATCCCATAAGCCATTATCTTGTATGGCACCTTATCAAATATCTTCTAAAAATCCAAATATACTACATCCACTGGAACCCCTTGCCATTTGCAACCTCAAAAATACTAACATATTTGTTCATAAAATCATGTTGACTCTTCATAATCATACTAGGATTTTCTAAGTGCCCTGTTTTCACATATTTATTGATAGGTTCTAGCCTTTTCCCCACTACTGATGTCAGGCAAACTCGCCTATAGTTCCCTGTTTTTTCTCTCTCTCCTATTATGAACAGAGGGATTACATTTGCTACCTTCCAATCCACAGGAGCTGGTATAGAATCTAGGGTATGCTGGAAGATCAAATCAATTCATCAACTATCTCTGCAGCCACTTCTTTTAAAACCCTAAGGTGTAGGCCATTAGGTCCAGGGATTTGTTGGGTTTTAGTCCCATTAATTTCTCCAGTACGTTTTCTTTACTAATATTATTTACATTAAGTTAATCATTCTCATTAGGCCATTTGGTTCCCCATATTTTCCGGTACTTTTTGTGTATTTAACTACGAACGCTGTTTAACGTTTCTGCCATTTTCTTATTCCCCATTATAGTTTTTCGTGTCTTTGCCTAAGGGACCTGTGTTTACATGTGCTAATCTCTTCATTTTACACATTTGTAAAAGCTCTTACAATCTGTTTATAATATTTCCTGCTAGTTTACTCTCACATTCTATTTTCTCCCTCTTTATCAATTTCTTGGTCATCCTTTGCTGATTTTTAAAACCCTCCCAATACTCAGACTTACTCAGACATTTGGGAAAATTTTAAGCCTGTTCTTTTAATCTAACAGTAGTGTTAACTTCTCTAATTAGTCATGGCAGTATCACCTTTCCAGAAGAGTTTTTATTCCTCAAGGGAATGTACATTTGTTGAGAATTATGAACTATTTCTTTACACGGTTGTCATTGCTTATTTAGTCATAACTTTTAATCTAATTTCCTAAATGAACTCACCCCCATACCTCTGTGATTGGCTATAGCTAAATTTATGGCCTTATTTTTGCACTTAACCACATCACTCTCAAACTTAATATGAAATTCTATTATATTATGATCACTCTTCCACAGAGGATCCTTCACCATAAAATTACTAATTAACCTTGACTCATTGCACAATACTAGATCTAAAATAGTCAGTTCCCTAGCTGATTCCTTGATATATTGTTCTGGAAAGTCAAATTGCTTAGATGCCTTCAAAAGTAAACTAGACAAGTATCTGAGTACATGAGAGGAAAGGGAAGAGAATAGAAAGATACACTGAAACAACTGACAAGATAGAAGATAGAATGGGTGAAGGTTCGTGTCGGAGGAGAGCCTGCCTCCGCCGGGGCTGGAAGCCACTCAGCAATTTTACATGGCCCAGCCCCTTAATTGGCCTTGGTTGGCAGTAAGTCCCACTTCCAAGAGCTGCTGGCCAATCAGAGGGCTTGCAGCTCCTCAGTCCCAGCAGCACCACCGAGAACGATGGCCACAGTTGGGACTGTACCTAGCCAGAACGAGCAACAATGAAGGAGGCCCCGGAAAAGGTGAGTGGGGAGGTCAAGCCTTGCCGGGAACAATTGGCTGGGCCCTGGTGTGGGGTTGGGAGTTGTAATGTAGGGCTGGGGGATTGTTTTAGGGGGTGCGGCCCCTATTTCTGGGGGTTCCTACATGGGACACAGGAATGGCACCCCCGCCTCCCACTCGATTTTATGCCCCCCCCCCCCCTACCTCCCAGCCTGCTCCCAGGGGGGTGTAAAATTCCAGCCTATTAGTGAGTGTGCTAAATGAATCCTTATCAAGGCCAGTATATGGAGGGAAGCAGTTATTCTCAGTACAACCTCTGAGAAAGACACCTCCTGTTTGAACTCTCTAGATTGACAGACAAATAAGAGAAAGTGCAAATGAGAGGGGCCATTCAACTCATCTAGATCATCCTTTAATAGAATTGGTCACTGCCATCAAGCCTCATATGCTTCATTTTTCATTTGGACTACTGCTGCATAACAGAATCAGACAGGACAAATTCTAACAAGAAAACAATTAAACATTAAAAAAAAGTAGAAAGCCAAAGAAAATCCCAACACAAGGCTCTGCATAACGGAAGGAGAAATTGATACTTGAATGGAAAAAAACAATTATTTGACCTCAACAAATGCAAACCAAACATCAACACTGTTGTAATTTCATATCAGTTTGTGGCTGATTTTGTATTGCTACTTTTTTCGAACAGTGATTCCATAGAATACCTTCAGTATTAGAGTCTAATAATGGAATCTATGAAATTTTCACAGTGCATCAATCCATGTCACTGCTGTCTAGTCTATTTAGATCAGCCACAGGGAAAAAAATAATTCCAACACTACAAATGCAATCATTGATTTTTCTCTTTCCGAAGTGAAAACTGTCTTCTGTGTAATAACTTGTCAGTAAAAATATGACCTGCCTAGGATTAAAGAAGATTAAAAAGAGCCCAAAATGTTAACCCATTTCCCTGGGGGAAACTGCCATGCAATGCAATGCCAGCTCCAGTCCCTACCCTGAATGCACTAAACCACGACTCATAATTAATTCACTTTATTCATTCCAACGTTAATCAAAGGAGAATGCATTTTTGTCTTATCTATTACTTTATGCACAAATAATTACAGCTCTGATCTTCCCTCCTGAGTAGGATTTAATGATTATTGAAGTAAAATGGGTGTGTGGGGCATAATTAGTATCACACACAGCTGTCAAGTGAATAAATGCATGCAATGTGCTCCTCTTCAGGCTCATTAAAAAGCAAACTTATGACTTGACCCATTCAGAGGGCCATTTACACAAAGAAGCAGGATTCCACGAGCAGGAAGAGGTAGAAAAAAAACCTTTCGCCATTGATAATCATCTCGTTCTCCTAATTGCGAAAGGCTGTGCTGATCTTCAATCCATGCTGTGCTTAAGGCTTCAGTAGTAAAGGCTGTTGGTAAATATGCAAAGCTTTGGCAACACAATTGGAAATCAATGCTTCGAGATTCAAAGCATCAAGTCATTTTTTTTTCTTAGTAATGGAACTGGCTTTTTTTTTTGCTATTTCACCCACACACTGAAGGTTCAACGGTATCTTTTGGGCCTCCTTATCTCGAGAGACAATGGATATGCGCCTGGAGGTGGTCAGTGGTTTGTGAAGCAGCGCCTGGAGTGGCTATAAAGGCCAATTCTGGAGTGACAGGCTCTTCCACAGGTGCTGCAGAGAAATTTGTTTGTCGGGGCTGTTGCACAGTTGGCTCTCCCCTTGCGCCTCTGTCTTTTTTCCTGCCAACTACTAAGTCTCTTCGACTCGGTATATAAATCACAAACTCACAAAGTATAAAAGGAAAATAGTGTGGATGCTGGAAATTTGAAATAAAAACAGAAAATGCTGGAAAACACTCCAGTCCCTCTCCACCTTATCTCTAACATCTCCCAGTTCTGATACAAGGTTATTGACCTGTAATGTTAACTCTGTTTCTCCAACCAGAGAGATGTCCTGCTGAATGTCCTCCAGCATTTTCTGTTTTTAACCCACCAAGTATGGACATCAGACACTCTTTTCCTCTACTTAATAGCTGAACATTGACAAAAAAAAGTTTATAACTGAACTTTCAATCAATAGTACTCACTGTAATTTACAGATTGAGGACCCCCCATTCATTTATGGTTTTGTGCAGTGACCCAAGTGTGGTTTTCGGTGTATTTTCCAGAACAAGAGATTGAGGAATTTTAACAACTGAAACTGAACATAGTTGAAATCAAACTGAGACTTAAAACAAAACTGATACATATTTTTATAATCAGTTTACATATTAGTCATGTTGACTGCATTTTTATATAATTAAACATAACGCAAGGTGAACAAATGTTCCATTAGTGTTCACTCACAATGAACAATTCTTGGTGCAGAAAACGAAAAGGCCGATTTTGCTGTTAAAAATTATTTACATAACTGCGTTACATAAAGAGGACAAAATTATTTATTTACCTACAAGCAGTGGTTTCAGAAGCTAATAGAAATACAGCTAGTTCACCAACGCCGAGTGCATCTCTCATAGATTTCTTTCTAAATTCTTGTAGCAGCTCTCCCCAAAGTCTGCAATATTGCCTGCTACTCACTGTAACCAATACAATGAGAGATCTGATATATAATTTAAATATATTAAAAGTTTTCCTTATATTGTCCACCTCCTGCAAGCACTGCAGTTTTCTCCTGTCACACTTCAGTAACTGCATATCAGGAATAATAGGCAACACAACTTACTCCAGGAATGGAATAATAACAAAAAATGCTGGAAATACTCAGCAGGTCTGGCAGCATCTGTGGAGAGAGAAGCAAAGTTAACATTTCAGGTCTGATGAAAGGACACTGACCTGAAACGTTAACTCTGCTTCTCTCGCCACAGGTCCTGCCAGACCTGCTGAGTATTTCCAGCATTTTCTGTTTTTATTTCAGAGTTCCAGCATCTGTAGTATTTTGCTTTTATTATTCCAGGATTTCTGTTGGATTACCCTTCTGTGACATGCCTTTGGACATTTTCCTACAATAAAGCCACCATATAAATTCAAGTCGTTGTTGTTCAAGTTGTTAGATGAATGATCCTTAAGAGAGACTGAAGAGTCTTAGTAGGCTAAACGCTCAACATATCCAACTAGTGCAGAGTAGCAATGAACAAAGCCAATATCACCAGAATAGAATGCAAAACAGAGGAATGTATGATCAAACTGGACTATATTCTGGCCAGCCAACACCTTGAAAACCATGTCCAATTCTGATCATCAAGACAAGGGAAATATTCAAACAGTAGAGTGCTCAGATGGGCCATGAGGCTGATCCGTACTGTCAGAGGTTTATGTTGTCTAAAATGATTGAGCATAGTTGGACTTTTCTGCCTTGAAAGGAGTTATCCAAGAGATGAACTTATATAAGTAAAAAATATAGCTAACGATCTGGAAAAAATGTGAAAATTACTTCACAGTAAATTGCGTGTAAAGGACAAAAGGACACAGGCTCAGGTTAGCAACAGATAGATTCAGGATCGATATCGGCAAGTTCTCTTTCACACAAAGAGTGATTAATGCATGGAATGGACTTCAGATTGAGTAAGAGGTAAAAATCCTGCAATCATTTAAGAACCAATTGGATGCTGCAATGGGGGGGGACTATTCAGAATTTCTGCGTGAATGAACTACTAAAGGTTGATTACTCTCCATCATCTGCAATTATCTTGTGATCTTGACGAAGGCCCTGGGACTTCTGTTATTAAAATGGTTACATACAGCATGTAGTTCCCCTACCTTACAGGAAGGTCACATTACACATTCACACCTGGGAATGATAAAGTTGCAGAGTATGTATATGAATACTCAACATTATAATTCCCATTCAGCCTCCTGAAACCAGGTGGCACTATGTTTCATAGCTCTACATGCTTCACAAATCTGACTGGATTATTCCTTGCTTACCAATGTAGTGATCCAACAATGTAGTGTTGCCTTTCTCTCCTTCCTGTCATCTTTGCTGCCTTGGCTGTCATTTTGGGCTTCAGTCACTGATTCCTGGTCTCGCCTTGGATCTTGGGAGCTGCTTTCCAGCTCTAGTGCCCTCACTCCCTCGGGCTACTGAGCTTCAGCTGCTCCTTTGAATCTTAGGTATTCACCCTACTAGCTCATCCTTAGTTTCCACCACTGAATTATGAAAACAGAATTTTAATTTTTGAAGCTGTCATCATCAATGTATTTGCCAAATATACCGAAACTGGTAAAGAAGAGGCGTCATAGTGTAGGTAGGGACAGTAGAATGCTTTCAGGCGAGGTGATGTACTATTCTGCTGTGGTCTGCCATTGTCTTGTTTCTAAACACCGCAAAATTGCCTCAGTAAAATGATTGCTCTCCTGTGTGATGATCCACTATAATGCAAACAAATACAAGCTATTGCTCGTCAACAAAACGAATGCAAGTTATTTATTGTGAAACAGTTAAAAGGTAGATATTTTGTCTGTTCCTATTGAAGAGTACAATGTACTAATTATGTCCCAGTAGAAAGTCAATGAAGTGACATAATTAGTGAGATAAGAAACAAGAACAATGCAATCAGCATACTGGGGGATGTGTATGATTTGCAAAGTCCTTAGTTAGTTCAAGTTGGATGTCAGGCAGGACCCTTTGAGTGGCAGGCAGTTTATATGAAACACTATTATAAGGGAGCTGCAAGTTGAGCTATAGGTTCTCATCATTCTTGAGGTTATGAATAGAGGGAGTTTATAACAAGGATAGTATTGCTATTACTGAAAGGATTCAAGATATATACATAAAGATAGAAGTTACTTTTATATAGCACCTTTCAGGGCCTCAGAACATCCCAACAAGCTTCACAGCCAATGACATACTGTTATAGCCATTTTCATAATGTAGGAAAATATGGCATTAATTTGTGCATATACGTGCCCATACACATTTTACTCACAAGTATACATGTGCTACCAAGAAGTGAGTGACAAGGCAGCAGTTCCAGCTCAGCTTTAGAAAATGTCAGAAAACACAAGTACTAAGTTTCAAATGAAATTATTCTACCACATTTCTTTGTACTTCTGTGTAATTTCCAGTATCTACACTGTTATGAACGCCGGACATTGTAACCTGATGATGTTTTAAAAACTGTGATCTTTAAAAGTTTAAGATGGAGTCATAGAAGTCTGGTGACCTCACATCAACTCTGCTGAAAGACAAGACAGGGATCTTGCTTACCAGGACAACAAAGAGCCCAGATCAAAGACATTTTTGAAAAGCACAGACTGCAGGGGTATAACACCTGTTCCAATCACCTGGTTCCTGGTTTGTAGTAATGTTTTAGAGGTAACTTTTAATTTAGGAATTGAACTTTTTTTTAAATGCAAGACAAATGAAAACACCTGATTTGAGAATCTGGCAAACAAACCTAGGGTGGTTACAAATCAAAGGGTGTCGCATGTTTATTTAGTAAGGTCATAATGGGAAGTGTGAAGACTCTACACAATGGGAACCTCTCTGAACTTCTTGATGGAGATAGTGTGTCTGCAGTCATCTCTATCAGGGATTTGAATTATTCATATGTTTTCCCAGAACAAAGAGAAGATTTGGAATTGGAAATAATTAGTTTAAACTGCTATCTGGGACATCCCATATGTACCACATGCTGTGGAGATAGATGATGCAGGGCATACCTGTTGGATTTCTGATCTGTGTGCTTGCTGACACAGTCAGTTAGTAGGGTTTTGGACAAGCAGTTGGCTTTTGAAAAGCTATTGGCTTCAAACAAGCAGATGACTTGTAGTATATATAAATGATTTGGAGGAAAATGTAGCTGGTCTGATTAGTAAGCTTGCGGACGACACAAAGGTTGGTGGAGTTGCGGATAATGATGAGGATTGTCAGAGCATACAGCAGGATATAGATCGGTTGGAGACTTGGGCGGAGAAATGGCAGATGGAGTTTAATCCGGACAAATGTGAGGTAATGCATTTTGGAAGGTCTAATGCAGGTGGGAGGTATACAGTAAATGGCAGAACCCTTAGGAGTATTGACAGGCAGAGAGATCTGGGCGTACAGGTCCACAGGTCACTGAAAGTGGCAAAGCAGGTGGATAAGGTAGTCAAGAAGGCATACGGCATGCTTGCCTTCATCGGTCGGGGCATAGAGTATAAAAATTGGCAAATCATGTTGCAGCTGTACAGAACCTTAGTTAGGCCACACTTAGAATATTGCGTGCCATTCTGGTCGCCACACTACCAGAAGGACGTGGAGGCTTTGGAGAGGGTACAGAGGAGGTTTACCAGGATGTTGCCTGGTCTGGAGGGCATTAGATATGAGGAAAGGTTGGAAAAACTCGGATTGTTTTCACTGGAACGACGGAGGTGGAGGGGCGACTTGATAGAGGTTTACAAAGTTATGAGTGGCATGGACAGAGTGGATAGTCAGAAGCTTTTTCCTAGGTGGAAGAGTCAGTCACTAGGGGACATAGATTTAAGGTGCGAGGTGCGAGGGGCAAAGTTTAGAGGGGATGTGCGAGGTAAGTTTTTTTACACAGGGTGGTGAGTGCCTGGAACTTGCTGCCAGGGGAGGTGGTGGAAGCAGATACGATAGCAATGTTTAAGAGACATCTTGACAAATACATGAATAGGAAGGGAATAGAGGGATATGGGCCCCGGAAGTGCAGAAGGTGTTAATTTAAGCAGGCATCAAGATCGGCGCAAGCTTGGAGGGCCGAATGGCCTGTTCCTGTGCTGTACTGTTCTTTGTTCTTTGACTTTTGGAAGTCAGTTGGACTCAGCAACAAAGAGGCCATTGGGAATCAGGGGTGTTTCTGTTTTGAGTAAGGTCCATGTTTAAGCTGGGAAGCCCTGATGCAGGAGATCTAATACCTCAGAAGATAGCTAAGGAATTAAAGAAATCGAAGTGAATTCATAAGAATTGTGGTACACTTTGGATTGGTCACATGAGAAGTGAACAAACCGTCAAGATCCTGTAATGTATAGGGGAATTCTTGGGATCGAACTGACAGTCAAATCGGAATGTTCTGTTGAGATTTAGAGTTTGAAATATCTGCTTCATGTTCTGTTAAGATTGTAGGTTTAGAATATAAGTGTTTCCAAATTGTAGTGTCAAGTTAGTAGTGTTTTGCTTTGCTTAACTCTTTTCATTTAAAATGTGAAATCTTGTGGCGTAATTCTTTCAGTAATCACTGGGAATTCGACTTTCTCTTTTTAAAAGTTAATGGTCCCTATTGGGATCGTAACACACCTGAAGAACAACAGGTTTCACCCTCCCAGACTTTCAGATTGTAAACAAGAAGTCAATGGTTTTGAAAATGTAAATACAAATGGCAGTTGCTAACATTTGGAAACAATGGAAAGCTTTGGTAGCTCTGCTGTAGCCAGATTTGTGGACATTGCATATTGGAAAAAGACAATTGGCTATTGACTTTCAATTTGAGATAAATTCAACAGATTTTCAGAAGGCAGGCAGGCTGTAAGGAAGAAGATGAGCGGTGGCAGCCTCAGAGAGGAGAGAGAGGGAACACCTACTCTCAGAAACTGATACAGCGAAAGGCTGCAAAGACTTGAATCTGTTTTGAAAGTTGAGGTTTGTGGAGAAGTAAAGCACCAACAGGATCACCAGAGATTGCCTTATTCGTGGAGGTCTAGGTCAAAAGTGCTCAGTGAAGTGTGTGAAGAGGACATTGACTTTGAGAAAGGTCTGGGAGATCCAACCCATTGCAACTGGAAGGAGTTTGGGACTTTTAACTGCAATGGTTTACCATCAAGGAGGACTGTGTAACATATAAGTATGGTGTGAGGTTTTCAAGTGTTTTTATAAGTGAAGAAAGTACCTTTTGTTGTAATTTGGGGCATCAACTACTTACAAAGTGCTATTTAGTTAATGGGGATTTCTTTTAGTTTAGTTGTTACAATGAAAGTCTTAAAATGTGAAGTCTTGTGATGTCATGCTTTAAATTGGTCTGCGAGTTCATATCTCTTGTTTTAACGTTAACAGTTTCACTGAGGTTGTAACATGCACTGTTACCTTACAACTTTGGGATGAATTTTACACCACCCCGGTGGGCCAGATAGTAGCGTAGTGGCGGTGTAAAATTAAGAGGGAGGCTCTGGGAGGCCTTCCCGCCCCACTCCCGCCTCCAGCCAATTTTACACCGGTCGGGGAGAGGGGGGCGCAAAAATGGCCCGCCCGGCCCTGGCCAATCGAGGCTCTTAAGTGGCCACTTAATGGCCACTTGAGCGCCCTCGCCCGCCTCCACGGGTATTTTACCCATGGCAAGCTGGCATGCTAGGGGCATGAAAGGCTGCCCAGCGATAACTGCTGGCCTTTCCGTGCCCCGGGGGAGGGGGGGGTGCCATGGAAGTCAGGCACAGGGTGCCCGATTGAGGGCCTCCCCCGCCCACAACCCACCGCTGGGACCCAAGACGCCACCCCACCCCACCCCCCCCCAAAATGACCACCCTTGCCTCGCCGGCACAACCGATCACCGCACCGCCCCCCCCCCCCCCCCCCAAGGCAAGGCAACTCCAACTTACCTGCTGTCCCGGCTCCATGGCATCCTCCTCGGTCAGCTGGGCTGCAGTACCAGCAGTGGCCACTGTAAAATGCGGGTTGGATCCCCAGGCTAGGCAGAAGTGGGTTCGCCACTGAATTTTATGTCGGTGGCAAAGTCCTGTCTGCCTAAGGTAAAATTCAGCCTTTGGGCGTTTCAAACACAAAACAAGAACATAACGCATGAGCTACTTCCGGAATTGCAGGTAGAAATTTTGCAAGCCGGCATTCTAGTTACCTTAGAAAATATAAACAATATTTACAGAAAGTGTTTTATTTTTGGTGGTGCTTTGGGATGGACAAATACAGGATTTGATACCCTAAGGAATCCAAATCACTTGATGCATTTACATTAATGTATCAAATTGAGAATATCAGGAAAGATTGCACATGGCATATATGAGAAATATTGAGGAAGTATTTGCTGCAAGACTGATGACAAAACTTTGAGCCAAAAGGTGGAGTAAATAATATTCAACTGTTAAGGCTCTGGTTAAGGATTTTTAAATAATATTTAACTGACAGCACATTCAGTATCCTTGGAGATGAAGCAAATTTGGTCCTTGAATAAAGTTGATCAGGAGGATTCTAGAAATGCTGGAACACAGGATGTGTTTGTCACTTGCATTGGAATAGGGATATTTCAGAAAGACTGACAGGTTTCCATGGGGATCATAGCTGGTAGTGTGGAAACGTATATGGGTCAGCTTTTGCTGACGTGCAGCCAAATAAACTGCTTAGCATAATGATTGTGGCATCCAAGTACTAATTTGGCAATGAATATTTACAAACACTATAGTTTGTTATTTCCAGTGTTTGTCCAGACTACTGTAGCTTTGTCCAGTTTAACAGCACTTTTTTTTCAGAACTGGCTTTGGTGTGTGTTTGGGGGGGTCAAGGGTGGGGGGTGGGGTGGTTGGTGGGTGGTACAATATAATAATTACTTTTGCAACTGTACCAGTCTGCTCGTGAAACAGTTCACACGACTGTTAGTGTAGGCAGGGAATAAGAGGTGTTTGTTTGTAGCCGTCCACTGCATCAAGCTCTTGGAAATCTGTATTTTTGGTGTGATATCAAAAGAGAGAGAATGCATATTTTTGCAGCATCTTTCGAGACCTCAGGACATCACAATGTGCTTTACAACCGATAACATACTTTTGAAGTGCAGTCACTGTTGTATTGTAGGATGAACGTGGCAGCCAATTTGCACATAGCAAGGCCCCACAGACAATGAGATAAATTGATCATAAAATCTATTTTGAGTTCCTAAGTTTGTGAAAGGCACCATATAGTACAAATCTTTCTTAAAACAAAGTACGTTTCTAGTGACAAATTGGGTGCAATGTCTCTAAATTTATCAAATAGTTTATGCTTTCATTCATTAAGGGCACTTTAAAGGTTTACGGTTTTGTGCTTTTTCTCTGCTATTCCATCTGCATCTTGTAGTAGTTCCAGGGTTACACCAGTACCAAGCATTGACACGAAAAAGGCAATATTAACAAGTGTCAGATCCTGAACTGATCTTCAAGCACACTAAAGCCAAGCCTTTTAGTAGACACTATCTGCAGTATAACTCCAGGTTGGTGCAAAGTCACATTTTAAAAGTACCCATGGAGCACAATGGACAGATTTTTAAAACTTTGAATTGAATATAGAATGTTGGGCATTTCCAAATGCTCTTTCATAGCATTAAAAGCGAGAAACCTGGTGATTGTAGAATTCTGTGCATGGACTGAGATTACCTGTGACTGATCCTACTGCATCCTGACAGATACGTCCAACAAAAGTTGGCAACTCTCGGCTTTGGGCAAGGAGCAGGTTGATGCTTGGAATAGGGACCCTTTGTCGGAACACATTGCTGTCTCGTACATATTTTTCATTTCTCTCATTATGCCTCCTATTGCCTCATGCTAATATCACTTCTGCTATTTAACCATCCTGTGTTCTCCACATTCAATTTGTGTTTTGTGCATGTGTCTGTTTTTTCCTTCCCTTTTCCCCTAGCTCTGTTCCTTTTTAAAAGTTGTTCATCTCTTTTTTTTAATATGTTCCAGGTCTGATGAAATGCCCACACCTGAAATATTGACTTTTCTGTTCTACTATTGCTGCTTGACCTATTGAGTGTTTCTAGCTTTTTCTGTCTTGTTACAGCTAAAAGAGACAACATTTCTCTTTGATGTGCCAAACTGCCATTATTTTAATATTAATTTCAACAGACATGTGCAATTTCAGAAATCAGTATAATTACGATGAAAATGCTACTTTTTCAAAACAAAACATTAGTTCAGCATCATTTGTCTAGAATCAATGTAAACTCAGAGCATAGCTACTGTGTACATGTGTGATTCCTTTCTCCAGTGTTTAAAATGGGATTCTATGATATACTGAACTTCTGGCGTTAGAATACACAGTGTCCATTCGAGAAATGCTGGAGCTCCTAAACAGTTCAGTAATATAACAAGTGACTAATAGGCAGCAACTTCCTCATCGACACAGAAGCAATGCAAATTTAAAAAGTGTAAAATACTGCCTAAGTACAATCCTGTCAATGGCCTAAGTTTCCAAGTCAGAAGAAAATAGCTCCTGTGCTGATTAAATGCTGAGGTAGTGCTGTTTAGGGGATTCACTAAGGTTTTTAACATTCTGCAATTAACTGAATAACCAGTATCACGTTTACCAAGGTAAAATTCCTCTTTAAGTAATATGATATAATATGCACTTCAAAAATGTATTTTTAAAATATTCAGTGTCAAGATCAGAAGGTATTTTGGTTTAGGAAAGCCATAGGTCCTTTGGTTGTATTAAATGGAGCAGCATTAGATTTTCATTGGCTCAGAATTTGCAGGGTTATTGATGGAGAACTGTCAGCATTCACCATCATTACCCTCTGAAACTGATTGCAACTTCAGGATTTAGTGCAAGCACAGGTTAACACAGATGTCCCGATGTTGCGGTCAGTTACTCACTGCTCCGACACAGGTTCACCCCGGACCAACCCCCACACCCACCACCACTGAGGTATAGTTGGGTTTTAAATAGTAATCTGAATAATAATTATTGCTGAACAACAATTTTATTTTTGTGGAATGTTGTTAGATGTCTCCATTATGCTAATTACTACATTTTAAAAACTAGATTTTTTAAATAATTATTTATTTTTAATGTTTAATTTTTGATATTTCAGCTTCGAGCTTAACCCCATGTGAATGTCCCAATCTTTATTTTGCTCTCTGTAAAATGTTTTAAAAGTGATTTATTCGTGCTTCTCATTTCCTGGTTGGCTGGCTGGCTGTGAGAATTCTTCAATGTGATTGTCTGTTTGGACAGCTTGATGACATCACTGCAGTTACAATCAATTGTACGTCGAGAGAGATAAAGTTCTTGCCACAGAGATCACTAGGTCTCTCAAAGAAGTTTTCTTTGAGGTCAGCGGTGAGTACCCTTGCTTTGCTGCTGACCACAGAATCTGGACCTTGTCATATGATGTTCCCTGAGTTTGTGGAGTCTTTGATGTCATCAGACTAGCGTTTTCAAATTCTTCAATGACAAAAGCAACTGATGAAAAGTGACACAACACACTGCATGACACAATGTCAGGTAGGACTTCCACCACTTTAGTATTTAATGATTATAATTATATCATCTCTTTAATATTGATCTTGCGAACCCTGGAGACCCCAACAATCCCATCATCATGATTATCACTCATATACTCATCGTGTTTAATGGCTTTTGAAACCATTATAACCCACTTAGTAAACACAGCTCTCGATATCACTTTACATCTAGTATGCCAGACCTGCATCCATCTCCTTAATGTTGCCAATCAAACCTGTTCAGTTACTGGAATAACTCTGGCCTGTTCTCGTAATCCTCCATCAGCAATACACTGGCAAAGAAAAATCGGAAAGAAGTTCAACTATGTAGGCTAATAATGAGATACAAGAACAAATTTTCTTTTATTAATATTACATCTAATGCTCAATTTGTTAATACGTTTAACTGTATTCTGAAACACACAAAGCTTTTTTAACTTAATAAAGCTACCCACCTCTTATAATGCAACTGAGTTTACTTACTCAAGAGTTTTTACACACTGTAGTGTATATAGAAAATGAGTGGGCAAAGACTCATTGAAACGCACATGGTTCTTAGCTGCCGAAATCAGGTACATGCATTGATGTCCAAGAACAAGTCAAGATCCATGAGCACCTTTGTATTAGTACACTATCCAGTAAAGTTAGGATTTTCAATTTAATCCAATTTGAGGCAGTTAATGCCTGGCACAAAAATTTTTGGTGGGATTCGATTTTTCACCCAATTGCTCAATGAATATGTGACCAGACTCTTGGCAATAAATACTGGTGAGAGTCTAGACATTTTAGAGATTCTAATAAGGTCTACACCAGTCAATCAATTATTGATTTTAATTGAATAGAACATCTGATTGTGAATCAAGTTGCCATGCGGCAGGATTCAATACAAGATAGGTAAACATACGCATTTGGTTAGTCAGCCCCTATGAGGATACCAACAACATTTTACAGTAATGAAATATAATTAAAACATATGTTTGTTTTTTCATAAATTAGCTAGGCTACAAACATATGCATTTGCAGTAAAAAAAATCTTCATAGCTCATTCAGTCAATGAAAGGCACTGAAACCTTTGAATCAACAAATACTAGTTTTTTCACTGGTGTGTGTATTCTTTTATGGAATAGAAATAGGTACTCATGTAGATCCTCTCAGGTGAACCTGCATATTTCAACACTGTTATCAATTGCAAACGAGATTAGATAAACATTGCAAGTATAAGGGAAATCTCAAATAACAAAAAACACTGTCCAGTCTTTATTACAATGCAAATGTTTGATCGATCAGACGCCAGCATCTTAATTTTTGTGTCACATTGCTACTTTCTGCTGTGCTTGAATGACAAGCATAAATTCTGCTAATTATGTCAGATGCCAGACAGGAAAACCTGCCAATTATCTGCTGATGTGTCATCAAACACAAGACAAAATGCTTCCATCAATCCTCAGCCAGCCTTTGCCTCACTAAACATGTGAAGTGCCATTTTAAAATAAAAAAGTTGGTGTCACTCATACCTGTACTGTATTTTCCAGTTGTTTGAGAATAAAGAATATTTTAAGTGCCAAGTGTTCTGTCACAAGAATAAAGTACAACCAACTCTATTTAAATACCTCAATTTCTGTCGAAAAATAAAGAGCCATTACATTCTTTCAAGTTAATGTAGATATATATGCATTTACTACAGTCACATCAGGTAGATACATCAACATATTGTACTGAATATATTGTACATTGACTTTTCTTTGTGAATTGCACTGGGCCAGAAATTGTAGCGTAAAAACTAAGTGGCAATGTCTGTTGAAATAATGGTCTTACTTACCGTAATCATCAAGCTTAGATACTCTCATATAACCCAGTTATTCCTACAACACTTAAAATACACATTTACCATCATAATCCACATAGTTTACCCATAAAATCACTCTCCTTGAACAAATAATTCTCACAACCATGGCTGAAGGCAGTTGTCACTGGGACATTGGCCCTCGACATTGGGAACGGTGGCAGGGGGCGGGGGGTGGTGGGCATGAAGGTGGCTCTGGATGAAGCCCGCCACCAACCTCAATGCCGGCAGGGCTCTGTTCTGACCTTGACAGTGGCAACGAGGCCTCGTGGTGGTCCCACTGCCGCTCTGCGATGGGAGCGCCATTTAAATATACAAATTAATTTACATATCTTAGGTAATGAAGTTCCTGTCGTCTTCTGAAGAGTCGCCGCGATCTTCATTCCGGCGGCTTGCACTGATGCGCCTTTGAATCCCCGTCCGGGGAAACGGGGCGCCACACCTGTGAGGAGGGGGGAGAAGGTAAGTTTATCAGTGCAGGAGGTGGGGAGCGGGGTCAAAGTTACTCGATTGGTCTAGGAGGTGGTGGGAAGGGTAACGGTAAAAAGTTCTGAACTATGCTGGGTGGGAAAGGTCATATATTCAAGGTAAGTATTTCGGCAGGTGGGGTGGAAGGACAGGAATGGCATGTAATGCTATTGGAGAGGCGGGGTGGAAGAGGGCCTGGAAAGATTTTTTTAATTACTTTTAATAATTGTAAATTAACTGCTCCTTTAAAAATTTTAATTGTCATTTAGGGCTTTGAGCCCTTTAAAAATGGTGCTGTGCCAGTGCAGTGGCGCCGGACGCCATTGCCAGAGACGGCTTGCCCGCCCCCTCCACATCATCGGGGGAGCGGTCCACCCCGGGCATGCTACTGAGCCGCCTCATTTAAGATCGCGGCGGCTCCGTGGAGTAAATGCCACGCGTGCAGGCCACCATCTTTTACGGCAGACACCGTACTCGGCAGTGGCCACATAAAATTCAACCCAATGTTTTTCATCTACGTCAGGCTTGCAAATGACAAGAGTCCAACATCTTGCTAAATGACCAGTGTTTGAGGCATGAAGAAAGGTTAGCAAACATATTGCAAATATAGTGAAGACGAATTGTTTGTAGGATTTTGGTAAGAAATACCCACAAGAATTAGAAAGGTGATTGAATATGGAAATCCCAAACAATTCCTGAATATTTGAAGTACTTTGAAGAGAAATACAGTTTAGCAGAATGGAGGGGGTGGAGAGGGGAGATGCCTGTGCTCTGTGTCAAAGAAAGAGCAATGCAAGTCTAGATTCCTTCCTTGTGTGCACTGAAGGTTTTGGGCACGGCACACTGAAAGAAAAACCTGTGTATAAAGCTGGAGGACATTTGTTTTAAGTGTGGGATCCCACATTTAGTTTGTGGTGAAAGTGTAGATAGAGTCTGGAAGACAGTAAAGCAGTTTGAATAAACTAGAAACAAGGAGATGAGAATGAAGTGGATATATATATATTTCAATTGTTGGAGTAGTCAGGTATGGCAGATTGTGAATATTATTTTGCCTTGTGAGAAATAGAACGCAGGACTAATAGGTTAGCTATAAATGTTCTCTAATTTGACAATATTGTGCTCCATACTTTTTATACTTTGGACGTGTGATTTGTAACACTTCGTCTTACACCTGCCCATTCTATCACATCTAACCACATTCTTCCATGCCTGCCACTTGATCTATTACCATCAACATTCCTAGTCAGTAACAATCCCAGCAGCATTTCCTGTAACTCCCAGACAACGGACCCACAATATTCCATCATTCTCATGTAATCAGACTCGTCACGTCTCTTTTTGCACACTGGTTTACAGTGTCACAAAAGTTCTTCCGTCACAAAAGTTCAGTGAGAGCAAACTATGAAACCAAAGTTAAGATTTTCTGTTAGTAGGTGAGGCAGATGGAAATTGTATTATAAAGAACAATAAAATGTTTATAGATGTTGTATGAATAACTTCATTTGAACGAGTATGGCATCAAGGAGCCCTAGCAAAACTGAAGTCAACGGGAATCAGGGGGAAAACTCTGCGCTGGTTGGTGTCATACCTAGCGCAAAGGAAGATGGTTGTGGTTGTTGGAGGTCAATCATCTCAGCTCCAGGACATCACTGCAGGAGTACCTCAGGGTAGTGTCCTAGGCCCAACCGTCTTTAGCTGCTTCATCAATGATCTTCCTTCAATTATAAGGTCAGAAGCGGGGATGTTTGCTGATGATTGCACAATATTCAGCACCATTCGTGACTCCTCAGATACTGAAGCAGTCCGTGTAGAAATACAGCAAGACCTGGACAATATTCAGGCTTGGGCTGATAAGCGGCAAGTAACATTCGTACCACACAAGTGCCAGACAATGACCATCCCCAACAAGAGAGAATCTAACCATTTCCCCTTGACATTCAATGGAATTACAAGCGCTGAATCCCCTGCTATCAACATCCTGGGGGTTACCATTGACCAGAAACTGAACTGGAGTAACCTTATGGATACTGTGGCTACAAGAGCAGGTCAGTGGCTAGGAATCCTGCAGCGAGTAACTCACCTCCTGACTCCCCAAAGCCTGTCCACCATCTACAAAGCACAAATCATGAGTGCGATGGAATACTCTCCACTTGCCTGGATGGGTGCAGCTTCAACAACACTCAAGAAGCTCGACACCATCCAGGACAAAACAGTCCGCTTGATTGGCACCTAATCCACAAACATTCACTCCCTCCACCAGTGACACACAGTGCCATCAGTGTGTACCATCTATAAGTTGCACTTTAGCAATGCACCAAGGCTACTCAGACAGCAGCTTCCAAACCCGCGACCTCTACCAACTAGAAGGACAAGGACAGCAGATGCGTGGGAACACCACCACCTGCAAGTTCCCCTTCAAGTCACACACCATGCTGACTTGGAACTATATCACCGTTCTTTCACTGTTGCTGGGCCAAAATCCTGGAACTCCCTTCCTAATAGCACTGTGGGTGTACCTACCCCACATGGACTGCAGTGGTTCAAGAAGGCAGCTCACCACCGCCTTCTCGTGGGCAATTAGGGATGGGCAATAATTGCTGGCCTGGCCAGCGTCGCCCACATCCCATGAAACAAATAATAAAAAAAATGACAACATTCATGTTCTGTACTTCCAGGCTTCAGGAAACTTGTCAGATCAGGGAAGCAAGGGTTGCTGGGTCCAAGAGTTAAATGGCTTTCTGTTTACCTGCATGATCCCGTTTATCTGCTTTACCCGCTTTACCCAACCCTCGAAATTAGACAGCTCCCTGAAACTTCTGATCTCGTTTCCTAACCCTTCTGATCTCCCTCGACCTTTCTGATCTCCATCGACCATTCCCCTCTATCCCCCCAAACTCTCAAGATCTACCCACACACCCCCGAACCCTTCTGATCTCCCCAACCCTGACCCTTTCAATCACCCTCTGAGATTTCAAATCTCTCCCTCCTTCCCACCTCCTGGCTGTAGCCTGGTACCAATGGTCTACCCACCCCTCAGCCAGCCAACCTCTCAACTAGGTGGCTGTGGCCAGGAAATGGGACAGAAAATGTTAACCAGGTCCCACCATTAAAATCGGAAGGACCTGAGGGAAACCTGTTCTTCTGGGCTTCCGACCTTGAAACAGCCTCTCCACATCCAAGCTAATGTCGAGCTCATAGTGACTATTAAAAATAACATATTAGAGTAATAAAGTTACTCACATGTGAGAAATAGTGTTACTTGTGCAATATAAATCTTAGAAAATTTTAAAAATTGGAAATGAAACTTAAAAATCTCCAAATACTTCACTCACTTTTTCAACCTCTGGCAAAGTAGGTAATAAAACGTCTGAGGCAAATCTTACAATAATCAATTACATTTAAAATACATTCAATTAATATTGCAATGTTGTATATGATCCTACCATCATCGAGTGTGCAGTGATTTTTACAACTGTTTTCCTAACTTATCAAATCACCGTTAACCAAAACGCTGTAGATTCTCTGGTTGCAGAGTTGGATTTGTGTCTCAGACACTGACTAAAGTTCGGCCCATTAACCTTAGGTTCCTCATGGCACAGATACTACAAACTTAATTAGTCAAGGTTTGCTGTATCATACAAAAGCCAAACTATTCTCAAATCAATGATTTAAGAATGGAGTTCACACTTTTAATTGTATTCCCTTAACCAAATCTTATACGACTGGATATATTGCAAGGTAAGTACTTTACTGATAATTTACTAACAAATCTGTTAAAAATACAAAAGGTAAATACATAATGCTTAACAATTCTCTGGGAATGCAGGGCATAAATAGCCTCCTGTGCTAACTCGGTTTTCTTCATAATGAGCTTGTTACTCATATTCTGCCAATGTGCATTACTTCACAAAAAATGTAACCATCATTTGTATTTCCAACTGCACACTATTGCAAATCATCAACGGAGCCTGCTGTCCCCACTGAATCCCCTATTCTAATGTCTATAAGAATAGCAATTTAAAAAACATTTTTTTATTTATGGATACAGCACTGAAACAGGCCCTTCTGCTCACCGAGTCTGTGTGGACCAACAACCACCCATTTATACTAATCCTACATTAATCCCATCGCAGTCATAAACTATGGCAATCCAAGTACAAAGCCCTGGAATACACCACTCAACACATCCATCCCATCTGGCACCATAGCTCTCACGACCATTCTCTGTTTGCTATCATTTTTGAACTTAACATTTTATCCAGATCCATGTTCTGCCATGGATTTCCATAGTTTTAGATTTTTGTTATAGTCTTTAAAGATCTTGTCAATTTAGTTTGCAAAGTAGTTTATTCTTTGAACACCAATTCCATGTAAAGTTCTCCTGTCTAAGAACTGAATCTTACTTCAAAAGTATTCTGCAGATGTTGCCAAAGGCAGTGAGCATTGAAATATTGAATGATAGCAGTTATGTTGGATGCACAGGCTCCATCATGATGTACAGATCTCAAACTAATTAAAATATTTTACTAACATCACAAATTCTAATCAACTCTCTGTCCTTGAGACTAGCAGAGAACATTTGCATTTCTGTACGGCAAGCATTAAGTTACAAAAAAGGCATTTTACCTGAAGCAAGAAAAGTAAAGCCTAAAGATAATGGAGAATTTGGAAGGAACATTTCATCTCTCTGAAAATGCCATCTCCCTCATGTGCTGCATCAGAAACAATAATATCAGGAGTATTTCAATGACATACTTCTCTTATTGCTAAAATGCCCAGCAGTATTCAATGCATATCAGTCTTCACAGCAAATTTGCTTACATTATTCATTAATTAATATTAATTTATTATTCTTTCATGGGATGTGGGCACCGCTGGCAAGGCTAGCAATTGTTGCCCATCCCTAGTTGCCCTTGACAACTGAGTAGCTTGCTAGGCCATTTCAGAGGGCAGTTAAGAGTCAACCACATTGCTGTGGATGGAGTCACATGTAGGCCAGACCAGGTAAGGATGGCAGATTTCCTTTCCTCAAAGACATTAGTGAACCAGATGGGTTTTTAAAACAATTGACAGTGGTTTCATGGTCACCATAGCTTTCAATTTCAGATTTATTAATTGAATTTAAATTCCACCAGCTACTATGGTGGGATTTGAACCCATGTCCCCAGAGCATTAGTCTGGGTCCCTCTATTGCTAGACCAGTGACATTACCACTTTGCAAATGATGCCGATATCATTAACCTCTATAAGAACAAGGGTGACCGCGGTGACTGCAACAACTACCGTGGAATCTCCCTGCTCAGCATAGTGTGGAACGTCTTCGCTCGTGTCGCTTTAAACAGGCTCCAGAAGCTGGCTGAGCGTGTCTACCATGAGGCACAGTGTGGCTTTCGAGCAGAGATCCACCATTGACATGCTGTTCTCCGTTTGCCACCTACAGGAGAAATGCGCGAACAACAGATGCCCCTCTGCGTCGCTTTCATTGATCTCACCAAAGCCTTTGACCTCGTCAGCAGATGTGGTCTCTTCAGACTACTAGAAAAGATCGGATGTCCACCAAAGCTACTAAGTATCATCACCTCATTCCATGACAATATGAAAGGCACAATTCAACATAGCGGTGCCTCATCAGACCCCTTTCCTATCCTGAGTGGCGTAAAACAGGGCTGTGTTCTCGCACCTACACTGTTTGGGATCTTCTTCACCCTGCTGCTCTCTCATGCGTTCAAGTCTTCAGAAGAAGGAATTTTCCTCCACACAAGATCAGGTGGCAGGTCGTGCAACCCTGCCTGTCTAAGAGCGAAGACCAAAGTACGGAAAGTCCTCATCAGGGAACTCCTCTTTGCTGACGATGCTGCATTAACATCTCACACTGAAGAGTGTCTGCAGAGACTCATTGACAGGATTGCGGCTGCCTGCAACGAATTTGGCCTAACCATCAGCCTCAAGAAAACGAACATCATGGGACAGGATGTCAGAAATGCTCCATCCATCAATATCTGAGACCACGCTCTGGAAGTGGTTCAAGAGTTCACCTACCTAGGCTCAACTATCACCAGTAACCTGTCTCTCGATGCAGAAATCAACAAACGCATGGGAAAGGCTTCCACTGCTATGTCCAGACTGGCCAAGAGAGTGTGGGAAAATGGCGCACTGACACGGAACACAAAAGTCTGAGTGTATCAAGCCTGTGTCCTCAGTACCTGGCTCTATGGCAGCGAGGCCTGGACAACGTATGTCAGCCAAGAGTGACATCTCAATTCATTCCATCTTCGCTGCCTCTGGAGAATCCTTGGCATCAGGTGGCAGGACCGTATCTCCAACACAGAAGTCCTCGAGGCGGCCAATATCCCCAGCATATACACCCTACTGAGCCAGCAGCGCTTGAGATGGCTTGGCCATGTGAGCAGCATGGAAGATGGCAGGATCCCCAAAGACACATTGTACAGCAAACTCATCACCGGTATCAGACCCACTGGCCATCCATGTCTCCGCTTTAAAGACGTCTGCAAACGCGACATGAAGTCCTGTGACATTGATCACAAGTCGTGGGAGTCAGTTGCCAGTGATCGCCAGAGCTGGCGGGCAGCCATAAAGGTGGGGCTAAAGTGTGGCAAGGCAAAGAGACTTAGCAGTTGGCAGGAAAAAAAGACAGAAGCGCAAGGGGAGAGCCAACTGTGTAACAGCCCCGACAACCAATTTTATCTGCAGCACCTGTGGAAGAGCCTGTCACTCTAGAATTGGCCTTTATAGCCACTCCAGGCACTGCTTCACAAACCACTGACCACCTCCAGGGACTCGAGACAAGGAGGCCAAAGAGAGAGAGACCGTCTTCCCTGATCAAATGCATAACGATACAATTTCACGTCAGCAGTATAAAGCATTACAATCTGATAACAGCAAATTAAAATAAAACTGCTGCTTGTCTTACAGCATTTTATGTAAGAAACGTGAATAAAGATTTTCCCTCCAAAGTGCTGGCAGGTGGGGTTGCGGGACATGGTAAAGGAGCATAAAATCTTTTCAAGTCCTCGTGCAGTATTCCTGTAGTGTGTTCAGAACTGTCTCTTCCCATGGATTGTACAGTCACTGTAAAGGAACGTAAAAAGCTCCTGGAAAATATGTCAATGAAGTTATGCTCTGGAGATTTTGTGTCCAAGTTAATCTGAGAAGAGCCCATGACATATAAAGGTGACAGCCGTGTCTTTTACAAAAAGAATGATCTATAAACCATGAAAAACAGGGATTGAGTTTGCCAGGGGCAAGGTAAGGTTTGAAAGAGACAAGCATCAGTGAAACTATCAGTAACCCTATTGTTTCCTTTGAAGCTTACGACATGAAATCTGAAGTGTGTGGTAATATTTCTTAGAAAAAGGGATGGAGTGTTAGGTACCAAGTTTGGGTTAATAGAGTAAGTGCTGAGTCACTCTAGAGAAAGCAGATATAATCCAGGTTGGGGCCATGTGTGGTTGCAGCATTTTCCTGGTCCAGCTAAAACTATTCTTGAACACATGTTAGGTTAAATAACTAGTTCTGATTAGATCTGTATATTCAACTGTAGTGTTGCCAACAATAATGGTTTTAATTTATTGACTTTGCACTATTGTTTAACTCGGGTTTCACATGATTCACTCGGAGAGAAGGGAAAGCAAAAGACCATTTTTCTCTTCATCTATCTGCTAACCTCTGGAATTGCCTGCAATAGAGGAATGGTGCACATCGACGAATCATCAATGAAATAAGAAAGTGCCAACTTAAAAGTACAAACTCTGATGATAAAATAAATAGATGGATATTCAACTCTGTGTAGAGCAACAGGCCTTGAATGAAGATAAAACAAAAACATTTTAACACTGAATTAATGTCAGTTATGCTGAGGGCTCTCTTTGCTTGCTGAACCTGGCAGATTACTTATTGTTACGATAGCAAAACATAATAAGCTATTGTTGAGTTTCTGGTTTCACAATCACTTCTGCTGAGATTTTACATGAAAAAGGATACATTTCTGTATGAAGGTTTTCCAAGGTTGGCTGAAACATTAGCAGGCATAGAAGGCAGATTTGCTAAGCACAAACAAGACCATAGGCATGGTGAGAAGCCATAAGAGTCAATGGAATAGAAATGATGAAGAGAAAGTAACAGCTGTTAATCACAGAAAAAGCATAGAAACAAAAATGAGAAATTAAATCCGAGGGAAGAGCCTGAGACACAGAAGAAGAGAAAGGAAAGAGAAACAGCAATATCATATTCTGACATTCAGAAGAAAATCAGATGGCAAAATCTATTTAGGAATGAGTTGTCTTTCGTTGTCTTGGAATTGGGATTACGCTACAAATTAACATCTTCAAACAGAATAAGGCAACTGACTTATTATTCAAGCATTAAAGATTACATATGCATTTTACATAGAAGAGAACTGAAGATCAAGGAAGGGCAAAAAGCATAGTTTAATAGTAAGGAATTTCGCTTGATTTTTAGTCATGTTGGTTCCTAAGTTCAAAAATATTAATGTTAATTGTATATTAATTGAATAATTGTATTCCAGTGGCAGGCATTGACTGGGTATTCATTCGTGCTCCTATATATAGGAGCAGACTGAAACGTGATTGTTGGATTTGGAGATGCATGTTTCTTATGTGTGTCACTGTAGATACAAGCTTTTAAGTGTATAAAGATTAGGCTCCAGTTCTATCCTTCATTGTCTGACTTTCTAAAATAGAACAATTAACACTCATGAAACCTTGGAGCTCATTGTCCTCTCCCACCCTTGTACAGGGACAATTAGTACCCAGTAGCTGAGCATTAGAAATGGCTCTTGGGGTCAACTTAAGTGAAGAAGGTGCCTCATTGGAGGAATTCTCAGTGCATCCTGGGCCTTAAAGACACTCACATAATTAAAGAGGTCAGCACAGTTGAAGTCTTCTATGACCACCAGAAATATTTATTTTGCAGGTAATGGGGCAATGTACATCACCTGATGAAACATTATGGGGGAGAAATTCATTTGTACAGATTACCTTGATCCCCAGGGGCAGTGTGACGGAGTCCTCATGTGCAGACTGCATTCTATACAGCTGACCTGTTGAATGCACTGTTAGATGCAATGACTTTGGATTCAAAACTTTTTTTTCTGAGATAGTCATTTACTGGAAATGAAACTAAAAGTTCCAGAGAGTTCTGGGAAAGACAAAACTGGTCTTCAGCGATAATATTCAGCGATGTGACCAGAGACATGCGACTGGAGGTCAGGTTTCAGTGTAAAAGAGTACTCTGCAGTGGATGGAAGCATAACAGCCAACTGTTGATTTTTAAAGAGATAAGCTGGGAGCTGGCAGTTATTTTAAAAAGACAGGCTTCAGGCTGAAGAAATTGGATTTTGTAAACTGACTATCGGCAAATACGACTTATGGCAGCTGTCTTCAGTGACTTAAAGAGTTATCAGTGGAACCATGCCATCAAGACGGTTGTGGGAGAAGCTGAGGTTGTTCGAGCAGCAACAAGACTGAACCATTAAAGGGAAAATTGCTTTGCTCGCTATTGACAAGACATCATAACTTCCGTATCCGCAACCTTTAGGACAGGACTTGGAAAATTACCTGAGGAAGTTCCTGATTTTACGTACTTTGGGACTGTTCAGCAACCTCTTGCTGATAAGACTGCTCAGTGAATTCGTAAAGACTATCTTTGTTGCATCTGATAATTAATGTGTAACCTTTAAGATATTTATATTGAACATGATTTAACTGTTAGTTCATGTTTAAATTATGTTGCTTTTGGTTTGAGTGTTAATGCTAAGTTTCTAAAAGTGAAATCTTGCCCATTTGTTTTTTTTTGTTTCCTAAATTGGGGGAAGTCAGCGGATTTGATTATTTTGGTTTGTTGCTGGTCTCCATGGGGATCATAACAGGCAGGCAGATGTTTCCAAATCAATGTATGTGGGTTAGAAGCCTGTTGGTCGTCGCTCCATTTATTTAAAAGTTTCATCCCCAGTGGATGAGTGTGCGTTGTTTGCTGTGCCATTGCCAGAATGGTAGCATTACCCAACGACAAGTCTTGTCACCCATACAATTTGGCCTGAAGGCTGAAAGCATTGTGCCAAACAGTAGGTGGAAGAACAGGCATACGAAGTGATGTTTTGAAGAGTGATGTTCCAGTAATAAGAGGCTGTTGGATTGACTCTGAAGCTTGCCATTTTGTTCCCGGTGGCATTGAGCTATTGTACAGTCAGATGGATGGAGGTGGGGATTGTGGGGGCAGGGTGGTGGGGCGGTCTCTATGCTGTTGTGGAGAAGCAAATGTCTGCGGCTGAGTAACTGAGCAGGCAAATGGTTTCAGCGGCTGTCAAGGGGGTTCAAGGTTGTTTCCATTCTTCTACTTCCAAATAAGCCATATTGCAAAACAGCAGCTGCACATGACTAAATCATGTCTCCGTCCATAAATGTAAAATACTAGCAGCATTCTGCAACAAGCACAGAAGAAACACAATCTTTTTTTGCATAAAAGGACAAAACTAAAGACCACTCTTGGCAATACCAGCCTGTCCTTTAAGACAGAAAGCACCTAAATAGCAGCTCTGCAATCAATAGTGTCAGGTTTTTCTGGCACCAGTTTGCTTCTGAACTGCACCTGGAAGTTTGAGCACAGAGATCATTGCATTAAATTTACATTGCTGCACCCTCTTCAGGCACAGAGCAGGGACTCGGAAAACCACTGAAGAAATTTGTGTGTATTACTATTCAGAGTAATATGGGAGCAAAGAATTAGCATCAATCCTTCTTCTGCACTGCACCCACTTTTGGGTGCTATTTGGAAGCAGTGCTGAGGGAAGCCAGCCCTCATGGTTTTCACTGCAAAATTACAATTAATGGCAAATTAGGAGATTTCATCATATGTATTATAATGGGAGATAGCTGATTGTTAACTTGCCTTTCTGCCACTGTTTATGACTTTTTTTAATGCCTTAGACTGATGGTTCAGTGGTTTAATGCATTTCTTGGTGTGACAGCATGTTATAAAAACTTGGAAGGTCACAAATTCAATCCTAACCCCATGCTGAGTTAACTGGAACCAGCTGTCCTGGCACTTTGGGCACAATTAGCACTAATGTCTTTGGACTGGGGGGGTAAGACAGAAATCTGCTGACATTCCTGCTACTAATCGCTATTCATCAATTACTGCTAGAAAGCAGACAGGATCAGGCTCAAATACAACCGGCTGGATTTTTTTTTACCAAGCCCACGATGTTGGGCCCCATGGTGGAGGTGGGTGGGGTGCGGTAGGCAGAAGATGGTGCAGGCAGCAGTCCACCACGGAGGCTGACACTGGGAGGGCCTGTGGCAGCTCCCCTGCCGCTGGCCTATGGGACCTGGATTTAAATATTTAGATTAGTGACATGCATAAATTTAAATCAACTTACCTTCAATCTTCCGGGCCCGCTGCGATCTTTGGCGCAGTGGCCAGCAATCCTGCACCTTCAATTCCCCGTCCGGGGAAAGCCGGTGTGACACAGATGGGGATGGGGGAGGAGTTAAGATCTTCAATGCTGGGGGAGGGGAACGGGGTCAAATACATATAATTGCACACAGGCAGCTGACGCCATTGTCAGGGACAGACCGCCCGCCCCCTCCACATGATTGAAGTGGGGTGGGCAGCCTCTGCTATTTAAATGAGCCACCGTGTGGGGGATTGTGGCGGCTCTTTGGTGTGTGGCTGAGCACGTGGACAGCCATTTTTTGAGCTCGGCGACGGGCTCTTAAAATCCAGCCCAACATGTGTCCCCCAGTCACACCTGCCATGGTAAAACAGCCTGCTCATACTCACCATCTAGGTGAAATACTGGAGGGTCAGACAAGAATTAGTCAGTGTCTTGTGCTAGGACAAGTGAAACATCAATAGGAAAAATATGATCAACTGCTGGCTAGAGGTGATCTAGGAGTAAACCTGCTGTGTGGGACTCTAACTGGTATGACATCATGAAAGGGGATTATGGAGAGCACACATTCAATCATCTTCTCAGCAGAGCTGAACATGGTCAACTCGCAACAGAAGGAGTGCTGCATGAAATGTTTATTCCTAGGCTCCCTTTCCGGTGGCTCTAGAGTATAATACACAATAATAAGGGGGTGATAGACAAACTGACTGGTAAGATAGCTCCATTTAACTAACATTTAAGGTTTTGTGGCAATGCACTTGGTCAAGCAGAAAAATGATTTCTAATTCAAGTTTTAAAAAATCAAATTAGAGTGAGGAAAGAAACTTTTTCGCCTTTCTACCTGTGTCTTTCTTTTTCTCCCTTAGTCTCATACATGTTAGTTGGTAGAATCACCATCTCACAGATGTAAGCAATTAGCATTCAATTTTTGCAACTGTCAAAGTGAGAATATTAGCTAACTTCAAAATTCAACTGGTCTCTTTAAAATGTTAAAATTGATCATTTAAATGAAAAACACACTATTGCTTTCTCTTACTGCATTGAACAGCTTAATACAGCAATACATAAATGTAAGTTGTTTTTGTTGTCTCTGTTCTCTTTGTTGTTAAACACACCCTACAAATGTCCAATCAGAGCACTATTTTCACTTCTGTCACACAAGAACTCTATTATAATTTTTAAAAATAAATTCTACCTTACAGTTTCAGTTCACAGAATCACAGCACCGAGCAAACTTTGCGTCTGAGCCAAGGATTTCAAGGATTTCAGATTAACTGAAAGCTTCAATTAAGGCATTAAAAGAAATCAATGGATAAATGTTATCATACCGTTGTGCAACGTGCATTTTGCTGAATTTTGTACGAGCCCTTATTTTGAAACTTCAATTACTGGTGGACAAGTAGCAGGTGCAAAGATTTTCAGAAGGCATGTTGAGTGATTTCTCAAACTCAGCGGCCAGTTCGTGAAATCACACAGTGCTGAATTTTACCAACCCTCTGGGGATAGACTGGGAGGCACCGAGGCTGGCAAAATGGCGCAGGAAGGTGCTGGGGGTTGCCTGGCATCTTCTCGCCCACCATGCCATTTTGCCAGCCTTGAGAAAGCTGGCAGATTGGCTGTCTGCCAGGAAGCCAGTTGAGCCACTTAAGTGGCCAATTAAGGGCCACTTCCTGCCTCCACGAGCATTTTGCCTGCGTTGGGAAGGTCTGCCACTACGTGGGGCAATTGCCCAGTGAAACATGGCAGCCTCCCAGTGGACTTTGGTGTAGGGGGGAGGAAACACCCTCCTTTCACAGCACTCCATGGTCCATGGAGGAGCCAACCTCAGTGACAGAAATAACCAGTACTTACTGAAAAATAACTTCATATATCAAATTTAATATGTAATAACCACTGACCACCTCCAGACGCTTACCCATTGTCTCTCGAGATAAGGAGGCCAAAGATGAATATGTAATAGCTATAATACAGTGGCTATTAGCAATTAATTATATACAATTGATATTGATAGGAGAGAGGATCAAACAGTGGTTGCTTTCACTTGAATCAGTGGGGGTTAAATTCGCCCATCCCAGTAGCATGACATGGCCTCAAGTGAGTAGCAGCCCATTTTACACCACCTCCAATTTTCTTTTCAATCAAAGTCAATAGAAAAAAAAAATTGAGTGTGGTGTAAAACAGGCTGCCAGTTCGCTGTGAGCCTGCTTTGCCCAATTGGCATAGATCAGATTCACTCCCACTCTGGGATGCAAGTTTAAATTGTAGAATCATAGAAAGTTTAAGGCACAGAAAGAGGCTACTTGGCCCATTGTGTCAGTGCTGGCCTCAGACTGCTAGGAAAGAAGTCTGCTCCATCTGCCAACCATAACTGATCTATGTTAGACAAATATGGGCAATCATTTTTGGTTAGTAATGTACTAGTGGCATTAAACTACTGCAAATTTGGCAAAGAGAGCACAGGATTGCTGGTGTGTGAAATTATGAAATGTCATGCTGGTACAGCAGAGGAGTTCTCCAATTGGAACTGCAACACATTAGCACAGAGTAGAGGGAGTTTTACTTTTCAGATAGCTTCACTTATATGCGAACTAATCCTGTATAGGTCCTTCCACCATGCTGACAGCAGATGCCTGTCACATAACCTTGAGGCTTGGCATACAGCAGTTGGAAGGCATTAGCTAAGGACTGAATATACAAACACATGTTCACATATCCAGCACTTGATGCCTTCCTTATTTGGTTTACAGCAAGGCAAGCTGCTCCATATCTCACAACTTGTAGGATTGTTCTATGGGTTATGTGTGTCCTGTCCATGCGACAGCTAGAAGAATGGTGGCAATGGACTCACATATTTTATGGTATAGTATGCTGCTGAGCCTGTTGCTTTTTTGGGATCTCCAATTCCTGCAGTCCACCCAGTGAGGGCTCAAACCTTGCATGTTAGTTGTCTAATGAGCAACTGGAGACTATCATCCTTGGGGGAGTACAGGGGATCTTTTTGGGACGATGTTTGCTTCAAGATATTATATTTGTCCATGGGATTCAGAACAGAAATCATCTTCTTTGCCAAATTTAGATTTGTTATTTGAGCCTGGTAGGTCTGTAGTACTTCATGGTGCTGCCGATGACTAAACAGCTGGTTTCGATCCTTGATAATGTCCTGGAGAAGTAGATCTATCACTGGATTCTTCCAAGTGATTTCCTGATAATCTGCAAGTGAATGTCCGAATGGTTATAGTGGTCGTCTCCGACTGTGCACTTTCGTACTTACATGGATTATTGAAAGGCTGGCTTGGAGATCTTTAATCATGGTGAACGGCTTCTGTTGACATCAGACACTCAATTACCAGAAATAAAAATACAGCCTTGAATTGGGAGTGCGAGATGCTGACATAGGGACTGAATTTTACTTACCATCTGACGTCAGGGGTCTTGGCGAGGGGGCCTGGAAAATACTTCCGGGAGAGGCCTGCCACGCTCCCCGACACCAGAAAGGCTGTGCCTCATTTTACCGGTGGCAGCGGGACCTCACAGTGCAGCCCACCCACCCACCCCATGCCATTCGGCAGCGGCACCCCAATTACCATATGTAAAGCACTCCTTAACTTGCCTGGTTATGTAAACCACTGCCTGTCGCACCACACTTCCGTCTTTTTCACTGAATGGGCAGCTGTCACGTGCCACCCCGGTCATGAATGAGAGAAGTTGGCAGTACATCAGAAGTAGGAGCACTCGTTCACAGTGCAGGTAAGTCTGGATATACCAGGATCTGAATGCATACTGAAAGGGAGGTGGGAGGGGGATGGGATTATTGCGGTCTCAACTCTGCATACTGGAAGGGAGGTGGGAGGGGGGGATGGAATTACTGGGGGCACAGCTCTGCAGACACGAAGGGAGGTACTGCATACCCTCCCTCTGTAAACGGTGGCCACTCTGCGCCATTGTTTGTTTGTGTGAGTGAAGGAGCAATGCCACTCCACTCGCAGTGTGTGAGGTGTGTGCCGGAAATGGAAGGCTCGTAAAGGTTATCTGGCTAGTGGGGTAATCGATGCAGCTATTACAATCTTAATGTGGTCATGTTGTGCCACTCCTAGTGGGAGCTAAGAAGGGCAATGCTATGCCACGCCACATGGTTGGTGCATGGAAGCACTGATATACCAGTCAACATGAATGCCTGCCCTGTTAGGAACCTTCAAAGAAGTGAAGGAACCGAGTTTAATCGCAACTTGGAGATGGGGATGGTTCATCCAATATTATTTGATCCGCTTCTAGTGAGGATCCATATGCGCTGCAGGCAAAACCAGCAGCAGGTACAACCCACATACAGGCCGCCAGTCATGAGCAGCAGCTGCCCCCAAGGAGAGCTCGTCACTACAGGTCGCAGTGCATCTACAGGTCCTGCATGACATACCAGCAGATGTCAGAGCAGCAGTGTCAATAGCAACTGTGGATGTGGAGAGAGGTGGTGACATATCTTTGTGCCCTGCTCAACAATGACCTGCAGCCCATGGGCTTCGGTGGACATCCTAAAGCTGTGACCCTCAAAGTCACAGCAGCTGTAAACTTTTACACCTCTGCATCATTTCAGGGGCCCACCGGAGACCTTTGTGGTGTCAGTCAGTCAGTCAACAGTGCACTGCTGCACCAGGGAGGTCACCGATGCCCTGTACCGGAGGGCCGGTGACCATGTCCGCTTCACAATGGATCCTGGGAGTGAGGCCCAGAGGGCCATCGGTTTTGGCTCCATCGCAGGATTCCCACAGGTGCAAGGGGGTCATAGACTGCATCCATGCGGCCATCGAGGCTCCCACCGGGTGACCAGCTGTATAAGTAAAACTGTAAGGGCTTGCACTTGCTCAATTTACAGTTAGTGCGTGATCATCGTAGCCGTTTTATGCAAGTCTGTGCCCGCTTTTCAGGCAGCTGCCATGACACCTTCATCCTGCGCCAGTCCCAGCTGGCGCTGCTGTTCACTGAACTGGCTCAGATGGAGGGGTGGCTTCTTGGAGACCAGGGCTACCCCTTACAGACATGGCTCCTGACACCAGTGAGAAACCCCACCACTGCTGCAGAGCAAAAATACAACCCCAGCCACAGAGCTATAGGCGTCACCATTGAGCAGGCAATTGACATGCTGAAAATGCACTTCCGCCGCCTGCATAGATCAGGCGGTACCCTGCAGTACGAGCCAGAAAGGATAGCTCGTATCGTTACTGCTTGCTGTGCTCTGAACAACTACGCACTCAATAGGGGGATAGGGGGGATGCCTTATAAGATGAGGAGAGACGTGAGCAGGATTCCTCCTCGGACAATGAGGATGCTGAGGACTTGCAGCAGGAAAGGCACACGGGAGAACAGAGAGCATCCAGGCACCGTATGCAGGGTGAGCAGCCAGCAAGAGATGCACGGCAACGCCTTATTGATCAAAGGTTCTCTATGTCATAGGAACCACGATGGGCTCTGCAAGCCACAGCACCCTCGTTCACCTGTTGTGCAGCAATCCACATCTGCAACATCTTTGCGTCTACCATTACTGGCAGCAGTAGACTGAGCCATTTCCCATGTTACAGCACCCGTGGAGATGCACATGAGTAATCCTGGCATGGCAATGATGTTATTCCATATATTGACAGTTCTGAAAGGGCAATGAAAGGAGGAGACATGATCGGTACATGCTGGCACACGCCATTCACACAGTAAAAGCAACACACATAGAAACATAGAAAAATAGGAGCAGGAGTAGGCCATTCGGCCCTTCGAGCCTGCTCTGCCATTCAATACGATCAGGGCTGATTATCCAAACTCAGTAACCTGTTCCCACTTTCTCCCCCTATCCCTTGATCCCTTTAGCCCTAAGAACTATATCTAACTCTTTCTTGAATATATTTAATGATTTTGCCTCAAATGCTTTCTGTGGTAGAGAATTCCACAGGTTCACCACTCTCTGGGTGAAGAAATCTCTCCTCTTCTCAGTTCTGAATGGCTTACCCCTTATCCCTAGACTGTGACCCCTGGTCTTGGACTCCCCTGCCATAGGGAACATCCTTCCTGCATCTAGTCTGTCCAGTCCTGTTAGAATTTTGTAGGTTTCTATGAGATCCCCTCTCATTCTTCTAAACTCTAGTGAATACAAGCCTAATCGACCCAATTTCTCTTCAAACATCAGTCCTGCCAACCCAGCAATCAGTCTGGTGAACCTTTGCTGCACTCCGTCCATAGCAAGAACATATTTCCTCAGATAAGGAGAACAAAACTGCACACAATACTCAAGGTGTGGTCTCACCAAGGCCTTGTATAACTGCAGCAAGACACCCCTACTCCTGTATTCGAATCCTCTTGCTATGAAGGCCAACACACCGTTTGCCTTCTTAACTGCCTGCTGCACCTGCATGCTTACTTTCAGCAACTGGTGCACAAGGACACCCAGGTCCCGCTGCGCCTCCTCCTTTCCCAATCCATCGCTGTTCAGATAATAATCTGCCTTTCTGTTTTTGCCTCCAAAGTGGATAACCTCACATTTATCCACATTATACTGCATCTGCCATGTATTTACCCACTCACTCAACCTGTCCAAATCACACTGGAGCTTCTCTGCATTCTCATCACAGCTCCCACTCAGCTTTGTGTCATCTGCAAACTTGTATATGTTACATTTAATTCCTTTACCTATATCATTAATATATATTGTGAATAGCTGGGGTCCTAGCACTGATCCTTGCGGTACCCCACTCCTCACTGCCGCCACTCGGAAAAAGACCCGTTTATTCCTACTCTTTGTTTCCTGTCAGCCAGTTCTCTATCCATGTCAGTACCTTACCCCCAATCCCATGTGCTTTAATTTTGCATGCTAATCTCTTATGTGGGACCTTATCGAAAGCCTTCTGAAAGTCCAAATACACCACATCCATTGGTTCTCCCTTATCTCTTCTACGAGTTCCATCCTTAAAAAAGTCCACTAGATTTGTCAAGCATGATTTCCCTTTCATAAATCCATATTGACTCGGTCCGACCTTGACACTGTTTTCCAAGTGCTCTGCTATTACATCTTTTATAATGGACTCTAGCATTTTCCCACTACTGATGTCAGGCTAACCGGTCTATAATTCCCTGTTTTCTCTCTACCTCCTTTTTTAAATAGTGGGGTTATATTAGCTACCTTCCAATCTGTTGGAACTGTTCCAGAGACTATAGAATTTTGAAAAATGACCAGCAATGCTTCTGCTAATTCTAGGACCACTTCCTTAAGTACTCTGGGATGTAGATTATCAGGCCCTGGGGATTTATTGGCCTTCATTACCATCAATTTCCCTGACACCATTTAACTACTAATACTGATTTCATACAGTTCCTCCTTCTCACTAGACCCTATGTTCCCCAACATTTCTGGGAGGTAATTTGTGTCCTCCTTTGTGAAGACAGATCCAAAGTATGTATTTAATTGGTCTGCCATTTCTTTGTTCCCCATAATAAATTCCCCCGTTTCTGACTGTAAGGGACTCACATTTGTCTCCACTAATATTTTTCTTTTCACATATCTATAGAAGCTTTTACAGTCAGTTTTTATGTTCTCTGCAAGCTTACTCTCATACTCTATTTTCCCCTCTTAATCAATCCCTTTGACCTCCTTTGCTGAATTCTAAACTGCTCCTAATCCTCAGGTTTGCTGCTTGTTCTGGCCATTTTATATTTCTCCTCCTTGGATCTAATACTATCCCTAATTTCTTTTGTAAGCCATGGTTGAGCCACCCTTCCTGTTTTATTTTTGTGCCAGATGGGAATGAACAATTGTTGTAACTCATTCTTGCGTGTCTTCACATATTAGTGAAGAAGATTTAGAGAGTGAACTTTTTATAGTGCAGACCCATTTCTGTCGCGGTGGTTTTTGGAAAGGCTGGTGGGTGTTCCTTTGAGGCCACTTGTGCGCTAGCGGTCTGACTAGAGAAGGCTGCTGATCAGATTGCCCTTTGGCTGTGGATGACTTTGGCGGTCGTACTCTGTGTGCATGAGGCCTGGAGGGCCCCAGCTGACTGGGGGAGTGATCGTTCATCCTCTTTCGGCATTGGACCCTTTGACGCCGGATGGCCCCATGGCTACTTACCTCCTCTGCAACCTCCAGCCAGGCTGACTTGGTCAGGCAGAAGAGATTCTTATCATTGCTGGGGGAAAAAGACCTCCCGCCTTGCCAGCACAGCCTGGAGGAGAATGAGCAGGGAGGCATCGCTGAACCGTGGGCCACCCTGGAGCACCCCTCTGCCATCCTCGGTTTTTGGTCTAGTCCTTTATATGCAAAGGTTATTCCACATTGTAACTGCTCTAACTTCTGGCTGCAAAGTTGTTTTTTGCACATGCTTGAAAACTAATACAGGACTAGTGAGGAAGTCTGTGCTGTTGTCCTGGTTTTTCATCTATGCCGGATCAACACATGTTCACACACACTTTGCTTCTGCAGCAGCTGATCAAAATTATTGATGCAATATTTCTGGTTTGCAATGCAGCTAGAATATAAACATATTTTCCTGGTTCTTTAAGAAGTACTTTTAATTCAGTTACATGTCTTTTCACATAACAGTTAGCAACAAAATGATTACAGATTCCAAATGCATATTAGTCTGCGGCTTTTCACATTCAGGAAAGTAAAAGCACATAGTATGCAGACATTCTTAAATGATGCTTTTATTTTTGAGAGTGCATTTGCCGTTTATGAAACAATTCAGTCTCACGTTCTGGAATGTGCAAAATTAAGATTATTCACCCAGGTGCAGCAAGCCTACAAGAAGGAATGTGACACTTGAGTGGAAGAAGAGGATCACAACTTCACAGGACACTGGGACAAAGCAGAGTAAGTATGTGGCAGCAAAGCAGAAAGTGCTGGAGAAACTCAGCAGGTCTGGCAGCATCTGTGGAGAGAGAAGCAGAGTTGCCAGACCTGCTGAGTTTCTCTGGCACTTTCTGCTTTGTTGCAAGATTGCCAGCATCCCCAGTCCTCTATAGTGAGGTAAGTATTTATTTGGCAGCTGTCAGGAAACAGGTGCTGGGACACTTTAAATCGGTCCCCGCAAGCTGACGTCCATGAGGGCACCAGATGTCCTTCCACATCATTTGGGGCGGGGGGGGGGGGGTGTCGCCATGATGCTAATGAGCCGCCACGCTGAATATAGCAGTGGCTCAGCAATGGGCAATCCGTGCTGGCGGACCGCCATCTTCAAAGTGTGCTGCTGTAACTGGTAGCGCGCTTGTAAAATTCAGCCCCAGTGTCTGAAATGGATGGACAAGATTCTGTTTCCCTGCACTAACAACCTTCACTCATTTCAATGAGAACAAAATGTATTCTAAAAAATGTAGTGAAGTCCATCAGATGAAGCAAACAATTTAAAAGAGAACACAAATTACCTATCAAAGCGAGACTGGCAAAATGTTTAAGTTGTGTTTTTTTTAAGCCCTAGCTGCAGTTCTGCTCTCTGAACTTCACTGAGGCTCGTAAAGATACAGAAATTGTGAGCAGTCCAATCATTATTACTTTAGTTTTACTGATGACAGATCAATTATCTAATTTATGCTATTTCTCTCACATTAATTTCAGTCCGAGTGTATCAAGCCTGTGTCCTCAGTACCTTGCTCTATGGCAGCGAGGCCTGGACAACGTATGTCAGCCAAGAGTGACGTCTCAATTCATTCCATCTTCGCTGCCTCCGGAGAATACTTGGCATCAGGTGGCAGGACCGTATCTCCAAAACAGAAGTCCTCGAGGCGGCCAACATCCCCAGCTTATACACACTACTGAGTCAGCGGCGCTTGAGATGGTTTGGCCATGTGAGCTGCATGGAAGGTGGCAGGATCCCCAAAGACACATTGTACAGCGAGCTCATCACCGGTATCAGACCCACCGGCCATCCATGTCTCCGCTTTAAAGACGTCTGCAAACGCGACATGAAGTCCTGTGACATTGATCAAAAGTCGTGGGAGTCAGTTGCCAGTGATCGCCAGAGCTGGCAGGCAGCCATAAAGGCGGGGCTAAAGTGTGGCAAGGCAAAGAGACTTAGCAGTTGGCAGGAAAAAAGATAGAGGCGCAAGGGGAGAGCCAACTGTGCAACAGCCCCGACAAACAAATTTTTCTGCAGCACCTGTGGAAGAGCCTGTCACTCTAGAATTGGCCTTTATAGCCACTCCAGGCGCTGCTCCACACACCACTGACCACCTCCAGGCGCTTACCCATTGTCTCTCGAGATAAGGAGGCCAAAAAAGAAGAAGAATTTGAGAAGAGGTAATGCATTGGTCAGAGTCACAAAGATATCTTGAAATATTCATGGGTCAAATGCAACCAAAAAAGTTTTGCATTACCATGAATTATTATCTGCAACCAATTGTGATTTTCATGATGTCAACAAATGTCTTAAGTGCGGTCTGGCTCCAATGCAATCAGCAACGCTTCTTAACTGAATACAAAGGAACAATTATTGGTAGACCAAATGATTTGTTGTGTAAAGCGTCAACTCAGATGCTGGCATTTTTCCTACCAATGGCATTTTTAATACTGCAAAATTATGGCACTCAGACAGTAAACTACACTGCACGGATTAAATACAGGGATCTGCAGAATTTTTCATGTGGTCTCAAACCATGTCAAGTCACTTGTCTCAATTATTGGCAACAAAATGTATGATGAATCTTTTTAGTTCTAGTAAAGTTTCTCAATATTATATTGCTAAAGCAAATATATAAAACAGAAGCCTCCTCATTCATTTTAGACTCTCATCTTGTCCAGCATGAAATCCCACACACCATCAATTCTGTTTTCACTCAATTCCACTGACTAGCTGTTCCCCAACACCCTGAATTGAAATTCCTTGTCCTCGTTTACAAATTCCTTCATGCCCTGGCCCCTAGCCTGTCTCTGCAACCTTCCCCAGGCCTATTTCCCAGACCATCAGGCGTACGCTCTCATATTCTTCTCCTGGAGCTCAAGGGTAGAGCTTTCATCCATTTGGGTCCTATGCTCTGGAAGTATCTTCCAAAACCTCTCTGCCTTGTTACTTCTCTCCTTGCCTTTAAAAGTCTCCTCACAACCATTCCAACAGCATATCATCTCTCTTACTCCTTCTGTAACTGATTAATAAGGATTCAGGTAATGAAGCATCTCGGGATGTTTTATTACATTAAAGGTGATATAAAAGAGCATTTGTTGTCATAGGTTCACTGATTGCATGACAGTGAAGGTGCCTAGAGCAGAAGCCTGGCTATTCTTCTCTTGCCATTCAACAGAGGAAGCCAAGAGCCGAGGGTCTCTTTTCTTTTGGTAAGGTTCATTGTTTGCAGGCTACAATTCATATTTGGCGACATTAGTTTACTCATTATTCTTCTGTTAAAGGTAAGTAACACTTATTGGATGTTGGTAAATTGTGAAATGTCAAATGATACCAAGAATCACAAAATGCAAATTGAATGCAGCAAATGATGTAACTTATATTCATGTACCTGATGGAAAATGTAATACTGTATTCAACTATGAAACTGGGAACATGCTTCACTGCAAACTTGATCTGTGTCAGAAAAACAATTAGCTTTGGTTCAGCAATATTTCAAGTCTGACATCCAATTAATTTAACATTCTAGGAGAACGCAAATGACATTAGAGAAAATACTATGTACAGCTAATAGAGCTGGTCAGGAAACAAAGGGTGTTTACTACAATTTATTTAGTCGCATATCTTCTAACTAGGTGGTAAATACCAGAAAAATACTTGTAACAAGTGTGGGCCAGGACCACATTTAGCAATGACTGCACATCATCATATTGATGTCTCTGATGATGTGGGGAGTGGAGAATGGTTCAACAGCCAAATTTTTACTTCTCAAGAGGGATTCCAGGAGACCCACTGATATACAGGTAAGAAGTACTTAGACAGTTGGACAGCTGTTACTATAAAGCCCAGCAATAGAGACACACATAATGGGCAACAATGGGTGAATTTAATATTTTTGTTCTAAGAAGTAGACTGTCATATAAATGAGATGGGCAGATATCACTACGTTTTTCTCTCTCAAAAACAGCTGCTGCAGACACAGAAACATTCTATCTTCTAGCTGTCAGCTCGCAATATCAACTCATCCATAGTCAGTCACAGCTGTCTATTATGTGTACCTGGATAGCTGGACATTAAGACGGAAGCTACAAATTGGTGTTCCACATGAACAGGAGGGCGTGACTGGCAAACCTGTCGTTCAGGCACTTGGAAAGAGACGCATGCAGTCTGGACTGTATCACACAAAATGGATCAATTTTTTTCATTTTCATGTCTGTCCAAATGATTTAGTTCAACTTGAACAAAAGCTGCAAAAATAAACATTCATTCGATACATGCTAATCAGACTTCGAAACACTGCCTCTCAGAGAAATTTGAGGGTGGATTGATTTTGTTTTAGTGTGAATATTAAAAATGAGATAAAGAAACATTTCCTGCTTCTTCAGTATTTAATTATTATACTTCAATCAAAAATTCTACATCATGAGAATAAATAGGCAGTATTTTTGTATTAATTACAGACCGTGTTGACAGGCTGCAGATTGGTTTGCTCATTTTTTTGGGTGTGGAGGTCACAATTCGGAACTTGCCTGCGTCGGTTCCGATGGAGGTAGGCAGCACAAATTTTGGCGCTGCCACCTCATTTACCTGTTCTTAAGGCAGTCTGTCCCTCTTAAAGGGAAACTGCATTGTATTACAGGACACTGCTACTCAATACTATTGGCTGCAAATCTAAACAAGTAAAATGGAACACCAGGACACAGGGAAGGCGCCAGATTCACGGATGTGGCTGGAGACCTGAAGTGGGCAGAAGGAGAGAAGCCATGGTTCCATGAGGGGGGGGCGGTGGAGGAGTGCAGGAGGCGTTCAAGAACTACCCTCAGGAGGGATTGGCGCAGGTGGCTAGGGGAGTTCAATTCCCGGCATTTGGACCGGAGGATCTAGCAGCAGTGCCACAAGACGTTTAATGACCTCATATGGGTGGTTAAGGTCAGTGAATGCATCGTCACATGACATCTCCTACCCACTGCTCCATCAGCCTCTCATGGTGCTCAATGCACCACACCCCCAATATTCACCCATTAGCAGTCCCTGGCTCTCAGGATTCACACCTAGCATCCAGATACTCCACTTAATTCTCACACACACACCCACCCTCCGCTGTTTCCACATACGTACAGCTATTCAGCTGTGGCAGGCACATTCCACATACACATTGCTACACAGTCACTGACATTCTTCCCCCTCTCTTGCAGGATATGTTGGCACACAATAGAAGGAAGTAGAGCAGAACTGGTGGGGGACAAGGACGCCTGCATCTCCTGAGCCCTATGAAGGAGATGGTTCTCTGCATCATGGGGCCGATGTGACAGAGCCCATGGCATTCAGTGTCACTGAGAACATTAATGATCTCACATTTTCCTGCCTTATGCCCCTTCTCAACTCCCAGCTCACCCTCATCCTGCTATCTGGCATGACGTGCAAGCTGCAGATGGTGTGACCATGAACCTCTTGCATTCCACCCCACCTCCCTTCCCTTACCCCGGCCTCCCCTTCTGATTTTCTACTGTCAGACGCCAAAGAACTGCTACTTGTCCAGCTACAGCAGCCTCAGGAGAAGGAAAGAGCGCAACAGCACAGCACTGATGAAGAGGCCCCATCACTTATTAGAACCATAGAACCATAGAAAGGTTACAGCACAGAAAGAGGCCATTCAGCCATCATCCCTGCGCGGCTGAAAAAACTAGCCGCCCATTCTAATCCCACCTCACAGCACCAGGTCCGTAGCCTTGCAGGTTACAGCACTTTAGATGCAGATCCAGGTACCTTTTAAATGAGTTGAGGGTTTCTGCCTCCATCACCGATCTGGGCAGCGAACTCCAGACATCCATCATCCTTTGGGTGAAAAAGTTATTCCTCATGTCCCCTCTAATCCTTCTATCAATCATCTTAAATCTGTGCCCCCTGGTAATTGACCTCTCTGCTCGGGGAAACTGGTCCTTCCTGTCTACTCTATCTAGGCCCCTCATAATTTTGTACACCTCAATTAAGTCACCTCTCAGCCTCCTTTGTTCGAGGGAAAACAACCCTGGCCGATCCAATCTTTCCTCATAGCTGCAACCTTTGAGCCCTGGTAACATTCTTGTAAATCTCCTCTGTACTCTTTCAGGAGCAATTATGTCCTTCCTGTAATGTGGTGACCAGAACTGTACGCAATACTCCAGCTGTGGCCTAACCAGTGTTTTTATGTAGTTCCAGCATTACATCCCTGCTTTTGTATTTTTTACCTCGGCCAATAAAGGAAAACATTCCATATGCCTTCTTCACCACTTTATCTGCCTTTCCTGCCACCTTCAGGGGCCCCTGAACTCCAAGTTCTCTCACCTCCTCTACCCCTCTCAAAACCCTCCCGTTTATTGTCTATTCCCTTGCTTTGTTTGCCCTCCCTAAATGCATTACCTCACACTTCTCTGGATTGAATTCCATTTGCCACTTTTCCACCCACACAACCAAACCATTGAAATCATTCTGGAGTCTACAGCTATCCTCGTCACTATCAACAACACAGACAATTTTTGTGTCATCGGCAGATCTCCCAAACATGCCTCCCACATTTAAGTCCAAATTATTAATATATACCACAAACAGCAAGGGACCCAACACTGAGCCCTGTGGAATGCCACTGGAAACCACAGTGCATTCACAAAAACATCTATCAACCATTACCCTTTGTTTCCTGTCCCTGAGCCAATTTTGGATCCAACTCACCACATTCCCCTGAATCGCATGGGCTTTTACTTTTCTGACTGGTCTGACATGTCAAATGCCTTACTAAAATCCATGTAGATAACATCCACTGCACTACCCTCATCAATTCTCCTTGTTACTTCCTCAAAAAATTCAATTAAGTTAGTAAGACACAACTTTCCCTTAACAAATCCATGCTGACTATCCCTGACTAATCTGTGCCTTTCTAAGTGATAGCTTATCCTAACTCTCAGAATTGATTCTAATAATTTGCCCACCAATGAGGTCAGACTGACTGGCCTATAATTATTTGGTCTATTCCTCGCACCCTTTTTAAACAATGGCACAACCTTCTCAGACCTCCAATCCTGTGGTACCTCACTTATATCTAGTGAGGATTTGAAGATGATCCTCAGAGCATCTGCTATTTCCTCCCTGGCTTCTTTTAACAGCCTGGGATACAATCCATCTGGTCCTGGTGATGTATCCATTTTCAAGGATGTCAGATCCTCTGGTACTTGCTCTCTCATTATGCTTATCGTATCTAATATTTCACACTCCTCCTCTTTAACTACAATGTCTGCATCATCCCTCTCCTTTGTGAAGACAGAGACAAGTACTCATTGAGAACCCTGCCCACATCTTCTGCATCCACACATAGGTTCCCTTGTACATCTCTGATAGGCCCTACCTTTTCCTTAGTTAGCCTCTTGCTCTGAATGTACTGATAAAATATCTTTGGGTTTTTCTTGACTTTACGTGCCAATATTTTTTCATGTTCTCTCTTTGCTTTCCTAATTTTCTTTTTTACTTCACCCCGTAATTTCTATACTCCTCTAGACTTTCTAAAGTGTTAAGTTTTTTGTGACTGTCATAAGCTTTCTTTGTCTGCTTTATCTTACCCTGTATGCTTCTAGATTACCAGGGGGCACTAGATTTGGCAGTACCACCCATTTTGTTTGTGGGGACCTGTCTACACATTGCTCGTAGAATCTTGCTTTGAACCCCTCCCACTGGTTTGCCACTGATTTTCTTTCAATAGCTGTATCCACTCCACTTTCACCAGATCACCTCTCAGCTTTGTAAAATTTGCCTTCCCCCAATTTGGGACTTTTACTGCTGTTATATCTTTGTCCTTTTCCATATTAATGCTAAATCTAACTATATTATGGTCACTATCTCAAAATAGTTACCCACTGCTACTTCATCCACTTGCTCAGCTTCATTATTGAAGACTAAATCTAGAACTGCAGCCGCTCTCGTCGGGCTTGTTATGTGCTGGCTAAAAAAGTTCTCTTGAATGCAGTTCAAGAATTTTGTGCCCTCCACCCTGTGTGTATCCCAGTTGATATTCAGGTAATTGAATTCCCCAACTGTTATTACCCTATTGTTTTTGCAGAAATTTGCTTACATATTTGTTCTTCTATCTCCCTCTCACTATTTGGGGGTTTATAGTACACTCCTAGGAGTGTGGCTGCCCCTTTTTTATTTCTGAGCTCAACACATATGGCCTCATTTGATGATTCATTTAGCATATCATCCCTCCTCACAGCTGCAATTGATTCTTTAACCAATAATTCTACACCCCTTCCATATTTATCCCCCTCCCGGTCCTGCCTGAAAACTCTATATCTAGGGAGGTTGAGCTGCCATTTTTGCCCCTCTTTAAGCCAAGTTTCCATTATAGCAACGATATCATGCTGCCATGTGTTAATCTGTGCCCTCAGCTCATCGGCTTTATTTGCTATACTCCATGCGTTTAAATAAATATCTTTTAACACTGCCAAATTTCTGTGCTGAACATTTTTTAACCTTTGCTTCTTCTGTCTTTCAGAGTCACATGCTAATTTTCTGCCTCCTGTTCCTTGCTCTGAATTTGTCCTATCTAAGACTGTGCTCAGGTTCCCATCCCCCTGCCAATCTAGTTTAAACCATCCCAACAGCACTAGAAAACCTTCCTGCAAGGATATTCATCCCAGTCCAGTTCAGGTGTAGACCGTCCAGCTTGTACAGGTCCCACCTTCCCCAGAACCAGTCCCAATTCCCCAGAAATCTGAAGCACTCCCTCCTGCATCATCTCTCCAGCCATGCATTCATCTGGTGTATTCTCCTATTTCTATACTCACTAGCACGTGGCATTGGGAGTAATCCGGAGATTACTACCTTTGAGGTCTTGCTTGCTAATTTCTTTCCTAACTCTCTAAACTCAGGACCTCATCTCTTTTTCTACCTATATCGTTGGTACCAATGTGGACCACAATCTCTGGCTGTGCACCCTCGCCCTCCAGAATGCTCTGTAGTTGCTTGGTATATCCATGACCCTTCCACGAGAGAGGCATTATGCCATCCTGGAATCACATCTGTGACCATTGAAATTCCTGCCTGTTCCCTTAACTATAGAATCCCCTACCATTATTGCTCTCCTTTCTTTTCTCCTCCCTCCCTGCACAGCTGAGCCACACATGGTGCTCTGGTCATGACTCTCACTGCACTCCCCAGAGGAACCCTCTCTCCCCTCGATACTCAGAACTGAATACCGGTTAGAAAGTGGGATGCCCTCCGGGGACTCCTGCACTACCTGTCTTGTCCTTCCTGTCTGTCCGGCAGCCACCCTGTCCCTCTCTGCCTGCGTGCTCTTAAGTTGTGGGGTGACCACCTCCTGAAATGTGCTATCCATGTATCCCTCATCCTCATGAATGCACCTCAGTGACACCAGCTACTCCTCAAGTTCCAAGATTCGGCGCTCGGGTTTTTGCATTTTGTGGCACTTTCTGTATGTGTAGTTTTCCAGGACATGGGTAGGGTCCTGAAGTCCCCACATGGAACAGGATGTGCATTTGATGGGTGTGAGCAGTCCTGCCATGCCTCAAATTATTTATTTACTGCACTAAAATTGGAAGTTAAATAAACACAATAAAATAGTCATAAATAGAACGAACAAACGGGTAACCACCTACTGAATTTTGGTATTTAGCTTCTACTTAGTAGATAGATGTAAATGTTCAAGGAAAAGAAAAATCAGCAGAAAAAAGAAAATAAGTAAAAAAATACCCACCAGATACTCACCGACTAGCTCCCTGTGCCTCGCCGTGCTCTCTCCCCTTTCATGCTGTTTGTGGCTCTGAAGTCTCACCCAGCCAATCACCTACTGGCTTCTCTGTGATGTCACACCTCAATTTTTGTTTCCTAACGCTGGCAGATTGGTGGCAGCAGCAACTAGCCGCGCTCCACTCTCGCAGATGGCCGGTGAACTCTCCCGCATGCTCTCTCTCACTCTCTCTCTTAAATAAATTAAATTGATATTACACTCATAGCCACCAGCTCAGATACTTGCACTGCATGTTCCTTGGAGCCTACTGTAGAATTGGGATCTGCACATGGTCAGTCACTGCCCATGAGTGGGCTGCAACCAAGCCAGGGGGTAAGGATCATTCATTTGCCAGCGCACCAGCAGGCGTGTTCACAGACAAGTTCTGCTGCAGAGGACTCAGATGAAGACCTCAATGGGGAGGCATGCATGAGATCACTGATGGTTTTTTTTATTTGTTCATGGGATGTGGTGTCACTGGATAGGGCAACATTTGTTGCCCATCCCTAATTGCTCTTGAACTGAGTTAAATGGCATAGCAAGTCAGAGGGCATTTAAGAGTAAACCACATTGCAGTGGGTCTGGAGTCACATGTAGACCAAACCAGGTAAGGACGGCAGATTATTTTCTTCCCTAACGGCCATTAGTGAACCAGATGGGTTTTTATAACAATCAACAATGGTTTCATGGTCACCATTAGACAAGCTTTTAATTCCAGATTTTTATTAACTGACTGCACACCAAGATGTATTGGGTGTATTGGCTGGCCTGCCAGACGGCCTCCTGCCACTGTTATGAGCATGGAGAGTCCAGTGGAGCTTGCCCTCTCTGCAGCCTCTACTCCATTTCCCTGTCCTGCAGCAAACCCCATACCTGTTGCAGCCTTCGTGTGAACACGTCACCAAATCCTCTGCCTTCCCTGTAAGGATATGGCAACACTCCCTACCAAATCTAGGAACACTTGAAGAAACACTGCAGAGTACTTTGTCATTGCAGAAGTTCTTCAAACTCACATTACCGCAATTTGGTGCCTGGCCCTTTAAATAGCGCTGGTGCTGGGCTCCTCTTGCAGCTGAACATCTGATCTTTGGTCAGGGATCTATGAAATTGTCAATTCAAATTGTGTGGTCCAAATTAGGACAATGGGCACAATGTCATCTGGTAGGGCTGTGTGACATCAGGATAGCACCAGTTCAGCTTGATTTGATTTTTTGATTTAGAGATACAGCACTGAAACAGGCCCTTCGGCCCACCGAGTCTGTGCCGACCATTAACCACCCATTTATACTAATCCTACACGAATCCCATATTCCTACCACATCCTCACCGATCCCTATATTCCCCTACCACCTACCTATACTAGGGGCAATTTATGATGGTCAACTTACCTATCAACCTGCAAGTCTTTTGGCTGTGGGAGGAAACCCACGCAGACACAGGGAGAACTTGCAAACTCCACACAGGCAGAACCCAGAATTGAACCCGGGTCACTGGAGCTGTGAGGCTGCAGTGCCAACCACTGCGCCACTGTGCCGCCTGCTTCTTCCAGGGGACACCCGTACGAGGTTCCTACTCAAGAGGACACACTGCATGGGCTGTGCCAGAAGCAGCAGGTGGCATAGCACACACCCCCAGGAAGGCAATTGGCCTCCATGCAGCTGCTGGAGATGGGCTGTGAATATGAATTTCACCTCCCATATTTCTGAAGAAAGAATTAAAGTTATACAAAAATGCTGTTTAGAATTGCTTGTATTTCAGTTCTTAGTCCTCCATAGAAGTCAAATGTGCTACTGTAGCTTTGCAGAGTGGATGCAGACCCTATTAAAGAGTACACATTACCGTACTATTATTTTCATTGTATGTTAACATGCCAAAATAAAAGCTTTGATATAGTTTGCAGACAAAACTATTTTTTTAAATAATAAAGTAAACCAAAATGAAGGTAGATAAAATTCTCTTATGCACTGGAGCATAAGGGATTACATTTCATATCTTGGTTGCGAATGAAGATAAAAAGTAGGATCTGCCTTTAATCCCTTGAGAAAAGATAAGATTTGATTAAGTTCCTCTAGTATTAATTCATCACAAATACTTTGCCAATATCTAAGAAATGCCTTTCAATTAATGGGTAAAAGGAATTAGATTCCATTTTGCTTTGAAAATATAGAAATGCAAGAATGAATTGAGTAAATGTGTGATCTTGTCAGAAGAAAGGATGTTAACAAGAAGGTAACGTACTAACATTAAACGTTGTTTGAAGCACAGAAATAGTGGAGTGGTGCGAAGCTTTTGAAATGAAACTGCATATATCGCAACTCCTGCAGCCTCAATTTATTCTCCAGTGAATATAATGTTGGAAGTACTCGCAGAAGTGGCAAAGTTGCAAAACAATACAGACATGTTTGGATTTTTGTGGAAAAGGAAATCATGTGACAAAACTTTATTCAGAATTTCATTTTGCTGTTTAAACAATACAGTAGTTTTAAAGTATGAGTTATGAACACTTTGGCCTTACGTACAAGAAAGAAGGTCATCAATATTGTGGAGTGAACGAGGTCTATTGAATCAAATGTGCAGAGGTTTAGACAGAGACCCCATGAATGGGATAACCTAATCATTTCTGAGAGCATATCATCAACATAAGTGGAATATCTATCACTTAAATTGCATGTTAAAACTACGGGCAGGATTTTAGCTTTTGGGTCGGGACCCCAACGTTGGGGTCAAACTGGCCAATTAGGGCCAACAGAATGCCCTCCAGCATGGAAGGAGCTGCAGCCTGCCATTGCAGGTAAGGGAGAGAGTGCGCCTCCATCTTGAGGCATCCTGTCTCCAACATATAAAACTTTAAAACAAAATGATCACAGCTACCAGGCCAAAGGCCGACTGGAAAATTCCAGTCGACAACTGGCCTTAATAGGCCACTTACCCACCTTAATTGGCTACCTACAGCTTGCAGACGGGTAGCCCTTGCCCCTGTCCAACCTCTGAGAAAATGGCCCGGGGCCGGAATAGTGCTGCCCCTGCCTGCCATATGGGGGCGAAAATTCTGCCCATAATGTGAATATCGGGTAGCTACAGGTGTCAATGATGGACTAGAATATGATTATTGTGAGTCTTTTTTGCCCTCACTAGAAAGAGGGAAGAAGAAATTTTAACTTAGTGTATTTTTGCTCCTTGAAAATGATCTGATATTTTTAATATAATGATATTTGTGTTAGCTTGTCTAACAACATACTACCAATTACAGAAATACCTGCCTTTAGATATTAATCAATTAATAAATCAATAAACCATTTTCCTGACTTGGAGTTGATTGCTCCCTCTGTGGGTTAGGACAGGTGCAGCAATTTGGCTTTGAGCCTGCATTAATTCATAACTGAGAGAATCAAGAGTGTTTTTGTCAGATGAAAGCTATGTAACGTAGTGCAGGAGACGAGTTCAGCGACCCAGCTGTATCATATTGCAGAAACTTGCCAAAAGGACATTGTGCAGATAGGGGGCGAGGGAGAAAGGAAGTTTTCTGCACCTTAGCATTTTATCCATATTTTGGGAAAGTGAAAACTTAATGGTGAAAGGAAGCAGTCCATGTCTAAAACACTTGATAATCTTTTATGTAGGTACATTCACACTGTTAACTGTAAAGTTTTCCTAAATGTGCCTGTTGATTCCTGGTTTTTCGTTACAGTTTCCAAAATGCAATTTATTTTCCAGTTTCTATTCACCAGAATCTAATGCTTTCAAGCAAAACATAGCTCATAACTCCAATCTTGAAATAGAACTCTCGTGCATTTGATACATTGCCACACAACAGACCTGTGAGCAAACTTGTAGCTCATGGAATAAAAGAGACGGTGGCAACATGGATACGAAATTGGCTGAGTGACAGGAACCGAAGAGTAGTGGTTAATGGATGTTTTTCGGGCTGGAGGAAGGTTTGTAGTGGAGTTCCCCAGGGATCAGTATTGGGATCCTTGCTTTTCCTGATATATATTAATGACCTGGACCTCGATGTATAGGGCACAATTTCAAAGTTTGCAGATGATATGAAACTTGGAAGCATTGTGAACTATGAGGAGGAGAGTGTAGAACTTCAAAAGGACATAGACAAGTTGTTGGAATGGGCAGACAGGTGGCAGATGAATTTCAATGCAGAGAAATGTAAAGTGATTCATTTTGGTAGGAAGAACATGGAGAGACAATATAAAATAAAGGGTACAATTCTAAAGGGGGTGCAGAAGCAGAGGGACCTAGGTGTATATGTGCATAAGTCATTGAAGGTGGCAGGGCAGGTTGAGAGAGCGGTTAATAAAGCATACAGTATCCTGGGCTTTATTAATAGGGGCATAGAGTACAAGAGCAAGGAAGTTATGATGAACTTGTATAAGACACTAGTTCGGCCTCAGCTGGAGTATTGTGTCCAGTTCTGGATGTCACACTTTAGGAAATACGTGAGGACATTGGAGAGATTACAGAAAAGATTCATGAGAATGGTTCCAGGGATGAGGAATTTCAGTTATGAAGATACATTTGAGAAGTGAGGACTGTTTTCCTTGGAGAAGAGAAGGCTAAGGTGATTTGATAGGGGTATTCAAAATAATGTGGGGTCTGGACAGAGTAGATCGAGAGAAACTGTTCACACTCGTGAAAGGATTGAGAAAAAGAGGGCACAGATTTAAAGCATTTGGTAAGAGAGGCAAAAGTGACATGAGGAAAAACTTTTTCACACAGCGAGTGGTTAAGGTCTGGAATGCACTGCCTGAGAACGTGGTGGAGGCAGGTTTAATTGAAGCATTCAAAAGGGAATTAGACAGTTATATGAAAAGGAAGAACGTGCAGGGTAATGGGGAGAAGACGGGGGAACGGAACTGAGGGAATAGCTCTTTCAGAGAGCCAGTGTGGACACAATGGGCCAAATAGCCTCCTTCTGCACTGTAACGCTTCTGTGAATAAGGATTGATAGTGATATTGCATGCATTATTTTGAACCATGGGTTTCAAGTAAAGAGGCTTCATTATGACTGTCTTTAATCATTTTCTGCTAATCGATCACAATTATCATGATTTACAATAATCATAATGCACAGGGAAAACAGATGGTACAAAATCGTGACTTCCATGTTTTATATCCTGATCTCATTTGTACATGCCATATGCATTAAATTATGAAAAAAGTGCAGAAAATATTTTGTTTTTATTACAAGCGTTTTTATACTTCAAATCCTGATTATTAAAAAGGGCCGTATCTTGTTGAAACTGAAGAGGCGAAACCTTGTGGGAAAGGAATTTAACAGAACTAATTAGGAGGTTCTCATCACATCAGTGGCCCATGGAGTGCTCTGTAATATTCGTAATTGTTTTCAAGCTGCTTGTTAGCTGACACTGGGATCACATCTTTCAAACTATTGAAGAGCAATGCTGCAATGTAGTATTTTTGATACTCTCTGTGGTTGCCATCAAGCAAGATACCTTTGAATTAACTTGTGCCTTTCAAAGAGTGTAAAAAGTAACACAATGGGGTAGAGTTTCTGCTTTGGACACTATTGGTGATTCCAGTGCAAATTGCACCCATTTTGAAAAGTATTTTCTCCCTTCCCCCCCCCCATCCCTGCACCCCAAGCTTCCAGTCAAACCTATTTGCATATCGCCAACAAAATCTGCCACGAACCAGTACAACTGGGAGCATTTTAAAATGTTTTTTTTAATTGTTTTAAATATTCCTTGATATATTTAAGAATGGTAACTTGGTAAAGTTTGATTAATACAACTGAAATGGGTTTATCACAAAAAAACGCTTTTAAAATCACTATCAATTGAGCACCTATGAATAACCCAATTTTAAATTACTGAAAATTACTTAAAAAAAATAGAAAGCTGATTTTTATTTAAATTGAGATACAGTAGTGAGTTCTTTAGTAAATTTAATAAAAATCAGTCAAAAATATTCAAATGTACTGATTAGTATCCTTGTGCACAAAGGTTCCAGCTCAATCTTTGGAGCCTCCTCAAAGGCCTGCAAACTAGTGCAATTAGTGGAAACTCCTAATGGTGATGAATTTACCTTGGGGACATGGTCAGTGTTGGGGTGAGGCCTGTTTCTAGCAGAATGTTTGCAAAAGATCATGGAAATTTGAATTGTGCTGAATGCAATTTGCGCTTATAATACTGCAATCTTTTGAGGGGGGTGGGGGGGGGGGGGGTTATGCTGATATCAGAGGAATTGCACCAAAAAAAAATCACCATTGAACAGAAACTCCAGGCCAGTGACTGCATGTTCTGTAGCTTTTAAAAAAAAAACTTTTATTCTATGCTCTGTACTACTTAAAGCTGCTTTAAATTGGCTTAAAATGTACAGCATAATTTGTTCCCATGCACCCACCAGCAAGCCCAATGTAAAATTGTTAGCTTTGTTAAGATCAGCCACTGATAACCAGCCTTAGTGAATCTGAAAAGTTTATATTGGGGCTGCCACCAGGTTCAAGTGCCCTATGAATCAGGAACTGTTGACACAAGCATCCCAGCAAAGACATTGTCAAAGCAGCTGTAGCCTCACTAAAGCTACACTGCCAACCTCTCTTCCTCAACTATCTCGTTGCCCAGGTCCCTGGAGAAGGAGTACGTGGTGTTTGCCGGTACGGTTGAGGCCTTTCATGACTGTTGAGTACCAGAGAGACTGGAGCACATATTCGACATTGGCAACAAGATCTTGCTTTGATACATTTCCTTTTGTTTTAACTATAATTTGAAATGGGGTGCTTTTGTAATTTGATTTCAACTCATGTTTATAAGAGTTAACTTCACTTTGCCATAGCAACTATTCAAATTAAGGGAGGAGTTTTCAACATTTGTAAAGTGACAGCAGCAATATAGGCATTACATTGCTCTGTGTAGTTTCAATTTATGAGATTTGTTATTATTAGAGAGGGTGCAGAAAAGATTCACGAGAATGATTTCAGGGATGATGAATCTCAGTTATGTGGATAGATTGGAGAAGCTGGGGCTGTTCTCGTTGGAGAAGAGGAGGTTTGATAGAGGTGCTCAAAATCATGAGGGGTTTGGACAGAGTAGATAGGGAGAAACTGCTCCCATTGGCAGAAGGATTCAGAACCAGAGCACACCAATTTAAGGGGACTGGCAAAAGAAGCAATGGCGACAAGAGGAAAAACTTCTTTACGCAGCGAGTGGTGCAGATCTGGAATGCACTGCCTGAGAGTGTGGTGGAGGCAGGTTCAATCAAGGCTTTCAAAGGAGAACTGGATAATTATTGGAATAGAAAAAAATTGCAGGGCTACAGGGTAAAGGCAGGGGAGTGAGTCGTGGGACTAGGTGAGTTGCTCTTGCAAAGAACTGGCATGGACACGGGCCGAATAGTCTCCTTTTGTGCTGTAACCATTCTATGATTCTATATGAAACTGACGAGCACAGCTGCCGGTACTTCAATCTCCGACCCTGCTGTCTTCACAGTCCAGAGTGTCTGCAGCCACGGCATGCGGTAAGTCCATTGAGGTGAAGAAGGAGCTGCGGGACCCGAGAGAAGTCCTGTGAAAAGGTGCCCCGAACACCCAAAACATCCACGAACGGCCCCCCCGGCCGCAACTTCAAAGCGCCCGCGGGAGATGGCTCGGAGAGCATCTGCAGCGCGCTGTCGGCAATGCTGCATGCCTTTATTTAAACCACTGCAGAAAAAAAAAAACCCTTAGCAAATGTAATCACCTCTAAGTCTGCCAAATGATGCTTCACCTCCCGAAGGACGTGGATGAGCTTTCCGGACGTCGATGGTGGGCACTGAGGAAATGGCTTATTACCTGCACCAGATTCCACCCCCCCTCCCCCCCCTTTACCCCCCTTCCACCCCCCCCCCCACCCCCGTCCCCTTCCCTGCTCCACCCTCTCAGCTCACCCCCTCACAACCCCGTCCCAGCCCGCACCCCCCTCGCACCATCTTCACCCCGCACCCCCTTCCCCTGCACCCCCCCCCACCCCCTCCCTCTACCCCTCCCCCTTGCATCCCCTCCTCCCACCGGCACCATCCTACACCTGTGTAGGGGCCCCAACAACCCCACTGCCTTGTGGGCATCTCGGGAGAGACCAAGGCTAAGGGAGTAAACCCTAACAGAAAATCCGGAGCGGAACCCCGTAGGCGGTCATGTGTCACCTTTGGCATGTTTCCGGCAGTTCCTGCAGCCATACTGGTGCCAAACGTCGTGTCCTGCACTCCTTTGGACCCCACCAGAAAGGCCGAGAGGGGGGTTTTGACGACTGGGCAACTCTCAACCTCCATAAATTTGCCCAGGCATGCGCCATGGAGAGGTCACTCCATAGTTGCCTCACAGCGACTAAAACAACACGGAAGGCAGCAGTTACGGGTTATAAGTCCAGATAAATTGGCGTAGAAACTGGGCGCCACGGGTTGCCTTTGTCGGTGGGAGAGGTCATTGCACCTCACTGGACAGCTACCGCCCGCCTCAAACCGGGCAGCCCCCGGTCAATAAGGTTCTGTCCCGCCACAGTCTGCCTGCTTCAATGGGTGCTTGGAGCTCAGGGTCATTGCCCGAAAGGTGGACTGATACACCGCACCAAACAACATGAAAAAAGGAAAGAAGGTACCAGCCCTTCGCTTTGCAAGCTGGAACGTCAGAACTATGTGTCCTGGCCTGTCGGAAGACCTTACACAAATCAACGATTCTCGGAAGACCGCCATCATTAACAACGAGCTCAGTAGATTCAATGTGGACATTGCAGCACTTCAGGAGACTCGCCTCCCCGCGAGTGGCTCTCTAGCAGAGCAAGACTACACCTTCTTCTGGCAGGGCAGGGATCCTGAAGAACCAAGACAGCATGGAGTGGGCTTCGCCATCAGAAACTCCTTGCTCAGCATGATAGAGCCTCCCTCAAATGGCTCGGAACGCATACTGTCCATCCGACTGCTCACCACCTCTGGTCCAGTACACCTACTCAGCATCTATGCTCCAACACTCTGCTCCGCACCTGAAGCTAAAGACCAGTTCTATGAACAACTCCATAACATCATTAGCAGCATCCCCAACACCGAACACCTATTCCTGCTGGGGGACTTTAATGCCAGGGTTGGGGCCGACCATGACTCATGGCCCTCCTGCCTTGGGCGCTATGGCGTTGGAAGGATGAATGAGAACGGGCAGAGACTGCTTGAGTTGTGTACCTATCATAACCTCTGCATCACCAACTCGTTCTTTCACACTAAACCCTGTCACCAGGTTTCATGGAGGCACCCAAGATCACGTCGTTGGCACCAGCTAGACCTCATTGTCACAAGGCGAGCCGCCTTAAACAGTGTTCAAATCACACGCAGCTTCCACAGTGCGGACTGCGACACCGACCACTCCCTGGTGTGCAGCAAGGTTAGACTCAGACCAAAGAAGTTGCATCATTCCAAGCAGAAGGGCCACCCGCGCATCAACACGAGCAGAATTTCTCACCCACAGCTGTTACAAAAATTTCTGAATTCACTTGTAACAGCCCTTCAAAACACTCCCACAGGGGATGCTGAGACCAAGTGGGCCCACATCAGAGACGCCATCTATGAGTCAGCTTTGACCACCTACGGCAAAAGTGCGAAGAGAAATGCAGACTGGTTTCAATCTCATAATGAAGAGCTGGAACCTGTCATAGCCGCTAAGCGCATTGCACTTTTGAACTACAAGAAAGCCCCCAGCGATTTAACATCCGCAGCACTTAAAGCAGCCAGAAGTACTGCACAAAGAACAGCTAGGCGTTGCGCAAACGACTACTGGCAACACCTATGCAGTCATATTCAGCTGGCCTCAGACACCGGAAACATCAGAGGAATGTATGATGGCATGAAGAGAGCTCTTGGGCCAACCATCAAGAAGATCACCCCCCTCAAATCTAAATCGGGGGACATAATCACTGACCAACGCAAACAGATGGACCGCTGGGTTGAGCACTACCTAGAACTGTACTCCAGGGAGAATGCTGTCACTGAGACTGCCCTCAATGCAGCCCAGCCTCTACCAGTCATGGATGAGCTGGACATACAGCCAACCAAATCGGAACTCAGTGATGCCATTGATTCCCTAGCCAGCGGAAAAGCCCCTGGGAAGGACAGCATTACCCCTGAAATAATCAAGAGTGCCAAGCCTGCTATACTCTCAGCACTACATGAACTGCTATGCCTGTGCTGGGACGAGGGAGCAGTACCCCAGGACATGCGCGATGCCAACATCATCACCCTCTATAAAAACAAAGGTGACCGCGGTGACTGCAACAACTACCGTGGAATCTCCCTGCTCAGCATAGTGGGGAAAGTCTTTGCTCGAGTCGCTCTGAACAGGCTCCAGAAGCTGGCCGAGCGCGTCTACCCTGAGGCACAGTGTGGCTTTCGTGCAGAGAGATCGACTATTGACATGCTGTTCTCCCTTCGTCAGATACAGGAGAAATGCCGTGAACAACAGATGCCCCTCTACATTGCTTTCATTGATCTCACCAAAGCCTTTGACCTCGTCAGCAGACGTGGTCTCTTCAGACTACTAGAAAAGATCGGATGTCCACCAAAGCTACTAAGTATCATCACCTCATTCCATGACAATATGAAAGGCACAATTCAACATGGTGGCTCCTCATCAGAGCCCTTTCCTATCCTGAGTGGTGTGAAACAGGGCTGTGTTCTCGCACCCACACTTTTTGGGATTTTCTTCTCCCTGCTGCTTTCACATGCGTTCAAATCCTCTGAAGAAGGAATTTTCCTCCACACAAGATCAGGGGGCAGGTTGTTCAACCTTGCCCGTCTAAGAGCGAAGTCCAAAGTACGGAAAGTCCTCATCAGAGAACTCCTCTTTGCTGACGATGCTGCTTTAACATCTCACACTGAAGAATGCCTGCAGAGTCTCATCGACAGGTTTGCGTCTGCCTGCAATGAATTTGGCCTAACCATCAGCCTCAAGAAAACGAACATCATGGGGCAGGATGTCAGAAATGCTCCATCCATCAATATTGGCGACCACGCTCTGGAAGTGGTTCAAGAGTTCACCTACCTAGGCTCAACTATCACCAGTAACCTGTCTCTAGATGCAGAAATCAACAAGCGCATGGGTAAGGCTTCCACTGCTATGTCCAGACTGGCCAAGAGAGTGTGGGAAAATGGCGCACTGACACGGAACACAAAAGCCCGAGTGTATCAGGCCTGTGTCCTCAGTACCTTGCTCTACGGCAGCGAGGCCTGGACAACGTATGCCAGCCAAGAGCGACGTCTCAATTCATTCCATCTTCGCTGCCTTCGGAGAATACTTGGCATCAGGTGGCAGGACTATATCTCCAACACAGAAGTCCTTGAAGCGGCCAACACCCCCAGCTTATACACACTACTGAGTCAGCGGCGCTTGAGATGGCTTGGCCATGTGAGCCGCATGGAAGATGGCAGGATCCCCAAAGACACATTGTACAGCGAGCTCGCCACTGGTATCAGACTCACCGGCCGTCCATGTCTCCGTTATAAAGACGTCTGCAAACGTGACATGAAATCGTGTGACATTGATCACAAGTCGTGGGAGTCAGTTGCCAGCATTCGCCAGAGCTGGCGGGCAGCCATAAAGACAGGGCTAAATTGTGGCGAGTCGAAGAGACTTAGTAGTTGGCAGGAAAAAAGACAGAGGCGCAAGGGGAGAGCCAACTGTGCAACAGCCCCAACAAACAAATTTCTCTGCAGCACCTGTGGAAGAGCCTGTCACTCCAGAATTGGCCTTTATAGCCACTCCAGGCGCTGCTTCACAAACCACTGACCACCTCCAGGTGCTTACCCATTGTCTCTCGAGATAAGGAGGCCCAAAAGAAAGAAGAAGAAATGCCTATTTTCGTTAAACTCCAAATGCAACATGCACTGTATTAAACAATTGGCCAATAACAGTGAATTTGAAAAGTTAACAAAGCAATCTGTTATCAACTTTGCAATCAAAAATTAAATATATGCTAGTTGATCTCTTGTAATGTTGCATATGGGGGAGTCATGACCAAGTTGACTATTTAGGTCAAGTAGGGTTAGAAGGCGGTGGGGAGGGGTGGTGGTAATTAACAGGACTCAGAAAGGGTACTTGGGAGGAGAGAGAGGGAGTGAGGGTAGAGGAAGAAAGGGGGAAGAGGGGAGAGGGAAAGAGGACAGAAATGCGGAATGGGAAGGAGAATGGACATTCTGCTCAGTGCAGAGGGGAACAAAAGCCTAAAATCCAGCATGGATATATGGTTCCAAGTCTCATCCTTCAGCAGTACAGGAATGATGCCAGGAAGCAGGATTATCCCAACTTTTCTGTTGAAATTGTTAAAATTGAACTCTTGGTCTTATAGATTACATTTTCCCTTTTCGATGAGGAAATGTCTGGTTTCCTATTGGCAGCTTCCAATGCTGGCATATTCACTATTTGGGGAATCACTGGTACAGATGCCTGTCCCACCATGTCATGGTACCTGACATTGACCTTCAAGTAACATATTAATAGGTATTGGAAACCTTAGCAACATTTCTAAGAACAGATGACCCTTGACTGCTGATTAAACTAGATTAGAGTAAAAGTTCCAGCCTCCAGTGCCTTTTGAAATTGGCTGTGAGGCCCACATGTGGCTTACAGAGACACCTGTGCACATAATCTGCAGACTTAAATGCTGTTCGGCTAACTGAGGCATATCTGGTGGGATACCTTGAACAGCTTGGGAACAACCTGTGTGACTAGTTCACTGCCAAAACACATGCGGGCAGGAAGAAGTGCTTAGTCCCCTTGGCATAATCTGCTGTGCCTGTCAAGAGATGGAAACCTGGCAGATCCAGGTTCAGAGAGAAATCCAGTGCCTCCACTAACATTACCTCAGAATTCTGTCCCGAGGGAGTGGAATTTCTGGACTCATTCTGCCAACAGAACAAATACTATGATTAGTACTTTAATCTTCAATCTCTTGAAACAGAAGTTTCAGGCAATTATCACAACTAGTATTCCTACACACTGAATTGGTACTGACTTTTCTCATCACCTCAGCCACCTCTTAGCATTCAGAGCTAGAGAAAATGCAGTTGCATCATAACCACAATGGAATCACTCAGTGATTTTCTATAACTCACAATGGCAGAGTAACTCTTTGGTGAAATGGGGGAAATCACAAGAAAAATGCTAGAACTCAGACCATCGTTTCCAGGTATGTTTTCACAACACCCAAACAGGGGAACTATTTATTCGGTTTTCTCTTGAATTATACACATGGTGTAATAGATTACCTAAAAGCCAGCTTGGGATTGTAGTAAACAATATCAATACAACTTCCTGATTACATTACAACTTTGTAATTCTCCCAGTGACTATGTATATGTTAACAGCAATTTTCTGATTAATTGTTAACTATTACCCTTTGGGTTACTGAAGTTGCCTTAACCTGTGACACTGGTATTATTAAATGCCCTGAGGGTGACACTTTGTGGTTGCTGAGGAAGCCATCACTTGCACAAAGTTCACCTCGCAGAATCAAAAGATTAATATTGCCTGGCTTCACCAGCTGTGTTGCATTCACTGTAGGCCAATTTATCAACCTATGAAAAAAAATCAAAGGATTGATCGATAAATCTAATAAGTGAAATTATCAGTTGCACTCTATACTGGTGTTCTTGTCAGGAATTTTCTGGAACATTAAAATGTATGCCCATTGTTTTCATGTCTTCTGTGTAAAAGAATTAAATGTTTTACCCACATAGTACTCATCAGTCAAGAAACTGACCGAGGATATAATCTGTTTCAAGACATAAACTACAAACGACTGAGCCCACAGCCTTCCCATCAGTCTCAGGCTATTGCTCAATTTAATGTGTGCATTGGACTTCAAGCAACAGCTGCATAGTGTCTGGTTATGCCCACACTTTGTCTCAGGAGACTCTGACTACTTTGGCTGCCCAGCAGTTACTAGATGCTAAAACAAGCCCGCATGTACTGAAATTGATTTTGTCTAGCAAGATAAGTCTGTCAAAAGGATGTCAAAAGCATGGAACCACAGATCTAACCAATACATTATCTGACTGACAAATTTTAATGAAACAAATTCAAATTGATCTCCAGTAAAATAAAAATCAAAGACAGGACCTAATAACAAATAGGGTATATAAGCTAGAGCTGAATAAGTTACCGGTTTGGTTACTTTTAAGAGGTGGTAATACAGTCACTGCCTTGTTGCTACTCGTTTTAATACTACACTAAACCAATGGGCTCGATAAACTGCTCTTCAAAGACAAATTTCACATGTATTTTTTGTTGCCTTTTTACCAACATGAAAACTGTTCAAATTAAGAACATGTGAAAGTTATGAGGACTACCATATTCCAATTTGCATCAAACCCACCTGAACATCTTCATTAGCGATACCATACTACTCCAGTATGCTTCAAGACTAGGGGTACACTGACTGGCACTTGTAGGCAGTAAGAGTATGTCAGAGTCTTTCATAAGAGTCTTTCATAAGAATTTTACTTGCATTATAGAATAGTTACAGCGCAGAAGTAGGCCATTCAACCAGTCATGTCCGTGCCAGCTCTCTGTAAGAGCTAGATCCACTCCCTTGCCTTTTCCCTGTAGCCCTGCAAATTTTTCTTCTGTCAACTTTCATACTGTCCCTTAGGAATTACAATCTCCTGAGTGTATTATTTCACAACACATGATGACAAAGCAAAAACAATATAACCAAATCTGGCACAGCAATGACAAAAATATATGAAAAGAAAGTTAATTTTTCCATTGTTTTATTCAGTGTAAACATGATATGCCAAGCTCCAGCAAAATCTAGCCAATGATTAACATGCTATCCCAAATACAGCTCACTAAAATTAATGATTTGGTTACAAATGATATACCAATCCTCAACAATTTAAAAAGGCTTACAACCAACAAATTCTAAGGGATACAAAAACTGTTCTATAGCTGCTAAAGGAGATTGGGGAGTAGATCTGTGAGGAATTGAAAATTATAAGCACGCATGGAGGTATCAGTAGATTGGAAGAAAGTCAGCATGGTGGCCCATATTTTAAAAAATGTGATAAATCAGACACAGGCAACATCCACTGGACTTACTGAAATCCTGAGTAAAATAATGGAATTGATTAGCCGGTGTAAACTTGGAAGATCATCTGTACAATAATAACAGAAGTCAACATCGATTCAGACTGCTTTGAGGGAACAATAAAGAGAACTGACGTTTCAGACTTCCTAAAGGTATTTAACAAAGTTCCACAGGAAAAGTTATTAATTAATGGCAAGGCTGTGAGAATTCAGCATAAATGTTGGGTATGGATAGGAAATTGGCTACAGGTACAATACAATGGATACTCAGAGGAGACACTTGCAAGTGGGTGGGGTGCTCAAGGTATCAGTGTTGGGGCCATTGCTATTACGAATTTACATTGATAACTTGGACTCAGGAACCCAATGTAAATTGGTTAAATTTACAGATGATACTAAACTGGAAGGAGCAGTGGAACTGGAATAGGCAATACAGAGTAAGCCAGACATCATACTTCCTCAAAAAAGTGAGCAGAACAAAAAACAGTACTGCATATAGGAAGGAAAGGGCAACACATGCACTCCATAAGTAGCATTGAGAACACTAAAGATGAAGTTGAAAGAGACTGAGGAGTCTTAGCAGAATTGTTGCTCATTCAAACACACCTGGCACTGTCTGAGCTTCTGTCCAGCAGACTTTCAGCAAAATGATAAAGACAGGTTTGGAACAATTAACTGCACTTATCATGTTTTTGTGCCATGACTGGATCAACAGTATCTCTTCCACATCTATACCATTTCAGTCCTTTACTTTTCAATATAACTGTGACCCATGAGTTAAACTTTCAATCAATTTCCCAACCGATACACATTCCTCAATAATTATACACCTTATTATTTCCTCTTTGATATCTTTTGTCAAAATCAGTTGCTTCTTGTGTGCCCCTCTGATATTTTGTCAAGCCCATTGCTTTTTTCTGCCTCAGTGCATGATCTACATATCTTACTCTGCCTTTCCTTGCCTTAAGTGTGTAATATGTGTGTTTGTAGGTGCATTTTCACTGATATGCATGTCTATAATTGAGACAGATAGCTAAAACACTGCACCCCGTGAATGGAATTCATCAAAATCTTACACCCATATCTTTACTTTCAGTGAAGCAGCTGTCTAGTCAAAGATGTATCCAGTTTCAGGGCTTACACTGGGAGAGATGGCACAGACGACAAAGCCTGGCTTTATTGTTGTACCTACCAGAAAACTGGGATAGAACTGGCTGAGTTGAGAGAATGCTATCATTTTTTTTGAATTAGTCAAGAAGACTAAATGAGAATTTTAAAATAAGAAACCCTACGCAATTGAAGCACACTGGTCCTTTAAAACAATGGATTCACGGTGCATTGCTGAGTTTTAGGTGAGCTTATACCTATGATCTTTTACTTCAAATCCCTAATTTCAGATGGCCCACTGTGAAAACTGCTGAGTGCAAAGCAGGGATATTTTCCATTGGACACTTTAATCAATGTAATGTTGCAACAGATAATTGCTACAAGACTATGAACAGGTTGCCTCTTGGCAATGGGTAGTTTACGGAACTGGAGATCCATGCAAAGGAAAAGCAAAAACGCCTCCAAAAGGAAACTCACCTTCAATGAATATTAAATTGTGTGAATTTGCTTTTGTCGTACTGTCACCCTATTTAGACACCAGACTTAGCAGCTAACTAGGAATAAGCAGAGACATCAATGCAATCCATTTTTATATCAAGACTTCCAAAAATATATTTCAATCTCAGCAGAAAAATGACCGCTTCAGCTTGGACAGGAAGAAAAACTCTCAAGCTTTTCCGCAATATGTGCAAACCAACTGCAAAGCAAATCACTCTCAAACATCAAATCCATTGTCAGTATCTCAGCAACCTCACAAAGAGGAGAAGAACTGAAACTTGTGCCAGAGGGAGGAGAGGAAAGGGAAATGAGATTGTCACATCTGAGTTACGTTGGGCTGAATTTTATGTGCCGACCGCCGAAATCGACAGCGGGAGAAAAAAACGGCGGCCCGCCCAGGTGGGCCACATGTCACGGAACCACTGCGATCTTCCATGCGACGGCTCATTTAAATAGCCAGCGTGGGCCGTCCCGCCCCGATCGTATGGAGGGAAAAGGCTGTCCGTCCCCGGCAATGGTGTCAGCTGCCTGCGGCAGGCGCTGACACCATTTTTAAAGGGCTGTCGGCCCTACTGGGAAATTTAAAGATGAAGTGAATAAAAATAAATAAATACATTTCTTTTGCTCCTCCCCCACCCCCATAACAATTAAATTAATTATTTGCCCTTCCCCCCAAAACATTTACCTTTACCATCTGACCACTCCCCCCCCACCAAACTGCACAAACTTTCAATTCAAACCCTTCCCAGTATCCCCTACACCTGAAACATTAATTTCACCCTGTTTTCCTTTCCCCTCCCACCCCCACTGCACGGATAAACGTACCTCCTCCCCCCTCCCCACCAGTGTGATGCCTTGTTCCCTCTGACGGGGATCCGAAGGCGCAGGAGTGCTGGCCACAGGGCCGAAGATCGCAGTGGGACATCAGGTGGCAACGTGAGTTTCATTAATTAATTCATTTTAATGTATTTAAAGATTCAAATTGAGGTCCCTTCACCAAGTGGCGGGTGGGGTGCTGCCAAGAGGTAATATTGGCCGGGCCCTCCCAGCGGCATCTTCAGGCCCCTCCCCCGTCATGGAACCAGATGCCTGGTGGAGAACAAAATCCAGCTCATTGTCCTGACAATGTTAGGGAGTTCGCTTTCCTTTGCCATATGTAATATGAAATTACTTGATGCTGTTACTGGGTATAAAATTATTAGATTTATCAGTTCTATACCTAAGCTTGAAATGCCCATGCATAAAAAACGAAAATATATATAACATAGCAGTCACCTCATTAAAGCACACCTTAACATAGTAATTTCCCAAAGAAGAGATAAGTTTATTGATCTCCAATACATCTGTTGTTCAGCTTCAGGCTTTCTTGCTAGTTGTGGTATTTTTGAACAGGTGAGAAGTTATCTAAGATTTTTGCTCTGCTTTACTACAGAAATTCTAGGGGTCTTTTTATACGTTCATGGGATGTGGGCATCGCTGGCTCGGCCAGCATTTATTGCCCATCCCTAATTGCCCTTGAGAAGGGGGTGGTGAGCTGCCTTCTTGAACTGCTGCAGACCATGTGGGGTAGGTACACCCACAATGCTGTTAGGAAGGGAGCTCCAGGATTTTGACCCAGTGACAGTGAGGGAACGGTGATACAGTTCCACGTCAGGATAGTGTGGGGCTTGGAGGGGAAATTGAAGTTGGTAGTGTTCCCATGCATCTGCTGCTCTTGTCCTTCTAGGTGGCAGAGGTCGCGGGTTTGGAGGGTGCTGTCTAAAGAGCCTTGGTGCTTTGCTGCAGTGCATCTTGTAAATGGTACACACTGCTGCCGCTGTGCATGAGTTTTGGAGGGAGTGAATGTTTGTGGATGGGGTGCCGATCAAGTGGGCTACTTTGTCCTGGATGGTGTCGAGCTTCTTGAGTGTTGTTGGAGCTGCACCCATTGAGGCAAGTGGAGAGTATTCCATCACACTCCTGACTTGTGCCTTACAGATGGCGGACAGGCATTGGGGAGTCAGGAGGTGAGTCAGGATTCATAGCCTCTGACCTGCTCTTGTAACCACTGTTCTAGGTCCCAAAAAATCTACAATATGGGGACTGCAAGCTAACCCATGGATTTATCTGAACATAATAATTCAAACAAAAATGTCTAAATTTCAGGGAGAAATGAGATTCTAGGAAACCATAAATTAAATTATGTTTCTAATGAGTGAGTTCAGTGTACTGATGAATACTATAAGAATATAAATACCCAATTAAATTCAGATTACCCTGATATATATTCATAACCTTTGTGCACTTTGTCAGGAGACAATACATTTACTGGGAAATTCTTAAGGAAAGGATTGCATCAGCATTAGCTGTTCATGCTGTTCAATACTATACCTATGTTCATCTCCAATCCAATAAATGCCAACGGCGACTTTGCAGAAACAGCTTGGTTTGTGCAGTTCATGCAATTGTTCTCACAGTAACTTTCCACCCGTGGTCTTTTTTCCAGTAAATCTAACTATGCACCATCACACATTCAGGAATTTTTCTATTAGTGGCATCAGCACAAATCAAAAGACTGCACATACAGCAGTCCTCTCCCCTCCCAATATGATGGACCAAGTTAAAAATGAGCAATGCCACTTAAAAAAGTGAAAAAATATAAGTATGATGAACTTTTTAATGATATTTGTGCTGATCAACGTGAGGTATGTTTGACACCCACATTCATTATCATACACTTCCAGGTCAGGCACAGCATTGACAAATGCAGAATAAAGCTACCTCTGTTCTTTCCCAACGATGCAAGTAAGCCTTAACTACATAAGATCACTCTGTACCACACCTGTGCAACAGCTTTCCATTTCTCCTTTTAGCCATCCTGTGATCTTCCTAACTGGGATTGGTTATTGAGTGCCAAGTGACAGGTATTTTTGTACTGTGGGTCCATAGTAATTTCATGGAGTTTCCTTGAAGTCAGAAGACAAGAAGAATTAAATCCCATTCATCAGGCTGCATTTGAACCAAGTCCCAAAAAGAGTTTTTTTTTTAGTACTAGTCTGACTGATTTTAATTAAGTTTTAATGCTCTTTATCTTGTTGCTTTGTTCCAGACTTCCCGACCAATTGGATCCAAAAAAGATCAGCGACAGATGACCAAAATCAAGAATACCAGAGATGGATGGGTCACCACAGGTTTTGACAAAGAACCCTCAATTATGGAGGTGAAGACTATTGACTTCTTTGTAGTTAGGTGGGTTTTCTGCCAGGACTCATCTGCTGGTAGCCTCTGTTTGCACTGCAGTTAAATAAATGGATTCTCATGTTCCATGAAGCCACCCTATTAGCCGTACTAGGGAATAGAGAGAATTTGGATCTGCGGATTTAATTACAAATATAAATCAGCCATCTACTGGTCAGCGAGTCCTGATAATCTTTGTGCATTCAAAATTATAGTTACGAAGAAGGTAGAAGCCAATATGAGCCAGATTCTATCCTCTTGTTCGGAGTTGGCCACTGCATTTGGCATGAGCTGCAAAATTTTAATGTGATATTTGCACTGAATCTTTCACTTTATAAGGCCATCGTGCAGTTGTTTCATGGGCAGGTGGTGGTTGTTGCCGTGTGGCAATGTTTTCCTCCTTTCCACAAAACTACTCCTAGTGCAGAGTCTGTCAATTAAACTGGAGATTAGAATTCTGATCTTCACCTCAGCGACAGTATCAAAAAACTGCTTGATTATCAGGATGGAAGCTTTTGCATTGCAATCCAACTAAAATAAGTCATGTAAGACGGAATGTTACAGTGAGCATTATGTTGCCAAGATAATATTTCTGTTAACACCTTGGACACAGATAAAATAGTTTGTGAAATCCTAAATAATTTTTATCATCTAAAGGAATTGGTCTCCGTAGTGCTTTGTATCCAAAAATGACAATCCATTAATATTCTGAAGTTTGCTCATGGATTATGGATCGTGGCCACCACTGCACTTAGCAGCAAGGCACCAATACTGGCAGTCTTTACACACTCTAGATTCTCACACTTGGTAATTTTGTTCAGTTGTTAGGAGTGCTGTGGACCTCAATGTTGGAGTGAAACTTGCATAGTGCCAAATATCATGACAGCAACACATTCGAGACTCACATCCAACTAGATTGGCGATGATAAATTTGGCTAGTTTTAAACTCTTCATCCACTTGTGTATCATTTGACAAGATGCTATGCAGATAAGTGAACCTGTTGTCCACATTTAAAATCATAGTATGTTTACTGCACAGAAGGAGGCAATTCCATCCTTTGTATCCATGCCAGTTCTCTGCATGAGAAATTCAGTTAGTCCCATTCCCCCGCCTTTTTCCTGTAGCCCTGCACATTTTTTTTCCCTTCAAATAATCATCAAATTCCCTTTGAAAGCCACAATTGAATCTGCCTCCAGCACAGTCTCAGGCAGTGCATTCCAGATCCTAACCACTCGCTGTGTAAAAATGTCTCTCCTTATGTCGCCTCTGGATCTTTTGCCGATCACCTTAAATCGGTGTCCTCTGCTTCTTAACCCTTCCACCAATAGGAACAGTTTCTCCATATCTACTCTGCTCAGACCTCTCATGACTTTGAACATCTCCAGCAAATCTCCTCTCAACCTCCACTTCTCTACAGAGAACAGCCTCAGCTTCACCAATCTATCCACGTAACTCAAGTTCCTCATCCCTGGAACCTTCTTGGGGCGGCACAGTGGCGCAGTGGTTAGCACCGCAGCCTCACAGCTCCAGGGACCCGGGTTCGATTCCGGGTACTACCTGTGTGCAGTTCTCCCTGTGTCTGCGTGGGTTTTCTCCGGGTGCTCCGGTTTCCTCCCACAAGCCAAAAGACTTGCAGGTTGATAGGTTAATTGGCCATGATAAATTGTCACTAGTATAGGTAGGTGGTAGGGAAATATAGGGACAGGTGGGGATGTTTGGTAGGAATATGGGATTAGTGTAGGATTAGTATAAATGGGTGGTTGATGTTCGGCACAGACTCGGTGGGCCGAAGGGCCTGTTTCAGTGCTGTATCTCTAATCTAAAATCTTTACTGCACCCTCTCCAATGTCTTCACATCCTTCTTGAAGCTCAGAATTGGACACAATAGTCCAGTTGAGGCTAAATTATTGTTTTATAAACATTCACACAACTTCCTTGCTTTTGTACTCTATGCCTCTATTTATAAAGAATCACAGAATTGTTGCAGCGCAGAAGGAGGCTATTCAGTCCATCATGTCTGCGCCGGCTTGCCAAATAAGCAATTCGCCTGATGCTATTCCCCTACCTTCTCCCCGTAACCCTGCACATTCTTTCTTTTCAGATAACAGTCTAATTCCCTTTTAAATGCCTCCATTGAACTTGCCTCCACCACACTCTCAGGGAGTGCATTTCAGATCCTAACCACTCGCTGCGTGAAGAAGTTTTTCATGTCGCTTTTGCTTCTTTAGACAATCACTTTAAATTTGTGCCCTCTTGCTCTTGTTCCTTTCACGAGTGGGAACAGTTTTGCCCTATCCACACTTTCCATACCCCTCATGATTTTGAATACCTCTATCAAATCTCCTCTCAGCTTTCTCTTTTCCAAGGAAAACAGTCACAACTTCTCAAATCTATCTTCATAACTGAAGTTCCTCAGCCCGGAACCATTCTTGTGAATCCTTTCTGTACTCTCTACAATGCCTCCACATCTTTCCTAAAGTGCGGCGCCCAGAACTGGATGCAATATTACAGCTGAGGCCAAACTAGTGTCTTATGCAAGTTCAACATAACCTCCTTGCTCTTGTATGCTATGTCCCTATTAATAAAGCCTAGGATGCTGTAAGTTTTATTAACCACTTTCTCGACCTGCCTTGTTCAGTATTATGAATGGTGTTAGTTGGTTTGGTGTAATGCTCTTCTGGGGCTGGCTGACATGTGATCTGTTTTCTTTATTTGTAATATGAAACAATAACTGCTTGCTGCTTTGGCAAACCAGTCACTAATGAGCTGCACACCTTTGAGTGTAAACCTCCACAGGACAAGTCATTTGCAAGCCAAAGCTCATTCATGATGAAGTCTATGATCTCTGTTGAGACTTACAATATCTCTGAAGAGGCTAGCTATAACATACCCTTGTTTAACTCCGTTAGTGACAGCAAAAGACAGGACTGTCTTAATTATTCCACCATGGAGATAAGACAGAATTTAGGCAAATTTCTCCAGGCACACAAACGTGAACAGTAGTTTCCTCAGGTTTGGTCAGTTCAGCATGCCAAATGGCTCAGTGAAATCAATGATGCTCATATATACTCATTGAGATATTCATGTTGCTCCACAGTTCCCCTGAATCTGCTAGGCAAAAAAAAAATCACATCAATGGTGTTGTGGTTTGTATTGTATCTCTAGAAGGACTCAGCTGACAACATATGCGGGAAAGGAATTAAGAAGCACTTCTGAGGATTTCTTTGCCATCGAAAGAAGCACGATTTTCTGACATAATATAAAAGCAAAATACTGCGGATGCTGGAAATCTGATATAAAAGCAAAAAATGTTGGAAATACTCAGCAGGTCTGGCAGCATCTGTGGAGAAAGAAGCAGAGTTAACGTTTCAGGTCAGTGACCCTTCTTCAGAACTAGCAAATATTAGAAATGTAAAAGGTTATAAGTAAGTAAAGCGGGGGTGGGGCAAGAGATAACAAAGGAGAATGTGTAAATAGGACAAGGTCACAGAATAGCTGATCAGAAGGTCGTGGAGCAAGGGCAAACCATATGTTAATGGTGTGTTGAAAGACATAGCATTAGTACAGATAGGGTGTTAACGGACTGAAATTGAACAGCCGCAAGTACAAACATGAAAAAAAACGGTGGGTAAGCAAACTGAATAAACTAAGATGAAATAAAATAAAATAAACACAGAAAAAAAAATTTTTAAAAGGAAAAAGAAAAAAATAACTAAAAATAAAAGTAAAATGGGGGGCACATCATGCTCTGAAATTATTGAACTCAATGTTCAGTCCGGCAGGCTGAAGTGTGCCTAATCGGTAGATGAGATGCTGTTGCTCGAGCTTGCGTTGATGTTCACTGGAACACTGCAGCAATCCCAGAGATGTGAGCATGAGAGCAGGGAGGAGTGTTGAAATGGTAAGCAACCGGAAGCTCGGGGTCCTGCTTGCGGACTGAGCGGAAGTGTTCCGCAAAGCGGTCACCCAGTCTGCGTTTGGTCTCCTCAATGTAGAGGAGACCACATTGTGAGCAGCGAATACAGTATACTACATTGAAAGAAGTACAAGTAAATCGCTGCTTCACCTGAAAGGAGTGCTTGGGGCCTGTGATAGTGAGGGGAGAGGAGGTAAATGGGCAGGTATTACACCTCCTGTGATTGCAGGGGAATGTGCCATGGGAAGGGGACGAGGTGGTGGGGGTAATGGAGGAGTGGACCAGGGTGTCACAGAGGGAACAATCCCTTTGGAATGCTGACAGGGGAAGGGAGGGGAAGATGCGTTTGGTAGTGGCATCACGCTGGAGGTGGCGGAAATGGCGGAGGATGATCCTTTGGATATGGAGGCTGATGGGGTGGAAAGTGAGAACAAGGGGAACCCTGTCGCGGTTCTGGGAGGGAGGGGAAGGGGTGAGGGTAGAGGTGTGGGAAATGGGCCAGACACGGTTGAGGGCCCTGTCAACTACAGTGGGGGGAAATCCTTGGTTGAGGAAAAAGGAAGACATATCAGAAGCGCTGTCATGGAAGGTAGCATAATCAGAGCAGATGCGTCGGAGACGGAGAAACTGGGAGAATGGAATGGAGTCCTTCCAGGAGGCAGGGTGTGAAGAAGTGTAGTCGAGGTAGCTGTGGGAGTTGGTGGGCTTATAATGGAAATTAGTAGATTCTCTGACAGTTGTTTTAGTTACTCTGGAAAAGAACAAAAGGGAAGGTCTGAGATAGGGTGGGAGGCAGGAGAGACTAAATGATAAAAAGGATGATTGTGCAAGGGAAAAGGAGATGTTAGTGGGACAAATAAAGAAACAAACAATGGGTTTAAAGAATGTGTCAATGGGAACAGAGTCATCACCAACAGCTGCCATGTGAAAAAATGGGGGCAGTGGTTATGATCTGAAATTGTTGAACTCAATGTTGAGTCCGGAACACTGTAAAGTGCCTAATCAATTTACTTTCTCTACTGTTACCATATCCTTCAACACCTGGAATTATTTCTGGAGACATATAGCTCAATAAATAAGTGTGGAATGTGAAATCTAAGCTCCTTTTTTTCCTAGCTCAACATCGACTATATACTATCGACAGCAGCTGCATAGTACTCTCAATCGAGACGTGAGACCAAGCATTTTACATTGAGTTTTCATGGGTCTTTTGAGCTGCTGTTGGAGCCAGCTGAAAATATAAGCCTCAAAGGAGCCCAACGGAATTCAGCAGCACACTGCAATCTAAAAATGGAAAGCAGCGTTTTCCTGCTGTCCTACTATGAATAAACTGGTTTTTGATTCAGTACAGTACATCAAATGCCTCATTTCCTGAATATTTGGAAACTTTTGATGTGCATACCTGATCGGACTTTCCCTATTTTTGTCTACATTGAAGTTAAAGGTGATTTGATCTAAGTTTTCAAGATATTAAGGGGAACAGATAGAGTAGATGGTGAGAAACTATGTCTCTTGCTTGGGGAGTCTAAAACTAGGGGAGACAGTCTAAACATTAGAGCCAGATCTTTCAAGAGAGAAAATGGAAAACATTTTTACACATAAAGGGTGGTAGAAGCTTGGAACAAATGGCAATTGATGCTAGATCAATTATTAATTATAAATCTAGATGTATTAGCTTTTCTTAACCAAAGGGATTAAGGGATACGGGGGAAAGGCAGGTAAACGGAGTTAGGTCTCAGGTCAACCATGATCTAAGTGAATGGCAGAACAGGTTCGAGGAGCTAAATGGCCTTCTCCTGTTTCTATGTTCCTATTATTGCACAAGTCTTCAGAAGGAGGAATTTTCCTCCACGCAAGATCAGAGGGCAGGTTGTTCAACCTTGCTCATCTTAGAGCGAAGACCAAAGTATGGAAAGTCCTCATCAGGGAACTCCTCTTTGCTGACGATGCTGCATTAACATCTCATACTGAAGAGTGTCTGCAGAGACTCATCGACAGGATTGCGGCTACCTGCGACAAATCTGGCCTAACCATTAGCCTCAAGAAAACGAACATCATGGGACAGGACATCAGAAATGCTCCATCCATCAATATCGGTGACCACACTCTGGAAGTGGTTCAAGAGGTCACCTGCCTAGGCTCAACTATACCAGTAACCTGTCTCTCGACACAGAACTCAACAAGCGCATGGGAAAGGCATCCGCTGCTATGTCCAGACTGGCCAAGAGGGTGTGGGAAAATGGTGCACTGACACAGAACACAAAAGTCTGAGTGTTTCAAGCCTGTGTTCTCAGTACCTTGCTCTACGGCAGCGAGGCCTGGACAACGTATGTCAGCCAAGAGCAACATACTCATTCCATCTCTGCTGCCTCCAGAGAATCCTTGGCATCAGGTGGCAGGACCATATCTGCAACACAGAAGTCCTCGAGGCGGCCAACATCCCCAGCGTATCCACCCTACTGAGCCAGCTGCGCTTGAGATGGCTTGGCCATGTGAGCTGCATGGAAGATGGCAGGATCCCCAAGGACGCATTATACAGCGAGCTTGTCACTGGTATCAGACCCACTGGTCATCCATGTCTCCGCTTTACAGACGTCTTCAAACGTGACATGAAGTCCTGTGACATGACCTCAAGTCGTGGGAGTCAGTTGCCAGTGATTGCCAGAGCTGGCAGACAGCCATAAAGACAGGGCTAAAGAATGGCGAGTCAAAGAGACTTAGCTGTTGGCAGGAAAAAAGACAGAAGTGCAAGGAGAGAGCCAACTGTGTAACAGCCCCGACAACCAATTTTATCTGCAGCGCCTGTGGAAGAGCCTGTCACTCTAGAATTGGCCTTTATAGCCACTCTAGGCGCTGCTCCACAAACCACTGACCACCTCTAGGCGCTTATCAATTGTCTCTCGGGACAAGGAGGCCAAAGAAGAAGATTATTGCACAATGCCACAATTAAACTTTCCTTAATTCACACCATTGTTGGAATATATTAAAACATTGTAACTTTGCAGTTGACTTACTTTGCAAATGATACAGAATTACTCAGTCTTAGTGAGGAAAGTATATATAATATAAGCAATTATATCTGTGTTATGGAAATAAATAGCTGAATGGTGATGTTCTGATTCCATAATTCTGATGAAGGACATGGCATCGCTTGTGGTAAAGTTATCACAAAACTGGAAAAACAAATACAAGCCTCAACACAAGTGCAAACCTCAAGCGAGAAAGAGATTAGAAGAAATTCTTCTGTCCCTCGGAGGAGTAAATTCTTGACTGACTCCCATCAAAAGTACTTCATGCTACATTGATTAACTCCGTTAAAAAGGAGCTGGATAAATAGTTAGTTAATAATGGGATTGAAATAACAGCCATAGATTTCTGATATTTTATAGAACACTGTGCCTTTGGGACCATAAAAGCGTAATTTTCATCTTACAATTTTTATCTGCAGTTGTTAACTTTCTCAGAAAACTAAGTAAGTTAGAAAAATTATCAAAAATACAGGTTGCACATGGCCTGTAGGTAGGAGCACACTCAATAGATCAAAAACCTTTTCTTGTTCGGTACTTTCTTATGGAGATTTACGCAAAAATAATTGGGAGGCAGGAGTCAATTAATGTCTGAATATTTGCCAACATAACATTGGAAGATTACAATCAAACTATACATTTTTTTGTAAGATGTGACAAAAAGATAAGTTGGCTGCATTATCTCATTTACAAGATCACATTAAAAATGTGTTTTTATCATACTGCAAACAAAACAATATGTGAGGAACCTCAAAATAAGAGCAAAAATGAGAACAGAAAGTGCCGGAAATGCTCAGCAGGTCTGGCAGCACCTGTGTAGAGAGAAACAGCATTAGCATTTCAGCCTTAGCGCCTTAGTCCCTGTTGAAACGGGTTTGCAACCCGACTCTGAACCGTGCACCTGGTAGTTGCTCTCTATGAGAGCAAACCAATTGTCATCCTGACTCTGGGCTCGCCAGCCAATTAAGCAGGACGGGTGGGATCACCCTTCCATTCCGTCTAAGGAAGGGTTTCTAATTCAAGGGACCGTAGCATATGTCACAAAAGATCACCAGCACTTGGATTTTTCAGGCTGCAGCAACAACAGGAATGAAAAGGAGACTGAGGAATGCTGTTCCTCGGGTCTCTCACTCTTACCTGTGGGTCCTGCTGTGGGATCTAAGGCACTGCAGTGAGATGAGCACTCCCAAAGACAGGAGGAAAAGGACAACTTCTCCAACTGAGCAGGTGTGGATGGAATTGGCCAAGGAAGTCAGCAGTAAGAGTGTGCTCCCTGCAACCTGGAGACGGTATACTGAGGATCTAGGACCTCAGAAGGGTATGACAGGTGAGTGGCACAGCACTTTCAGTGCCCACCTGGTTCACTTGGAAGGAGGTCTTGTTCCAGAAGGCTGCAGATGTCATCAAAAAACTACTGTGAGGGCCTGAGCCTCCTGAAGCACTGGTGCTCAGACCTGTCGAGAGAGTTGATCCTCTACCTGAAGACCCTATGTAGGGAGTCTCGCCTCCTTCCAGGTGGATCTCGGTGTCCATCCTTGCTGCCCTATGGAGGAGCATGTGGCTGAGGAGAAGACAGCTGGTGCTGCTGCTGGTGTTGCTCCTGCTGCTGTAACTGCCAACAGTGGTGATGCTCTTGACCCTCAGCATAGGTTGAAGGTGGAGCTGCATAAGTTGCTCCCATGCCTTAGTAAAGGCTGACATCAGGGAAGTGCAGCTGAAGGGCAGTGCTGTGCTAGACATGTGAAGAGCCTTCCAAGAAATTGGTAGTCACCTGTCAAGCAGTGATAGTACTTTCTGAGAGAAGAAGTGCTTTGAACAGCAGGCTCTCAATTGCCATGGCTGGAGCTCTTCAGTGGAACTGATCAAAGCCTTCACAGATTGTCAGTTGCACTGAAGCAGCTCCTCCTGATATACTCACCTCAGTGACCCTAGTGAATTGGTAACAGGTTGGAAAACAGGTTCCACAGCTGGGAAATCCAGGATTCAGAGTAAAAACAGCAAATAATTGGCTTTTTGACTATATCAACCGCTTCTGAATTACTTACCTGACAGATGCAAGGAGGTCCCCTGCTCTCCTTCAATCATAGCCCGGGGAAAGCAGTCAGAAGATGGGATCATGTCAGGATCCCGACCCGCCATCAATTTCCAGGACTTTCCCATCCTGTTTAGCCCCAAACCAGCCTCCAATGACCTTGGAAAATTCAGCCCATCTGTTCAAACAGATTTCACTCCACACACTCTGCTGTTCAGTTGTAGAACAAAAAGTAAATAAAATAAGAAGCAATTTTTAAGTGAATAAATTGGCGGAAAAGGGTAGAAGCCATGTTTACTTATTTGGGAACTTATATTGGAGTGAATGAGAAATAATGGGCAGATTTTATTTAGGCGACGGCGTTCTCGGCTACCTGCTGAAGAGTTGGTGAGAGCCCTGCATCGCCTCTTTTCGGAAAGGCCCACCACATCGCGTGCCAATCAGGCACTTAACTGGGCAGCAGTGAGCCTTCCTCAGGATTAAGGATGTCAGTGATGGAAGTCCTGCCTGCTGAGAGCTGACGGCCAATTACTGAGCAGCGCCACTGCAGAAGTGGTGGCTGCTGCTGGTAATGCACCCACCTGAACCCTAGGATTGTTCAGGGACCCAGGCCACATGGCAGGAGCGGTTTCCCAGGGAGTGGAGGGTTGGCAGCAAGGACAGGCCCACCCCTCCACAGGAGCCTTTGAACGAGGGCTGCCCTTCGCCCCCCCCCCCCCCCCCCAAACAGCAGCTGGCATTAATTTCCCACTTAAGGGTCTCAATTGGTGGCAGGATGAGAAGGCTGTCCATGAGCCCTCCCACCATGGACTTAATTCGGGTGGAGGCGAGAAGGTGGCAGGGTCCCCACCCGCCACCATCCCGCCTGATTAAATGCCCTCCCCACCTACAAATTCACTGCAGGGCAAGAGCATAAAATCCAGCTCAATAAGTGGAATGCCCTGGTGTCAGTTAAGAAACAATTAAATTATATCTGTTGTTTCTTTCTGAATGGTTCAGTTAGGATAGGTCCAATACCCTACTCACTTATATCTACCTTGTAATCTTATGGGTTAGAAAATGTGTGCTGAATGGAGCAGTGGTGGAATGTACCGATCCAGAGAAATGTTTTTAGGAATTATCATGGATAAATATGGTAAATGGATTGAAACAGTCGTGCAAGGCTTTTTAAACCTTTGTTCTTGGAATGTAGGCAATGCTGGCAGGATTACACTTGTTTCCAATCTCTAGTTGTCCCAAGTACAAGAAGAGTTAATCACATAGTGCAGGACGAGCATCACGTGTAGGTCAGAGTAACAAGTTCCATTTCCTGAAGGAAATCAATGATCCAGATTATTTGTTTACAATAATCTCACAGTTTTAATGGTAATTTAATTTGGTGTCAGCCCACTGCCAAATTTACTGAATTCAATTTCACGACTTTCCGCAGTGGGATTTGAACTCACGACTTCTGGTTTGCTTGTCTAGTATCATAACGACAATACTGCAGTTTAAAAACAACACACAGAAGGCACTGGGTTGCATTACTTAAGAGGTTAAAGAAAAATCAAACAAGTTATATTGTTGCTGTAAAAGGCCTTGGTCAGATCTTTCTGAAACATTCTACTGTTCTAGTCATGAAATCAAGGACAGGAAGGATATTATCGTCCTTGAGAGATAGCAACAATTTAGGTTATGAAAAATGTATCAAGAGAATTAGACTTTTTAGTACGGTAGAAAAGGGCTGCACGGTTATTGAGTTCTTCAAGATTGCAAATAGAACAAAGATGATCCAGGTAAATTGTTGACTCTGGTATAAAGTTTAAATGCCAGGGAACACCAGTTAAAAATTTCTAAGTTGTAAGTAAAAGGGGAAGTCAGGGAGAACTCATTCAGCAAAAGGGTATCAATGTTTTGGGCTTGGGGAAATTATTGAAATCGGCAGTTAAGTAAATTCAACAGAATTTCCGAAGAGAGAAGGAATTGGGGGCTTTGTCTAAAGCGGATGTAGAAAGGGAATATTTAAGATAAACCCATTGTCTTTTTGAGCTTATTGACCTTTTCCTGTTCCTAGTAACACATCACATGGCCAGACACTAGATTCATAGTGCACATTACACATACATACTGTGGTAGTGTCTGCTAAGTAGCTTGGGTTACAGATAACCTGGACACAGATTCTCAGGAGTGGTAATGGTGTGTTCTGGATGTTGTGGCAGAGGGTTTGGGCATAGTGCAGCATGCTTCAAGTGTTTTGTATAAGATATGTGAAGCAAATGTTTAAAACAAGCTAAATTGTAGTACAAAGTATAATTATGGGAAAAATTAGGATGTTAAAATTATGCCAATGGCTTAATTTGTTTCCATTCATGGTCTTGATTTTTTTTTCAAATTTTGACCACCATATTACCACTCTTGAATTCCCTATTTGATTTCTTGGTGACATATCTTATATTGATGACCTCTACTCGTTATGTTCTTCCCCACAAGTGGAAACACTCCCTCTGTATCAATTTTATCAAAATCATTTAATACTTTCAAGGTCTCTATTAGGTTACTTCTCAGCCGTCTTTTTTCAAGAGAAATAAGACACGGCCTGTTCATCCTTTTTTGACAGGTATATCCTCACAGTTCTGGTATTATCTCTGTAATTCTCTCCAGTGTCTCTATATCCTTTTTATAATATGGTGATCAGAACTGTACAACTCCCAAGTGTGGTCTAACCAAGATTCGATACTCATTTAGCTACTTTTCAATTCTGTTCCTCTAGAAATAAACTCCAGTGCTTGGTTTGCTTTCATTATGGCCTTAATGACTTAAGTTGCAACTTTTAGTGGTGTGTATTTCTACTCACAGTTCCTTTTGCTCTTCTACTCCATTTAGATTCTTATTTTGCAAGTAATATGTGACCACAATTTGTATTAATATGTCCACTCTGCAAGTTTATTAATGTCTCCTTGTAACATGTTGCAGTCTTCCTCAGCGTTGACTGTACCTCCCAATTTAATGTCGTCTGCAAATTTAGAAATTGCGCTTTTGATTCCAAAGTCTAAATCTTTAATGCAAATTATGAACAACAGTGGTCCCAGCACTGATCCTTGTGGGACTCTACTTCCCACCTTCTGCCACCTTGAATAGCTATCTTTTCCTCCTACTCTCGACTTCTGTCTTGCAGCCAGCTAGCTATCCATTCTGCTTCTTGTCCCCTGATTCCACATGCTCTGTTCTTATTCATTAAACTTAATAAAGCTGGAGAGAAAAAGGATTACAAAAATTTTTTTTGAGGAGTTATGTTGGCACCAAAAGGCAAATCTGTTCTGTTTAGTACTGCATGTTTTCAGTGTGAAAATGTTTCTGGCATGCAAATAGAGCATTAACATTAACTGCTTTTCTCGATAGCCATAATTGTATCCAGTGGTGGTTTTCACAAAGCTGGTCCCCATCTGTGATTATGGGTGTTAATCCCTAAGGGATTGCAGCTACTCATTTCTAGTAAATTGGAAAACCCTTACCTACCCAGTAAGGATGCACTAGGTCAAATTCGACCCGGCCAATTATCACCCGATCAGTCTAACTCCTGATCATCAGCAAAGTGATGGAAGGGGTCATCGACAGTGCCATCAAGCTGCACTTGCTTAGCAATAACTTGCTCACTGATGCTTAATTTCAGTTCTGCCAGGGCCACTCAGCTCCTGACCTCATTACAGCCTTGGTCCAAACATAGACAAAACAGCTGAATTCCAGAGGGGAGGTAAGAATGACTGCCCTTGACATCAACGCAGCATTTGACTGAGTATAGTGTCAAGGAGCCCTAGCAAAACTGGAGTCAATGGAATCAGGGGGAAAACTCTCCACTGGTTGGAGTCATACCTAGCACAAAGGAAGATGGTTGTGGCTGTTGGAGGTCAATCATCTCAGTCCCAGGATATCACTACAGGAGTTCCTCATGGTAGTGTCTAGGCCCAAACATCTTCAGCTGCTTCATCAATGACCTTCGCTCCATTTTAAGGTCAGAAGTGGGGAAATTCGCTGATGATTGCACAATGTTCAGCACCATTTGCGACTCCTCAGATACTGAAGCAACCCGAGTTCCTATGCAGCAAGACCGAGACAACATCCAGGCTTGGGCTGATAAGTGGTGAGTAACATACGTGCCACACAAGTGCTGGGCAAAGACCATCGCAAAAAACAGAGAAACTAACCATCTCCTCTTGACAATGGCAGAAATCCCCCATAATCAACATCCTGGGGGCCACCATTGGCCAGAAACTGAACTGGACCAGCCACATAAATGCTGTGGCTATGAGAGCAGGTCAGAGGCTGGAACTTCTGTGGCGAGTAACACACCTCCTGACTCCCCAATGCTTGTCCACCATCTACATGGCACAAGTCATGAGTGTGATGGAATACTCTCCACTTGCCTGGATGGGTGCAGCACCAACAACACTCAAGAAGCTCCACACCATCGAGGACAACGCAGCCCGCTTGATTGGCACCCCATCCACCACCTTCAATATTCACTCCCTCCACCACCGACACACATGGTAGCAGTGTGTACCATCTACAAGATGCATTGCAGCAACTCACCAAGGCTCCTTAGACAGCACCTTCCAAACCCACGACCTCTACCACCTAGAAGGACAAGGGCAGCAGCCGCATGGGAACACGACCACCTGCAAGTTCCCCTCCAAGCCACACACCATCCTGACTTGGAACTATATCGCCACTCCTTCACTGTCGCTGGGTCAAAATCCTGGAACTCCCTTCCTAAAAGCACTGTTGGTGTACCTATACCCCAAGGCTTGCAGCAGTTCAAGAAGATAGCTCACCACCACCTTCTCAAGGGCAGTTAGGGATAGGCAATAAATGCTGGCCTAGCCAACGACGCCCATAGCCCCCGAACAAATAAGAGGTTCTAGTAAGGGAGCTGTTCCTACAAAAAGGGAATTTGAGGATTAGTTGTTAAGAAAATTGATTTTAAAAGCAGGCAATAAGCCTTGGAAGGAATTACACTTCTGTTCTTCAGAGAATAGGACTGCCTATGCTACACTGATGTCTCTTTCAATCAAATTTTGTGTAAAATGCTCAGAATGAATGGGAATTCACAAGGAACCTTTCCCTTTCCTCATCAAGGTCATTAGCTCTTTCAGCAAAATCTCAACAGCCATTTGTTCTGGCAGGCTCTCACAAAATTTATCTCTGTGTAAACTCCACCTGTTAAATTCCATCTGGATTTTCTTGATATGAAGAATCCACTTGTGTGGATACACTTTGTTCTTGCCCCTGTGAATCTTTAGCAATATTTTGTGCATCATAAAGAACGATGAGATGTTGGTTTTACCAGTGCTAAATCTGAATTGCAACCAAGTAAAGCCACCTGGAGTGAGTCCCACTTTGCAGAAAGAGCAGAAATGTTGAAGAAAAACTACCACACTTACAATATGACGGTTTGGTGTTACTTCTTAAAGTTCACAATTTAATAGGTACATTAGTAGCTCAAACATCGTAGCTAAATGTTTGATCTTGGTGTGGATCAATAGCATGAATACTGCTGATGAAGGGGAATTGTCAAAGTGCAAATCTAGAAAAAAAAGCCCCTGTGTGAAGCACAAACCAATGGATATCATATTGTTTACATACTACTGCAAGGATGTCAATACCTTAAAAGGTGCAATGTTCTACATTTTCTGCTGTTTGGATGACTGACTGTTTATTTGGACGTGGAGGCTGAATCCATTCAACCTAAATATTTTTAACCATTCAGCAGCTTGAACCATTTAAACCCCTCCAAAGTAATGCTTCTGAACAGATTGAGTTATTTTCTATCTGCTGGTACCTTGTATAATGTCACTGCCATGTCCAGTAGTTTCTAACTGAATCACTTACTTTCTCATCTTCTATGGAACACTGAAGCTTTTCACAGCTGAATTCTCTGTCAATAAATTTTCCTACACTTGTAAACTACTTGTCAAAATAATGCTGACTGTAAAGAACAAAAATCAATCCGAGTGCATTTAGTTTACAAAACTCAGTTGCTCAAATATGAGAATATGATTTGAGTTTGCATTTTTGCTGGCTTCTAAACAAGAAGGGATGATCAAAACACTCAGACAAAGGCAGTTGTTAACCCATCCCAAAACGGCTGCAGTTGGTGAAAATAACGCTTCATCACACAGTGTAAATGTGAAAAAAATAGTATAGTATAACATGTCCAGTCAGGGAAAGGTTGAAAATCAGTACACCGACCGAAATTTTCTCCCGAACAACAACCCTGCCCCCAACCCTCCCCAACCCATTGCCATCATGAACATCAAACAAATTAAATATGTTGTAAATTGTGATTATGATACAAATTACTGCAGCCTGTAATTGGCATTTTGTGAACTTATGAACTAATAACACAGCAACTAATGTATGCCCTTTTCTATGGTCAGATGAATGAAAGCTTATAAAACAACATCATTGTTATCACAAATTTCAATTTACAAATTCTTTACAATATAATTATGTCAGCCAGATTCAATCCAGTTAATCATATTTTGATAAGTACTTTGACCCAAGACACCATGAGGCACTCCAGGAGCTGTCGTGTTTTTTCGCCAAATTTCCACTTTGTTACAGATCCAACGAAAGCTCGAACACCTGCAATCCCCCAAACTCACAACTAGATTCCATTACAAATGGTATAATGGGCAACTTGTTTTTAGCTGAATTTCAGCTTACTGCGCGCAAACTGACTGTCGTGTTTCCAACATTACAACAGTGACTATACCTCCAAAGCACTTAAATGGCTGTAAAGGACTTTGGGATACCCTGAAGTGGTGAAAGGTACTATACAAATGCAAGGCTTTCTTTAATACGGTGCTAAATTATTTACAGAAAAAAACATTTTAAAATACTGTTGGGAGCATACTCAGCACTGCTGATTTGTCCTGGTTCATAGGAAACTTAAATGTACTGTTGACAGTATGTATTTGCCCAGCTAAACCAAGTGGAAAAGAAATGACTAATCATTTATGGGAACATTCGAAAATGAGATAGATGGGAACAGATCTTGATAAGAATCACAAATCTGTCAATGACTAAGTCGGTATGAACAGATAAAAAAGGAAAGTAGATCATGGATTTTTTAAATGCAACAGACATGAATGGAATTAATGAACTGTATAAATTCATGTCACATTGCTGTAGAAAACAAGTTGTAGAATGTAGCAGATTCTCTACTCATGCAATATAATGGCTGGAGATTGCCTTCAACTAAACCTCTACCTATCTGTATAACGTATCCAAAAAGTTTATTTAAAAAAATACCATTTCACTCAAACCTAAATTTAAAAATTGGCACATTCTGAATAGAACTGTATACAACTTACATTTTGTTTCAAATTGGACCTTGAATGTTACAGTCAATATTTAATGTGGACATCATTTGATCGCATCAGATATCAACACCATCAAATCATTGTTTTTCCTAAACATTGTGTCACCTCGGGCAGGATTTCAATTCTGGTGTTAGAACCCCGATGTTGCATTCATTTCCGAGTCCCGACCCTGCACCATATCGATAACGCAAATCCAGTTAATTAGCCCAGAGTCACTTTCGCTGCCCAATTAGCAGCGATGGACACAGGAAGAAGGCAGGACACAGGGAGCCACAGGCCTAATTGAAAGAGCGAGTGCAGCCATTGCAGTGATTGCCATTCGTCTCATTGATGGAAGGAGAAGCTGAGCAGAGGGCAATGGGTAGGGAGGGCACCTGTGCCAGGACAGCTTTACTGACACCTCACTTGAGATGCTGCTGGAGGTGGTGACATCATAGAGAAGCAGACTGTTTGTTGCCAGTGGCATGAGAAAACCTGCAAGGCTCACCAAGATGGCATGTCTGGAGGTGGCTCATGAGGTCAGCAGCAGAGGAGTGTTGAGGAGGAAGTGGGCCCAGTGCAGGAAACATTTCAATGACCTACTTAGGTCTGCAAAAGTGAGTCCAAAGATAGACCCAGATGGCATGCCTCCTGGTCAGCAGGCACCAGAATGCAAAAGTGAGGGCATCCCGAGGGCGCATAGAGTTCTCCTGACTATAGGAGCGATGTGTGCACAGCAGCATTGCTGACCATAAGCATTGTTCATTATCTGAGCACTGTTCGACAGCAGGCTACAGGAAAGTCTGCAACATCTTATGTGAATAAAAAAAACTGGAAATGGTGAGTGAGAGAGGCATTGTCATAATGGCATCTTTCTCTACCTCGCAGGCCAAACAGGACAACCGCACCAGGGAGAGTGAGAGAGCACGTTCGGTGGGGTTCCAGAGCTGGTCCTTAATGTTGCCAGAGTGGCAAGCCACCAGGACGTTGGAGACGGAGAAATGAGTGTCCAACATAAACAATCCTCCCCGTGCAACAAGCTGTCAATGCATATGCTGTCCTTTCATTATTTCAAGCAGCAGAAGCATCAGGTGATTGTTCCGATTTCTCATGACCACGTCACCCACAGGGCCAGCTGCAGAGGGGGAGGAGTTAAGACACGCCAACCTGTTCTGGAGGAGGAAGACACCTCAGAGCCTGCACTGTCACATCTTTCTCGTGCGTTATTAGAAACAGTAGTAGCGGGTGAAGTGCATATCACTTCAGAGCAGGGGATACGGGGGAGGCAGAGTCGGCCGTGGGCAGTCCCCTTCAGAAGATGGAGTACAGGCGCAACACTGCTCAGAAGGGTGGAGATGCAGAGCCTAAGAAGTCACAAAACAAGCGGCTCTTCCTGGAGCAGAGTCCACATATCGGAGTTACCTGACGTACAGCAGAGTCATGGGATGAGAATGGAGGAGTCCATTCATCTCATGTGTTCCACAATGTCTCGGTCCTTTGAGCACATGAGCTCCTCCATTGATACAGTGGCCAACCTCATAGAGAGCCATATGCAGAATGCAGGAAAAGCAAATTGACATGCACAGAAAGCATGCTGCAGTATGTAGCATTGACCGAGGAGTGAATACCAGCGGCGGACCAGCAAGTGGTTCACTCTAGCAATCAATGGCGCTATGAAAGGGCTGAGGTGGCAACAGATGATGAGGGAGCCACCCTCCACAGGACTCCACCATCATCATCTGCCTCCATGGCTCCTCCAATGCATGAAGCATCTACAGAGTCATGCCCTGTGACAGAGGCTGCCCCTGCAATGATACAGTGCAGCAGCCTTTGGAGATGCCTCCCCCTGTTAACTGTGTATCAATTGTTTAATTACATGCAGTTAGACAATGTGCACTGGGGTCTTACTTGAGCACTTATAAGGAGTTGCTTACTGAGACTGGTGGAGGGTTTGAGTGAGGAGCTATATGTTTGTAATCCTTTTACTCTGTACAATAAATGTGAAACTGAGTAAAGATAGGCTCCAGCATTATCCTTCCACAAGAAACTTTCTGGAATTTAACGTGGTAGCAGAGGATGGTCGCCTAAAGCTGAAGGTGGAAACTAGGAATTTTTTTTAACATAGAAAACTAAAATCTCACTGGCTATTGTGGAAAATAATGCAGAAAGCAAGAGTAAATTGTCAGGGTATGATTACCCTCCGATGTTCTGGGAGTCTGAACCATATGACCAGTGGAAGAATGAAGTGCATTTGTGGACATGGGTTATGTCCCTACCAAAGAAAACCCAAGGCATGGGCTTGGCGTTGTCACTTCCTACCAGAAGTAAAGTGTTTTGTGAACTGGATGCTCATCAGTTAAATACTGATGAAGGGTTGGATCTTCTGTTAGAATCCTTGGATGAAATTTAAAAGAAAGATGACCTATTGAATGCGTATGAGGCATTCTCATACTTTGATCGATTTTGGAAAACAGATGGTTATTCAATGGAGGAATATATCATGGACTTTAACAGACTGTATGGAAGATTGAGGAAATTTAATTTGGAGATCCCTGGTTCAGTGCTAGCATTTAAATTGCTAGATTGTGCCAGGGTGTTGCATATGGCCAAGCTCTTGGTTCTAACTGGGGTATGGTTCTTGGAAAAGAACACTCTGCTAGATCAGATGTCTGCTGCCTTAAAGAAATTCCTGTGGAAATAGTCATTTCCTGCAGTCCTGGTAGAAAAAACAGGATATTCTGCGGTGATGCAAAGAATGGAGGACTCAATGTTTACTGGATTTCAAAATGGTCCAGATACTGGAAGTAGGTATAAGTACAACGGAAGAGTTAAAAACAGGAGGAATGAGGATGGAAGCACCTTTAGCAGGTCTGACTATTACAGTGGAAGACAGAATTGGAACAGCAATCATAGGCGAATGAATCCCAGGAATGCCCAAGGAACAGCTATTAGGTGCCTCAGGTGTGACTCAAAGTATCACCATGCAATGAACTGGCCAAAGTGGAGAGTCCTCAAAATAACACATAACACAGAGAATTCTGAGGCAGAAGAGGAAGATACGGATGAATCTGAACAAATTGCACTCGACACAAGGTGTTTTAGTCCTCTGATGAATGTATTAGTTGTAGATTCATTCAACTGTGCTGTATTAGATATTGCTTGCACATCGACAGTATGTGGAACAGATTGGTTACAATGTTATCTGAATTCATTCAGCAATGAAGATCGATGCAATGTTAAGGAATATAAAAGTACTAACTGCTTTAGATTTGCTGATGACAACACATTGAAGTCACTGAACAGAGTATTAATTCCAAGTAAAATAGCTGGAGTAAGCCACTTTATCAGTACTGATGTAGTCTCTAATGAGATACTTTTACTGTTGAGTAATATTCAGCTGGCCTCAGACACCGGCAACATCAGAGGAATGTATGATGGCATGAAGAGAGCTCTTGGGCCAACCATCAAGAAGATCACCCCCCTCAAATCTAAATCGGGGGACATAATCACTGACCAACGCAAACAGATGGACCGCTGGGTTGAGCACTACCGAGAACTGTACTCCAGGGAGAATGCTGTCACTGAGACTGCCCTCAATGCAGCCCAGCCTCTACCAGTCATGGATGAGCTGGACATACAGCCAACCAAATCGGAACTCAGTGATGCCATTGATTCTCTAGCCAGCGGAAAAGCCCCTGGGAAGGACAGCATTACCCCTGAAATAATCAAGAGTGCCAAGCCTGCTATACTCTCAGCACTACATGAACTGCTATGCCTGTGCTGGGACGAGGGAGCAGTACCCCAGGACATGCGCGATGCCAACATCATCACCCTCTATAAAAACAAAGGTGACCGCGGTGACTGCAACAACTACCGTGGAATCTCCCTGCTCAGCATAGTGGGGAAAGTCTTTGCTCGAGTCGCTCTGAACAGGCTCCAGAAGCTGGCCGAGCGCGTCTACCCTGAGGCACAGTGTGGCTTTCGTGCAGAGAGATCGACTATTGACATGCTGTTCTCCCTTCGTCAGATACAGGAGAAATGCCGTGAACAACAGATGCCCCTCTACATTGCTTTCATTGATCTCACCAAAGCCTTTGACCTCGTCAGCAGACGTGGTCTCTTCAGACTACTAGAAAAGATCGGATGTCCACCAAAGCTACTAAGTATCATCACCTCATTCCATGACAATATGAAAGGCACAATTCAACATGGTGGCTCCTCATCAGAGCCCTTTCCTATCCTGAGTGGTGTGAAACAGGGCTGTGTTCTCGCACCCACACTTTTTGGGATTTTCTTCTCCCTGCTGCTTTCACATGCGTTCAAATCCTCTGAAGAAGGAATTTTCCTCCACACAAGATCAGGGGGCAGGTTGTTCAACCTTGCCCGTCTAAGAGCGAAGTCCAAAGTACGGAAAGTCCTCATCAGAGAACTCCTCTTTGCTGACGATGCTGCTTTAACATCTCACACTGAAGAATGCCTGCAGAGTCTCATCGACAGGATTGCGTCTGCCTGCAATGAATTTGGCCTAACCATCAGCCTCAAGAAAACGAACATCATGGGGCAGGATGTCAGAAATGCTCCATCCATCAATATTGGCGACCACGCTCTGGAAGTGGTTCAAGAGTTCACCTACCTAGGCTCAACTATCACCAGTAACCTGTCTCTAGATGCAGAAATCAACAAGCGCATGGGTAAGGCTTCCACTGCTATGTCCAGACTGGCCAAGAGAGTGTGGGAAAATGGCGCACTGACACGGAACACAAAAGTCCGAGTGTATCAGGCCTGTGTCCTCAGTACCTTGCTCTACGGCAGCGAGGCCTGGACAACGTATGCCAGCCAAGAGCGACGTCTCAATTCATTCCATCTTCGCTGCCTTCGGAGAATACTTGGCATCAGGTGGCAGGACTATATCTCCAACACAGAAGTCCTTGAAGCGGCCAACACCCCCAGCTTATACACACTACTGAGTCAGCGGCGCTTGAGATGGCTTGGCCATGTGAGCCGCATGGAAGATGGCAGGATCCCCAAAGACACATTGTACAGCGAGCTCGCCACTGGTATCAGACCCACCGGCCGTCCATGTCTCCGTTATAAAGACGTCTGCAAACGCGACATGAAATCGTGTGACATTGATCACAAGTCGTGGGAGTCAGTTGCCAGCATTCGCCAGAGCTGGCGGGCAGCCATAAAGACAGGGCTAAATTGTGGCGAGTCGAAGAGACTTAGTAGTTGGCAGGAAAAAAGACAGAGGCGCAAGGGGAGAGCCAACTGTGCAACAGCCCCAACAAACAAATTTCTCTGCAGCACCTGTGGAAGAGCCTGTCACTCCAGAATTGGCCTTTATAGCCACTCCAGGCGCTGCTTCACAAACCACTGACCACCTCCAGGCGCGTATCCATTGTCTCTCGAGATAAGGAGGCCCAAAAGAAAACCTTTGATGAAAAAAGCACAAATGAAACTTGCTATGGAGCATGATATGGCAATTGTTCTTGGAAAGTCAGTGAATTTGCAGTTTTCTCAGTCAGGGCATTATTGTATATACCCTTAACAAAACCCTTATGTTTTTAATCAGAGTGTTGAAGAAGTATTAATGGCATCAGGTGATAAGAATCAGGGAGATAAAAAGCATATTGTCTTTAAGTTTCACAGACAACTTGCTCACCTGTCTTGTCAAAGATTAAAATCCCTGCTAAAGGATGCAAGTGTGATTGATAAAGAGTATATGTGGATAATAGAAGAGATTAGTGAAAAGTGTGAAATCTGTAAAAAGTATCAGAGAATGCTATCACACCCTGTTGTAAGCCTTCCATTGGCACTTTAATGAGGTAGTTGCCATGGATTTAAAGGTCTGGGACAAAGACAAGAATATTTTCATTCTACATTTTATAGACCTAGCAACTAGATTTATTAGTATTTCTACAATAATAAATAGCAAGGATAAAAGGGTGATTATAGATAAAATCATGGAGAAATAGACAGGGACTGGACTTGGGGCACCAGCTAATTTTCTGACTGATAATGGAGGACAATTTGCCAATGACAAGTTCAGAGATCTGTGTGAATAAGTGAACATTATGGTTATGAATACTGCAGCTGAAAGTCCTTTCAGCAATGCGAAAGGAATCATGCAGTGATTGATGAAATGCTGCATAAAATCTCAGCTGATCAACCAAACCTAATAGGGGACAGCCAGCCTTGTCACATCGATGGGTTTGTACTGAAAAAGTCCTTCCCAATGGGACTTATAAGGCTAATGTGAGGCTAGTTGCAAGGAGTTTTTGAAGAGCTACTGGGTGATACCTATGTTAGAGTGGACTCTCCTACAGCTGGAAAAGTAATCTTGAAAATCTTTTTAGCTCTCTTGGCCACATATTCATGGGAGTGTCGATCCATTGACATAAAAGCTACATTTCTGCAGTGATATTTAACTAACAGCAGATCCTGCCATGTTTTATTGGTATCAAGAGGGAAATTTTCGGGCATCTTGATGCACATTGATGATTTCTTATGGGGTGATACTGTGGATTTTGAGAAATATGTAATTAATAAGATTGAGAGTCAGGCTTTTGGGGCCTTTAAACATATTGGTTTAGATATTAAGCAGACTAAGTCTGGAATAACTTTAAATCAACAATCCTATTTGGAGAGAGTTACTCCCATCCTGGTTAATCATGTTAGGTCATCACAGAAAGATGATGCTATATCTAAAGCAGAGACTGAGCAATTGCAATGCTTGATTGGTCAATTAAATTGGTTGTGCTCTCAGACTCGACCTGATGCTAGTTTTGATGTGCCGGAGCTAAGTACAATGACGAAACACCCGAAAGTTGAGAATGTTTTAAGGACAAATAAAACATTAAAGTTCCCATCCTTTGACCATGAAGAACATGAAGCTAGTCAATTTTAGTGATGCTTCACATGCTAATCTTGCTGATGGGTATTCGAGTGCAGCTGGTTTCATAATATTTCTGATGGGTGAAAATGGGAAACGTCCTTTAGCTTGGGAAGTGAAGAAAATAAAAAGGATTGTTAAAAGCACTTTCGCTGTGGAAACACTGGGTCTTGTGGAGGCAATGGTTATGGGGTTCTATTTGTCAAATATTTTCGGTGAAATTCTGAACAAGGGACTGAAGATAGGATACCCATTAAATGTTAAGTGGATAATCATTCTTCGTGGGACAACGTACAAAGAAAAGTCGGAACCCGCCGGAAAACCCACAATCTGTCTGAAGTTGGGAATCCGCTGTTCCTGCTTCCAACACCTGTCAGCTGTGAAACTGACACCTGCAATTTTTTTTAAACTGACCAACCACAAAGCTGCGATGCTGAGCCCTCCCGCTCTCTGCAACTGTCAGAGAGAGAGAGAGGGACAGAGACGGGGTGGGGGGGGGGGGGGCGTGGTGTGGGGGGAGGACAGAGAAACAGAAAATGGATAGAAAGAGAGAGGGGAAACAGAGAGAGAGCATGGGGGGGGGACAAAGAGAGCGAGGGGAGCAGAAAGAGAGAGAAGGGGACAAAGAGCGAGAGAGAGGAGCAAAGAGAGAGAGTGGAACAGAGAGAGCATGTGAGGGGGTCAGAGAGAGAGAGAGGGGGAAATAGATAGAGGGGGTACAGAGAGAGAGAGGGGGAACAGAGATAGGGAGAGCGAGAGAGAGGGGAACAGAGAGCAAGAGAGAGGGGAACAGAGAGAGTGAGGGAGAGAGAGTGGGGCCGAGAGAGAGAGGCAGAGAGAGGGGCAGAGAGAGAGAGAGAGAGACAGGGGAGGACTGAGAGAAAGTGGGGGGGGGGAGAAACAGAGAGAGGGGAGACCGAGAGAAAGGGAGGGGACAGAGAGATGGTGAGACACAGTGAAGATGACATAAAGGGGGGGAGGAACAACACAGAGAGGGGGTAACAAAGGGAGAGAGAGGGAGAGAGAGACAGGGAGAGAGAGAGAGAGATCATGATCACTCCTGACATATGGACATCTATCATCGTTACAACAAGCATATGGGCAAACATTGACTATTGTGCAAGCAAATAAGTGCCAGGTATCTCACTAAATCAGTCTCCAACACAGTGATGAGAAAGTAAGTCAATAAATTAATCTTTTCATTTAAAGCATCTTCACAAAAATGCACATTTGTTGCTGTTTTGATTAATAATAAAATAACTTTTTAATGCGTTTATTTTTCCGAAATTGTCTCACCAGTCCCCTATGTAAGACAAAAATTGCAATGTGGCCCTCCACGTGAAAAGGTTGGACAACGCTGTGAACCATAGAAAAGTTACACACAGAAGGAGGCCATTCAGCCCATCTGCGCCAGCTGAAAAAACTAGCCGCCCATTCTAATCCCACCTTCCAGCACCTGGTCCGTAGCCTTGCAGGTTACAGCACTTCAGGTGCACGTCCAGGAACCTTTTAAAAGAGTTGAGGGTTTCTGCCTCCACCACCGTTCTTGGCAGTGAATTCTAGACACCCACCACCCTCTGGGTGAAAAAGTATTTCCTCATGTCCCCTCTAATCCTTCTACCAATCACCTCAAATCTGTGCCCCCTGGTAATTGACCTCTCCGTTCGGGGAAACAGTTCCTTCCTGTCTACTCTATCTAGGCCCCTCATAATTTTGTACTACTCTATTAACTCACCCTTCAGTCTGCTCTGTTCTAAGGAAAACAACCCTAGTCTATCCAATCTTTCCTCATAGCTGCAACTTTCAAGCCCTGGCAACATTCTTGTAAATCTCCTCTGTACTCTCTCCAGAGCAATTATGTCTTTCCTGTAATGTGATGAACAGAACTGTACGCAATACTTCAGCTGTGGCCTAACCAGCGTTTTATACAATTCCAGCATTACATCCCTGCTTTTGCAATCTATATCTTGGCCAATATAGGAAAGCATTCCATATGCCTTCTTCACCACTCTATCTCCTGTCCTGCCACCTTCAGGGTCCTGTGGACATGCACTCCAAGGTCTCTCAGATTTTATATCCCTCTCAATATCCTCCCATTTATTGTGTATTCCCTTGCTTTGTTTGCCCTCCCCAAATGCATAACCTCACACTTCTCCAGATTCCACCCACTCAACCAAACCATTGATATCATTCTGGAGTCTATAGCTATCCTCTTCACTATCAACTACACGGCCAATTTTTGTGTCATTAGCAAATTTCCCAATCATGCCTCCCACATTAAGTCCAAATTATTAATATGTACCACAAACAGCAAGGGACCCAACACTGAGTCCTGTGGAACGCCACTGGAAACCGCTTTCCATTCGCAAAAACATCCGTCAAATACTCCCTTTTGTTAGCTGTCACTGAGCCAATTTTGGATACAACCTACCACATTCCTCTGTATCCCATGGGCTTTCATTTTTCCAATGAGTCTACCAAATGCCTTACTAAAATCCATGTAGACCACATCCACTAGTGTGCTAGTACAAAGAAATTGTTCGGGCTGCTACAGCAGGGGGCGTCTCGCGTTATAATACTTTGCACCTAATATGGAAATTATTTTGATTATTTTGAAATGTTCTTTGAGCATGTTAATACTTTGTACATAATATGGAATTTGTTTTGAAATGCTGTTTGAACATATTAATCTAAGTTTTATTATAAAAGAAAGAAGGGAATCTGTTAATTGTGTATCAGTTGTTTAATTGTATGCAGGTGGAGAATGTTAACTCGGGTCTTATTTGAGCACTGATAAGGTGACTCTTACTGAGACTGGTAGAGTAAGGAGCTACATGTTTGTAATCCTTTTACTCTGTACAATAAATGTGAAACTGAGTAAAGATAGGCTCCAGCATTATCATTCCACAACAAGCTTTCCGAATTTATCACCGTACACTTCCGTCCTGGTATTTCCTTGATGAGGCTGACCATTATGGCCATCTCCGCTCTAGACAGGCACTAGCAAACTGTCTGCCTCCACCTCATCCTCAGCCACAGGGGGTGCAACTTGTAGCAGTGGCCGTGAGTGCAGGCCAAAGCATCGATGATGTCATTTTGGTGTTTCTGTTTTATATGACATCAAACTGTTATGCGATAAAGCACTAGGCATGTTGTTGCACTAAGGCAGACGTGTGTCTTTTCACTTCATCATGGAAAAAGAATGCAGAATGGAATATAAAGGTTAGCAAAGCAAATGAGTGCATTTAGGAAGAGTGTGTCAGGTGGAAAACCTGGTGCCTTGCAGTATTTGTGCAATTGGAAAGTTGTGGAGTTTTTTATTAATGGATGTTTTCTCTCACTCAGATGAAGGAGAATCTCCTCTCCAAATGTCCTTTAGACAGAGTATCACTCAGGTGAAATGTGTTTGGATCAGAGTGGCCCTGGGGTCCCTGCCATCCTGATAAGCGCTCCACCTCCTAAGCCTACCACAGCGACATCCCTGCAAAGCACGGGGACCTTTCTCCACTTCTCCTTCAGTCTCCTCCTCGTCTTCCTCCTCCTCATCCTCTTCCTCCTCTGAGGAGCTGTGCCATTCCAGCGTTTTTCCCTCTTCAAGGTCCAGATCTCTCTGGAAGGCCACGTTACTGAGAGTGCAGCAGACAACCACAATGTGTGAGACCCTTGAGGGAGTGTACTGAAGGGCGCCACCCAACCAGACAAAGCACCTGAACCTCATCTTCATGAGGCTGATGGCCTGCTCAATGATGACCCTTGTGCTCAGGAGGCATTGGTTGTGGTGTCTCTCAGCCTACATGGCAGGGTTACACACCAGAGTCTTCAGCCTTCTTTTCAAGGGATAAGCCTTATCCACTAACAGCCATCCACGGATTTTCAATGGCTCCACTAAGTGCTGCGGCACCTGCAATCACTGAAGGCTGAAGGCTTCATGGCAGCTTCCAGGATAGCGTGCACACACCTGCCTAAAGCGCTTGCTTTGGTCGCATACCAGCTGAACGTTTACAGAGTGGAATCCCTTTGGGGTTGCGGAATCACCCTGGCTGCTCAGTCAGTACCTTGATGGCCATATGGCTGCAATTGATGATCCTCTTCACCTGTGGGAATCCGGCGACAGAGGCACATCCCACTGCCCTTTGAGCTTGAGAGCCGTTATCCACCTTGAATTCAATGTGATTCCTGCCCTCTCAAACAGAGAATCCATTACCTCTGTGATGCAATGATGTGTGCTGCCTCCGAGATGCCAACCATCTGCCTGGACAGGCGCAGCCTTCTGTGGCACTGACGCTCCGACATGTTCAGGTAGTTGCTCCTTTAGCAGTATGCTGAGCGTATCGCTTTTGTTGCCTTTCCACCCCTCATTCCTGACTCCTACACTCCCATTGCCCAGCGATCTGCCTCGCTCCTGCAGATGTTGTTCCTCATTACTAGTCGATCCTATTTCAGAGTAGTTTAATTCCATTTCCTGATATGTCCTACATTCCCTTCAATTGGAATGTGCTGTCTTCCTGAACCTGCCTCTCATGAACCCATGAGGCCCATAAGCAGAAAGACACATCCACCCCAGCCCACTACCCGCCCCCCCCCCCCCCCAAAGCTGCCCCTGCAAAATACCCTTGTCTAGATTGAAGAGATATGACAGATAATTCTCCTGACTTTTGTACAACTGGTTGCCTGTGAATGAGGGCCTTTTCTGAGCCTTTAATGGTGCCTCTTGCTGCTGTCTCGCTGTTCCAGCTCGCTCCCCCTGTCATGCTTGAGACCCTGCGTGGATCCCATGCCTTAGAGAAAATTCAAAACTGACCTTAATGAGCTGACAAGCTCGTTAAGAGCCTTAAATGGCCATTTATCCATTTTGGGCAGGTTGCCTCTTTTAGCTCATCAGAGCCTTTAAACTTTGAAAGTGTCAGTTTTGTGTCAAGAAACCAGTACGCTGACCTGAGGGGTGGGTTTAAGCAACCACCTGCCCCTGTTCCTACCCTCTCATTTAAATAAAGGTCCCTCCCCTAGAATTTGAAACCTGGTCAATTCATGTACAGGAATTTAAGTACAAGCATGCACACATTTAAAACCTTGACTTGACTGTTTTTTTGCAATACTTCTTACAGAAAGTGAATCTCAGTGTAACAACAAAAACACAGGCATGTGAGTTTTTTATTATATCATTTTATTGGTCTAAGTTCACTTGTACACTTGACAGGATTGCTCTAGACAGCCAGCATAGACTCGATCGGCCAAATGATCTCCCTCTCTACCATTATGACTCTATGCAAAGTTATCTGCAATTGGCGAACAGGTTGTCAATAAGCAATCAACCTCTGATTAAGACTACAATAGTCTATAGCTTCCCTAAAACACAAAAAAATGGGCTTTAGCTGTAATCAATTAACACATTCATTTATTGCAGTAAAGGTCAATATCAGGACCATATAGTTGGCATATTCACACCCAATTTCCTGACAGTCAATGCCAGAACTTCGAGGAAAAAAGCATACATCAGTGTATGAAAAAACAATTTACACATTTCTGAAGTGTAATTCTGTATCTAGACGATACTGGGATGAACACTGCAATTTAAAACAATATTGGCAGCTTCTGGCTGTATGTCGCAAACTATTGGGTGACATCTGGCCTGTAGGGCACTGCAGCTTTAAATGTGTAGTATGGATCCAAGCAGGAAACAACCTGCCCCTCAACCAACTGAGACTAAACCAGATTCCACATGCTAAATTTGCTACCGAGATCAACAATTCTTATACAGAAATCAAAAAACATGTAAAATTGCTCCTTGGGTTTAGACTGGCTGCTAAATAAGGAATTCTGACATTGCATAAAACCTGTTCTGGAAATGGTACCCAGCCTTATCAAAGCAACAGATTGAAAATCCTTTTGATTTTTGATCTGGATTTGCACATCCTCAATTTTCATTGAGTATTCCGTTGTGATGACCAGTGAGAAAGGTGTCTAGGGGTCCCTCTCAGCCTTCACCTGGTCTTACTGTAACAGGGCTTTATTTTTAAACACACCATGTTTTGAGCTCACCTTTGGTGAATCCTTGTTCACCACTTTCCAATTATAAGGCAAAGAAATGAGCACAAACAGGCTTTCTTATGTTTAAAGAAGAAAAGTGAAATAGATTAATCTTAAACTTAAAACTCTACTTTGGTTAACGCCTACGAATACATGACGCGCCCACATTAGCATACATACTCAATACACACATGCAGATAGGAACAGAAAAGAGCAGAAGAAAAAATAAAGTGGAAAGGTTTGAGGCAATATCTGAAGAGTTGTTACAGTTCTTCGAGCTCACTGTAGAGTCCTTGCTTGTTGGTAATTCTTGCTTTTCGTTGGGCCCAGTATTCTTCTTAAACCTTGTTCACTGTATGAGACTTTTCTCTCTTGGGGTTCATGGGTCTTCAATGGATTCCGAAGCTGGTGAGAAAGAAATGGGAGCAGACAGGAGAGAGATGTTCTCAATCCAGGAGCTAGGAGCTTCAAACACTGTTTCTCCAATTTAAAACTCCCAAAGTTGGCCAGCAGGTGGTCATGTGACCGACTGGCTTGACCAGGTCTCTTCTGTGTATTGTATTGGAGTAGGGGATAGCTCCTTTGTACCAACACCGTCTGCTAATATGCAAAAATGTCTTTCCGGCCAGGGGGCCTGGCAATTCCTTGTATCAGGCCTTCTCTTCTTCCCAGCAACAATTTGAAGTTTAATGTCCATGTGGCAAAATTAATGTGCCTCATTCTTGGCAGGTGGGAGCCTGCATGACCACATTCAACGTATTATTTCACCCAACAGTAACACAGGGGGATTTTTAACCCCCAAAAAGCAGATGGATTTGAGTTAGGTTTGGGGGGTAGGTTAAAGTGTTAAAAGTCTGAATCTAGACCAGCCTGCCCACTACTGATTTTAATGGAGGCAGGGTGGGGCTGGGCCGCCAATCTGCTCCCAGAAGGCCTTGGAAAACCTGTCAGCTAAACTGAGGCGAGACACTGCTGGGTAAGGAGGTAAATGCCTTTCTGCTTAGCTGCAGGATCCAGCATGCCTTCAGCACAATTGGAAACCATACTCTCCCGACTGCCCCAAAGAGGCCTCCGACCCTCTTCCCCCCACACCACCCTATCCCCCAGGCCCCGGATCTCCCACTCCATGGCCTCCGATCCCTCAGGCCTTCGATCTCTGATGCCCCACCCCCAGGTCCATGGGACTGGACCCCCTACCCAGCACCTGGTATCAGCTCCCCCACTCTCCCAGGGATCGGGCCCCCTCCACCCCTATAATAAAAGCAAAATAAACACAGATTGGGTGACCGCTTTGCGGAACACCTCCACTCAGTCTGAAAGCATGACCCCGAGCTTCTGCTTGCTTGCCATTTCAACACACACCCCTGCTCTCATGCCCACATTTCTGTCCTTGGCCTGCTGCAGTGTTCCAGTGAACATCAACACAAGCTCGAAGAACAGCACCCGATCTTTCGATTAAGCACTCTACAGCCTTGCGGACTGAATATTGAGTTCAATAATTTCAGAGCATGACTGCCTTTTTTCTTTTTTTTTTTAGCCAAGTACCAGTTTTTCATGCAGACAGAGCTGCTCATTATTCTGCCATTAACAGTCTCTCTGGACTAATGCTTTGTCTTTCACCACAAGCATTAGCACACTCTTTGCTTTTGTCCCATGACAGCTTTGTTATTTAATCTCTCCTGACCCCTGCCACGAACACAGTTTCCTCGCCACCAACTCCATCCTTTTCCTAGTAACTATCTGAGGCAGAACCAGACTGTTCACAACCTCAGTGTCATATTTGACCCCAAGATGAGCTTCCAATCACATATCTACACCATCACTAACATCTATTTCCACCTCCATAACATCACCAGATTCCATTGCTGCCTCAGTTCATCTGCTGCTAAAACTCTCATCCATGCCTTTGGTACCTCTATACTTGATTATTCCAATGACTTGATTTTAAAATTCTCATTCTTGTTTTCAAATCCTTCCATGACCTTACCTCTCCCTAACTCTGTTATCTTCTCCAGCCCAACAACACTCAGATATCTGCACACGTCTAATTCTGGCCTCTTGAGCATCCTCGATTTTAATCACTCTACCATTGGTGGCTGTGCCTTTAGTTGTCAAGGCCCTAAACTCGACCTTCACTATAAAGTTAACTTTCCACACTTCATTGATTTGATTCATAGGCAACAGAAATCCTAATTCATGGATAAGGTAAGCGATTTGGACACTGCGTGAAGTTCTCTGACAAATTCTACAAAATTTCTACAGTTAATAAGTGCATGATAATTTGTTGCTCAAGTCACACAATTTTGCAGGAAAAGTTGCAGAAGCAGTGAAAGTGCCATTTTGAGTGGATTTGAGGAATAAATTACTGACCACAGCAATTCACTTGCACTATGAATGGATTGTAGAAAACAGATTTTCAGGATTACCTGGTATAATGCACACATTTCAAACAGTTAGAAGATTTACCTGAAGTGCCATGGTATCTGAGTATGAGCTATCGATCGGAATTTCAAAGGCTCCAAAATATGTCCAGGCTGCCTTCAGCTGCAGAGCTAGAGCTTTTCAGGTTGGCAACAGGCAGGATGCTTTTGTTGAGTAAAAGCAGGTTCAAACAAATTGACCTCAGAAAATCCAATGTTCAGAAACAGATGTGCTGCTGAAACTTGCCTCCCTAAGGATATAGCTCAGGATAATTCCTCTAACTTTGCGCTTCAGTCTTCAAGCCAGCCAAGTAAAGAGAGCAATAGCATTATTACCAGTGGAACCTGATGTATTTCTCTGCAAACAGTAAAAACTGAACTGATGCCTCAAGTTAAGTCAATTCTTCAGGTTACACAGAGTAACACTGCAATTTTTCTTTCTTTTTTTGAAATTTTCAGTATTATTTCTTGACATTACCATTTCAAGGTGAATTAACATTAAGCTTTCTTGAACTTAGTCATTTTCAATTGGGTTGTCAGAAAATGGCTGATTCAGAACTACTTTCATGTTATATGAGAACTGATGTAATGCCAATCTACTATCATATTTCTAACCTTGAATAGATTTCAGTGCTGATAGTATAATCGCAGCAAAGCTGGATTCAATGGGATCTTACTCCAAATGTTGTGCAAAACTGACATAACTTTCCATCATCTCTTCAGACTACTTCACTTGTCCAACATTCAGCTTTGGGTGAGCTTCAAATTCCCACAGTGTATGTTATGTAGATAAAAGACATGTCAGAAATTCCACCCCACTCCCTGGACATTGTCTCAGATTGAACTAGCTTGGTTCACAACCTTGGCATCTGATTCAACCCCAAGGCAAGCTTCTGACCCTATATCCTTCATCCCAAAACTGACATAACTTTTACCTTCGTAACATAGCTGGCCTCCACCCCTACCTCAGTCCATTTGCACTGAAATTCTCATGCAGGCCTTTGTTAGCTCCAGACTTGATTATTCCAATGCAATCCTAGCAGGTCACCCATCCTCCATGCTCTTTGGGATGCAGTGTCTAGGGTCGAAAGTTCAGCTTGGGGTTGAAGTAGATGCCAAGACTGTGAACAGTCTGGTTCACCCAGAAACAGTGGCCAGGGAAGGTGATGGAATCAGTAGCAAAGGTTTGAAATTTGTGATGGGGACCGTCTTCTAAATGTTACCCTGGAGGAAATTAAGCTCATTCAAAAATCTGCTGCCCATATTCCATGCTATCAAGTCCCCCTCACCCATTACCTCGATCTTTGCTGACCTACATTAACCCCTGGAGTCCCAATTTAATATTCTAACCCTGTTGTTTAAAATCCTTTATGGCCTCACCCTTCCCTATCTTTGCAACCTCCTCTAGAACGCTGTTATCCTCCAACCTGGCCCCTTGTGCATTCCCCAGTGGTGGCTGTGCCTTCAGCCAGTTAGGCCCCATGTTCTTAATTGCCTCAGTAAATCCCTCTGCCCCTCTTCCTTTATTACCCTCCTTCAAACTCACCATGAATATACAATGGATGGTAGGACCCTAGGAAGTACAGAGGGACCTTGGTGTACTTGCCATACATCAGTGAAGGCAGCAGCACAGGTAGATAAGGTGGTTAGGAAGGCATATGTGATGCTTGCCTTTGTTAGCCGAGGCATAGAATATAAGAGCAGGGAGGTTATGACGGAGCTGTATAAAACGCTAGTTAGGCCACAGCTGCAGTACTGTGTACAGTTCTGGTCACCACACTATAGGAAGGATGTGATTGCACTGGAGAGGGTGAAAAGGAAATTCACCAGGATGTTGCCTGGGCTGGAGCATTTCAGCTATGAAGAGAAACTGTAAAGGCTAGGGTTGTTTTCCTTAGAGCAGAGAAGGCTGAGGGGGGACATGATTGAGGTATGCAAAATTATGAGGGGCATAGATAGGTTAGATAGGAAGAAACTTTTTCCCTTAGCGGAGGGGTCAATAATCAGGGGGCATAGATTTAAGGTAAGGGGCAGGAGGTTTAGAGGGGATTTGAGGAAAATGTTTTTCACCCAGAGGATGGTTGGAATCTGGAACGCACTGCCTAAAGAGGTGGTAGAGGCAGGAACCCTCACAACATTTAAGAAGTATTTAGATGAGCACTTGAAACGCCATAGCATACAAGGCTACGGGCCAAGTGCTGGAAAATGGGATTAGAATAGGTGCTTGATGACCGGCACAGACACAATGGGCCGAAGGGCCTGTTTCTGTGCTGTATAACTCTATGTCTCACCATGTTTTTGGTCACCATCTTTTACTAGCTCCCCCCTTGGTTGAACATTCATTTTTGTATGATTATGTTTCTATGAAGCAACTTGGGATACTTTCCTACATTAAACGTACAATTTAAATGCAATTTATTGTTGTTGCATCAATTCAGTGCAACATTCATTGTTTAACAATAGCACAGAGTGTAATAGACATATTAAAGTGAGTTGAAGCTAATGTATGCTATAATTTATTCATTTTCAATGCCTTAATTTCCAGTGTCAGTGTCAGCGTGGCTTTCTCTTGACATATGATTCCTACATTACAACAGTGACTACACTTCAAAAGGACTTCATTGGTTGTGAAAAGCGCTATACAAATACAAGTCTTTTTTTCAAGTAAACACCTAAGAAAAACAGGTGCCACATTAATTACAACATAATAACTGATCAGTAGAGGGAGGAGAATTTACAGACACATGAAAGCAATCAACTGATATTCCTGCCATGGGAGGCTTAGGGAACAAAAAGATTGGCAAACATGATGCTATAATTTAAAAAATTCTTTCATGGGATGCGAGTGTTGCTGGCAAGGCCAGCATTTGTTGCCTATCCCTAATTGCCCTTCAGAAGGTGATGGTGTGCCGCCTTCTTGAACTGCTACAATTCATCTGGTGTAGGAACATCCACAGAGCTGTTAGGAAGGGAGTTCCAGGATCTTGATTCAGCGACAGTGAAGGTCAGGATGGTATGTAGCTTGGAGGGCAGCTTACAGCTCATGGTGTTCCCTTGCATCTGCTGCCCTTTTCCTTCTAGCTGGTAGAACTTGCGGATTTGGAAGGTGCTGTCGAAGGACGCTCAGCCAGTTGCTGCCATGCATCTGTAGATGGTATACACTGCTGCTGTAGTGCACCAGTGATGGAGGGAGTGAATGTTGGGTGGGTGGAATGCCAATTAAGTGGGCTGTTTTGTCCTGGATGGCATTGACCTTCTTGAGTGTTATTGGAGCTGCATTCATCCAGACAAGTAGAGTGTATGCCATCACAGTCCTGACTTGTGCACAGGCTTTGGGGAGTCATAATACATCCATACAAAATAGTACATTACATTTTAGAACATATATCACTCCAAAAATAGTACCAATAAATTCTGCCTTTGAAGTTAGTTATGCAAAATGGGTGTACAAGTTTAATGTACCATCAGTAATTTTCAAATCACCGAACTTGTTTCAACCCTAAATTTAAATCCAGCATGAATTGATAGACACAAATCATCCAAGAGCTGCCTCGGTGCCTTAGCTGCTAACTCAGTGATTCAATCCCCAGTCTGTGCAGATTTAACAGACTTCAGTCAAGATTGCAGCAGGGATGCTCTACTTGGTTTTGGCATCCTGGGTTAGGGACAACTAATCCATTCAGTGACCACAATTGGAAGTGCGTGTGTATATATTGACGTTGGGAGGAGAGCAGAATGAGCCTACATCTTTGATTTGTCCCTTATTCCCCCAAACCCCTTTCCTCAGTGGCGGTAAAATAAGCTGCTAGCTCCTCATGTCTAGGTTCCTAGCCACATGGGCAAGGTATTAAGACCCTTGAAATTGTATTCCAGCAAGAATTCAAAGGATAAGTTAGGAAAGGGAGAATTTAGTGAAAAAAAGGAAAAAATTGCAGTCTGTCTGATAACTAAGCGAATTTTAAAGGAGTTTAAAATCCTGAAGTGGTTTGATAGTTTCTTCTTGTTTACTGCTTCCAGTTACAAACGGTCTGTAAACAGAGGACACAGATTTAAGCTAATTGGCAACCAGAGGCAACACGAGGAAACTTTTTTTTAACATTGCGAGCTGTTCTGATCTGTAATGCAATGCCTGAAAGGGTGGTGGAAGCAGATTCAATAATAACTTTCAAAAGGGAATTGGATAATTACTTGAAACAATTGCATGGCCATGGAGAAAGAGCAGGGGAATGGGACCAATTGGGTGGCTCTTTTAAAGGAATGATGGTTTGCATGGCTTCCTTCTGTTCTGTAATATTCTATGATAAAGTGTGTGAATGAGCTTGCAACGTCACAAATCAACTCATAATGGCCATAAATCAACTGCCATTTTTCTGTACTGAAATGGTTAATTTCAGAGATTTTGGGTGGGAAATCAAATTGTTTCACATGTGACGTAGAGGGTGCTATACAAAGTCTGGATTCCAACTACACTGTTGGAGCTGGAGAGGGAGCTGCAGCTGTTCTAAGCTTGGTATGAAAGTGCTCCAAATCAACAATGCCTACCAAGAGTGGAAAGTGTTGAGTTCTCCACCCTCATGTGCACAAATATCCACCTCCAAAAATGTTATAAGGACTACTTATTAAAATATACTGTGTTGGATATTGTTAATTTTATAATCATAATTATGACATAACATCTTTGTGAGGAGATCTGAACCTCAGAACTCATTGCGCGTGCACTGCAAGTTGGAAACAGAGGCTTGTTTCATTTGGAGATGGTTGAACTTTGCAGAGGGAATGAATTCTACATGGTTACGAAGGCATGTGTGTTTTGTTCAAGTTTCATTGAGCATTACTTCTGGAATACTGTGGCTTTATTCAACAATCTACAGACATGCATTATCAAGCAGCCAAATTGGATAATAAAAGTGCTAGCATTTAGTTCTGATGGTGGGTGCTTTCATGCTTTTATGTCACAAAGCTCATTTGAAAAACGGTTGCTACACTTAACTTCTGGGAGCCAACACTTGCTTCTTTTAAGACTATTTAATTGAACTATCCCTCATGGCACATGTTTTACCCAGGTCATTCTGAAATAGTTACAAATATTATTCTGTACTCTTTCATAACCATAGCATATTTGTCTGTGGCATAAAAAATTAACTAACATTTGGGGAGGGGTGTAATGAAAAGTTGTATTTGACACAAGGGGCTTTTTTGCACTAAGCTGTTTTACTGTGACAATTTGTCGTTCAAATTATACTTAGTACAATTGTGTAAAGAGAAGGTATTTTATTTAATTATGACATTGGAATTTCACCCTCCACTATAGTGAAGAAAGCCAATTCATAAATGTTATCAAGATGGAAATACCCATAATAGGCACCTCACCGTTTTCTTCAATTTTTACTACAAGGGGTGAACTTGACAGTTTATAATTCCACAGTCTTGGTGAACCCTATGTTGCTAAAAAAAAAGGAAAAGAAAATACTCAGAGAAAATTTGTCCCTAGATGGGACAAGAGTGTTGTAAAAAGCTGTCTATTAAATCACCAATATTAACCAGACTGACATAAGACCTGAAGATCAGATTAAGTACCACACTGTCGAATACAATTACCCTCACAGAACCTTGAGGGGCACATTTAGTATGTTAATTAACAATGTCAACAATACAACAAAATATTTGAGTGAAGAGTGTCTGTTTTGGATTTTCTCAGGAACAGACTGTAAAAAAAAAAACCTTTATATGAAAATCCTGCTCAAGTTCCTCATAAATAATATTATAAAATTCTCTACAGATTTAATCTGCCCAGCCCCACCTTTGCTATTATGAAACAGATCACCATGTCACCAGCAATGTTCTTATAGGTGCTGCATTTTTGTCGATCGTAATTTCTTGTTTCCAAGCAAGAAATTTGCAGTGACACAACAGTCTACATTTCCTCAGTGAGGGCTCATACATCTGTGATCAATATCCTCTACAAAACCATTCTAACCCTCAGTGGGAACATATGCTTTAATTGGAGCCGACTTGATAGAGGTCAAAGCAATGCCCCACTCCACAGCAGTGCTGTGTGAGTTCATACTTCAGAGGCCAAAGGAGTTATTTGTCAGTTGCTATGCATTCCGCCTACACACAGGATAAGAGGCGCCGTACTTTAGAACAGTGACAGGCGCAAGGCAGCTTAGCCCAACCCTCTCTGAAGTCTCTGTCATTAATGCTCAGAATTCTCAAACAGCTGTGCAGCCACCCATCTGTACCAGGGAGGAAAGAAATCAGAGAAAAAATAACTTAAAAGAGGTACATCTGATTGAAAGAAGAGTTACACAAGTCGCAAACATTGCTACCATTGAATTTTACATTCTTTTAAATACTCATTTTGTTAACTTAACTTTGTATTAACTGAATCAGTTGGGATCAAACCAACAGCCACGATGTATTAATCTGAAGGCTTTAACTAGCATAGAACAGCACATCTATCAACCATAAGTAGTGTCTTCAAGACCACCCAGTATTAATTCAATAGTGAATTGATGATAGAAGTGAACATTCAACCTCCCTGATGCTAGTTCCAAAGGTGGCATACAAATAACATGTGCTGTTACAACCAGGTGAGAAAGAGATCGAGGGTTCCCTTTCAGCCTTCACCTGGTCTTACTGTAACAGGGTTTAATTTTTAAACACATCATGTTCATGAATCCTTGTTCACTGCTTTCCAATTATCAGGCAAAGAAACCAGCACAAACAGGCTTTCTTAGGTTTAAAGAAGAAAAGTTGTAATTTATTAAACTTAAACTCTAATTCAGTTAATGCCTACAGATGCATGACGCGCCCATGCTAGCATGCATACCCGTTACACAGATGCCGATAGGGACAGAAAGAGCAGAAGAAAAAATAAAAAGTGGAAAGGTTTGAGGCAATATCTGAAGATTTGTTATTACGGTTCTTCGAGCTCACTGTAGAGTCCTTGATTGTAGGTAGATCTTGCTTTTCGTTGGAGATAAGGTCCTGCCACCTGATGCCAAGTATTCTCCGGAGGCAGCGAAGATGGAATGAATTGAGACGTCGCTCTTGGCTGACATACGTTGTCCAGGCCTCGCTGCCATAGAGCAAGGTACTGAGGACACAGGCTTGATACACTCGGACTTTTGTGTTCCGGGTCAGTGAAAAGGAATAAACCCTGTTGTGGTCAAACAAGAGGAAGGGAAAGAGGGAAGCCTGAGACCCCCTCCTCACCTGGCCGTAACACTATGGTCAGTAAAAGATTTTGACTGTCCAAATTCACTTATCACATATGGGAAACGAACAACGTTTATGCTGTAGCAAAAGTACAATCCTTGTATAAAAGAAATCTGACAATCTTGCATCATTTTATCCACAGGAAACATCACAAGTCAACATAAATGAATACCTCTAGCTATACAATGCAAAATCTATATCCATGCATGGAAAGGATCTTCAATTGACACTTTTTAAAAGTGTTCATTACAGTTCAGCAGCAGGAAATAGCTAAATGTTTATTTTACGATATGGTCAGTTTCAGGATTTTTTCATTTGATTGCAACTTCTAACTGTCATCAATACTTCACACTGTCACCTGAACGCTTGTCAACCTGTTGTAGATCTAATGATACTTTGTCATGAAAAGGAAGGCTTCAATTTGAGTAGAAGAAAGGGAATATTTTTCAAGAGAACTGCTATCAACCAAAGACTGCCGAAAAGCTTTAACCTGGTTCCAAACATCCAACAGCAGGCACGTCATCTTTTTTCCACCTGCCCCTCACCATTCTTGAAAAAAGAGTCACTCGTTAGTAATGACAACTGACCAATTTTTTTTGTTCTTGGTATGTGGAATACACCTGGAAGCAGTATTTATTGACCATCCCGTGTTGTCCTGAGGGCAATAAGAGTCAACAACATAGTCTACATAGACCAGATTCACACAAATACCAGATTGGGTAGGGGAGTCAGGTTCCTTTCCTTAAAGGACATGAGTGAACCAGTAGGGTTTTTATAACAATCCAGCAGCTTTCATGGACAATTTGTGCCTGGGGCGGCACAGTGGCACAGTGGTTAGCACCGCAGCCTCACAGCTCCATCGACCCGGGTTCAGCTCTGGGTACTGCCTGTGTGGAGTTTGCAAGTTCTCCCTGTGACCGTGTGGGTTTCCGCCGGGTGCTCCGGTTTCCTCCCACAGCCAAAAACTTGCAGGTTGATAGGTAAATTGACCATTGTAAATTGCCCCTAGTGTAGGTAGGAGAATGGTGGGGATGTGGTAGGGAATATGGGATTAATGTAGGATTAGTATAAATGGGTGGCTGTTGGTCGGCACAGACTCGGTGGGCCGAAGGGCCTGTTTCAGTGCTGTATCTCTAAATAAATAAATAAAATATTAGGCCACATGCTAACCACATTTATTGAATTCTGTTTCACATACTTGTCAACCTTGCCATGTTGTGATTTGTACTCACAATGTCTGAGTTGCATAGTAGAGTGTACCCTAACCATTTAGCTACTATAGCCAAAAGCTGGAATTCTCTTGATCAGCCAGTTGAGCAGCACCACTCACTATAAAATGTGTGAGCATATCGTCACCATGCTCCCCATGTCAGCATGGACACACAAGCTCAATTGCACACATTCTCCGACATGGATCCACCCGTTAGGGATTTCAACAGCAGCTATTTACCTCTCTGCAAATCAGGCAGAGTAGGAATGATTTTTAATTTTTCTGTTCCTACAACTTGTCCCAAATTTAAAATTTTCCCAATAGCTATACTACAGACATAGAAATATAGAAAATAGGAGCAGGGGTAGGCCATTCAGCCCTTTGGGCCTGCTCTACCATTCAAAAAAGATCATGCTAATCATCTAATTCAGTACCCTGTCCCCGCTTTCTCCCCATATCCCTTGATCCCTTTGGCATTAAGAAATATATCTATTTCCTTCTTGAATATATTTAATGACTTGGCCTCCACTGCCTTCTGCAGTAGAGAATTCCACAGGTTCACCACCCTCTGAGTGAAGACATTTCTCCTCATCTTGGTTCTAAATCTTTGGATACTGTTGGGGAGGTGGCCTCCCAGAGGAAAGCAGCAACAGCCAAGTTCGTGGCACCATGGATGGCTCTGCTGCACAGCAGGGGAGGAAAAAGACTGGACAGCCATAGTGATAGGAGATTCAATTGTGAGGGGAACAGACAGGCATTTCTGTGGCTGCAAACGAGACTCCAGGATGGTATGTTGCATCCCTGGTGCTAGGGTCAAGGATGTCTCAGAGCAGCTTCAGGTCATTCTGAAGGGGGAGGGTAAACAGCCAGTGGTCGTGGTACATGTTGGTACCAACGACATAGGTAGAAAAAGGGAATGAGGTCCTCCAAGATGAATTTAAGGAGTTAGGAGCTAAATTAAAAAGCAGGACCTCAAAGGTAGTAATCTCAGGATTACTTCCTGTGCCATGTGTTAGTGAGTATTGGAACAGGAGAATTGACCAGATGAATGCGTGGCTCAAGAAATGGTGCAGGAGGGAGGGATTTAGATTCCTGGGACATCGGGACCAGTTCTGTGGAAGGTGGGACCTGTACAAGCGGGACGGATAACAACCAGGCAGGACTGGAACCGATGTCGTCGCAGGGGAATTTGTTGGTGCTATTGGGGAGGGGGATGGGCAGGGGGATGGGAACCTGAGCGGGGAGACTGAGGAGGAGGAAACAAGGATAGAAACGAAAGACAGGAAACAAAAAGGCAAAAGTGGAAGGCATGACTAAGAATGTTAAAAAGACAAGCCTAAAGGCATGGTGTCTCAATGCATGGAGTATTCTCAATAAGGTAGGCAAATTAACCGCGCAAATAGATGTAAATGATAGGATATAGTTGCGATTACGGAGACATGGCTGCAGGGTGACCAAGGATGGGAACTGAACATCCAAGGGTATTCAATATTTAGGAAGGACAGGCAAAAAGGGAAAGGAGGTGGAGTAGCATTGTTAGTAAAAGAGGAAATCAATACAATAGTGAGGAAGAATATTATCTCAGAGAATCCTGATGTGGAGTCTGTATGGGTAGAGCTAAGAAACAACAAGGGGCAGAAAACATTGGTGGGGGTTGTATAAAGACCCCAAACAGCAGTGATGTACAGGAAATTAGAGACACATTCAATAAGGATGCAACTGTAATTATGGGTCATTTTAATCTACATATAGATTGGGCAAACCAAATTAGCAATCATCCTGTAGAGGAGGAATTCCTGGAGTGCGTACATGATGTTTTTATGGACCAATACGTTGAGGAACTAACGAGAGAACATGCCATCCGAGACTGGGTATTGTATAATGAGAAAGGATTAGTTAACAATCTTGTTGTGTGGGGTCAAATCCTCTTGAAATGAAGGCCAACATACCATTCACCTTCCTAACTGCTTGCTGCACCTGAATGCTTGCTTTCAGCGACTGGTGTACAAGGACACTCAGGTACTGTTGCACCTCCTCCTTTCCCAATCTATCACCATTCAGATAATAATCTGCCTTTCTGTTTTTACAACCAAAGTGGATAACCCCACATTTATCCAAGTTATACTGCATCTGCCATGCATCTGCCCACTCACCCAACTTGTCCAAATCCACATTGGAGCCTCTTTGCATCCTCCTCACAGCTCACATTCCGCCCCCCCACCCCCCCACCCTCGCCCCCCCCCAGCATTGCACCCACCAGTTGAAGAGCCAATGCAGGACAGCTTCAAAACTCTTTAACCATTCCCTGCAAGGAAATGATTGGTATAATCAATTAATTAGAACTGTTCTGTTGCAGTAGGCTATGGCTATAAACATTCAGTAGTTTGATAATTACATGGAGTATTCAGGGTCATTTGTCTCAAGTTTATGATATCTGGTATTCTGTTGTTGCTTTGTAATTCATTCTAACTAATGGCCAAGAAGTTTAGAACTTTGCAGAAATGTATAATTCATTCTATATATATATATATATTCAAAAATTGATATCTGCTTATGGTATGAATGCTTAAAATATAAATTATTTACCCACTTGACTGAAGTCCTCTTCAGAAGTGGAAATCCTATCCTGTTCACAATATGACTGGGTAACAATGGTGTTTAAATAACCATATTGGACTTAAAACAATTTGGTTAAAAGTACTTGAACTTCCATCATTGTTGCTTAAAAGCCAGATATCACCTGAAGAAGCTTCATAGCATGCAACCCTTCTATTACAGGACTTGATAGTGAAATTGTAGTAAATTTCATTTTGTGTATTTTTTCTGCTTTGAGGATAGCATTAACAAAGGTATGAAAAAATAAGATTGCTTAAATGTTTGTGTATTTTTGTCCAATTTTCTTTTGACTACAAAAAGCGGTCAACGGCAATACTTAGATAATAAATCCACTATTGGAGGAAAACGATCCCTGAACAAATGTTGCAATGGATTTACAAGATAACATGCTAAATACACTAATAAAAAAGCTTCAAAGATAGATGTTTATAAAATGAGCAGAAGCAGAAAATTACTCTCCAGATTTGCACTTTTAGATCTGCTTCAGGTATCATCATATTTGAACCTGTTTGGTAAGAAGAATGCCAAAATGACACAGCACATTACTATCTCACAAAGAAACACACTATCACATCATGGTGGAACACAAATTCAACTAAGGGTGTCATTAAACTGAATAATCAAAGTCAAATTCAAGGATAAAAAGTGCATGTATTATGGTGAGTTTCCTGAAAGTACCATGATCTGCTCAATGAATAGAGATGACAAAAACAGAACTGCTGTTTTCATATTTGACAACCAGTCCCAATTCTTATGCCCTTGCTCTGGGTTCCAATTTCACTTTGTGGTTTCTTGGAACTCAATTACAAAAAAATGTTTTTCCATTTGACAAGAATACCTTCCCAACTCAAACTTCAAGCTTTACTGTTCTCACTTCCCTATATCTACTTTAAAAATATATGTTTCCATCTAGAAAAGGATTCATTTTGGGTTCTCAAGAATAACCAAGTAATTACATGATGCTCAGCAGCTCATCTGAAGGGCCCTTATAAAGTTGAAAGCAACTGATTCTTCCTGGGATGCAGCCAGTGTGCCACTGATCTTTCATCTTTTAAAAAATAATGTACTGGAATATATCTAGCTTGTTACTAAAAGTAAACAATCACAGTGGTAACTGGCAGATGGGTCACAACAGCTGTGCTCAGCTATGCATATGATATGACAATATATGACATTATATGACAACAGTATGCCTAGGGCTTGGTGAGTTTGCAGACTAAAACTGTAGTCACTGGCTATCCAAGTGCCCACTCAAATAATTTCTGGCCACTGTACAGGGTTCAGGTAGCACCCTTATATTGCTGGGAGCAGTACCTATTAAAATCAAATGGGGTAAATGAACATTTCTACCGACTACTAATTTTTCTTTTGCAATATTTCAAGAAACCAGACATTTATGCCGTGAGGACAGCAGCAATGCATCTGGTCTCAAATTGATCAAGACTGCAATGTGTTAGTTTATTCAGAGAAGATGGTTAATCAACAGCCATTCTGTGATTCTGTACATTTCTGTAATTCAACTTGGCAAAGTAATGGAGTCATAGAGTCATACATGTTAGGGTTAGGGTTATAGAAACAGGCCCTTCGGCCCACCATGTCCACGCCGACCATAATGCCTATCTAATGTTCAGCATTACAAAACCCAAGACTGCTGAAGTGGCAAAACATTAGACTTTAAGAAAGTCTTAGATATTGAAAGAAAGTATTTCCTGCTGCATCTTATATGGGCCAATAATGCATTTTGTATTCTAAAAGCTACCAATAGCTAACTAGTATTTAAAGGATTCTTATTAAAGAGACAATAGAAATATAGAAACTGAAAGATCATGTTGTACAGAGTTGCAAAAGAATGAATGTTCCAAGAACACAGATCTAAAGACAATGTGCAGTAAACATGGTGTTGGCATGTCAAATGCTGAAACTCAGCTTATCAGTACTGTCTAAAGCAGAATCAATTAGTCAGTATTGACCAGTACTGCAACAAAGAGGAGCAGCTCAAATTGAAATACCACAATCAGGTATACACTATATAGGTTGAGAGGAAGTAATACAAGAATCGTCTGAGATCTCTTGAATGGTTTTAGCAAACACATCAGTGCATTCGTAAGGGCCAAAGAAACATCTTTTCATCACAAGGCTCTGAGGTACTTCATTATTTTTATACATAAAATTTGTCCACATTTTCATACAGGATGAAGAAACACAGCTGCTTCTTGTAAATCGGTCACATAGCAATAAATTTGCACCATTATGTAAGAGTTATTTTTCCACAGTTGATGATGAAGTTGATATGAAAGAGATGCTACTGGAGATAACTATTCAGGAGAACATTATTAAAATGCAGACAAATTAGTCTTAGCTTAGGCATGGACAAACTTCTTGAGTCTATAGTATAGGACGAAATTGATAAATACTTTGGAAGGCATGGGCTAATCAAGGACCTGCACTTAGCAAGACCAGATCACAGTAACTTAATTAAAATTATTTGAGGAAATTACAGAGTTTATAGTAAAAGGAATTCAGTGGATGTTGTATATATAAATTTTGAAAAGGTGCCACACCGGTTCTGAAAATCAAGGCACATAGCATTCATGGGAATATAGCTGCAGGATAGAAAGATGGCCAAGGGACAGAAAACAAAGAATTAGGGTGCGGATGTTTCTCAGGTTAACAGAAATTGGGTAGTTGTGTGCCCCAGAAACCTATGCTGGGGCATCTTAAACTTTACAATTATATAAAGGATTTTGGGCTTAGGCAGATAACAAATGATATATAACCACAAACGCAGGAGAGGGAGATTGAAAAGATAGCTTAGATTTAACTACTTTACACAGACAGCGGTGAATGTATGGAATGAGCCACCAAGGGAAGCGGTGGGAGCTGATTGTCTGTCCCAATTCAAGACAGAGTTGGATAAGTAACTGGCAAGGAATCTGAGAGCGGTATGACAGGTATCTGGGACATGAAATTTCCTAAACACTGGGACCAGTCAGATGGACCACAATCCAATCCTCTCTTGAATTTGCTGATGCAATCAATCCCGACCACCTCTCCTGGCTGTCAATTCCACACATTCACCATCCTCAACATAAGATAGTTAAATCTAAATGGGCTTTTTACCTGTTCTCTTCTTGAATCATTTATTTCCAGTTTTGCACATTCCTAATTTCCTATAGCAAATGAGGGGGCAATGACAAACTGTAGGAAAGAAAGCAAAAAACTTCAGAAGGACAGACAAGAGGAGTGGGCTGACAGTTGAATGTAAAGAAATGTGAAGCACTGGAGTACATTTTGGGGAAAGACCAGTGAAAAGAAGCGCACATTAAATGATATGACTGAAACTGATATAACAGTGATTTAGGGGTGCAGATACATAAATCAAATAGACAAATTGAATTCCGAGTTTTAAACTCAAGGTATTGAATATAACAGCAGGAAATGAAACTCTACACACATTAAAGCCAAAATACATATTAAATAAAATTTGCTTCGAACTTTCCATTACCAACCAAATACCTCAGCCAGTAAATGCATCTTGTGCAGTGCCCTATATACAAAGAAGGAAGATCATATGTTCTAACCTCAATTTTTGCTGAATTAATGAAACTCAGTTAAGGCAGCAGTAGGGGTATTTTTATTGGTCTCAGCCGATGTTGAAATTTGAATTTACAAAGACAGCCATTTATTCTTAATAAATATTCAGATACGGTAAGACAGCATAAAAATTACACAACCTTCTGCTTAAATGTGTTCAATGCACTGCATCATAGTTTGTCGATATCACGCTGAATTAACTTTTCTCTTTCTATATTTATATAAAATACGTCCATCAAGTGTTAAATTAACTCAAGTAATGCACTTTTCATTATTGCAATGCCTGGAGCTTTCTGAAAAATAACCTACCAACCAGTTGCGAGGTATATACATGACTGGACAACATCAATGATGCACTGGTAAATTCTGTGTCATGCAGATTAATTGAGGGTCTGTGAGAACTCAGGACAGAATAGAGGGAAGAGGTGTTTGAGTGGAATCCAAGTTAGAACCCTGGCAATTTTTCTCCTCCCATGTCATTCTAATTCACTTTATTTGTGAAGCATATGATGGCCTGACCAAGATCAAGTCATCACCTGTAAGAAACCGAAGGACTGTGACTGCAATTTAATTTTGGCGTTCTCAGACCATGTGCAGCATAATGCTGTTACTTGTTAGTGTGATGCTTTCATCCTTCTACAATCCTCAAAGGGTCAAGAAGAATAGCCACGGTACATTTGAATAGGATGTAAAAATGCAACTGCAGGATATGGGGAACATTGCACTTGTCAGCGATACTGTTGTCAAATAACACTCAGGAGATTCAATATTACTCCTGGGGAGTCTGTCACTCTACTGGATCTACAGAAAATGCATTTCTTGGCATAGTGCTGATTAGGCCATTAGGAAATGACAGCTATTGCTTCTACTGTTGTATTTTCCTTTCTGAATTCGATTTTAAGCCTGTCAAAAAGTGAACATCACAGGCCCTCAAAAGAATGGCCTGACATATCGTGAAGTTGAATAAACATACTTTATAGTGTATATAGAGTCATAGGACTCATTATTTGAAGATTTCACCTGATGTTCAGCTTCGGCAGAGCAACATTTATAGCAGTCTTATTGTATACCGAGACAAAGGAAAGAAATTAAGAATTTGCATTCATGTAGAAAAAAAGCCAAGGGTCAATATTTCTGAGTACAGTTGTACAACTTCTGCAGTTAATAATCTTTCAAGGGAATATTATGATTTTTCTTTAAAGATAAATGCAATTTTTAGTATGCTAAGTTGAAAAACTTTAATGAGCAACTCAAGTAGCAGAAGATATGGTTACTGGATATGCAGTCAAGCAGCCAATGAGAAGAAGATTATCACCATTTCATGATTTAGGTATATTGATAATCAAAGCAATGTCAAAATTGAAACCAAATGTATACTCACTTACAACTGATAATTAACCTTAAATTAACATATAGACTGGAAAAATCAGCCAGGCAGCATGGCCTAGATGAGGAGTACATAAAATATTTTCGGGATAATTTCTTGGAACAGTACATTCTGGAGCCAACCAGAGAGTAGGCTATACTAGACCTGGTATTGTGCAATGAGAGAGGATTAATTAATGATCTTGTAGTTAAGGCGCCCCTAGGTAGCAGCGATCATAATATGATTGAATTTTACGTTCAGTTTGAGGGAGAAGAATGAGCCCAAGAACAGTATTTTAAACCTAAATAAGGGCAATTATGAGGGCATGAAAGCAGAGCTAGCAAAAGTAAACTGGCAAAGTAGGTTCAGGGATAGGTCAGTAAAGATGCAGTGGCAGACATTTAAGGGGATATTTCAGAATACAGAGAATAGATGCATTCCAATGAGAAAGAAAAATTCCAAGGGGGGGGGGGGGGTACCCGCCATCTGTGGTTAACTAAAACAGTTAAAGATAGTATCAAACTTAAAGAAAATGCATATAATTGCGCAAAGATGGCTGGCAGGTCAGAAGATTGGACAGAATATAAAAAACAGAAAAGATTGACTAAAAGATTGATAAAGAAGGTAAAATTAGAGTATGAGAGAAAACTAGCTAGAAATATAAAGACAGATAGTAAGATTTTCTATAGATATTTAAAAAAGAAAAGAGTTAACAAAGTGAACGTTGGTCCTATAGAAAGTGCGTCTGGGAAGTTAATAATGGATAATAGGGAGATGGCAGATGAATTTAACAAGTATTTTGCATTGGTCTTCACTATAGAGGATACAAGTAACATCCCTGATGGACTTCATCCTAGAGTCTTAAAAGAAGTGGCTAGTGAGATAGTTGATGCGTTAGTTTTAATTTTCCAAAATTCCCTAGATTCAGGGAAGGTTCCGCTAGACTGGAAAATAGCAAATGGACCTCCTTTATTCAAAAAGGGAGGGAGACAGAAAGTAGGAAGCTACAGGCCAGTTAGCTTAACATCTGTCTTAGGGAAAATGTTAGAAACTATTATTAAAGACGTTATAGCAGGGCATTTAGAAAAATTGAAGGTAATCAGGCAGAGTCAACATGGTTTTGTTGCAGGGAAATCATGTTTTACCAACTTACTGGAGTTCTTTGAGGGAATTACATGTGCTGTGGATGAAGGGAAACCAGTGGATGTATTGTACTTAGATTTCCAGAAGGCATTTGATAATGTGCCACATCAAGGGTTATTGCAAAAAATAAAAGCTCATGGTGTAGGGGGTAACGTATTGGCATGGATAGAAGAGTGACTAGCTAACAGGAAACAGAGAGTAGGCATAAATGGGTCATTTTCTGGTTTGTAGGATGTAACGAGTGGTGTGCCACAGTGATCTGTGCTGGGGCCTCAACCTTTTGCAATTTATATAAATGACTTAGATGAAGGGACCGAAGGTATGGTTGCTAAATTTGCCGATGACACAAAGATAGGTAGGAAAGTAAGTTGTGAAGAGGACATAAGGAGGCTACAAATGGATATAGATAGGTTAAGATAGGGCAAAAATCTGGCAAATGCAGTATAATGTTGGAAAATATGAAGTCCATTTTGGCAGGACGAATAACAAAGATGCATATTAGCTAAATGGTGAGAGATTGCGGAGCTCTGAGCTGTAGTGGGTTCTAGGTGTCCTAGTGCATGAATCGCAAAAGGTTAGTATGCAGGTACAGCACGTAATTAGGAAAGCTAATAGAATGTTATCATTTATTGTGAGGGGAATTTAATACAAAAGTAGGGAGGTTATGCTTCAGCTATACAAGGCATTGGTAAGACCACATCTGGAGGACTGTGTGCAGTATTGGTCTCCTTATTTAAGGAAGGATGTAAATGCATTGGAAGCAGTTCAAAGAAGGTTTACTGGACTGATACCTGGAATGGGCGGGCTATCTTATGATGAAAGATAAGACAGGCTAGGCTTGTATCCACTGGAATTTAGAAGAGTAAGAGGCGACTTGATTGAAACATATAAGATCCTGAAAGGTCTTGACAGGGTGGATGTGGAAAGGATGTTTCGTCTTGTGGGAGAATCTAGACCTAGGGGTCACTGTTTAAAAATATGGGGTCGCCCATTTAAGACAGAGATGAGGAGAAATGTTTTCTCTCAGAGGGTCGTGAGTCTTTGGAACTCTCTTCCTCAAAAGGCGGTGAAAACAGAGTCTTTGAATATGTTTAAGACAGAGGTAGATAGATTCTTGATAAGCAAGGGGGTGAAAGGTTATCGGGGGTAGGTGGTAATGTGGAGAAATCAGCCATGAACTTATTGAATGGTGGAGCAGGCTCGAGGGGCCGAGTGGCCTACTCCTGTTCCTAATTCGTATGTTCGTATGTAACCATAACTAAACAGATTACTCTCACCTTGGCTTACTCAATCCATTTTGCCACAGCTTCAAAAATGAAATGATGTATTTAATTGGGAAATAAGACTTGAACTACAATTATAATCCAAATGAATGGTGATGTAATTCAGGAAATTAGGCAGATCTGAATTTCTCCAGTTTATTTGCCAACTTATAGCAGTTGTATGCAAACTGAACTACATATATTCTGTGCAAGAAACACACAAATTCACCATGCTCCACCCTAACCAACAAATATTTTATTTGTGATATTTTAAAATTGGACTTCAGTTATGAGTCCAAAGCAAACCCCATTTCACTACACTTCTGTTGAAAGGCTATCAACCCGAAATGTTAGCTCTGTTTCTCTCTCCACAGATGCTGTCTGACCTGTTGAGTGTTTCCAGCATTTTCGGTTTTTATTTCCAATTTCACTCCAGATCTCCTGCTCTACAAACCTTTTGTGCAAACCAACTCCCTTCGGCCCACCACTGGCAGCTGTACCTTCAGCCAGCCAGACCCTACACACCAGAATCCATCCTTAAGCTCCTCTGCCAAGAAGGTGAGTTTTAACAAGGGCTTTAAAGGTGGAGCAGTTTTGTCATGCCTCCTAATATCTCCTTCCTTGGCTCAGCTTCTAAATGACTTGGGATGTCTTTTCTATGATAAAAGCACTATGCAAATGCAATTAGCAGTCATAGTAATTGTTGTTTGTGACTTAATCCATTTTTAGCTTCTTTGAGTAACAAGCAATGATTAACACTTGTTAGACATGTTTGCCATCTGTCATATTTTAACCTTTTTCCCAGATATTTGTCCTGCCATAGAATATATCAAAAGTAATGTTATAAATATCCAGCTCTAGGTTGAAAATTGTGGGGTTGACTGAAGTTAGTTGGCATCCTTTCATCTATGAAAGATGACGATGGCCACGCAGCAAACAATCCATTTAGGTGGGGTGTCTTCTCTTGGTGCACCTTTGTTGATGGCTGTGAAGGCTAATCCTTGAGAGGTAGGATCTGCCATAACTGCTGCACTTGAAGCTGCCAAGTGACGCTGTAAGTTGCTGTTTTTGATGTTAGCGCCTGTTGCCAAGCTGCTGTAGCAACTGGACATTATGGTAATGCATACCAGTCCACAGGATGTGTTGCTATTTCCCTCTTTCACCAGCTAGTGACTCCCAAGTGTAATAGTCAACATTTAGGGCCTTCATGTCGCGATAGCAAACATCCTTGAAGGGGAACTTTAGGCGCCCCACTAGTCATGTGTCTCCAGCTACCTCACCATACAGAAGTTCCTTGAGTATGCAACTGTCTTTCATCCTGCGGATGTGTCTGATCCACCGAAGCCACCTCTGTTTGATTCATGCCAACACATTTGGGAGCTCTGCCTTTAAAAGAACTGCCGCATTTGTGATTTTGTCCAGCCAGGATATACACATAATGCACTGCAGCCAGTGAAGATGGAAATTATTAAGCTTCTTTTCCAGATAGCCCTAAGTTGTCCGTGTTTCACAGCCATACAACAAGATGCTGAGAACACAGGCCTTATAAACCATCAGCTTGGTCCTAAGGGACAGCTTGGTGTTATCCCATGCGCATTTCGCGAGTCAAAGCTTTCCCTTTCCACGTATCGAGCTCTGCATCAAGGGACAGATCCAGTTCCGATGAAGGGTCACTGACCCGAAACGTTAACTCTGCTTCTCTTTCCACAGATGCTGCCAGACCTGCGGAGTGGTTCCAGCATTTCTTGTTTTTATATAAGGGACAGATCACAGTGGTTCCAAGTTTACTGATGACAGGTTTCAATTATCCTAGATAACTCAACCCTATCTGTGGCTCAATCCTAAGTTATGACTCTTTTCACATTTGTAAAAGATCAATAATAATGCACCATCACCAATGCAACATGCTACTGAATGCTCCAATTAACGTTATACCTGAATATATTACATTAATAAACCACTGTATGAAAATATCTTCAATATATCTGATCCTTATCTTTGCAGAAATGTTAAGATACTCTTTTATCTTTCATGGTCAGTATTTAACCATTATACTATGCTATAAAAAAAATTTTACATTTTGAACCTCTCATTGTATAGTGGTATTAATTAGTAGCTAACACTAAATCTGAAACAGATGGGTTTAACTTTGCACCTATACAAGTCAACAGCACCAAGCCACCAATCTTTAGGACATAATTCTTCATTCCAGTAACTCCGCTTGGTCAAAAGATTCTCAAATCAAATCACAGTTACCAGAAACCATTAAAAAGAGAATGTCTGTTCAAACAAATTACATAAAATTCTACTAAGTTCACAGGGTGACATACCTTGCTAGCCTGCAGCTGAAATATTGCCTCTTCTATGCACATATATATTGAAAACTTGGCTATTTTTTTTGACGTTTAAAGCTTAATTGGCCAATCCACAACACCTTCGGACCTTATAGTTCTGAGTCATTACTTTTTGTTAGAATCAAATATCCAATGTTTTTACATCCAAAACATTTATTGAAAGCGTCCTATTGTGAATGCAACATCAATGATTTATTTGCATTTTATTATCGATAAATTCATGATTTTTTTTCACCCTCTTGAAATGAGGCTTTACATTTCATGGAATCCACGTGTGCATACCTAATTAAATTGTATACCCTTATGCTTGTGTTTCAACAGTCCTTTGCTGTAATATTCCTTTCTTGAAGATTTTCCCACACTTTTTTGCAACTCCATTAAGTACACATTATCCATGCCACCTCCATATTGATCTCCCCAAATAATAGATGATTGCATTCCCACAGAATAACTTCATTATGCAGCCAACAGTGGTCTTTTGTCATGGCACCTCCATTAAAATAAAGCCATTAAAGTCAAAAATCCACCAGTGAGGTGCTGGGATGCATCCACCTGGGACCTCTGAAGTTTAAGTGGCAGAATCACAGCAAGGTTCATTATTTGAATAGGAATCATGTCTACCTGTGACACTAAGGGCACATCTGAGATGCCCTGTGGCTAAGTAGCCACAAAATGTAGGAAAAAATAGTGATCATGCCCCCTTCCCTGGAAAGATATGTCCTTGCTCCTTGTAGGTTCCTTTGTAAGAAGATCTCACGCAAATTACAAAATAATATTTATTTGTCTTGTACAGGCTGCAGGGCTGAATTTTATGATCCCGCTGCTGCAAAATGGCAGCGGTCCGACTTGTTATGACAGCGGTTGTACCTCCACGATTACACAACGGGCGGCAATTTCACATACTAGCAGCAGCCAGCCCCCCCTCCCCACCCCCCGCCACCCCCAATCACTGGGGCAGCACAGTGGCGCAGTGGTTAGCACCGCAGCCTCATAGCTCCAGCGACCTGGGTTTGGTTCTGGGTACTGCCTGTGCAGAGCTTGCAAGTTCTCCCTGTGACTGTCCGGGTTTCCGCCGGGTGCTCCGGTTTCCTCCCACAGCCAAAGACTTGCAGGTTGATAGGTAAATTGGCCATTGTAAAAAATTACCCCTAGTGTAGGTAGGTGGTAGGAGAATGGTGGGGATGTGGTAGGGAATATGGGATTAATGTAAGATTAGTATAAATGGGTGGTTGCTGGTCAGCACAGACTCAGTGAGCCGAAGGGCCTGTTTCAGTGCTGTATCTCTCTATGATGCTGGCACCAGCTTTAAAAGCCTGCCAGCCATGCATTTACTCTCACTGTGCACACAAGCTTCTTGCCAAGTACCCCCTCCCCCACCCTTTCACACACAAGCTCCTTGTAGAGTTCCCTCTGTTCACACACAAGCCCCTTGCAGAGCTCCCCCTGCTTACAGACAAGCCCGTTGGACACTCAGCATCATGGCCATGGCCACTGAAAATCCCACTTGCTCTATGCTACTCTGGTTAGGTTACATTCCCTTTCGCGGCATCAAGGATTTTTGCCTCAATGGTGCCAGCTTTTCTAAGTCACGAAACTGAAGGCACTTGAGTGCCTCATGTTAACCATAAAATTGAAAGCCTTTGTTGGATCGCACTGAATTAGATTCAAGTTTATTTCAATCAGCATTTACAACATTTAAATGACGATGCTGTCACATCGGGGCATCATTACCGCTACGGTACGTCCCCACTTCCAACAAAACTGGCACACAGCGGTACAGCGCGGGTTTCGTGGTAGATAGCTCTGCAGAGATTCTCCGCCCCTCCCAGGCCACCGAACCCGCCTCCAACAAGAGAACAAAATTCAGCCCACAGTCTCATATGGGACCCACTTTCACCATTTGGCAGTCTAATGTTCAGATGTACCACCGACAATGATGCACTGGGTCCTTTTGAGGGAACAGAGGAAACCCATTGAGAGTCCATGCCCCTTCATACATTGATGGTCATGTTTGGGGTGGCAGAGTCTCTGCAACAATGGCCAAAGAAAATTGTGATTCAAGATCAGAACCCAGTGCAACCAGTGCAATGTTTTGGTTCTTCCCATAGATACTCTCTCAGGTACGGTAGCACCAGTCACTCCCATGATGTGGTCTTAATGCTTAGGGGGTGAATGGGCTGCTCAAAACCTAACATTAGGCCGTGTAATGAAGGTGCACAACTATATTATTCCCTAGCAATTTCAGCTTGCTATTTTCTTTCAAGGCAGACAAAGAAAACACTGTGGGCTTCAGAATAGAGTTGTGTGGGATGCAATTAACTAGCAGTTGGGGACAACAGTATGAAGGTGGCATGGGTGATGCTTACTTAAAGGAATTGTTGAAATGTGTGGGAAAATAGCAATCTCCATGAAAAGGTTATTGAAGCAAATGCTGTTAACTACTATTAAATAACATCTAAGGCCAGATATGAATCATTAAGCTTCTATGTTTTCAGTACATGAACAGATTTAATCAGGAAATCAGATTTCAACAGGAAATTTCTTTCTTTGCCTCATTTGGATGGATCAGGAGATGTGTTATTGGCATGGCCAGTTGAGGTAATTTTATGTTAAGGATGATTTTGATAAATATTTATTATACACAGACACACTAAAAGATCAAATAAGTTGTACCACTATTATCGAAAATTGGTGATCCAATAAAAGGAAGGATTGAACCCAAACTTTGCATTAGAATTCAGCTGACTTGCTCAGTCATTAGGATATTACATCCCACAAACTTAATGGAACAAAACACTGTAATATAGTTTCATCAGCTGTACAGCTGACATGAATTGGTTGAAATTTGTAATTCCACTGAGATGGGTAATGCAAACATATTACTCTTAGATATACTCTGCATATAAAGAGAAAGTTTCATTAAAAAATTCAAGAATTGACAAATAATTGATTTTTTTCAATCAATTATTTAAATAATCTGTTGTACGTTCGCACAGCTGCCATTATGAATGAGACTCATATACAAAAGATAAATTTAGACAGTTACCAAGGGCCTTGGCAGAAGTGTCTTTCAGACCAAAGTCACACTTATGGATAGCGGGAACCAATTCATCATTTCCAATGTAAAATGATCAGTCCATTGGGAAATATTTTTACATCCCTACACTCTGAATGTGAAATCAGAAACTTACAATGAAATATATAAGAAAAGATGTAAAATGAGAACAGCTTTTACCATGTTCAGGTATTACTGCACAGCCATTTACCAACTAGAGCAAGTTTTTCTTTATATGAAAATGGACCAGTAAATGTTTCTCCTGTGCATTAAAATAACTTGAAGTCCTAATAATTGAACATATAGAGAATTTTTTTGATTTCATTTGTAATAAAGGAGACAATCCAAACATTGCAATCCAAATATATTGAAATTGGACTAAGCCATGCTTTTAGAAAAATATTCAAAAACTGCCAATTATCCAAAAATTTATACCAAGTCGTCAGATTAATAATGGTATATCTTTAAGACAATGAACCTAGACATAAACTCAAGGCAAATGCTGTCAAATGTTCCATTCTTGCTGCACAGGATTGGCCATCAGGTAGGTAAGTGTGAGTTTGAAAGAGAAAAGGATCACATTTCTTCATCTATCCAGGGCATCTCATTTCCCTGGAAATAGAATGAGTATAAAGCAATTTTTCTAGCATTACTATACATCAGAGAGTTGTAGCAGCCTGCTGGAGACATCGACACAAAGAACACTTTGAATTCAAAGAACACAGTGGCGCAGTGGTTAGCACTGCAGCCTCACAGCTCCAGCGACCCGGGTTCAATTCTGGGTACTGCCTGTGTGGAGTTTGCAAGTTCTCCCTGTGTCTGCGTGGGTTTCCTCTGGATGCTCCGGTTTCCTCCCACATGCCAAAGACTTGCTGGTTGACAGGTAAATTGACCATTAGAAATTGCCCCTAGTATAGGTAGGTGGTAGGGAAAATATAGGGACAGGTGGGGATGTGGTAGGAATATGGAATTAGTGTAGGATTAGTATAAATGGGTGGTTGATGGTCGGCACAGACTCGGTGGGCCGAAGGGCCTGTTTCAGTGTTGTATCTCTAAAAACAAAAACTAAAAAACTTACTCCAGATACAGACATCTTTCAATTCTTTTTAAAGGAATTAAACATTATTTGCAAGCTTTTACATTTCCAAAGACCACTTCCTATCAAGGCGGTGGTCAAATGGATTTCCCAACTAATGGCATCCCATCATGCAAGCTGTGAGGAGGACACAAAAAGGCTGCAAAGAGATATAGACAGGCTAAGCGAGTGGGCAACAATGTGGCAGATGGAGTATAATGCGGGTAAGTGTGAGGTTATCCACTTTGGTCACAAGAACAGAAAAACCAAACAATTTTTAAAAGGCATGAAACTTCTAAATGTTGATGTTCAGAGGAACTTAGATGTATCTGTACAAGGAACACAGAAAGTGTTGGTCTTTATTGCAAGGGATTGGAATACAAGAATAAGGAAGTCTTGCTACAGTTGTACAAGGGTTTGTTGAGACCACACCTAAGTACTGCCTGCAGTTCTGGTCTCAACTACAGAACTCCGAGGTACAGAAGGATCTAGGTGTTCTAGTGCATGAAAAGTCACGAAAAATTAGTACACAGGTACAGCAAGTAATAAAGAAGGCTAATGGAATGCTATCCTTAATTACAAGAGTAATTGAAAATAAAAGTAAGGGTGTTCTGCTTCAGTTATACAGGGCATTGGTGAGACCACATCTTGAATACTTTGTGCAGTTTTGGTCCCCTTATTTAAGGAAAGATATGACTGTGTTGGAGGCGTTTTACTATATTGATACCTGGAATAAGCAGGTTGTCTTAAGAGGAAAGGTTGGACAGACTGGGCTCGTTTTAACTGGAGTTTAGAAGAATGAGGGGAGACTTGATTGAAGTATGTAACATCCTGAACAGTCTTGACAAGGTGGATGTGGGGCACGGTTTTAAAATTAGGGGTCGCCTTTCAGGACAGAGATGAGGAAAAATTTTTTCTCTCAGAGGTGTGCAACTTTGGAACTCTTTGCCTCAGAAGGTGGTGGAGGCAGGGCCATTGAATATTTTTAAGTTGGAAGTACATAGATTTTTGTTGGGCAAGGGAATCAAAGGTTATCGGGGTAGATGGGAGTGTGGAATTCGAGACACAAACAGATAAGCTATAATCTTATTGAATAGCAGAGCAGGCTAGAGGGGCCGAATGGCCTACTTCTGCTCCTAATTTGTATGTTCGTATATCTAAGGCAAGATATACTTGCCTTGGAGGCAGTACAGCGAAGGTTTACTTGGTTGGTTCCTGGGATGAGAGGGTTGTCCTATGATGAGAGTCTGAGTAAATTGGGCCTACTCTCTCTGGAGTTTAGAAGAATTAGAGGTGATCTCATTGAAACTTACAAGATTCTGAAGGGGCTTGACAGGGTAGACAGAGAGGTTGTTTCCCCTGGCTGACATAGTGGCACAGTCTCAGCATAAGGGGTCAATCATTTAGGACTGAGATGAGGAGAAATTTCTTCACTCAAAGGGTTGTGACTCTTTGGAATTCTCTACCCCAGAGGATTGTTGATGCTCCATCATTGAATATATTTAAGGCTGAGATAGACAGACTTCTGGTCTCTCGGGAAATCAAGGGTTATGGGGAGAAAGTGGAACTGAGGCAGAAGATCAGCCATGATCGTATTGAATGGCAGAGCAGGCTCGAGGAGGTGTATGGTCTACTCTTGCTCCTATATCTTATGTTCTTATCAACCCATAGTACTTAAGCTGGTTTGAAGTCAGAGCAACTATATTTCCCTTGGAAATGCTCCAGAGACATTTACCGTCTTGAACACAGTAGTTGTCTGGCACGGAGAAAGATCTGACTGACAAGTAAAATTATCCTTTTACTAAAACTCCAAATAAAATTCCATTGAGTCTATTGTTTTACTGTAAAAAGTGAGGGAGTACTTCCAATAAAAAGTACTATTTCAAGACATTACTTTTAAGCAAGCCACTTTCAAAAGAGAAAACACTATTTGCATACAGTTAACTACAGATCAATGAGTGAATGAGAAGAGGCTCTTTATCCAGATTCTATGTTAACAAATAAAGAACATTCTTATTCTGTAAATATGCCAGGTAGTGGGTGCGAAATCTATCAATTATATTTTCAAAGTACTTTTACTCAATGCTAAGCACTGGATGCTGGGTTTGTGCTGATTTTTCAAAAAGACCCTTCAACTTCTTGTTAAATCTGGTTATGAGAAGAAAGAGTATATGGTCAAAACCCTAACACATTACTTTTTCAAGTCACAAAATTGATCATTCCCACAGGAGTCTGATTATGTTCTTTTGATACGATCTGATGCTGAACAATGTGAAATAAGCAGTCAACAATTCAAGTCATGTAGCCAAATAAAACTGCTGAAAATACCACAAGTAATATTATTGTGAAATTTATTATATTCCCATGCTTTTTTTTAAAAAAAAGTACCCTGTTACAAAAAAGACTTTCAAAAGGCAAAACAATGTTAGAACAGTTTGTATGAATGGTTTGCCAATATTAGAATTGTACTTCTACTCGGCAGACAGAACTGTGGCTGAAGCCAAGCAGGTCCCAGCTGTGCATAAAAAAAACAGCACTATGGCTGAAGCCAAGGCTAAGCAGGTCTCAGCTTTTGGTCCAAAATTAATTAAGCAACCAATTTAGAGCTAATCACATTTACTGTTTGGCTGTATTTTTTTTCCTATCATTGGCTTTCATTTCACATGCAGTAAAATAAGCTAACGGTTTGATTGATGGTGTGGAACTTCACACAATTTGTTATTTACAGTATCAATCACTATGCTCGTCACTGTTCGTTAAACCTGAAAGTCAGGGGAAATGTGCCAAGGAGATTACCACATACCCACTGTTTAACTTCAGCTCGAAATTGAAAAAAGCTTGGCTCCAGAGATAGGATTGGCTCCTGAGGTCAATATACTTTTTTTTAAGCGGCTCCAGATTAGTTAGCTTGTTCTGATGTATTTATCCCAATGAAATGCGGAATAAATTTGCGGCAACCTAATATTTCACTTGTCATGAGTCTTTATGACAATTGGATATGCCAAGTAGTTGTTATATTTCAACTAAGTGTTCACCGTAAGGGATTGTACAAGAAACATTTGTAGGAGACAAACTATACTTAATAGGAAAATTTCACAAATTCCAAAGGACGAGGTGTTTGGACTAAATCAATATAGTTCCCAATACAATACTGAATAAAACTGTTGTTGAATTCATATTGGTACTGCCAATGAGAAAGCTGCAAGAATACAGATGCTGGAAATAAAACATTGATGCAATATCACAGAATAGTTACAGTGCAGAAGGAGGCCATTCGGCCCATCATGTCCGCACAGGCTCTCTGAAAGAGAAATTCTTTCTCCCCGTAACCCTGCACATTGTTCCTTTTCATATAACTGTTTAATTCCCTTTTGAATGCTTCAATTGAACCGTCCTCCACCACATTCTCAGGCAGCGCATTCCAGACCTGGAATACTGTGTACAGTATTGGTCCCCTTATTTAAAGAAGGATGTAAATGCATTGGAGGCAGTACAGAGAAGGTTTACTAGACTAATACCTGGAATGGGCAGGCTGTCTTACCAGGAAAGATCAGACAGGCTCGGCTTGTATCTGCTGGAATTTAGAAGAGTAAGAGGCAACTTGATTGAAATATACAAGATCCTGAGGGGTCTTGACAGGGTGGATGTGGAAAGGATGATTCCCCTTGTGGGAGAATCTAGAACTAGGGGCCACTGTTTAACAATATGGGGTCGCCCATTTAAGACAGGGATGAGGAGAAATTTTTTCTCTCAGAGGGTCGTGAGTCTTTGGAATTCTCTTCCTCAAAAGGCGGTGGAAGCAGAGTTTTTGAATATTTTTAAGGCAAAGGTAGATAGATTCTTGATAAGCAGGGGGGTGAAAGGTTATCGGGGCTAGGTGGAAATGTGGAGTAATCAGTTCAGTCATGAACTTATTGAATGGTGGAGCAGGATCGAAGGGCCAACTGGCCTACTCCTGCTCCTAATTCTTACGTTCATATGATCTTAACCACTCGCTGCATGAAAAAGATTTTTCTCATGTCACTGAATGGTTCCGATGAAGGGTCACTGACCTGAAACGTTAACTCTGCTTCTCTCTCCACAGATGCTGCCAGACCTGCTGAGTATTTTCAGCATTTCTTGTTTTTATTCCTCATGTCACTTTTGCTTCTCTTACCAAATACTTTAAATCTGTGCCCTCTCATTCTCGATCCTTTCACGAGTAGGAACTGTTTCTCTCTCTCTACTCTGTCCAGACCCCTCACGATTTTGAATACCTCTATCAAATCACCTCTTAGCCTTCTCTTCTCCAAGGAAAACAGTCATCACTTCTCAAATCTATCTTCATAACTGAAATTCCTCATCCCTGGAACCCTGAACTTTTTCTGTACCCTCTCCGATGCCCTCATGTCTTTCCTAAAATGGGGCATCCAGAACTGGACGCAATACTCCAGCTGAGGTCAAACTAGTGTCTTATACAAGTTCAACATAACTTCCTTGCTCTTGTACTCTATGCCCCTATTAATCAAGCCCAGGATACTATATGCTTTATTAACCGCTCTCTCAACCTGTCCAGCCACCTTCAATGACTTATGCACATATACACCTAGGTCCCTCTGTTCTTGCTCCCCCTTTAGAATTGTACCCTTTATTTTATATTGTCTCTCCATGTTCTTCCTACCAAAATGAATCACTTCACATTTCTCTGCATTGAAATTCATCTGCCACCTGTCTGCCCATTCCAACAACTTGTCTATGTCCTTTTGAAGTTCTACACTATCCTCCTCATAGTTCACAATGCTTCCAAGTTTCGTATCATCTACAAACTTTGAAATTGTGCCCTATACACCGAGGTCTAGGTCATTAATATATATCAGGAAAGCAAGGATCCCAACACTGATCCCTTTGGAACTCCACCAGAAAGCTTCCTCCAGCCCAAAAATCATCCATTAACCACCACTCTTCGGTTCCTGTCACTCAGCCAATTCCATATCCATGTTGCTACCGTCCCTGTTATTCAATGAGCTACATGTTTGCTCACAAGTTTGTTGTGTGGCACTGTATAAAACGCACTAGAGAGTTCTCTTTCAAGATTGGAGTTATGAGCTATATTTTATTTGAAAGCACTAGATTCTGGTGAATAGAAACTGGAAAATAAATTGCAATTTGGAGACTGTAACAAAAAACCAGGATTCAACAGGCACATTTAGAAAAACTTTACACTTAACAGTGTGAATGTGCCTACATAAAAGATTATCAAGTGTTTCAGACATCGACTGCTTCCTTTCACCATTAAGTTTTCACTTTCCCAAAATATGGATCGTCCCCAATCTGAACAATGTCCTTTTGGTAAGTTGCTGTGATATGATAGAGCTGGGCCGCTAAATTCGTCTCCTGCATTACGTGACACAACTTTCATCTGACAAAAACACTCTGGGCTGGATTTTACATGGGTGGACGGGAGCTGGCCACTGACATAAAAGTCCCGTATATTTTACGGGTCCCCAGGCTTTCAGTGTTCCGAAGCGGGACTTCCACCCACTTGAGGGAGGAAGTCCCGCCTCATTGAGCTGCCAGCCAATCAGCAGGCCGGCAGCTTTTAGTCCCAGCAGCGCCACTGGGAGTGGTGGCCACTGCTGGGACTGCAGCCCAGACAAGGACATGGAGCCAGGAGTGCGGGTAAGTTTGGTTTGCCTCGCCGGGGGTAATCGGTCGCTTCCGGTGAGGCAAGTGTGGTCATTTGGGGGGGCGCCTTGGGTCCTGGGGGTGGTTGGGGAAGCAGGGGTGACCCTCAATCGGACACCCTGTGCCCAATTGTCAAGGCCCACCCCCAGGGCGCTGAGAGGCCGCCAGCTTTTATCGGGCGGCCTTTCCTGGCTTCAGGATGCCTGCTTGCCGCGCCTAAAATCTGCGTGGAGGCAGGCAAAGTCCCTTAAATGGTCATTAATTGGCAACTTAAGGGCCGAGATTGGCCTGGGGCGGGCAGCTGTTTTTCGCCACCGCCACCCCCCACCCCCGGCCCTACGTAAAGTGGGGTGGAGGCGACAGCAGGTCGGGAAAATCTCCCGGAGCCTCCCGCTCCATTTTACGCTACCCCCCCGATTCCCCCTACCCCTCCATCCCCCTGCCACCATCCAGCTCGTTGGGGTGGCGTAAAATTCCGGCCTCTGATTCTCTCAGTTAGCAATTAGTGCAGGCTCAAAGCCAAATAGCTGCACCTGTCCTAACCCACACAGGGAACAATCAACTCCAAATCAGGAAAATGGTTTATTAATTTATTAATGATTTGTTAATTGATTAATATATAAAGCCAGGTATTTCTGTAATTGGTAGTATGTTGTTAGACAAGCTAACACAAATACCATTACTTTATATTAAAAATATATCACTTTCAAGGAGCAAAAATACACTAAGTTAAAATTTCCTTTTCCCTCTTTCTAGTGAGGGCAAGAAAGACTCACAATAATCATATTCTAGTCCATCATTGACGCCTGTAGCTACCCGACATTCACATTATGGGCAGAATTTTCACCCCCATATGGCAGGCATGGGCAGCACTATTCCGGCCCCGGGCCATTTTCTCAGAGGTGGGACAGGGGCAAGGGCTACCCGTCTGCAAGCTAATGGTAGCCAATTAAGGTGGGTAAGTGGACTATTAAGGCCAATTGTCAGAGGTTGACTGTAATTTTCCAGTCGGCCTTTGGCCTGGTAGCTGTGATCATTTTGTTTTAAAGTTTTATATGTTGGAGACAGGATGCCTCAAGATGGAGATGCGCTCTCTCTCCCTTACCTGCAATGGCAGGCTGCAGCTCCTTCCATGCTGGAGGGCGTTCTGTTGGCCTTCCAGCTTCCAGAGTCCACCTGCTGTCCTTAACTGGATGTCAAGCATGCCCTCTGGCCACTAATTGGCCAGTTTGACCCCAACGTTGGGGTCCCGATCCAAAAGCCAAAATCCTGCTCTTAGTTTGAACGTGCAATTTAAGTGATAGATATTCCACTTATGTTGATGACATGCTCTCAGAAGTGATCAGGTTATCCCATTCATGGGATCTCTGTCTAAACCTCTCCACATTGGATTCAACAGACCTAGTTCACTCCTCAATATTGATGACCTTCTTTCTTGTACATAAGGCCAAAGTGTTCATAACTGTGATTGATCACTACAATGATATGTCAATTATCTTTATGAAATTAGTTGGAATGTTAGATCAATAAAAACATGAATTGCACAGAATTGCATCATACCCATCTTGTTGAAAGTCCACATAATATTTTGGTCACAGTGTACAGGCAAATGGCATATACAAATAACATCAGCCTTTTCCATAAGTGCACTGTACTTTTACCAGCAAAATAGATCAACAGAAGTTAGAGAGAATAGAGCCAGTTTTAATCTGAGGACCAAAAACTGAAGAGGTGGCAACTCCTGGCTCGATTGATGAAGAAAATTTGTAAGGAAAGAACTTGACGTATGTGTACATTTCCCCAAACATAACTAAAATAAAACAGTGGATTTGGGCACGTGCTGTTGAATAGTAATTTGCATCCAGATAAAGACTGAAACTGTCCTGTAGAGAGCAGAATACCTGTGATACCATTGGATGTGCATGAATTTCTTCTTGGTCCTGCAATGGCACCAATAATACCTTTTATGAAAAAAGGTGTTGGGCGGGGGGGGCGTAAAAGGAGAAGGAGTTGAACTTCTATTTTAAAGAAGATTAAAAAAATTATGCTTATGGCTGTAAAAGAGTGTGAGGAAATATTTTTCGCAATGCAACAAAATTTGTAGGTTCAGATTTTGCGGTTAGCAGTGAATGAATGCCGCTAGTCATTCGTTACACTTACACTTGTACATTTCTGTGTGGTTTTGCACTGGTACTTGCAGTTATTAGAGAGTCAAAACAGCATCACACCCTCTATAGGGGATCAGAAATTTGTGTGTACAGGGCATAAAACAATTCGTCTCCCTAACCAATCAGATTGAAGAATCCTTACTGAGCCATGCAGAGTCTAAACCAGGAAGTGTAGGTTAGAATATTTAATTCAATGACAAATCATGAACAGGAAACAAAATAAAGAGAGGGAAAAAAGATGGCATTAAGAGAGAGTTGAAAGAAACAGAAAGAACAAGTAAAAATGATTTAATTAAAAAAACTCCATCGATAAATAAAATCTGAAAGAGTGAAACTCCACACTTGTATAAGTTATTTTTCAGTGCCATTCAGGTTGATTGGCAATAATCGAAGTTTATCACACTATAATAAATTCACTTACACTGGAATGGACGAGCCCCAACTTTTTCTGGCGTGTTGAGTGGTTACCTAGTAGGTAAGTACTGCAAGTTCAAACCATTCCTCCATGCATTTCAATGCCAAGTCTGTCTGTGAGACACCTGTATAGCAAAGTTTCTGGAGAATCAGGTCAACTTGGACAGCCGCTTCCTGATTTCCAGGTTTAACTGCACACGTGCAGATGCTAGAAGGTTCTGTCTGATTTACTCCTTAATAACGGTGAGCACTGATAGCCTCATCATTATCTGCATCACAAAATCAGGGCCAGAGGTTCATATCCCTCGTCTAAAAATGGGTTCATTCAGTTCATGTTATAATTTCAGTTTTAACTTTAATTTCCAAATACAGCACAGAGGTTGAATGATCTGAAACATCTTAAATTTCACTATTATTCTTCAATAACACAATTAATAAAATTATCTGCTTTCCTTCATAAAAAAAAAACCCATGGGGTAGGACTCTGCTGCCCATGTCCTTACTCATACTAAGTCCTGTTCACCCATCTACCCTGTACTCGCTGACCTACATTTGCTCCCAGTCAAGGCATGCCTTGATTTTAAATTTCTCATCCTTTTTTTCAAATCCCTTCATAAGTCTCTGTAACCCTATCTCTGTAACCCTCCAAGTGACTCTATGGCCGGAACTTTTCATTGCACGGAGTGGGGGGGGAGGGGAGGGGGGTGGGGGTGGGTGAGGACCCATCCACCGGCCAAAAAGTTGGTGATGAGCCTGCCTCCAACAGGCCTGGCGAGCCAGACCGTATTTTACGATCCCCAGGCCCTTTAATTGGTCTTGGGCAGAACTTCCACCTCATTGAGGCAGGAAGTCCCGTCTTACGGAGTTGCTGGCCAATCAGCGAGCTGACAGCTCTTAGTCCCAGCAGCGCCACCAAGAGAGGTGGCCACTGCTGGGACTACACCCAGCATCAGGATGAAGATGAAGAACCGCCCCAGAAAAAAGCTATTTTTTTAGGGCCTCGCCAGGGACAATTGGTCGGGCCCGGCCTGGTAAGGGGGTGGGGGCAGCACTCCGTGGGGCACAGAGTGCCCGATCAGGAGGTCCCCCCCCACCCCTCAGGCTGCAAGAAGTTTCATCAGGCAGGCTTTCTGAGGCCTCAGCCACCTACCTGCCAAGCGTAAAATATCCATGGTGGCAGACGGAGACCTTTAAGTGGCAGTTAATTGGCCACTTAAGGACCTTATTGGCCTAGGGCAAGTGAGCTGTTTCTCACTGCCGCTACCCAGCGTAAATTTGCGGCAGAGGTTGGAACGGGTTTGGTAGGGCCCCCCCAGCTTCCTACTCCATTTTATGCAGCCACCAGCCCCGCCACCAGCCCGCTCTTTTGGGGGACATAAAACTCCGGCCTATGATTCTTTATCTGCACTCCGCTAATTCTGGCCTCTTGAGCATCTTTGATTTTAATCACTCCACCATTGGTGGCCAAGCCTTCAGCTGCCTGGGCCCGAAACTCTGGAATTCCCTCCTTAAACCTCTCCATCTCTGTTTCCTCATTAAAGACTCTTCTTAAAACCTACCTCTTTCACCAAGTTTTTGACTGTCTGCCCTAATAACGCTTTATGTGCTTGGTATCAAATTTTGCTTTATAGCACTCATCAAGTGCCTTGGGATGTTTTATTACGTTAAAGACGCTATATACATACAAGTTGTGTGTTGATTTAATTTTGCTACTCAATATTGCAACCACAAGGAGCATCCCAATACTTGGTCTTCATTTTGGAGTCCTCACTCCCAGGTAATTCCAAAACCTGCTATCTCCCAATAAAGCCCAAGCAACATTTTTTTTTTGACCTGTGAAACAAATTTCATTTGAGCCAGTGAGAGGTGGGTAGAGTAGAAGTGAATCAAATAATAACATTGGCAAGTGACTAAGTGCTATAAAGTTGCTTGATGATTGACAGTGAATAAATGGACACATTTGTGTCTCAAATTTTTATATATATATATATAAAGTAACAATGATTTATTTTCTATTAGGGATTACTGCCCTGAAATAACATCTATTTTTAAATCAGTAATTCACTTTCCATTTATCAAAAGAGGCACAGATACCAAGATTTTTTTTGCACAAATATGTGAAGGCGCCAGTGAGGTCATACAGCACGGCTTTATACTGTTTGGGCGCAATATTATTGTTCAAATTGTTCCAATGAAACAGTTTATCACAATTTACTTCAATCAACGCAACTCCCCTTACTTACTGAGAGGCTACTGTTCATTGCAGTTGAATGGCACAATTCTTTTTACCGGATTATGTAACAACACAGAATTCTGTGGGAAACATATGCCTCCTGTGACCTGAAATTGGCTTTTAAAAAGAAAAACAAGTTATAAAAAATCAGGCAACATAAACATCAATCACTGAGAGATGAAGAATAGTATATACAGTTAAAACACTGTAAACATTTATGAAAAAAAACTGCAATCTTAAGCTACAGAATTCAATCTGACTTTTCATAAAACAAATCATACACTAACCAGAACTCATACCATTACAACATGAACATTTCAGTGACTGTCTAAGTCAACATCTGGCTTTCAATATTTTTTGTAACTTCAGTGCTCAGGGCTTTAGGTCAAAACTGTCCTGTTTACTTTTCCCTTATGTCACAGAATTTAATGTGTTCTCTGGAATGTTTCCATCACCTGAATGAAGTCAGTGTTACATCTACAGTAACCCCAATTCATAAAACTGCCAGGGTGGCAGTGACAGCCGGCCAAGTTGATCAACAAGAAAGAAAATGCGTGGATCTCAGAAAAATACCTCATCATCCAATCGTGGAATGACAGACAACAACTGTGATGTTGTCACCCAGATCATCCTGAACGGAGTTGTGACTTCGAGTAACAGCAAAAGATTGCACGGATTGTTTTTTTTGCTCTGAAAGCAAAGTCACATTGTAAACTGGCACTTGTAGTATTTTCAAGGAAAAACTGCTAACTTCTTACTTACTAATTTCATCATAGAACCTAACAATGTTGTATAAAATACACTGTAATTTAATATAAAGATCTATTCTATATATTGACAACTAGGCCTAAAATCCACAGATGCATCGATCTCAAAATGATTTTTTTTTACATATAATGACTGAGATTTTTCTGGGGATTTCAATGGTGCATCTACTTCATAGGACCTCTTGAACAGTGAAATTAAGAGAAAGTTATGGAATAAGTGATGCATGCAATTATTTATGCTTCTCCATATTTTCCTGGAACCTTTGGCATTACCCTTGCCAAAATCAGTGAGAAAATAATTATTATAACTCTGCTTTCATTAAAATCAATGGCAATCTCAATTTGCCTGTCTTTAAGCTAGTTTTCCCACCACTGCCATTTAGACATCAATATCATTGTTGGCTTTTTAATGCTCAAGATCTGGTTTATACTCCCAGTTGTTATAAATGTACTTCAGTCACAAAGATGAAAATAACAGGATCTTTGAATATCCACTTACTTCACCAAGGTTAACTTGCTTAACTCATTTATGCTCTTGTAATCCATGAAAATAACAGACAATAATTGTTTTATTCCAAAAGTGTTAATAATTTATAATGTAGTTCTTGAAATGGCCTGAAATCCTAGATCACACACAACAATGAAAGTGACCAAAAAAACTCAAAAAGGGACACTAGTTTTTAAATTTACAATTATTTCAAACTGTATTTAACAATTATTACTTCCAGTCACTTAAACCCTCCCATAGCACCAGATGGGGAACATGTCGTCATTTCAGCTCTCAGGTCAGCACTGAGTGCTTAATTCACTGCTATACATGGCAGCATATTCTAATTGGAAATCCAGCAGAATTTGCAGCAAGTCAGCAACGGCGAGATTAGCATGCTAGACAAGGGAATTTACAGTGTACGTCACTAATCTCACTATTGCAGGAAAATCTGGGTCAATGTTCACACTTTTAGGGGAAAACAGATGAGTGTTATAGTTGAGTCCCTGACATATGGCTGTGTGCTTTACATGTGAAATAACTACAGCAAATAAAACTCCTTGCATAATGAACTTGGCTGAAATTTGTGTAAAGCTTTGAAAGAATTTTACACAGTACTGTGGAACTTTTAATTAGAATATATATTGCAAAACAATCATTTTGGCTTATTTGGAATGGACATGATTGATTAGATTAGATTAGAGATACAGCACTGAAACAGGTCCTTCGGCCCACCAAGTCTGTGCCGAACATCAACCACCCATTTATACTAATCCTACACTAATCCCATATTCCTACCAAACATCCCCATCTGTCCCTATATTTCCCTACCACCTACCTATACGAGTGACAATTTATAATGGCCAATTTACCTATCAACCTGCAAGTCTTTTGGCTTGTGGGAGGAAACAGGAGCACCCGGAGAAAACCCACGCAGACACAGGGAGAACTTGCAAACTCCACACAGGCAGTACCCGGAATCGAACCCGGGTCTCTGGAGCTGTGAGGCTGCGGTGCTAACCACTGCGCCACTGTGCCGCCCAAATTAAAACAAGTAACTCCCAAGCAATTAAATAATACAGCTGCATTAGATAAACATATGAAGCCCTTTTCGTAAATCATTTGTAAGCGTCATTAACATATTATTCAATAGGCATTGTTAAGAAGTATATACATTCTGAGATTTCATACTTGGTGCACAAATTGAATTATAATTTGCTGTAGTGAATTCCTAATTCGCTACATTGACATCCTAAAAAAAATCTCTTCACTATCGTGATTAGAACATCAGTGTCCTGTGAAGGAACTACCTCCCACTGAAAATAGCATAAATAGCTTTACTGAAATGAAACATTCTAATTAAAAGAAATTGTAAGTCAGAGCACCGATAACTACCTTTAGCTGTGAGTACTGTATACACTCCCAGCTAAAGGCAATACTCCCTCAAATTCCCCATGTTTGATATAAACACATGGATCAAAGGAATATTTGATCACCATTGAAAAGTTCCCATGAAGATGCTAAGGGCGTTATATTAATGGTTGTATTTTTTTCTTACATGTGGTAATGAAGCTGGATGAGAGAATTTAGCAGCAAGCTCAGCCACAATGAAAAACTGTGATTTGTTTTCACAATTCCTAAATGTGTAAAATACATGAATATTGCTCAGCACTACCTATAGTTACACTTCACATTGCTTTGTATTTGTTGTATTGAAGATTTGGAAGGCCTCTTTTCATAAGCTAACAATGTAAACTCAAAATAAACATTCTTGCACATTTTGGATATACCATATAGACCTACACACTTCAAAGTGACTGGATTTATCGATGCAAGAAAAATTACACCAACAGAAATACAGGCTGGAATTTAATGTGGCAGCAGAGGCCCCACCCACTGGCTTAAAAGTTGGGGGTAAGCCTGCCTCTGCCAGGCCTGGAAGCCATGCAGAGATTTTGCATGGCCCAGGCCCTTAATTGGCTTTGGGTGGGACTTCCACCCCTCTGAGGCAGAAAGTCCCACCTCCAGGAGCTGCTGGCCAATCAGAGGGCTGGCAGCTCTTCAGTCTCAGCAGCGCCACCGGGAGTGATGGCCAGTGCTGAGACTGCACCCAGCTTGAGGAGCGGCATGGATGCCAGTCCCGAAAGGGGAGTGTAGTTTTGGGCCTCGTCAGGGAAAATCGGCCGGACCCCGACGAGGGAGGTGGGGGTTTATTAGGAGAGTGGAAGAGGTGCTCCGGTGGGGGTAGCTTGTGCTGTTGAAGTGGGGGGGGGGGGGGGGGGGGTGGGGATGGTCGGTCCTCCATTGGGCACAGGCTGCCAGATCAGGAGGCCAACCATCCCCCACCCCACCTCCCACAGCCCACAAGGAGGCCGCCCGCATTTACCAGGCAACCTCCTCAAGTGAAGTGTCCAGCCGCCACTGGTAAAAAAAAACAGTGGTAATGGGAGGAGGCCTCTACATGGAAATTAGTTGGTCATCTAAAGGCCTCAATTGGTTTGGGGCAGGCGGACCATTTTCATTCCCCCCGCTGCTGGTAAAATGTCAGCAGGGGCAGGTAGGCAACGGGAATGGCACCTCCCACTCGATTTTATAACCCTCCCCCCCCCCCAACCAACCTCTGGTCCATTCCCGGGGAGGGGCATAAAATTCTGGCCAGAGTTTCGCTCAAAGCCATCTCCTAACATTTTCTAAATGTAGCTTTTTTGAAATCTGGTTTTTCCTGAGCTAATCAGCTCATCAGACACCACTTAACTGATGTCATGCATCTATTTTCTTACCAGCTGCAGCCTTTGGATGCAGCTTGTGTGTGCTAACATTTATGCCCATTATTGAGGCACAATTATAATTGTAAACAATAATCACAGCTGCATTTCAGAGTGACTTCCTTATCCAGGTATAGTCTCCACTTACTTACATTACTAGCCCATCAATTTTATCATGACCTAAATGTGTGAATTGCTTAGTAGCTTGGCTTGAGACTCCTAAAATGGTACTAGATTTCCATGTGTCAGAAACCTGGCCAATTTAGTCCCACACAAGGTGGATAGCTTTCGAGCTGAATTTTATCATCAGGAAAGAAAACATGAAATAAAGCTGAAACAACCATTTTCATTGTTTTAGTTCTGATGTCTGTGCACATGAGAACTCAGCACACAGAATATAATGCTAAAATTTGAGAGCAGAGGAAAGGACCTACATTTGCCATCTTCCACCATTAATATATATTTATTTTATGGTTAAATCCCTGTCCTTCTAGGCATGCACAAGAAGGCAACAGATTTTCTTTATAATAGACAATCAAGCTGTGTACTGCTTGATCACCACATAGCTCGAAAAAATGCAAAACCAAAAGAGCTGTCAGATTTTCTGCCAACCAGTCCACAATGATCTTGTTTCATAAAGAAAATATAGAGCATGCCATAACTATTGTGCAACACTACTCAACTATTGACCAGTGCAATTGTTAAGTCCTCACAAATAGTGGGGGGGTGGGGGGGGGGGATAAATAAGCAAGTTACCCGGGATTGTTAAAGACTTTGGAGTTCCTATGTAACTGGGTGCTGTTGGCAACCCAACTGACTGAGAAATAATATACATCATAGCAAATGTAAAAGAGGAAGAGAATGGCCTAGAAAAAAACATGAACATTGAACATGATTATATTTATGCAGTGGGTTATTCTGTAATTGTTCTATATTATTGTATTGCAACAAATGGCAGTTGAGCCATTCCAAAATTGACTCCTAAAATCATTGGATTGAGGGTGGCACAATCTTAATTTGGAGAAACAATTTTTTGGATATGCTGTCAAGCATGAAGGAACAGCTCAGATCTCTCACACTCGATTAATTATTCTCTCCTAGTCCTGCGGCTGGTACTCTTCCAGATGGTGTACCATCTTCTCAATCTTCATTTCATTGCTGGCAGGCATCGTCTTTGTTCATTCTAGCTGCTCCTGCTGCCCTCACTACCCTTGTGCATCCTGGCGAAGTGTCATTGATGTTTCAATCAACATTTTTGCCAAATTCATGTGTCAGTATTTATTCACACTCAGGGCTGATGTTGCCTCAGCGTTGATTATTATGAGTCTCCTCCTTGGCCACCTGTCTTCCTCTATCAATCATCAATGACAATTAATGTGCAGTTCTTTTTAAAAAGGCATGCAGATATTGAATTGGACTAGCCTGTAAGAAATGATGCACTTAACTGTGAAAAATATTTGCCGTAGGAGACTAAAAACATACGTTGGACATTGTAGGAAGCCAACTTAAGGTAGTTGCTGACAAGATAAAATAGCTATTCATATTGAATTTACTTTGATGAAATGAATTTAGTTTGAAGTATGCCTCACTTTATTTTAGAAATACCATATATACTTCTGTAAAAGTCGAATTTTTGAGACGAATTTTTGGGGCAAGATTTTTGTGAGGGTCAACTTTTACATGAGCCATATTTTCGAACTTTTCTTTACAAAATAATGGCCACCATGGAGATAGACATAATTAGTGTAAACTCATTTATTTAAACAAAAGTCATATACAATTTTATTAAAAATTTATGCCAGTAAATGGAACAATTTAATAACAAAAACTAGTTCGTACTGAACGTGCATTAAAATCCATCAAAATCACTCTCGTCATTGTCTGCATTGAATGGCATCATCGTATGGATCATCATCAACAGCAGTTATGTCATCATCATCATCATTCCACAAATAATCATCCTTTGTACCATCGAGTGCACTGGAAATTTCACATTTCATTCATTCCAAGCATCCACAACCCATTCACACAAAGTTGCTAGTGTTGGAGCCTGCATGCTACCTCCCTGAATATATGTTTTCTCTCCCTCTAGCATCCAATTGCTCCACTTATTTATGATGCTGTCCTTGAAAGGCTTGTTGATACTGACATCTAATGGTTGGACCGCGCAGGTAAGGCCGCTGGGAATCACTGCAATATCTGATTGAATCTCAGCAACAACATCATCCACTAGGTGCGATTTAAACATGTCCCAGAAGAGCAAGCTTTTTTCTTTATGTAATCCAGGTCGCAAATTCCACACTTTCCTCAGCCATATTTTGCAGCCACTTTCATCCATCCATCCTTTTTCATGCACATGGATAACAATGCCTCTTGGAAGTTTCTGTTTGGGGATGGTTTTCCTCTTAAATATCACCACTGGCTTTAGCATAACAAAGTACAACGGTGAATCTATTCTTCTCATGGCCAGTAGTCTTAACTTGTACTGATTTTACTGCAATTTTGTTCACTGTTTAATTTGTCAATGCATGCCAAACTGTAGCCATTCTTCTCTCGATGTCCGAGTATAAATCGGTGGAATTCGGTGATCTTGTTGTCAAGTTTGACAGGTAGACGCTGTGAAATCTTTTAGTCTTTTGTTGAAGTACAAAATTGTGTATCTGCATGAACCTGGTACACCATCCAGTGCTGGGCCTGAAATCTGCTATGCCTTCTTTTTTTGCTTCTTTCAGAGCGTAGAGTTGGATGGATGTGTGGGAAACTATGTATCCACTCTGGCGACATTCACTGACCCATTCTGCAACTTTACCATCTAATTGCAGCTACTTGCTAAGCTTTTCCTATTTGGCACTTTTAATCTTTAGCATATTGATGAGCTGTGTGGAAAGCTTTTTGCAATCTCTGACATTCTTCTCTGATACTTTGAATTCTCTTGCTGTCGCACAATTATTCACCTTCTCTGCACATGCAAGGACTTTTAGTTTGTGCTGCGTATTTGTTGTTCTTTCTTGGCGCCATATTTAAAAACTGTGAGGGTCCCAGCTGAACGTTCATGTATTTACACACATGCATGATTAGAATGTTCTATCTGCATACTGAAAGTTAAGGTTGAATTTCACACGAGATACAGGAAAAATTCAAGATTTTTTGGCCTAAAGTCATGGGTCGACTTTTACACGAGTATATACAGTACTATAAATAAGTCTTTTTTGTTGTTTTGCACAGTCAGTTGAGCACCAGATTCAAGCTAGAAAGTGAGGGTCAGGTTCAAATCCTGGCAGGAATCACTATTATCCTTCTGAGGTAATAAAGTAACTGCCAAGTCTTAGGGAGTGGAAAAGAAATAAAGGCTCATGCGATGCTTCCTATATTGTCACAGTGTCAGTTGTCAGACATTTGTGGTTGTTTTGAATGAATACGTGGATCAGTGCTGGATCAATCAAGTCTAATGAGGACCCAACTTCAACAGCTAATATCTCTTTCACTCTCTCTGAACTAAGTATGGGATCGATTAGAAGAAACTTAATAATTGATAAATGTTGCATCATAAAATATTATAACTTTCCCTGAGTTATACATACAGTGAATTCCCGATTTCAGCTGGGCTGTCTAGGGGAGGCATTGGCCATCGGGGAAAATCTCCATGAAGACAGGAAGAGAAAATTCACCAATTGTCACCAAGCTTTCAAAGTATTATGTCATGATATCAACAACCAGAATCCTTCAGCCACTGAATAAATACTAACAGCTAGTATACGGTGAATAAATAAACTTTATTTTTCTTGTGAAATTTCACTTCATTTCCCTACATAAATTTATTACAAATGTAATATGGGCACCATTACTTCATTTATCACCATTATATCCCAGCAAAATTAATATTGCATAGCAGCATCAGACTGCAAAAAATAATCTTTATGCTAATGTTTTGCAATTGCAGTAATTCTAACAGAAACGCCTAGCAATTACCTATCATCATTCCACTGTTGATAAAGGCTGTTGAGAATATTATTGATTATATTTACAAGCTTGCCATTACCTTGAAATTTGAGGCTAGCTACCCAGGGTATCCCTTGCCCACTCCATCTTTGACAAATAAGAATAGTGGTTCAGAACAACTGAGAGACAAAACAACTGGAGGAAGACTGAAGGGAGAAATGGAAAGAAAGATACAAAAGGTACAAAGGTTTTTTTTTAAATTGGGAGTATATAACATGAATGACAGGTGTTACACTACTAACAATCAACTTCATGATGCTGGAGACCATAACTATAAGATTTCTAGTACATATATGAAATAATGGCTCCCTTCACAGTATAGTCCTTCCTTATACACATTAGGATAGGTTGATCATCTAATGGGGGAATATTATAGGCATGCTATCTCTTAAAAAATTAACTGACTGCAATTTCATGGAAGAGGGGTGACCTTCCTACAATACGGCACTGCTGAAAGCCAGACAACAGCTGCAGTTCTTTTAAATTAATTTAGCCACAGGGTAGGTGGTGCTTACAAGTTAAGGAAGCTATTTGTCAAAATTGTGCAGCAAAATGCATAACATTGCAAAGCTGGGTAGATTTCTTTTTCATTTACACATCCTTAATTTATATTTGAATTATGGCACAGTACCAAAAATGGTTATGTAGTACTCATCATCAGCATACACAAAATAAGTAAATTATCATCCCCTTGGGGTTGCACATCAGCTATTACATTGCGTGCCCGCTTCGCCACGGCCGTTTTGCTGCTCCATAGGGATCTTGTTACTCTCTTCCTGAATTTCAATCAATCAATCAGTCATGTGCTACTGAAAGGAATTCCAGACAGGCATTTTCAGATTAGGATTTTCCACCTGTGGTAACATGGTAGAGAATTTAATCACAGAACATTAGGTGGGAGCTGCAGCCAGGACTGGCAGTGGGAAGTAAATCAAGCAGAGTCAGTTCTTTTTGGATTTCAACCAGTATGTGTGGTTCAGCTGCAGAATCCAAGTAAAGGTAAATGGCAGGCTTATTGAATTTCTCTTCATCCAAAATCCGAGGCAAATTTGTCGACAGTGCTGTTTATATTCATACCCCCAACCAATCATTACTCATCTGCCTTCTTACTCCTATTCCAAGTTTGAATCCCTCTAAATAGCTCACAGCTATCCTTCTGAACCTCTCTTGGCATTTTCAGAAGGACCCAACAAGACACCCATTGCTGCCTCCTTATGAGCTAAAACCGTGATTGCCCCATTCTCCTCTCTCACTGAGTTTCCCACCCAGTTAGGAACTAACCTCACCAACCTCCATTCCACCTGTTCAACAAACCACTACTGTCTCCTTGGACTCTGCTACCGGATTAACAATTACTGTCCCCTCTGTTGTGTGATTGCCTTTAAGAGTGATATCCCTTTAAGATCTTAGTATGCTAATGAGCTGAGTACCAGGATGCAGTCATGTGACTATATGTCAGTCTCACTTTGTAACTGTAATACCAAGAGGCAAGACCTGCAAAGAGATAGCTTTCTACTGTATATACTAGTTAGCTGTAATAAACCTGTTTGAGATCTTCAACAACCTGGACACCACGCATCTCAATTATGCTGAGTCAGACAACATAAAACGTTTCTCATGACACCCACTTCGCATTTCCCTCCAGATGTCTGTCAATTCATGAGCAAGACCCTTGACATCAATGACATTATTTTGATGATTGTATTATAATTTTTTTTTACTGAAACTTAGTTCATGGAGGACAGTACATAATCAAGCCTCCCCACCAAGTTATACTTTTGACTGCCCACACTCACACCTTGGTCTCTTCCTCCACCACAACCCCCAACTACTCTTCTGGTAGTAGTGAGGAAGTAACAAGAAGGATTGATGAGGGTAGTGCAGTGGATGTGGTCTACATGGACTTTAGTAACGCATTTGACAAGGTCCCACATGGCAGACTGATCAGTAAAATGAAAGCCCATGGGATACAGGGGAATGTGACAGGTTGGATCTGGAATTGGCTCAGGAACAGGAAACAAAGGGTAGTAGTCAATGGATGTTTTTGTGAATGGGAAGCTGATTCCAGTGGCGTTCCACAGGACTCAGTGTTGGGTCCGTTGTTGTTTGTGGTATATATTAATGATTTGGACTTAAATGTGGGAGGCATGATTGGGAAATTTGCTGATGACACAAAAATTGGCCGTGTAGTTGATGGTGAAGAGGATAGCTGTAGACTCCAGAAAAATATCAATGGTTTGGTTGAGTAGATGGAAAAGTGGCAAATAGAATTCAATCCAGATAAGTGTGAGGTAATGCATTTGGGGAGGGCAAATAAAGCAAGGGAATACACAATAAACGGGAGGATATTGAGAGGGATAGAAGAAGTGAGAGACCTTGGAGTGCATCTCCACAGGTCCCTGAAGGTGGCAGCTTAGGTAGATAGCGTGGTGAGGAAGGCATATGGAATGCTTTCCTTTTTTGGCCGAGGTATAGAATGCAAAAGCAGGGATGTCATGCTGAAACTGTATAAAACGCTGGTTAGGCCACAGTTGGAGTTTTGCGTACAGTTCTGTTCACCACATTACAGGAAGGATATAATTGCTCTGGAGAGAGTACAGAGGAGATTGACAAGAATGTTGCCAGGGCTCGAAAGTTGCAGCTATGAGGGAAGATTGGATAGGCTAGGGTTGTTTTCCTTAGAACAGAGGAGGCTGAGGGGTGACTTAATTGAGGTAGACAAGGTTATGAGGGGCCTCGATAGAGTAGACAGGAAAAACCCGTTTCCCCTAGCGGAGAGGTCAATTACCGGGGGCACAGATTTAAGGTGATTAGTAGAAGGATTAGAAGGGACATGAGGAAAAACCTTTTCACCCAGAGGGTGGTGGGTGTCTGGAATTCACTGCCAGGAACGGTGGTGGAGGCAGAAACCCTCAATTCTTTTAAAAGGTACCTGGACATGCACCTGAAGTGCTGTAACCGGCAAGGCTACGGACCAGGTACTGGTAGGTGGGATTAGATGGGAGGCTATTTTTTCGGCTGGCAGACACGATGGGCTGAATGGCCTCCTTCTGTGCCCTAATTTGTCTATGCTTCTATGATTCTAAAGTACTTGTCCTCCTCTGAGCAACTTAACTTGTGCCACACCTCTTACCTCCTTTAAAATCCTCACTATCTACCAAGTCTCACCAGAGAGTCTCACCAAGTCATCCTTTTTTCTGTCTTTCCTTAGCCTCTTCTCTATGCAATGACTCATCCTTAGTGATATCAATCTCCGTCTCAACTTCCCTTGGCCTTCTGTCCTCCTTAAATCTCCTCCTCCTCCAGATGAACTCTCCTACTCACATTCACATCTACCCCCTCAACCTCACCATCTTTCGTAGATTCTATTTCCTTGGTCTTGATCACAGACAATGCCATATCAGACCACTTTCTAATGTCCTTCACCATTCACAAATGTCTACCATCCTTTTAACCCCACTTGCTTCTCCAATGGCCCCTGGACAAAGCTCACCGTGTGACTTACAACTAAGCAGTGAAATTCGGCATCACAAAACTTTTTGGTGCTTTGGGAGTTCTTTTGCCTCTAAAATGGAGTTTGGGGCATGCGCGCATACTTCTAGTGCTAGCTGCGCTGGATGGCATTTTTCAGAGGCATTAGCACGTATGTGTAGGGAGCACCGCTGGAAGTATGCAGAGTAGGCCGATCATGACGTCATCAGCCTATAACACTGATTTGACGCCACTTTGAAGCTCAATGTTCCAGCTAATGCCTCCTCTTAACCTCACACAGTTAAGCATGTACCCAGCAGCAGGAAGGAACCCCCACCAACAATATTTGAAGGAATTATCAACTACTTTCAGGTTAGTTGCTGATTGATTTCTTTGTGAGGATTGCAGGCTCGCCATTGTGCAGGATGCCATTGGTTGCACACACATAGGGCTGGATTTTACCAAGCCCACGACATCGGGCTCCGTGGCAGGGAGGGCCAAAAGATGGTTGCGACAGAGGCCCGCCACGGAGCTTGACGCCGGAACGGCCCAGCCCGATCCTCCCGTCGGTGGTGAGGCTCCATGGCAGCACCCCCCCCCACCGTTCGGCGATGGGACCCAGATTTGAATATGTAAAGAGCCACTTACTATACATTATTATGCATGCCACTGAAATTCAGCCATCAGTTCACTATCTGCCACTGGACATGCGGCACTCACTTCAATTTCACATCCATGAAAAGCCAGCGATACTGAGGCACCAGTCCTCAGAGCCTGTGAAGGTGGGTGGATATGTCTTGCGAAGGGGGTGTCAACTCTGCAGTTTAGAAGGGAGGTGGGGGTGTGTGTGTGTTGAGAAGGGGGGGTTTCAACTCTGCAGTTTTGAAGGGAGGTACCCCATACCCTTGTTCCATAATAAGGGCCACTCTGCGCCCATGAATGTTTGGGGGATAGGGGGAACAATGGCAGTCCATGACTCCTTTATGTGGGATGGGAGCCACAAATAGTAGCCGGTTTAAGGGCATGTTGCCGGTGGGCCAATCCAGGCAACTGCAATCATATGACTGTGGTCATGCTGCCCCGCTCATATTTAAAACTAAGACGGGAAATGTCATGCCATACCATATAGGTGATGCCGGAATGCAGCTGAAGCACCAATTCACATCACTCTCTGCCCTGATAGGTGCCATTGACCTACTGAAGGAACCGAGTTGACCTTCAGCATAGAGAGGGGGATGGTTCCCCCTGTCATTATTGATCCACGTGCCGTGAGGAGCCATATCTGCTGGAGGCACACCTACATGGAATCTCCCAGATGTGAGCAGTAGCAGCCACCAAGCCGTATTTGAGGCCACAGAAGAAAGCGGGTCTATAGGCCCCGCATGACATACCTGCAGATGTCGGAGTGCTAGTGTCAGAGACGACTGCGGATGTCCAGAGAGGTGGTAACACACCTCTGTGCACTGCAGAATAATGAACTGCAGTGATGGGCTTTGGTGGACAGCCTATGCCTGTGGCCCTCAAAGTGACAGCGGCTCTTAACGTCTACGCCTCTGCATCATTCCAGGGATCTAACCGTGACCTGTGTGGGGTTTCACAGTCAGCAGTACACTGCTGTATCAGGGAGGTCACTGATGCCTTGTACAGGAGGGCAGGTGACTATGTTCGCTTCAGGACAAAACCTGAGAGTCAGGCCCAGAGGGCTCTTGGAATTGGGTCCATTGCAGGATTCCCACAGGTTGTGTGGCACTATCACCGTGCTAAATGAGATAGATTTTGAACAGATCTAGCAATGCAAAACTGGGCATCCATGAGGCACTGTGGGCCATCAGCAGCAGCAGAATTGTACTCAACCACAATCTATAACCTGATGGCCCAGCATATCCCCCACTCTACCATTACCATCAAGGGAGGAGACCAACTCAGGTTCAATGAAGAGTGCAGGAAGGCATGTCAGGAGCAACACCAGGCATATCTCAAAATGAGGTGTCAACCTGGTGAAGCTACAACAGACGACTACTTGCATGCCAAACTGCGTAAGCAGCATGCAACAGACTACCTGTTCACCTGTTCTATTATCTCCGTTGCCTTTGCTCCTGATTACACCCCTATGAAGCATCAGGTAAAATCTGTCTCTGTTAGAGATGCCATATAAAGGCACATTGTGGACGATTGCACTGAGTAATTTACATTTACCTGTTTAATGTTAAATAAATTTGTCTATTGGTTTATAGTCTGTAAAAAATGTCTAACTTGTAAAAAGAAACTACTCATGCGATTTTCTGTCATTCGACACGCACAGTCATTGGATATATGTGGAGGATAAAGAAGGACTTGGAATAATATGACACATTTTATATCCTCAGAACATCCTGCTGCACTTCACAGCTGATGAATTACTTTTGAAATGTAGTCATGGTTGTTATATAGGTAAACGTGGTAGACAATTTGCAAACAGTAAGATCCCATAAACAGCAAATGAGATAAATGATAAGTTAATCTGTTTTGGTCACAATGGTTGAGGGAAATATGCACTCTCTGATGTAGGAAATATAGGGGAATTTAATATACTAATGGACTCCAAGGCACTGAAGTAAGTTGCGTTGCCTGCTATCCATCAATCTTTACAGTACCTATGCTGAATAGTATAGATTGTTTTCAGCTCTCAGTCAATCTGTAAGTCAGTCATTCTCGTTAAAAAACAATTGCCTGTTGTGATTGGCCTGCAATTACTTGCTTGAATTCCTTCAAAGCCTGTATGTCTTCATGGAATAAGATGCCAGAGACTCATCTTTAGCTACTTTAATTTGCACCAATGCATCACTGGTGTCTGTCATGTCAATATCCAAGTTTCAGTGGAGCAAACTTCAAGACCACATGAAAATTGAATGTTTCCTCTATTATTTAAAGACAAGATTTGCTTTTTGATGTAAAAATAAACATGCTACTGCTATGCCCTAGCTGGGAAGTCATTCAAATATTTCAGTCAAAATGAGATTTTGAAAACATACACTAAGAAAGTTTGAGGAATACTGGTTAATAATTTAGCTAGTTGTCACTGCACAACCTATTCATTAAACTTCTCTGTTTTGTATGATGCCAAATATAAAATAGATACAAAACAAAATGAAGCATAATTATTGCAGATACAATATTTTTAAGCAATGAGTAGCAATGAAAAACATAAAATGGCAAAAACATACAAAATGCTTTAACATGGAAATGTTTTGTTTGCTATATTTCACAATCATACAGTAATAGCATGGCTTTTCTCCACGTTATTCATGAATGAACTTGTGAACAATAGCTTCTGTTGATCACAACTTCACAATTAATGGAACACAAGGCACCTGCAATATTTTAATATTTAGTCAATCATCTTAATTTGAAGTGGCTTAATTTCAATGTTCTGAGTACTAAGTTCCTACTTTACTGTGCTATTTACACTGCTTAATTAGAATTACAGAAAATTCAATATTTTTAGTGTAAAAAATAACTTTGAGTTCAAGGCGTAGACTGTGTTCCCAAAATGGTAGGGAAGTCAAAAATATAGGTTGGGGAAGACCAGTGGTCATGTGTATAAGTTATGCAAGGGTAAGGCAAGGTTAGATGTTGGACAGTTCTTTTCACTGTAGAGGTTAGACTTTTGGAACAAGTTACTGGTTCACCTGGCGTGTGCTGACTCCCTGCATGCCTTTGAAAGCATAGGACCAGCTCCTGATTGAGAGGAACATCATGCTTTATAAAAGGTAGGTATGATACCAGGTGCTGTATGCATGATCCGTGTAATCTCCTGAACTAGTTTCAATCACCTGAGCGATTCTGAGGAGATTACATGACTACACGAGTAGCCACAATAGTCAACATAATTCAGGACTGTATTAGATTTTTAATAAAGGGTCATCATTTAGAACTACAAATTAAAAATAATTTACAAATATAAAATGTTTTTGAAGGCTGGTGCTGATTATGACATTCAAGCCTGTAGAGATATACATGATTTCTTTCAGGCAGGAAATTAATTTTCTACATTTTTTATTATTGTTACACTGAAGTCTCAATATTGTTCTTCAGCAATCAATCAACAAAGGGCAGCAGAACCACATTAGCTTTTACTGTTAATTTGCACACACCCTCCCAACATTCATATTGTTGTCATGAACACAATTCACTACAATTTTTTCTAAACAATGAATAAAGTGCCTCAAAATAAGCATTGTGAAATTTTAAAACTGATTGCTGAATTAAAATACTTCGCTTCTTTTACAACTCAAGTTCAGGTGTGAGCTGTGGCAACAGCTCCCCACAGGCACTTCTGACATCAGCTAGTCTGACGGGGTGAGATACAGAAAAACAAAATCAGCAACGGAAATACTCTAGACTGCTCTTGTTTAGCAGTGAAGGTGCAACATTAGCAGAGGATTAGGCGGAAGCATTTTTTTAACCCAAGTCTTCCTAGTCGACACAAAGTTATTCAGTCACATTTTTGCAAAGATTTTGATCATAACATACATCAACCCAAAAAAAGCTAATTTTTGGATGTAATTATGGATAGAAGGTTGGTTGATTGATAGGAAGCAATCAGTTATGGTATTGTTTGAAATGGAAATGGATTAGAATTGGTGTACTTCACTGCTGGGTCCATTTTTGTTCGTGTTTCTATAGATGATTTGGAGCTTCATACAGGGAACACAATTTTGAAACAGAAAGGACTTTAGATGCAAAGGATAGCAGAATTGGTGGCTGGTGCAATTTAGTGCAGTGAGGATTTAGTGAATAAATAAACAAAAAAACTATTAACATAATTGTAAAACTTTGAAGGATATGGACAAACAGTGACACTTAGGGTTCAAATACCACTATCCAAGAGTGGAAGTACAGATAAAGCCATAAAAAGGCAATGGAATTCAGGGGTTTATAAATAGGGGCATAGAGGACAAGAATAAAGAACTAATTATGAATTTATATTAAATATTGGTACACTTTAAGGTTCCCCATTATAAAAAGGATGTTCAAGGCACAGACAGACTGAATCAGGAAAAGCCTGGCATGACAGACTATAAAGATGTGGAAGAACTTGAAATACTGCAGTAAGAAAGGCTAAGAAAGGAGATTTAATAGAGGAATTTAAAATCATGAAGAGTATGGATAGGATGAATAGGGAAAAATAATTTTCTCTCATTGGTGAGTCAATTTAAAATTATCACTGAGGCACAGGTTAGGTGAAATTTCTTCACAGTGTTCTTGGAGAATGGCATGCTTGGCCACAAAGAACGGCTGAGGAAGAGATCACTGCAGCTTTTAATTGGATGAATATTGAAGCAGAGGAAGATAAAATGCAATGGGGAGACAGCAGGTTTTTGCAAGAGATTTGAATTGCTCTAGAAAACAGCTGGCACAGACATAAGGGGCACATGGCTTCATTCAATAAACATCTATGGTTCTAATGTGATGGGAAGAACACAAAGTGCATCTGTGCACAAAACCTCATTACATCCAGAACTGATAGTTAATGGGAAACAAAGTGGCATACCTGTTGGGAAAAGCAGGGTTCTACTGAAGAAAAAAAGGCAACAGTTAGATCAATGATTTTACCAATCTGTTGCAATTGTAACTTTAATATTCTTAAGGATTAGTGTCATAAATCTGGAGATCTGATTTAAGCAACAACTTTTGTAGTGCAACAATGGCTATGATCTCACAGAAGGCTGGCCACATATCTCTGATTTTGTAAAGGATACATTCCGAAATGGCATATCCACATTCAATTTCTTGACATCCATAGCTTTAGGTTGCACCAATTCTGGATCAATAGATAAGTTCCTCTACCAGCTGTCAAATAAGGCTACAGTATGGCATCTGTGTGCAGCCATAAGACACGCAGAACTTAGAAAGTATGAACTTCAACAAGTCAGTGTAAATTTTCAGGATTCTCACTTTGCCACCAGCTCTTTCAGCCATCTTTACCATCTATCTGATGTCGTTCAGAATTTTAATGCAAATCAAACAGTTTTGAAACGGAAGACCATTTGATACCCAATACAAGGATGGAAAAGCAGTATCATTGCAATTTCTTGGCAGGGTTACAGACTTGGGTCTTCTCATTGCTGAAGATGCATACTGTTTTCTCCAATCTTGTTCAATTCTGTTTGGATCTATATACAGTGATTTAGTTTCTGCTCAACTACCTAATAGGAAGTTAATTTCTGTTTAGTAGGTGGTTTCAGCAGCAAAGATCAAATTCTTTTTCATAATAGCTACCAGATTATTTGATAAAACCAGGAATCTGAGCACAGTCAAGCATGCTTCTTTGAGGGAAGCCTGTACAAATATTGTGTAAAACTGTATCCATTTTTGGGAAAGACCAAATGGACTGTATCTTTTCCAGACCTGTAATTTTCTGCTTTACCCCTTTTTATAGACTAGGTTTACCTTTGACAAGGGAACTATAACAGCTATTGCAGAAGAGACGCAAGTCCAATGTCATCAGGATACATACCCTTTCTGGGATCAAGCCTTTGAAGGTGAGGTCATGTGACTAATCCTAATTCAGCCAACTGGATTACGTATGCAATCAATTCTTATCTGTGCCAATGCTGTGGGGAAAATAACACATGTGTTCCCAGTTTCTGTGACCTTAATAGCTTTTAAAAATTTGGCTTTTTTGGGAACTCGAATGTTCTTTCCTAGCTGTTACCACAATCTTGTTCGGACACCCTGTGAGACATCATATTATCTGTAATACTCTTTAAGCAGATCATATACTGGCTGATTTGTGAATCCCACCACTGGAAAACCTTAATTTAAAGAACATATCAGTGCACTCTACTTTTCAAGTTCAAATGAAGCAGAATTTGGAATTTATTACTATTTGACTTCATCCCCCACCCTATGGAAAATCTATACAAAATCCATCTGTTGCTTGTTTAATTCCATAACTTCAGAGTTGGAAACATTTTTATCGAGTGCACTATTAAATAATAAAACTAACAGTGCACAACTAAATATGGATCAATGCTGTTCTGCAGGGATTTTGTTCAAACCTCTATATAGCTTTAGTGCACTGAAATATGCCAAACCTTGGCTCCTGGCCAGAATCAAAACGTGTTCACTTCAGTGAATATTCAATGGTATTGGAAGCATTGTTCTAGAAGGGTGGGAGCATTATACCAAGTGAAATAGAATGTACAATTCTAAGGCTAGATGTAGATGCTCTGCATTTTGACATGATAGTGAGTTCACCTACTGCTCAGGTTGCAGATCAGAGCCTTGATTTTGTTTGATTTACAGGCTCATTAAGAATTTGTGGAGGTGGAATGTTTTTGGAGAAAAGGGGCTGAAACCTACAGCATTTTAAGATTGTTTTATTTCTGTAACAAGAATTTGCATTTATATAGCAGTGTCAATGTAGAAAATGTTCCAAGTGCATTTCAGACAAATAGCATCCAACAAAACTGATGCCAAACCAAAGAGGAAGTCAGGAGGTGGAGACCAAAACTTGGTCAGAGTTGAGTTTAGAGGAAAGTCTTAAAAGAGAAGAGGGAGATGGAGAAATAGACAGATTTTGGAAGGAAATTCAAGAATGTGGAGCCTAGACACAATTCACTGATAGTGAAGGCACAATTGCCAAAGGTAAGGTGAAGGGAGGGGAGCACAGATGGCCATGTCAGATAAATGGTGAGTTTAGGGGTGATTGTAGGGCTGCAGGTGGTTATGGTTATTGGGAAGTACAAGGCCATGAAGGGATTTAGACACAAGGATGTGAATTTTAAATTGAAGTCATTGGCAGAATGAAAACTAATGCAGGGCAGAGGACAGGGGAGACAGCTGAGTGGGGCCTCGGGTCTTAGCAACAGAGTTTTTGATAAGCTGCTGTTTATGGAGGCTGGAGGATGGAAGGCCAGCCAGGAGAGTATTGCAATGGTTGAAGCTGGAGGTAACAAAATCATGGATGAGGGAGTCAGAAGCAGATGGGCTGAAAAAGGGGCGTAGGTGGGTGATGTTATAGGGGGTGGAAACAGGCGATGAGGGGGGCGGGGGTCATTTTGACCTCGAGAGATAGTGCAAAATGTTTGATAGTGAATCGGCAACTTGTTTTACATCCTTCCTGATTTCCATTTTCATTGATGGCAAGATTTGGCAGCACCGAAAGCTGGTGGTATTCCTGGAGAGCTGGCATATTGACAAGGCTTGTACTGTGCAGCACTGATAGTTGATGTTCATGGGGCATTGGTACATTGGTAAGGCCTGCAGTGGGCAGCACTGCAGAGATGATTCTGGGCTTTATAGCATGGTAGTGGGATTTGGAAAGACTGGAATGGAGACTAGAATCTGCCAGCACTGCACTCGCAGTAATCTTGCTTTGACTTTCTTGAGGTGGGGCAGAGTCTTGAGTTCAAAGCATGAGAGGGGGTTATAAGGTTTGCAAGCTGTTGTTCACAAATTCCTCCTGTCCTCATTTAATTTGGAAAAACAAAGTCAATTAGTTATACACTGAGAAAATACACAATTTGACACCTGTATTAAAACATTTTCTGCAAACAGTAAGGGCAGGATTTTCCATTTGTGGAACTTACGGCCTGCAATCCAACTGACCACAAACCCCCACCCCCTGGCCCATCCACTTTAATGGGCAGGAAAGTCACAGGCTGCTGACACAGAACACTAAAGTGGAATAACCAAGCCTAACTGCAAGATTTCTAAATATAACCACAGAGCACAGTTAGTACAATCACCACCTTATTCCTTGCTGAAGAAAGCTTTTAAAAGCTGTTTTGCAGCTTGTTGGTGACATACTATGAAGGGGTAGTCTTGTTAACTAGAATTCACCTCAGAAGTCCTGAAGTTAATGGTTAATGCTCTCATCAGATTCTTATTGAAAAGAAATCCAATTGCCTCACACTTTTCCATTCTACTGCAAAGGAACACGGCTTTCAAACAGCAGGTGCTTGCATGCAGGCTGTTACTCTGAAGTAAAAATTCCTGCAAAAGTCTGCCTAGATAAACCTATTATAATTCATTTTCTGCCAGGTTTTCAAATAATTTGGAAGAATAACTCAAAACTCAGAATCCTGTTACCGGATGAGAGTTTTTATGTTATAAAGAACAAAGAACAGTACAGCACAAGAACAGGCCATTCGGCCTTCCAAGCCTGCGCCGATCTTGATGCCTGCCGAAACTAACACCTTCTCCACTTCCAGGGCCCATATCCCTCTATTCCATTCCTATTCATATATTTGTCAAGATGTCTCTTAAACATCGCTATCGTATCTGCTTCCGCCACCTCCCCTGGCAGCAAGTTCCAGGCACTCACCACCCTCTGTGTAAAAAACTTGCCTCACACATCCTCTCTAAACTTTGCCCCTCGCACCTTAAACCTATGTCCCCTAGTAACTGACTCTTCCACCCTAGGAAAAAGCTTCTGACTATCCACTCTATCCATGCAGCTCATAACTTTGTAAACCTCTATCATGTCGCCCCTCCACCTCCGTCGTTCCAGTGAAAACAATCCGAGTTTTTCCAACCTCTCCTCATAGCTAATGCCCTCCAGACCAGGCAACATCCTGGTAAACCTCCTCTGTACCCTCTCCAAAGCCTCCACGTCCTTCTGGTAGTGTGGCGACCAGAATTGCACACAATATTCTAAGTGTGGCCTAACTAAGGTTCTGTACAGCTGCAACATGACTTGCCAATTTTTATACTCTATGCCCCGACCGATGAAGGAAAGCATGCCGTATGCCTTCTTGACTACCTTATCCACCTGCTGTGAAATTCGTCACTTTCTCGAACTATGCCATCTAGAGAACTGAATGCACAGAGTGTGATAGCTGTGGGAAAAATCATTACCTGCAAAAATTAAAGCTGCCATAAGTCAGTTCTTCCATTTCCTTGATAAATGGGATTTCCCCCTAAAAGAGGAAATGAGAAGCGATCATACTGCAATTTAGATTTTTATTGGGAAAAAACAATAAACACCAAACAGAAAGGGAAGCAGAAAGGTATTCAGAAAAGTTTGGGGTTTGAAGAGAAAGATTTTTAAAAGGCTTTTGAAAGCAAGGCATAATGGCTGAAAGAATAGTTGCAACTGTTCAGTAGAAAACTAGGGGTGAAGGGTGCTAGACATTTTGTTGAAGCATGGGGAGCTTGGGGAAGAAAAATGGGCTGGGTGGAGTGAGAGATAGTCCTGAGTGATATAGGTACAAGTTAATGCTTAGCCAGAAAGGAGAAATTTAGGGGCAGAGGTGAGTCATGTTGTAGAGATTAACATGGGGAAAACAGCTCAGTTCAGGTTTATATGGCATGTTGATGTTTAGCAATTCTGGATTCAATGTTAGATAGCAGCTAGGATGATGGATGAAGCCAAGGTCAGATGCACATAACTGATGGTAGGAGCCAAAAAGGATGTTTTCAATTGTGCTGACATTAAAGGTAAAGCTTCCTCCACAAGGAAGTAGAGTAGTGTCAGCATCATACAACTCAAAACACAAGGAAAAGTCACACACACTCAGATTCTACAGTCTGACTGAACATTCTATGTGAAAACTCATCTGAGTGGGCACACTTTAGTCAATTCAACTGGGAAATCCTACACCAATGGTACACAGTTTGTTCCAGAACTTGGAAGTTGATTGTGATACTTACTGGTGGAACAATCCAGTACAAACACCTGCATGGCAGCATTTGAAAGAATTAACAGAATTTCACTCTCTAATTTGAATCCGATCTGAAGTTGGTGAATCTAAACATTTGACAATGTGCTGTTAATATCTGAAGATGAATCTGGAATACTAAAAAGCAATCTTACTTGTAACTGAAAACAATCAAAACACACAAAATTTCCTTCAAATGATTAAATAAGCATCTATCACTGTGAACACAACCAAGGCAACAAATGCTGGCCTAGCCAGAGACGCCCACATCCCATGAACAAATATAAAAAAAAGGACAGAATTCTTACTGATCTGACCCACAAGGAGCAGGTTGGTCACCAAGTTGTGGGAAAACTGTAATTCCAGATGCCTCACAGGCTATGGAGTTTTAACTGATGGGTTCCCTGCCTCGAGGCCCAGTCTGCAGTCGGGTGGGAAGTTGGATCGTGAAGGCTGCAGCACGGGTAAATCCATCCATGCCATGGACGGAGGGCAGGGGGGTGTCAATTCAAGTGGGAGACCATCGATCGGGGTGAGAGGGGGGTGATCAAAAGAGCTGCGATCCTGGATTGGGGGTGGGTGGTGGGGCTTTGGGGGCCTGAGGGGGCGAGAGTGGATTGGAGACTGCACCTGGATCCAGGAGGTAGGTGTGAAGGCTCTTCCTTCCTGAATGCACAAAGCCCTTGCCTCAATTAAGTTTCCCAACGCTCAGGAAGCCTGGGCGACAGCAGTTCAAGTTGAAAAGCTGCATTACAATGCGGTTCGCAGCCTCAATATCATATTTAAAGTTGCAACCCGCCTCCTTGGTTCGAGTTGGTCGCCACCCACCTTCCAACCTCAGTTAAAGCTGCAAATGTGCAGATTGAAGGTGGGTTTAGGTCAGAAATAGATTTTCTGGACTCTAATCCCCTCCACCTGACCCAAGCCCATCCTTTTTTATTACTCACTGTATATTCCCCAGCTGGATTTTTATTTCATTCGTTAAGAATTAGTGGTGGTGGGAGTAATTGTCATAGAGTCATACAGCACCAAAACAGGCCCTTCGGCCCATCGTGTCTGTGCTGGCCATCAAGCACCTACCTATTCTAATCCCATTTTCCAGCACTTGGCCCGTAGCCTTGTATGCTATGGCATTTAAAGTGCTCATCTAAATACTTAAATGTTGTCCTTTCATTAACTCTTAGTTGCCCTCGGAAGTGGCCAAGTGAGCCACTCAGTTGTCTCAAACTGCTACCAGCAGTTCAAGAACGAGGTCCACCCACACCTTCTCAGGGCAACTCGCCAATGGGTGATAAATGTCAGTGACGCCCATATCCTGAGAAATGAACGCAAATAAAAATAAAATCAACAGTAATGGCAATGGAAAGACAGTCAGTGGCTAAACGATTATGGTTAAAGTTGTGTACCTACTTGGTGTGCAATTTTATTTTCAAAGAATGCTCTGTAACAAGGTGTAAATGTTTTAACTCTGAAAATGCACGATAATTAATGTATGCCAGGTACATATTACAACAGGTTTAAAATAATTGATTTCAGAATAAATAAAATAAATTATTGTGTAGAAACCCTTATTAGGACCTTCCACTTCTGTCAATAGATATCCAAGCTATACTGTGCATAATTAATGAGGATAAAAACCAGTAAATCAGAAGATAGAGTTTGTGCTTTCACATATGATAATTATGTTACAATATTGTTACAGGTCCAGGTGAAAGAAACTGCAGAATATTTACATTAATTTCCTAGCAATTTTCTTACCAACACCCTGTGACCATACTGTGGCATCTAGTGTGGAATCTATGGATCTCAATAAAAAATATTAAGGCAAACTATGAAGAACTATCCAAGGCAAATAGCATTGGCGGTAACATATTTAGGGATGACATATTACCCAATGGCAGCTCCTCATATCTTTCATAGTTCTCCAGGCCTGATGACATATACCCAGTTTACAGCCTACATACATCAAAATAGATGCATTTATAGTCTTGCTTTGTCTGATTTTTGCTCTAACAGTGGCTCAGTGGCAGAATTTTCACCTCTGAGTCAGAAGATGGCAAATTCAAGCCCCACTCCAGAGGCTTGAGCACTGTACACTGACACTCCAGTGCTGTGCTGAAAGTGTTCTGTACTGTCAGAAGTGCTGTCTTTTGGATGAAATGTTAAATCAAGGCCCCTTCTTCCCTCTCAAGTAGACATAAAAGATTCCATGGCAATTTGAAGAAAAACAAGTCAGGTCTCCGTGGTGTCCTGGCCAATATTTATCCCTCAACTATCACAAAAACAGATTATCTGGTAATTATTACTTTGCTGTTTGCGGTACCTTGCTATGTGCAATTTGACTGCTGCGATTCCTGTCTTATAACAGCGACTATGCTTTGTTAATACTTCATTGGCTGCAAAGTGGTTCAGGACATCCTGAGTTTGTGAAAGGCACTATTTAAATGCAGCCTTCCTTTCTATTTATTGTAAAATAGTTTATTTAGGATTTAATGTACAAGTTAAATTTAGGTGACAAAATTCAGAGCATATTTCATAAAGGTTCAGCTATCCAACGTTGTCAGGTAAAAATGCAACTGCCCTTTGGACAAGCAATGGTAGCAGAACTGAGGACTAGTATCTGTTCAATGTACAAATGCCAAAAACACTGTCTATGACTGCATCATTCACCAATGTTCCCATGATAAAAGGAACATCCTAATGAATAGTTTCACTGAATCAATGGAAAAATACATTTCTTCCTCTAGTACCGTAATCCCTGCCCCAACCAAGAAAAAGGATATTTTTATTTAAACTAACAGGAGGAGCACACCAACACAAAATAAAAGAAAATTCTAGATAGTTACTCTATATTGGAGAAGAGTCTTGCCATTCCCCAAGCTACAGCTCTAGGACTACTGCTGCTTTTGATCTCGATTAATGACTTGGACTAGGGGGTACAGGGCATAATTTTGAATTTTGCAGGCGACATGGAACTTGGAAATGTAGCAAACAGTGAGAAAGGTAGTACTAGACTTCAAGAGGACCTAGACAGACTTCAAGAGGACAAACGGAAGATGAAATTCAATACAGAAAAATGTGAGGTGATTCATTTTGCTAGGAAGAACGAGGAGAGACCATATGTATGAAACTGGGTGCAAAAACAGAGACTTTTTGGGACTTTTTGTGCACAAACCTTTGAGGGTGGCAGGACAGGTTAACAAAGCAGTTAATAAAGCAGATAGCATATTGAGCTTTATAAACAGAGACATAGAATACAAAAGCCAGGAAGTTGTGCTAAACCTATATATAACACTTGTTCAGACCTGCTGGAGTATTGTGTCCAGTTCTGGGGACCACACTTCAGGAAGGACATGAAGGCTTTGGAAAGGGTAGAGAAGAGATTTTCTGGAACGGTTCTGGGGATGAAGGATTGCATTAACGTGGATAGATGAAGTTGTTCTCCTTAGACCAGAGAAGGCTAAGAAGAAATTGATAGAAGTGTTTTAAGTCACGAAGGTTTACATAGAGTAAATACAGAGAACCTGCTTTCAGCCATGATCTAACTGAATGGCAGAACAGGCACGAGAGCAGAATGGCAGAACAGGCACGAGTGCTGAATGGCTTACCTCTGTTCCTATGGTCCTAAATTAAAATAATTAGCCACTTACCTGACAGTCATGCATTACTTATCAACTGTTGATGTCCACCACTCATCAATCATGCTAATGCAAAAATCTATAGCATGATATTTTCAAATTGAGAAAATGGGAGACACTTCACCCACTGAGCAACTAAAGTGAGATAATTTCTCCAAATTAATTAGAAACAGCAGATCCATTCAGAGTAGAAATCAATTTAAAGCTTATTCCTGCTTTGTAATAACTTACTGTTTTTTGTCAAATGTGACATATAATGTGCATTTACCATATTTACTATCTACAAGTAAATCTCCATCAACAATCAGTTCGTGGCCTGCGGAGCAGTTTTGCATGTTTAACGTGGTTCCACCATACCCTAAAAATGACAGCAATTTACTCATTGCCTTCGTAAAGCATATTTACTGAAGCCAGATATGACACAACTGATGCAAGGTAAAATATTGCACTACTTAACAAATACTGAAAAATGCTGCCCTTATAAATATATTTTCATGACTATTTTTCTAACACTTCACAAAACTTGTTTAAGATGCAAATTACCTGCTCAAAACATTTTATTCCCAGTCATTTATGTAATACCATTTTATCTCTCTCACACTTGGGTTTAATGTATTTTATTTATTTTCACACTCCTCTCAAAATCTCGTTCCTTTTTCTCTATTATTTACATAATTATAAAATTGCTTTTTCCTTTCCTTTATTTCTGTTGATGGGTTTGAGGTTCTTACTGAAGCTTTTCTTGGTGTAATACTGCCTCAGGGATGTATTTTCCACTGTTGGGTCTCCAAAAACCAACACCTGGGGCAAGCTGAATCACTGCCAAAGTCTTAGGTCAATAAGTGCTTCAAAAAATCTCCTAAGGCTCCCAGAAGAACTCATTTCAAATACAGTTAGCTCAGAACTTTGATTTCATGGTATCAGTTGTATAAAGTGAAGAAAATCATATTTTCTCACACATGCTTTGTTCTTCTTAAGTTCCCTGCCTGCTTATTACACACTTCAGGTATTTCAACAGGCACAAAGCCAAAACTACAATTCCTGTGATGCACCTCTCAAACAAGCTTTTTCTACCCGGTTGTCACAGGAAGGTGGGAATTGTCACTCCCAGAAGCAGGGTGAAGAAAACAACTCTCAAGATGCAGCTCTTCTCAGAGCAGACCATTAATTCCCCCACCCGCAGCGTTCTCCCGCCCCCTGCCATACACAAACCTTTGTCACAGTAGCTGAAAACGCAGGTGAAATATGCAATGAACCCCAGGCTCCAGACTGAAGGGCAGGCTAATGTAGGAAAAAGCTTCTCGCAGACGTTTCTAACTGTAATTATTTTTATCTGGAATGGTGAAAGGGACAGTGGTCAGATGTATAATCAGACAGCAACAAGAAATAAAAACATCTCTGCATCTGCCAGCGGGCCAGTCCACTGGCTATACCTATTGAACTTCCAGCTTTGGAGGATTACAAAATTCTCCAAGGTGAATAGCAGGCTTCTTAAAGTTGATAAAAAAGAACGAATAGGTAAATAATTGTTTGCACTTTAATTGCATAATCTGCAGAAAACTAAACTCGATAATTCCTACCTTTGCCATCCATCCCTCACCCCAGAATAATTTTCAATACATACCTTGTCTTTATTATTTCATGTACTTTTTCATCACAGTGGTCATCTTCCACATTCCTACTGAAGACAATTTGGGCTAAACGGAGATCTTGACATAGACCAAACTGGTACCAGCCTTGCACCCCATTAGCGGACAGCCGCAGTGGCACAACAGTGATCAGCGTTGCTTTTGTCTTGGATGTGATTCAAAGTAGTCAAACCAGTCATTAAATAACTGCCGTCAATTTCACAAGCTTTATTTGAAAGGCAGACATTCCAAATCCTCTTAACTCAACACACAGCTTTTACAGGTTGTTATATAAAGGATTGTGTGCAAGACCAGATGAAATGTAAATTCTGAGGGCATGCTTTTCCAAACTTTAATATCTCAGCTAACCATGCAGAAGCTGCCAAAATATCTGTAGTCACTTTATACTCCGGAATGAACAACAAATGCAGCTATCAAATTTCAAACCATGATATAGCTGAAGAAATTGAAACCCACACTTCAGTGCTTAATATGCATAGATGTAAACGGAAGCAAAAAAAAATTTCAGCACACCAGAAATATAGGAATGGCTGCATTTATCTGCAAATTTATATTTTGTATAGTGATATCACATAGTTAAACTGCAATAAGTTCACAAGTAGGTAAATCAATGAATTTTCATCACCAAAAACCAACTGCTGTGAACACAATCATTCACTGTTGATATCACTGCAAACCAAATTTATTCCAACCCAAGTGACAACAAAGTTTTGCACGTGCTCAGAGTTAATAATATGAATCGGATGCAGTATTACAATGTGGAGTAGTGCCAATTCTCAGCTTGCTCATTTGAGATTGTCATAAAGTCAACAGGCCATGCAGATGTGCACTGTGCGCATCATATATAATGCACCAAGGTGTTACCATGACTTCAATATCACTATTGCCTCCATGGTTCATGTGGAGTATTTGCATTATAATGAGATGCAGCAAAGACAGACAACCTTCAAAGTTTGTGCTTCTTTTCAAAATCTATAATGATCAGGTAGAATAGTAAAAAGGTGAAAATTGTTGGGAACCTATATGAAAACACAGGGGGAAGGACTCATATCTGGGTCAGTAGCTCAAGTTGAAACTTGAGCACATGATTTAGGTTGGTACTTGAATGCAATACTGAGGGAGTGCTGCATTGTCAGTGGTGGGGTCTTTCACAAATGGTTAAACCAAGGCCCCTATCTGCTTCTCCAGGCAAATATAACAATCCATGGCACTATTTGAAGAGTAAGTAGTTCCCCCAGTAACCTGGCCAAATTCTTCCCTCAATAAACACCACAGAAATTTATAATCATCTTATTTGCTATTTATGGGAAGTTCTTGTATGCAAATTGCCTGCTGCTCTCACAATGAGAGTGATTCACTTCAAATTGAATTCCCTGGACATGAAACACTGAGCAACAGCAAGTTCTTTAACTCTCAAATCATTGCAGCTTTATAGGGCATTCTGTTCACAATACAGAGTTGTACAAAAGCAACATGGCATGATTAATAAGAATAGCAAAATATTGCATATGGGGACAGGGGGAAGGGAGGAGAGGAAGTACCTGCAAAGCAAGACTTTAAGATCAGAACTCCATTCTCCTTCAGACTTGGAATCTTCACATACGGAGTGGGGAGGGAAGGGGAAGGGGGTGGGGGTGGTGGAAAGCTAATTTTAAATTAATTGCTTTCTTCTACTCAAAACCTTTGATCCAATAGATCATATGATACATCATTGAATGTAAATATCCTCCCTACGCTTCATTAAAAAACCTCAGACTACTATGAATTTGTATAGTAACCACTTTATATTAATCCAATCTATAATATATTAAAATTCTTACATGGGTTGCACATTTAATTGAAATCTACATAAATATTTCCAATGAAGAAGTTGGGAAAGACAGGAGACAGACAGAGAAGGTGAGAAGGAGCCAGAAATCTTCTCAATGGCTGAAGGGAGTTGGGGGTGGGGGTGGTTCCATGGTCCAAATGCTGCCCTGTGGAGTGGAGAAGGATGGGATGGGTTGGGTCTCAGGCTAAACTGGCTTTCAGTTGGAGCAAGAGGAGCTGACATCTAAGACGTTCTCTGTATGGGGCATTCTCCATAAAGGGAATACGATATTCAGTGTAGCCGGTGGTGGGGGGGTGGGGAGGGGGTGCGGTGGTGATACTGTAATATTGTGGTATTTAAGTGCTGCAGAATTGCTTTAAAGGTGCGTTTCGGAAATAGCTGTCCATCACCAGACAGGATGTGATGCACAGACCCTTGTGACCACCAAGCACTTGCTGAAAGCAGTCACAATGTAAAGCCTTCCCAGTATTGCTGTGTACAAGTTAGTATCTTCAATAAAAGAACCTACCTGATCTTGTCTGTGTAATTGGTGCGTCCATGTTATAACACAAAATGTAACATGGTGGGAGCTGGATGTTGTTGAAGATACTTCAAGTTTCTGCAGAGACTGGAAAGCTGAACCCTCCGCTTGCTACAGAAGCTCCTGAGTGAAGGTTTGCAAGCTCATCAGGTTTGTCTGTGATCCTTGCAGCAGCCTGGAAGTCTGTGTAAGTCACTCTGCAATATTGTTGGTGTCTGTTACGACCAGGTGAGAAAGAGGTCTAGGGGTTCCCTTTCAGCCTTCACCTGGTCTTACTCTAACAGGATTTTATTTTTTAAACAAGCTGTGGTTTTAGCTCCCCCTCGGTGAATCCTTGTTCACTGCTTTCCAATTATAAGGCAAAGAAACCAGCACGTACACACAGGTTTTCTTAGGTTTAAAGAAGAAAGATTAAATTTATTTCAACTTAAATTTAAACTCTAATTTGGTTGACGCCTACGGATACATGACGCGCCCACGCTAGCATGCATACGCGATACACACATGCAAATAGAGACAGAAAAGAGCAGAAGTAATAAAGTTCAGAAGTTTGAGGCAATATCTGAAGAGTTTTTGTTACGGTTCGTCGAGATCACTGCAGAGTCCGTGATGGTAGGTAGATCTTGCTTTTCGTTGGGGCCCAGTGTTCTTCTTAAACCTTGTTCACTGTAGGAGTTTTTCTCTCTTGGGGTTCATGTGTCTTCAGTGGATTCAGTTTCGTGAGAAAGAGATGAGTGCAGACAGGAGAGGCTGTGGCAAGCTAGCCAGGAGAGGTCTTTTCAATCCAGGAGCAAACAGCTTTCTGCAGGCTCTCAGTTCAAATTTGCACAATTCAGAAAACCTCAGGTTGCCAAGCAGGTTAGTCATGTGACCCACTGGTCTGACCATCTCTTGGCTCTGTGTATTGTAAGTCAGGGAATGGTCCTTTGACTACAAACACTGGCTGGGAATATGCAAAAATGTCTTTCCAGCCAGGGGCCTGGCAATCCCTTGTAACAGGCCTTCTCTTCTTCCCAGCAAAAATTTGAAATTTAATGTCCATGTGGTGAAATTAATGTGCCTCATTCTTGGTAGGTGGGGGCCTGCATGACAGCGTTGAACACACAGCAGGCCCGCATCATTGGGACATTGCACATCACGCTGAATGAGAGTCTGAATCAAGCTGCAATTAAGGTTTGCACCAGAAGCAATCCGATAAATGTCTACTCCGAGAGGTGTGCACCAGGTGGGAGCATCATTTTTGCTGATGGGCCACCGGATTGGGAGTTCGGGAGGAGGGGTGGGGGCTGATTGATCTATCATGACATGGCCAGGCAGGATCATTCATGCGTAGCAGCCCCTCGGCATGAAATGGTCAGAAGACCTTCATTACCATTTTCCTTCTTCTCCTGAAGGTCTCAGGTGAGCCAGAATAATAAAACCTTCAGCTCCATTACTGACCTTTTCATCCATCAAGAGAGCTAAAAAGAAGTAAAACAATTACTAACTCTTTGTCCCATCTACCATTATAGAGCCCTTATATGCCGAAAATCGCTCTTCGTGGGTGGGGCTTAAGGATAGCACACAGTCCAGCAGGCAGTCGAACTTTTCTTTTTCGCGCTGAAATCACTGATTGTGGCTGGAGCCCAAAGTCAGCACATAATCGCCCTTCGTGGGTGGAACTTTGAGAGCGTGCAAGTCCGGAGCCAGCACCCATGCTCCCACTGACTTTTTCCTTCTAGCACTCCACTAGCTGTGGCAGCCAATGGTATTGCAGGCAGTGATTTTTTTTTAAATGCCAGGAACTTTTTTTTAAAACAGCTGCAGTGTTTTATTTTTCCGTTCCATTGCAGCAAGGCAGTATTTTTTGTCTATGGAGAAAGCCTGTATTGCCAGTTAAAGGGACAGACAGTGACCACAGAGCTTAACCCCTCAAGGGCTGTCCTAGGTTAAATCTTTATTCCTATCATTGATCAAGTTCAACACAAAACGTCAACTAAATTTCCATCCCAGAACTGGAAGGCAGCAGTAGTCCTCATTGAATTTAAACTATTCAGATAGAGAATGGAACTGTATTTTCTTGACTTGGCCATTTCTGAGCCAGAGAGACAAACAATTAAAGTCAAAATTGCCATTGGAAACGAAGGCCCGCACAGTTTGAATACACCCGGTCTTTGAGGATAACTTAAAGGATCCGAGGGAAAAATGGCGCACGTTGGAAAACCAGTTGAAAGTCAAACTCAATTTCAGAATACAGCGTCTCAAGTTTATGTCACTTCAGCAGCAGCTGACAGTGACGATAGACTAACTTTTGAGCCAATGTGATTTTTCTGAGGCTGAGCTAACTGACAGGATTATGGAGCTTGTGATAGCTTCCACCCCCATTGACATATTCCAAAAAGACCTCTTTGAACAACCCAAAGGCTCCAATTTAGATGCCTTGCTTAAAAGCAGTCGTGTCCTAGGCCCAACCATCTTCAGCTGCTTCATCAATGACCTTCCCTCCATCATAAAGTTAGAAGCGGAGTTGTTCGCTGATGATTGTGCGATATTTAGCACCATTTCTGACTCCTCAGATACTGAAGCAGTCCATGTTCATATGCAGCATAACCTGGACAACATTCAGGCTTGGCCTGATAAGTGGCAAGTTACATTCGCATCGCACAAGTGCCAGGCAATGACCACCTCCAACAGGAGAGAATCCAATCATCTCCCCTTGACAATCAATGGTATTACCATCGCTGAATCCTCCACAATCAACATCCTTGGAGTTACCATTGACCAGAAACTGAACTGGACCAGCCATATATGTACTGCAGCTACAAGAGCTGGGTTTTCTGCAGTGAGTAACTCACCTCCTAACTCCCCAAAGCCTTTCTGCCATCTACAAGGCACAAATCAGGAGTGTGATGGAATACTCTCCACTTGCCTGGATGAATGCAGTTACAACAACACTCAAGCTTAACATCATCCAGGACAAAAGCAGCCCACTTGATTGGCACCCCATCTGACAATATTGAAAATGCTGGTCCCTTTAATTAAAGAGGACTCATTTCAATGTTAATAGAGAGCAGGTGATGCTCATTATGGTTTTGCATTTAATGGCTGGGTTTTTGCCCAGTTGGGGAGTTACCTCTGGCAGAGAGTAGTTCATGAGGGAAGAATGGGAACAGGTATTTGGACTGAACTATGAATTGCTAATAATACAGTTGTGGATCAGAGACTGTCATCGGCTTCCTCATTTTGATGGATGGATATCTGCCTGTTTAACACCATCCAACACCTTCAACATTCACTCCCTCACAGTGGCAGCAGTGTGTACCATCCACAAGATGCACTGCAGCAACTCACCAAGGCTTCTTCGACAGAACCTTCCAAACCTGCGACCTCTATCACCTAGAAGGACAAAGGCAGCAGATGCATAAGAACACCACCACCTGCAAGTTCCCCTCCAAGCCACACGCCATCCTGACTTGGAACTATATCGCCGTTCCTTCACTGTTGCTTGGTCAAAATCCTCGAACTCTCTTCCTAACAGCACTGGGTGTACCTACATCCCAGGGACTGCAACAGTTCAAGAAGGCGGCTCACCACCACCTTCTCAAGGTAATTAGGGATGGGTAATAAACGCTGGCCTAGCCAGTGACACGTAGATCCTGTGAAAGAATTTTTAAAAAAATTTGAAGCCTTCCTCATGGGCATGCAGAGCCTACAAGCCCTTTGCACTTCATCTATTATTGGCACCATTGCCAGCAGAACCAAATGTAGTGAGCCATATAGGTTATGTGGCTTCATACATTCGCCAAGACATTGTCCGGCATTCCATGATATTTGCAAAGCATGTGGCAACAGAGGGCACTGGAAGAGCCAATGCAAGAAACCCAAGGCACACCAAGCCAAGTCACAGTCAGATGCACAAGTATGACATTCCAACAGACAGAGGGAACAGTCCAAATTGCATAGGTGGAAAATACATGAAGTGACCAGCCAGACCGAAAGGTTGGTAGGTCAACATGACCAAGACATTGATACACAAAGTGAGCAGGCATTTCATATGGTTAACCTCACAGAGTGTATCAACATAGTGGGACCTTCAGAAGCCTTTGCTACTATCCAGATTATTTGCCTGCAAAAGCCTGGCAAACACACACTCTGGACCAAAATTGACACAAGTGTGAGCAACAATATTCTACTGCTCCGTATCCTGAAGAAAATGTATCCACGACAATGGCAAACAATGCCTCAAATGACCATCGCCTAGCGCACGACATACAATGGTTCAGCGATTCCGTCCTTAAGATTCATTATGCTCAAGTGCAGATATAATGGTTCACCCTCGTCACCCCAAACCTCTTACATCATGCACACCACAAGTCTATCAATTGAAGGCCTACAGGCATGCTGACACCTGACATTGGCAGTGATTCACGGCATCAACACAATAGTGGTGTGGACAGCAGACCATAAAGTCAACTGTAGACAATCTGTGATCAACAAGAGCAGGCACTGCAGGAGCTGAGCTACAAACTCAAAATCCAGACAACCCAAGCAGCCAACAAGGCATTGCAGGGTTCAGCTGGAAACTGATCTGATGATCGAGGTGTGCAATAGCTTATGAGAGAAGGTGTAATATCTCACACTCGAGAACAAGGGACTGCTCACTCAGTTAAATTAAAGTAAACGTAAATTGCTGAGATGGACTGCAAGAATAAAGAAGATGCAATGGCACTTGAAACTCTGAGAAGCAGGTAGCGTAGCAGCTACAACAGAAAATTGCAGCTCCAGAGATACAGCATAAAAGCTATCCACACTAGGGTGAGGACTCTGTTCTGCAGTTGGAGAAGGAGCTAGTACAGACAAGGTTAAGAGAACCAGAAGCGCCAATGGATCCAAAAACATTTCAGCAGCAAGTTAAAGATTTGCTGCGTCATCTGCCTAGAACTACTGGCAGATGGGAAGACACGGAATGATGTAAGCGAGCTACAAGACGAACTGATGACAGTGCACCTTAGAGGAGCTGAAACGCAGGCTCAACTGAAAGAAATCAAACAAAGGATGTTGGAACTTGAAACACAGAACCAAATCAGTAGTAACCAGCTATGTCGAGTAGAAACGAAAATGAAAGACATGCCCTAAACCCAACATTCTCACCAACAGTCAAGACTATGAGTGGCCACAAACCAAACCTACAGTGATCAGGCCGGGCTTATCATCAGATGCCCAACATGCTACAGACACTTGTAAATATATTACTGTATATTTTAAACATTTAACACCTTTTTCAGTTGCTGTACGGTAAATAGTTCAATTATTTCATGACACATTTTTATTTTAGAAAAAAGGGGGATGTTGTGGTATTACTTTAAGTGGTGCAGTATTGCTTTAAGGGACATATCTGAAATGAATGTCCATCACCAGACAGGATGTGATGCGCAAACCCTTGTGTCCTCCAAGCACTTGCTGAAAGCAGTCACAGGAACAACAATGTAAAGCACCTTCACTGTATTGCTGTGTACAAGTTAGTATCTTGAATAAAAGAACCTACCTTTTGGATTCACTGATCTTGCCTGCATGATTGGTGTGTCCACGTTATAACACAACAGGCAACAGGGGAGAAAGAGGCTTTGAATTTGAATTAGTCAACTTTGTAAAATTCTTAATCTCAAACAAAAGTACTTAATACACTTGAACCTCACAAATGACATTTAACATAAGATGGAATAAACATAAGATAAATAAAAGGCTAAATGTCTTTTTATAATCAGCAATCATTGATTATAGTCTTATTAAATCATTTCAGAGTATTTTTTGAAGTAACAGTCTAACTCCACAGACAGTCTGTATGCAGCTGATTACACTAACTGGGATTTTCTGAGGCCCCCAGAGGTAGGGCGGGGGGGCACAAAGTATCACGACGGGTGGCGGGGGTGCGATGGGCCGTTCACCTTGTCACCTCCCCATCACCCAGCAATTGTCCTGGGGGTAGGATAGTCTGACCACAGTCTTCCCATCCAGAGACCATTTGAGCCATTAATTGGCCACTTAAGGGCCTCTTCCCACCAGCGGGGTGGCGGTGGGGGTTTCCACCTTGTAAAACAAGGCGCACTCCCTTTGGGCTTGGGAGGAGGGGGCCCCTCCTTTGTTAACAATTTGCAGCCTACAGAGGACACCCACCAGGAACAACTTTACCCCCTGGGATCCCCCCTCCCCCTGGACTGTATGACCACCCCCTCATCCCCTCTCACCGGGACCTTCCAAACTGGCCCCAGCGACCCCACCTCACCTACCTCTGTTCCAGGATTCCAGTGCTGGGCCTGGGTCCAAAGCCTCTGCTCCAGTGGCCACCGCTCCCGGTGGTGCTGCTGATACCGCGGAGTTGCCGGCCCTCTGATTGGCCGACAGCTCTTGGAAGCAGGATCCCTATCCCTTTAAGGACTTTAAAGGGACGGGAATCCTGCCTCCTGAAACTTTGATTTAATAAGACAGGAAGATCACTCCAGGTGGGAGCAAGAGAAAGGAAGAACCGACTTTTCGGCCCAGCAATGGGAGCCCCGCCTCCAGCACAAAATCCAACCCATTGTGTACGTTAATGAACAAATCTTCCAACCCTTAAACATCACAAATGACAGTCAAGCTTGTATGACCATTTTCGAAATACAAGTTAAAGGTCCCATTATGACACTAACAGTAGAAAATGATTTCCATGAGTTCTAGTTTCTGTACAGAATACATTCAGTAAAGCATATTTAATGTAGTTCTACAAAAGGACTATTTCAAATTCAAACTCAAAGCTAATCAAGTCTTAGCCACTCCTGGAGTGTTATACATTTGCTGTTGATGGGAAGCGCTTTGAGATCACACCTAAAGGAAACATAACTTGGCCTTTTTTATGCAGAGGTGCAAGTTCATTTGCATGGGTTATTAGACAAGGAAAGTATTGGTCTCAAGCTGGGTTACCTTTAGTTAAAAGGCCTCCTGATTGTCACTGTCAAGGGTGAAATATGAACAACAGACACTTCAATAAGATACAAGTGGATGACCGGGTAACTGTACTTCAGCAACGAACCCCTCAAGAGAGAAGTCACATAAAACATCCATGATTTGGACCGTGATAGTGTCACTGCTATCAGTAGGATGGAAGCCTGAATTGACTGAATTGAAAAAGAAAGTGGTGGACACATTGGGTAGCGATGACATTTTAGGAGAGGGTAGCAATAAGAATTGAGGTGGTCCAGAGGAGGCTTTTTAATGAGGAAGGAGATTTAGGCAATTTACTTTTCTTTTTAAAGCGATAGGGGCAAATAGAGCCCAAGGAAACAAAGTAGCTGATGATGTTGCAAGCATAAGTTCAAGAAGTAGCTCAACAGTCAGGAGTTCAATCCTGCTGCCAACATCATCAACTGAGATCACCTACTTCAGTAGAGGTTGGAAATCAAATCTAGGACCTTTCTGGTCGTGCAGCTCTGCTATTCACCTGATACATCTGCAGAGTGATCAATGGATTCCCTTAGAAAAAACTTGAATTTATATGGTGTCTTATCTTGTCCTCAGAACATCCAAAATGCTTCACAAGCAATAAATTACTTTTGAAATGCAGTCACTTGTTACATAAGCAAGTGTAGCAACCAATATTCACACAGCAAGATCTGAGTGCTCTTCAAAGAAAGGTTACACTTCATTTAAAAATAGTACATTTCACAAGGAAGTGTTGGTTGTAGGCAACCTCTAAACTTTGCCCTTCCATGACATTATACATCAGACTACTGTTCTCTGAGTGATGAATTCCCTCTCCATTCAGGATATCACTACAGAGGGAATCCCATACAATTAACAGTTCCCAGGCTGCCTCTAACCAGCAGCTTTAAAGTGAATCCACATGAATAATGAATGACTGAATGAAGCTTGTAAGCGTATAGATTTGTCTCTTTAGATCATTTAGGGTTATGTGACAATTCAGATGAATGTGATCCTCCTTTCCTTGCCAAGACAATTTTCTGCCATCTTTTTCTTAGCACGTGGCAAATTCCTAAAGTGGAAACCAACACATTTTCCAGAAAGTTCATTTGTTACACATCAGCTTTCCTACAGATATAGCAATATGACTGGACTACACAGTTAAGCATTCTCCAAAATACATGTCTCTGGGAACCTTTTTCTTCAGCAGAAATCTTACTGCTGCTGACTCATTTCATACCAGGAAAAGTGTAACTTGTATCACACTTTTGATGTAATTCCCATTAATTTTCAACTTTTATGGAAATGACATTATAATTAAGACAGAAAGTTGTGGAGGTGAGGGGAACCATCTTAACAGAACGTTAACAGAACCATCCTCGTAATTTGAATTTCATCTAGAATGAAAACCGACAACTAGCGCTCGTCTTTTTGATCATCTATTAAACATGCAGTCGAATAAAACACAATCATATATAAAATATATATCAGACTCAAGGCACTGACTATAATTCACTCATGAGTAATCATCTAAGCTGCCACATATCTTCTGAGTTCCTAAAGAGGCACAAGCCTTTGTACCTTGAAAAATAGAGCCACTACTCAATCAAAGGGAGGAAAATTAATGCACAGAATACCCACTGTCCCCAGTGCAAACTCCTGTGGGTGAACCAACTCCAACCTGGAGCTGAGGATACAAATAAGAACAGCATGGCCACAACCAAACTTCTCCCCTCCCTCATCAATCTGATGAGCACCTCACTGTAGTTGGACTAAATCACCCAGTTCTGGTCAGGGAACAGAAAATACCAATGAAAATAATACTTAGCCTGAAAGCTCTCAATGCCTGAATCACAACCGTGACCTTGCGTAATTACTGACAGTTTTCCAACATGCTTACAGCTGTCATATAATTAAATGGGATGAAGATGCTTGTTCACAATGCTACATAATGTTAAAAAATGTAAAGCCCCATGGGATACAGAAATTGCCGGCTGGTAAACCCAAACCCAGTCATGTCAGCACTCTCTCAAATATAGCAGCTGGACAAGCTAGGCTAAAGAAGGAAGATGAACGGAATATGATACCACTCAGATGCCAAACAAACAAAAAGGGAACAAGACAGAAAATGGAAGCACTTGAATACATACAACATGAAATCATTCAACACGCCCAGAAAAGCTCTCAACCTCCTTTCTAATGCTCAAGTATGGAAAACCACTGTGTAAGATTGCTATTAACATACTCTTCTGCAAACACTGTGTTTAAAAAGGGCAATTACATCAATATGTAAATAAATGTAAATCTACTCAGAATATCACATTTCTTTACTGCTCATTTTTTAAAAACAGATAGCAATCCATTGACGTGAGAATTCTAAGTGCAATGCTATGTTCTTGCAAACTATCACCACATTTACAACTTTCACTTCCTTTCCAAAGTCCTTGATCATGTGTTCTATCCTAAATCTATGCCCAACTCTCCTGCTAATCCCTTTCCAATCTAGTGTCTGTCCCCCTCACAGCCCTGAAATGGCCCTAATTAAAATCATGAACAACATGCTCTATGATTGTGACCATGGTGCATTACCTCTCCTCGACCATTCTGCAGCTTTTGACATGGTCACCTATACCATTCTCTTCCAAATTCCTGTCCTCTATTGTCAAACTTGGAGAGGCTGCCCATGCTTGATTTTATTCTTACTTGTCCAATCGTAGAGAAAGTATGAACTTCTGCACTATTACCTTCTGAGTGCTCAAAAGATCTATCCTTGGACCCATCATCTACAAGTTGCCTCTTGGCAACATCATCCACAGGCATGCGGCTAGTTTTCTCATGCAAGCTGACAACACGTAGCTCTACTTCTCCACCAAAATTCTCAACCTATCCACTGGCTCTGTTTTGTCAGACTGCTTCTCCAACCTCCAACATCCATTCTTGGATGAGAAGCAATATCTTCCAATTGAACACACAGAATGCAAAAACCACCATCTTTGGCTCCCACCACAGAACCGACAATCTTGCGCCCAATTATATCCTCCACCAAGCCTTCCTTTAACTTGATATCCATTTTTAATTCAATCTCTGCGAAGCATTTTGGGACATTATTCTATGTTAAAGACATTACATGAATAATAAATGTCATAACCTCCAAAGATGTTACTAAAGGTTATGATGCAAATTATTTGAAATCGTTTACAAGATCTGACGATAAATGTAAATACTTAAAACACAAATTTAAGTACAGTTTAACAAGGTAGTGCTTACATACATGAATGTGATCTAATTATGCATTGATGTGAATAAAACTAATAGTAATATAACTTTTTCAACATAAAACTTGGTCTGCACAAACATGAATTCTGCTAAATCAAACTGAATTCCTAACATTGTTCCTTTAAATTGTACACAGGGAAAATTGTCTATTGCAAACTTAGAAAGCAAACTAATTATATTTTTGCCTTATGTAAGCAACAGATAAACCTGATTCAGCTCTGTATGAATTAGTTTAATGATGCAAATGTGAGTAGAAAACAGAATCAGTGGGTTAATCTTCACTCTATCAGGCAGTAAGGGGTGCAGTAATCCCTTTTCATCCTTGTTCACAGCTGTCAGCTATTTACAGGCATTCAGATTTACATTATGCTATTGTTCACCTCAGACCTCAGCTGTACTCAAAGTAGACTATCAGATGAGGCAAATTTTTCTGATTTGATATGCTCACCATGCATTTTCTCAACCAGACTTGTGCAGAGATTTGCTGGGGGACCAGTCTGCTGGGCTATTGCTAAAATTACAAAGAACAGCAACTTACGTTTATAGAGCACCTTTAATGTAATAAAACATCCCAAGGCAATTCACAGGAGCATTATAAAACAAAATATGATACTGAGACACATAAGGAGATAGAAGGTCAGGCTTGGTCAAAGAGGTAGGCTTTAAGAAGTGTCTTATAAGAGGAAAGTGAGGTGGGAGGAAATTCCAGAGATCAGGTCCTAGGCAACTGAAGGTGTGGCCACCAATGGTGGAATGATTAAAATCCGGAATGCTCAAGAGGCCAGAATTAGATGAGCACAGATATCTCAGAGGGTTGTGGGGCTGGAGGAGAGATAGGGAGGGGCAAGGCCACGGAGGAATTTGAAAGCAAAGATGAGAACTGTAGATTCAGAACGTTGCTTGACCGGGAACCAATGCAAGTCAGCAAGCACAGGGGTGATAGCTGAACGGGACTTGGTGTGAGAGTTTGGGATGACCTCAAGTTTACAGAGGTCAGAATGTGGGAGACCAGCCAGGAGTGTGTTCGAATAGTCAAGTTTAGGAGGTAACAAAAGCATGAATGAGTGTTTCAGCAGTACATGAGCTGAGACGAGGGTGAAGTCAGATGATGTTACCAAGGTCGAAATACACAGTCGTAGTGATGGCACAAATATGTGGTTGGAAGCTCATCTCAGGGTCAAGTATGACACTAAGTGTTGATTTTTACCAGCCCCTCGCGCCGCTGGTCGCAGTGTGGGGGCCGGTAAAATGTTGCGGGGAGAGGCGTGCCTCAATCCCTGACGTCGAGAAGGACCCGCCGCATATTGCCGGCAGTGGGGGGGCGGGGGGGGGGGGACGCCGGTGCGGCCCCCACGCCGTCTGGTGGCAGGCCCTTCTATATGCATATTTAAATTGACATCAATTACATTTACATTAACTTACCTGCCGTCCCATGCCGAATTTACAGCCTCCGTTCACCTTCGGAACTCTGCACGGAGTTCCGAGGCGAGAACCTACTGGGGAGGGGGGAAGTGATAAAAATTTCAGGGTGGGAGGGGTGGAGGAGCGGGGAAATCAATTTTTATTGGATGTGGAGATGGTGGGAAGGGGTAATAGGCCAAACATTATAAGTTTAGGGGGTAAAGTTCAGGTAGGGAAAAAGGAATTTATTGGTCATTTGGAGCATTGAAATAACCATTGGGGGGTTGGGGAAGGGTTATCCACATATTTTTTAGTGTTTAATAAAATTTTAATGCTGCTGCCCATTTAAGAATTTAAAGTATTTGTAAGGGCTCATAGCCCTTTAAAAATGGCGCCAGCGCCTGCGTGGTGGCGCCGGACGCTGTTGCCGGGGACGCGGAGGCCGCCCCTACACGTCATCGGGGGTGGCTGCTCCGCCCCCACTATTTAAATGAGCCCCTGTGCAAAATTTCGTGGGGGCTCCATGGCAGCAGCTGAATGTGGACACCCCACCAAGTTCAAAGGGCACCGCCGCGGAGCGTGCCACCCGAATAAAATTCAACCCTAAGAGTGTGAGCAGATGGGTTTAGCCTTAGAATATTGCCAGCGACAGTCAGGAGCTTAGGGACAGAGTTTGGAGTGGGGACTGAAAACAATGGCTTCAATCTTCTCACTATTTAATTGAAGGATATTTCAGCTCATCCAGTTCTGGATGTCAGATAAGCAGTCTGATCATTTACCAACAGTGGAGGAGTCGAGAGAAGAGGTGGTGGTGAGGTAGAGCTGGGTGTCGTCAACCTACATACAAAAACTAACGCCATGCTTTTGGATGATGTCGCTGAGGAGCAGCATGTAGATGTGAAAAAGGAGGGGATGACGGATAGAGCCTTGGAGGGCATCAGAGGTAATGATGTGGGAGCAGGAAGGGAATCTATTACAAATGATACTCTGGCTATGATTAGATAGATGGGAATGAAACCAAGTGAGAGCAGTAGAGAAGTGTTGGATGAGGATGGTAAGGTCAACCATGTCAAAGGCTGCAGAGAGATTGAGAAGGATGAGGAGGGATAGTTGACCTTTGCACAGTGACATAGACTGTCATTTGTAACTTTGATAAGAGCCGTTTTGGTACAGTGGCAAGGCGGAAAGCACAGTGCTAGCAGTCATAGTCATAGTCATAGAGATACAGCACTGAAACAGGCCCTTCGGCCCATCGAGGCTGGCCAATTTACCTAACAAGCTGCAAGTCTTTGGCTGTCACTTAACAATATTCTCATTACCACCTTTACCATGGCTTTTAGTTTTGTCCTGTTTCAATCAATTCCTTGATTGATGGTGGGAAGTTTCCTGCACCTCTGCTCTCGCACCTTCCCCTCCCTTCTGGAACTACGATAGGGTTTTCCTTATCCTTACCTTGCACCCCAGCAGCCTCCATATTCAATGGATCATCCTCCACCTTTTCCACCACCTCCAGCGTGATGCCACCATGACACACATCTACCCCTCCCCTTTCAGCATTCCAAAGGGCCCGTTCCCTCTGCAACCCCTGATCCACTCCTCAGTCATCCCCAACACCCCCTCCCTTTCCTAAAGCACCTTTCCATGCAAATGCAGGAGATGCAACACCTGCCCTTTTACCTCCTCCTTTCTCGCTGTCCAAGGCCCCAAGCGCTCCTTCCAAGTGAAACAGCGATTTACTTGTACATTTTTCAATTAAGTATACTGTATTTGCTGCTCACAATGATGTCTTCTCTACACTGGGGAGACCAAGCACAGACTGCATGACCGCTTTGCAGAACACCTCCATGCAATTCGCAAGCATGACCCTGACCTTCCTGTTGCTTGTCCTTTCAATTCTCTACCTTACTCCCACTCTGAACTTTATGTCCTTGGCCTGCTGCAGTGTTCTAATGACGTTCAGCACAAGCTCAAGGAGCAGCACTTCATCTTTCGACAAGGCACTTATAGCCTTCTGGACTCAACATTGCATTCAACAATTTTACATCATAACCTTTACCACATTTAGTTTTGTCTTTTTTGCTGGTTCTGTTTTTTTCTCTTGTTTCTTTCTTAAACCCTCTACTTTGCATTCAGATAGCTGCTATCCTGCCATTCACACCACCTCTAGACACATCTTGTTTCTTTATTTATCCCATTACTGGTCCCTTTGGCTTTGTACCATGAAACCTCTCGTGATTTAATCCCTCCTGCCCTCCACCTTGTCACAGACCTTGCCTTTGGTTCTTCTTTCCACCCTCCCCTCTTTCACTTGCTCAAAGCCTATTACATTTCTAACTTTTCTCAGCTCTGATGAAAGGCCACAAACCTGAAATGTTAACACGGTTTCTCTCTCCACAGATGCTGCCAGACCTGCTGAATATTTCCAGCATTTTCTGTTTGTATTATCTTAGAAACAACCCCAGTTAACAGTTACGATCTGTCAATTTCTGGAGGCTGTAATTCTCTTATCTCTCCCATTGCAATTTTGATCTTTGCTGCTTGATTTTGTCCCTTTGTGGCTCCAATGATCTTTTTTTCATCAGCCCTTTGATAAGTTCTTTATACCAGTTGGTCTCCTGCAGTCACTACAGAATACATTCCCAATCTTGCATCCCAGCAGGTAGCCTCATTCAAAGGAAGCATGGATCAAAGGATATGCACTAGAATGTTTTAAGCCCTACCTTTGACCCATGCTCATTTTAAGCAAGGCCCCCGACTTGGAGCACAGTTTCAGTGAATTTACCAGGATATCTCACTCTCTTGTTTAGTCTCCTGATTCCTTTCCCCACTCATGTATGGTAAAAATTCAATTTTTGTTATGAAACTAATTATTTATTCTGCCTCTTTTAGTGTGGCACATAGTAAAAAGACAGATACAGAATTAATCTAGTATTTAGGCAAAATTTCTTTAAAAGAGTTCGTAACCATTCTACTCTGTATATCCAACAAAACAATTATTTAAAGAAAATTCAGAATTGCTTAAATAATTGAAACAAATAAAATTCTTAAGGGGCTTGACCAGGCAGATATTAGGAGGATGTTCACCTGACTGGGGCGTCCAGAACTAGGGGTCACAATTTCAGAATAATGGGTTGGCTATTTAGGACTCTGGTGAGGAGAAATTTATTTACTCAAAGGTTTGTGAATCTTTGGCATTCTCTACCGCAGAGGGCTGTGGATGCTCAGTCGTTGAGTACATTCAAGACAGAGATTGATAGATCTTTGATACGAAATGAATCCAGGGATATGGGGATAGTATGGGAAGGTAGAGTTGAGGTAGAAGATCAACTATGACCTTATTGAATGGTGAAGCAAGCTCGAAGGGCTGAATAACCTACTCCTGCCCCTACTTCTTATGTTCTTATGAATCAGGCATCAATGGACTCATATAGGAATCTCTAGGACAATGTAAGATGGGACTGTAATAAACAGACAGGAGAAAACAAAGTAATTTTTTTCAACCTAAATCAGGATAAATTAGAATTTGAATCTAAAATTAAGTACTCACTCTCACTTCACTGCATTCTCAAGAAAAAAACATAGATACAATGTATTTCTCAAAAAGATTTGGAGCTAGTTCCTATTAAAGCCTCTGGAGCCATTTCTTACTCCTAACCATCCTCAAAATCTTTCATTGAATTTGAAAGGCCACGAACCCCAACAGCAGCATGTATCCCTCCTGTGTAGATCATGAGCTTGTTTTATGGGGCAGCCTGCCACTTCAATCTGTCTACTTCACTTAAGTGAATTTTGTCAGTTCACATCTAGGATGGTAGACAGAGCACTGCTCAGGAAAAAGGCATTTCCCGTCTGAGATAAAAAAAAACTGTCATCGCCTGTCTCATGTTTCTTGAACTAGGCCTTCTATCACCAGAGAGTTCCATCGACTAGACAATCATTGCTCTTCCAGTTCAAGGATGCACAGTACTAAGTGTCCATGGAGGAGCTGAAAAGTGGGCTAAGGTGGAGATATCAGTTATATAATTTTTAAAAAAAAAATCAGACTAGCTCAAAGCTTGCATCAACTATTTGACCAAAAAATTAGCCAATTCACAAAAGCATTTTACTGTATATTAACCATAAATAATGCTGTATTTAATAAATGGATGTGTGTATATGTATGTTTATTGTCATGCAGGATCCACCTGCCAAGAATGAGGCATATAATTTCGCCACATGGACATTAAACTTAAAATTGTTGCTGGGAAGAAAAGAGGGCCTATCACAAGGAATTGCCCGGCCCCTCGTCGGAAAGACCTTTTTTGCATACTAGCAGATAGTGTTGGAACAAAGGAACCAGTCCCTGCTCCCACAATACACAGAAGACATGGTCAGACCAGGTTAGTCACATGACTAACTGGCTGTTGGGGTTTTTTGAATTTGAACTTGACACAGAGAATTTGGACTCAGAAAGCTCTTTGCTCCTGGACTGAGAACACATCTCTCCTGTCTGCTCTCATCTCGTTTTCACCAGCTTCAGAAAACATTGAAGACACATGAACCCCAAGAGTGAAAAATCTCCTACAGTGAACAAGGTTTAAGAAGAATACTGGGCCCCAACAAACAGCAAGATTTACCTATAAGCAAGAACCACATACAAAAGGACTACAGTGAGCTTGAAGCAAAGTACAAGCAACTCTTCTGATATTGCCTCAAACCGCTCCACTTTATTTTTCCTCTGCTCTTTTCTGTGTCCATTTGCATGTGCGTATCGCGTATGTTTGCTAGCATGGGGAGCGGTGTGAATCTGTCGGCGATAACCGAATTAGGGATTAAGTTTAAGTTTAATAAAATTTCACTTTTCTTGTTTAAACCTAAGGCGGCCTATTTGTGCTAATTTCTTTGCCTTATACTTGGAAAGCAGTGAACAAGGATTTACCAAGGGGAAGCTCAACACACAGTGTGTTTAAAATTAAACCCTGTTACAATAAGACCAGGTGAAGGCTGAGAAAGACCCGTAGACACCTTTCTCACCTGGTTGTAACAGAAATTTTGGGGCTAGCGTCTGGGATTTTACCCACAGACAAACGAGAGAAATTGGAAGTGGGAAGCCAAATTGTTCCCAACCAAAAAAGAGCAAGATTAATACAGGTTTTCTTGTGGTTGTGTGTGATTGAATACTAACATGTCTGCAACTGAAGCTAGTAGCTGTCCAAGCCAGGGTGAAGTAACTTGGGATAAGTTAAAAGCACTGTCGATGGGGGAGTTGAGGAAAATGGCTGAGCAGTGTGGGATCACTGTACGTGGCAAGGCAACGAAGTCTGAACTCCTAAGGCTAGTGGCCCACCATTTTTCCCTTGAATCTGAAGAAGCAGAAGCAGTGTTAGAAGTAGAATCCAACAGGGTATTGTTAGCAAAGATACAATTGCAACAGAGGAAACTTGAATTAGAGGAAAGAGAAAATGAGAGAGAGAAACAGGAGAGGGAGACAGAGACAGGCTTCCAGAAAGAACAGGAAGAGAAAGAGAGAGCCTTCCAGAAGGAATGGGAAAAAATAGAGAGGAGAGAGAAAGAAATACAGGAGAAGGAAAGAGAGAGGGAGGAGAGAGGAGAGAGAGAAAGAGAAAGAATATTCCAGAAAGAATCCGAACAAAGTGAGCTGAAGTGGTTTGAGTTAATAAGGGGGCGACAGAGTAACCCCACTGAAAGCATGGGCAATATGGAGGAGCAGAATTCAGGGCTGGGTACAAAATTGCTAAAACTCGCTCAATTCATTCCAAAGTTCAATAAGGAGAATTGGGCGGGACAGTGGCGCAGTGGTTAGCACCGCAGCCACATAGCTCCAGCGACCTGGGTTCGTTTCTGGGTACTGCCTGTGTGGAGTTTGCAAGTTCTTCCTGTGACTGTGTGGGTTTTCTCTGGGTGCTGCAGTTTCCTCCCACATGCCAAAGACTTGTTGGTTGATAGGTAAATTGGCCATTGTAAAAATTGCCCCTAGTATAGATAGGTGGTAGGAGAATTGAGGGAAGGTGGGGATGTGAGAGGGAAAATGGGATTAATGTAGGATTAGTATAAATGGGTGGTTGCTGGTAGGCACAGACTCGTTGGGCTGAAGGGCCTGTTTCAGTGCTCTATGAGGAAGAGAGGAAGATGTGGAAGTGTTTTTTATGTCTTTTTAGAAATCGGCAAGGCAGCTAAAATGGCCAGCTGAGACCTGGTCTCTTTTACTACAAAGCAAGCTAACTGGAAAAGCCCATGAGGTTTATTCCCTGTTACCAGATGAGAGTTCATCAAATTATGAACTCACCAGAAATGCTATCCTCGGGCATATGAATTAGTACCCGAAGCCTATCGCCAAAAGTTTAGAACCCTCAAGAAGCAAGCTAATTAAACTGTTCTGGAATTTGAAAGAAGTAAGCACCTGGCTTTAGACCAGTGGCTGACGGCTCTAAAAATACAGCTCAGCTTTGAGACTCTCAGAGAGGTAATCCTGTTAGAGGAATTTAAAAACTCTCTCCCACTCTCAATAAAGACCCTTGCAGAGGAGCAGCGGGTCCAGAGAGCCCGGCAAGCGGCCGTTCTGGCCGATGAGTTTGCTTTAATTTATAAGTAGGTTTCCCATGGGGAGAACCTTTCCTAATCACTGCACAAATCCAAAAAGTGCAAAGGGTGGGAAGGTGATCTCCGCCCAGGCAGTCTTGGGAGAGAAAGGAAAGCAGGAGACACAGGGGGCCCTCCTCCTACTAAAAAGGAAGGCAGTGTGAGCAAGAGTGGACTCGAAGACCTGTGCGCATCCATTGTAATAAAACAGGGCATTTAAAAGCTGACTGCTGGAAAATAAAGGGAAAACCGGTAGGGTTAATCAGGGCACACCTGCTCAGTGAAGACGGGACCCTGATGGAAAGCACAGAGCATGCTGTAGCTTTTAGGGCACTAGGAGTGCAACCCAGTAAGTTTAATACAGCCAGTGCAGGAAAAGTTAATAGGATTCCTGAAGGTTATCAGGGTTTCGTGTCTGAAGGGAAAGTAACCCCATACCACTCAAGTGGGTCAAGCAAGCCCATCGTAATTCTCAGGGACACAGGGGCCACTAGATCCCTTTTACTGGAAAAAGGCCTGACCTTTCCCCGAGATAGTGCAGTGAACACCAAAATGGTGACGAATGGTATTTCTTCTTTTGGGCCTCCTTATCTCGAGAGACAATGGATACGCGCCTGGAGGTGGTCAGTGGTTTGTGAAGCAGCGCCTGGAGTGGCTATAAAGGCCAATTCTGGAGTGACAGGCTCTTCCACAGGTGCTGCAGAGAAATTTGTTTGTTGGGGCTGTTGCACAGTTGGCTCTCCCCTTGCGCCTCTGTCTTTTTTCCTGCCAACTACTAAGTCTCTTCGACTCGCCACAATTTAGCCCTGTCTTTATGGCTGCCCGCCAGCTCTGGCGAATGCTGGCAACTGACTCCCACGACTTGTGATCAATGTCACACGATTTCATGTCGCGTTTGCAGACGTCTTTATAACGGAGACATGGACGGCCGGTGGGTCTGATACCAGTGGCGAGCTCGCTGTACAATGTGTCTTTGGGGATCCTGCCATCTTCCATGCGGCTCACATGGCCAAGCCATCTCAAGCGCCGCTGACTCAGTAGTGTGTATAAGCTGGGGATGTTGGCCGCTTCAAGGACTTCTGTGTTGGAGATATAGTCCTGCCACCTGATGCCAAGTATTCTCCGAAGGCAGCGAAGATGGAATGAATTGAGACGTCGCTCTTGGCTGGCATACGTTGTCCAGGCCTCGCTGCCGTAGAGCAAGGTACTGAGGACACAGGCCTGATACACTCGGACTTTTGTGTTCCGTGTCAGTGCGCCATTTTTCCACACTCTCTTGGCCAGTCTGGACATAGCAGTGGAAGCCTTACCCATGCGCTTGTTGATTTCTGCATCTAGAGACAGGTTACTGGTGATAGTTGAGCCTAGGTAGGTGAACTCTTGAACCACTTCCAGAGCGTGGACGCCAATATTGATGGATGGAGCATTTCTGACATCCTGCCCCATGATGTTCGTTTTCTTGAGGCTGATGGTTAGGCCAAATTCATTGCAGGCAGATGCAAACCTGTCGATGAGACTCTGCAGGCATTCTTCAGTGTGAGATGTTAAAGCAGCATCGTCAGCAAAGAGGAGTTCTCTGATGAGGACTTTCCGTACTTTGGACTTCGCTCTTAGACGGGCAAGGTTGAACAACCTGCCCCCTGATCTTGTGTGGAGGAAAATTCCTTCTTCAGAGGATTTGAACGCATGTGAAAGCAGCAGGGAGAAGAAAATCCCAAAAAGTGTGGGTGCGAGAACACAGCCCTGTTTCACACCACTCAGGATAGGAAAGGGCTCTGATGAGGAGCCACCATGTTGAATTGTGCCTTTCATATTGTCATGGAATGAGGTGATGATACTTAGTAGCTTTGGTGGACATCCGATCTTTTCTAGTAGTCTGAAGAGACCACGTCTGCTGACGAGGTCAAAGGCTTTGGTGAGATCAATGAAAGCAATGTAGAGGGGCATCTGTTGTTCACGGCATTTCTCCTGTATCTGACGAAGGGAGAACAGCATGTCAATAGTCGATCTCTCTGCACGAAAGCCACACTGTGCCTCAGGGTAGACGCGCTCGGCCAGCTTCTGGAGCCTGTTCAGAGCGACTCGAGCAAAGACTTTCCCCACTATGCTGAGCAGGGAGATTCCACGGTAGTTGTTGCAGTCACCGCGGTCACCTTTGTTTTTATAGAGGGTGATGATGTTGGCATCGCGCATGTCCTGGGGTACTGTTCCCTCGTCCCAGCACAGGCATAGCAGTTCATGTAGTGCTGAGAGTATAGCAGGCTTGGCACTCTTGATTATTTCAGGGGTAATGCTGTCCTTCCCAGGGGCTTTTCCGCTGGCTAGAGAATCAATGGCATCACTGAGTTCCGATTTGGTTGGCTGTATGTCCAGCTCATCCATGACTGGTAGAGGCTGGGCTGCATTGAGGGCAGTCTCAGTGACAGCATTCTCCCTGGAGTACAGTTCTAGGTAGTGCTCAACCCAGCGGTCCATCTGTTTGCGTTGGTCAGTGATTATGTCCCCCGATTTAGATTTGAGGGGGGTGGTCTTCTTGATGGTTGGCCCAAGAGCTCTCTTCATGCCATCATACATTCCTCTGATGTTTCCGGTGTCTGAGGCCAGCTGAATATGACTGCATAGGTGTTGCCAGTAGTCGTTTGCGCAACGCCTAGCTGTTCTTTGTGCAGTACTTCTGGCTGCTTTAAGTGCTGCGGATGTTAAATCGCTGGGGGCTTTCTTGTAGTTCAACAGTGCAATGCGCTTAGCGGCTATGACAGGTTCCAGCTCTTCATTATGAGATTGAAACCAGTCTGCATTTCTCTTCGCACTTTTGCCGTAGGTGGTCAAAGCTGACTCATAGATGGCGTCTCTGATGTGGGCCCACTTGGTCTCAGCATCCCCTGTGGGAGTGTTTTGAAGGGCTGTTACAAGTGAATTTAGAAATTTTTGTAACAGCTGTGGGTGAGAAATTCTGCTCGTGTTGATGCGCGGGTGGCCCTTCTGCTTGGAATGATGCAACTTCTTTGGTCTGAGTCTAACCTTGCTGCACACCAGGGAGTGGTCGGTGTTGCAGTCCGCACTGTGGAAGCTGCGTGTGATTTGAACACTGTTTAAGGCGGCTCGCCTTGTGACAATGAAGTCTAGCTGGTGCCAACGACGTGATCTTGGGTGCCTCCATGAAACCTGGTGACAGGGTTTAGTGTGAAAGAACGAGTTGGTGATGCAGAGGTTATGATAGGTACACAACTCAAGCAGTCTCTGCCCGTTCTCATTCATCCTTCCAACGCCATAGCGCCCAAGGCAGGAGGGCCATGAGTCATGGTCGGCCCCAACCCTGGCATTAAAGTCCCCCAGCAGGAATAGGTGTTCGGTGTTGGGGATGCTGCTAATGATGTTATGGAGTTGTTCATAGAACTGGTCTTTAGCTTCAGGTGCGGAGCAGAGTGTTGGAGCATAGATGCTGAGTAGGTGTACTGGACCAGAGGTGGTGAGCAGTCGGATGGACAGTATGCGTTCCGAGCCATTTGAGGGAGGCTCTATCATGCTGAGCAAGGAGTTTCTGATGGCGAAGCCCACTCCATGCTGTCTTGGTTTTTCAGGATCCCTGCCCTGCCAGAAGAAGGTGTAGTCTTGCTCTGCTAGAGAGCCACTCGCGGGGAGGCGAGTCTCCTGAAGTGCTGCAATGTCCACATTGAATCTACTGAGCTCGTTGTTAATGATGGCGGTCTTCCGAGAATCGTTGATTTGTGTAAGGTCTTCCGACAGGCCAGGACACATAGTTCTGACGTTCCAGCTTGCAAAGCGAAGGGCTGGTACCTTCTTTCCTTTTTTCGTGTTGTTTGGTGCGGTGTATCAGTCCACCTTTCGGGCAATGACCCTGAGCTCCAAGCAAGTAACCCCATACCACTCAAGTGGGTCAAGCAAGCCCATCGTAATTCTCAGGGACACAGGGGCCACTAGATCCCTTTTACTGGAAAAAGGCCTGACCTTTCCCCGAGATAGTGCAGTGAACACCAAAATGGTGACGAATGGTATTGGAGGGCAGTGTATGCCTGTACCTGTACACCGGATGCACCTGGAGTGCGATCTAGTTTCGGGACCTGTGACCATAGGGATTGTCCCTAGTTTGCCTGTGGACGCGATTGACCTGCTCCTAGGTAATGATCTGGCGGGGTTTATGGTGGTAGCCCCCCACCCCCCAGTAGTGAACGAAAGACCGCAGGAGGTCAGAGAGACAAGGCAGTGGCGGGAGACTGTCGCCTGCAGGGTCCCTGAATGTATAGTGGATCAAGCCATGATCAAACCAGCTCCCCCAGAGGAGACTGCATTGGCACTGCAGGCAGATGACCATGAGGTCTGCCTTTCCAAGACTTTCTTTGGAATGTTAGGAGACCCAGGGAATGAATTAAATGGATTTTCCCTAGGTGAGTCTCAGCGAGCTGACCTAGTATTGCAAGAGTTAGCACAGGCTGCCCCGTCTGAAAGTGAAGCAGAGGGAGTCCCTGACTGCTACTATTTAAAGAATAAGGTACTGATGAGGAAATGGAGTTCTCCTCACAGACCTGAGAGCAGGGAGTGGACAGTAGTTCACCAGTTAATGGTGCCACAGAGGTACCGGAGAGAAATATTAAGAAGGGCCCATGAGACTACAGTGGCTGTACATGCCGGTATACGAAAGACCAAAGTCTGCATAAGACAGCAGATAGACTGACCAAAACTCCACAAAGATGTGGTGAAGTACTGCAGGAGTTGCCACATGTGTCAGGTTGAGGGGCAACCCCAACCTACAGTGAAACCTGCACCCCTCCAGCAGGGGGTTGGTGAACTATTAGGGACCCCCGCCGAGAACAAAAGGGGACAGGCAGGCACACGGCTGGCAAAGGTTTAGAAAGAGAAGGGGAAAAAGTGACCAAGAGGGCAGGTTGAAGGAAGTCTGGGAGGAATCTCGGATGAAAACCCTAACTGTCTGGTCTGCCAACCCTGAAAATTTTGAAAAGTTAGACCCCACATCCTCCCATGTGAATGCAGACTCTAGAAGCACCCCACCAGAGTTGCTAACAGCATTTACAGGAACCTGCAGAGACAAAGAAAGACCTCTAGGTGGCACAGAAACTGTGAGGGTGATGTCTCACATCGTAAAAGTGCCACAGGAGAGTGCAGTCAAGTCTACACACATGCCTGCAGGTAGGAGTATCCAGAGAACAAAGGGGAGATTAACAAGGAATCCTCCCCAACAGTCAGAGGTAAAGGGAACCAAAAGCCTTTGCATGACTTAGCAAAGCATTGAGAGAGAGTTCAGGATAGACCCGCCCAATACTAACTCTCCTGGAAAAATAAATCACCTCAACAGGAACAAAACCCTAGGCCGTCATGGCAATGGGCAAACTGAAGAAAAGCTTCCCCAAAGAACCACATGGCTACTTGAATGCCAAAAAAGGGGAAATTTAAGCAGCAGTGGCAACCAGAAAAGATAATTCAAATCGGCTTTAAGATTGAATAATGAATGACAGCAATGCATGGTTTTTCTTTCTGTATCTTATATTTCTCTCAAACCTTTTAATGAAATGGGCGTTGTTTTTTCAAATCGCATTTCATTCCCCTGGGTTTGGAGGTGTCATGCAGGCCCCCACCTGCCAAGAATGAGGCATATAATTTCGCCACATGGACATTAAACTTAAAATTGTTGCTGGGAAGAAAAGAGGGCCTATCACAAGGAATTGCCCGGCCCCTCGTCGGAAAGACCTTTTTTGCATACTAGCAGACAGTGTTTGAACAAAGGAACAAGTCCCTGCTCCCCCAATACATAGAAGACGTGGTCAGTCCAGTTTAGTCACATGCTCTGACACAAATTTTCAAACCCTCTGGCCACAGGAGAGGTACCAGAGGACTGGAGGACAGCAAATGTGGTGCAATTATTCAAGAAGGGTAGCAGGGATAAACCAGGTAATTACAGGCCGGTGAGTCTAACATCAGTGGTTGGAAACTATTGGAAAAAATTCTGAGGGACAGGATTAATCTCCACTTGGAGTGGCAGGGATTAATCAGGGATAGTCAGCATGGCTTTGTCAGGGGGAGATCGTGTCTAACTAACTTGATTGAATTTTTCGAGGTGGTGACTAGATGTATAGATGAGGGTAAAGCAGCTGATGTAGTCCACATGGACTTCAGTAAGGCTTTTGATAAGGTCCTGCATGGGAGATTGATTAAGAAGGTAAGAGCCCATGGGATCCAGGGCAATCTGGCGAAGTGGATCCAAAATTGGCTTAGTGGCAGGAGGCAAAGGGTGATGGTCAAGGGTTGTTTTTGCGAGTGGAATCCTGTGACCAGTGGTGTACCGCAGGGATTGGTGCTGGGACCCTTGCTGTTTGTTGTGTACATTAATGATCTAGATGTGAATATAGAGGGTATGATAAGTAAGTTCACAGATGACACGAAAATTGGTGGTGTCGTAAATAGTGAGGAGGAAAGCCTTAGATTACAGGACGATATAGATGGGCTGGTAAGATGGGCAGAGCAGTGGCAAATGGAATTTAATCCTGAGAAATGTGAGGTGATGCATTTTGGGAGGACTAACAAGGCAAGAGAATATACAATGGATGGTAAGACCCTAGGAAGTACAGAGGGTCAGAGGGATCTTGGTGCACTTGTCCATAGACCACTGAAGGCAGCAGCACAGGTAGATAAGGTGGTTAGGAAGGCATATGGGATACTTGCCTTTATCAGCCGAGGCATAGAATATAAGAGCAGGGAGGTTATGATGGAGCTGTATAAAATGCTAGTTCGGACACAGCTGGAGTACTGTGTACTGTTCTGGGCACCACACTATAGGAAGGATGTGATAGCACTGGAGAAGGTGCAGAGGAGATTCACCAGGATGTTGCCTGGGCTGGAGCAGTTCAGCTATGAAGAGAGACTGAAAAGGCTAGGGTTGTTTTCCTTAGAGCAGAGAAGGCTGAGAGGGGACATGATTGAGGTATGCAAAATTATGAGGGGCATTGATAGGTTAGATAGGAAGAAACTTTTTCCCTTAGCGGAGGGGTCAATAACCAGGAGGCATAGATTTAAGGTAAGGGGCAGAAGGTTTAGAGGGGATTTGAGGAAAAAAAATTTCACCCAGAAGCTGGTTGGAATCTGGAACACACTGCCTGAAGAGGTGGGAGAGGAAGGAACCCTCACAACATTTAAGAAGTATTTAAATGAGCACTTGAAACGCCATAGCATACAAGGCTACAGGCCAAGTGCTGGAAAATGGGATTAGAAAAGCCAGGTGCTTGATGGCTGGCATGGACACAATGGGCCAAAGGGCCTGTTTCTGTGCTGTATAACTCTATGATTCTATGACTCTATGACTAACTGGCTGTTGGAGTTTTTTGAATTTGAACTTGACATAGAGAATTTGAACTCAGAAAGCTCTTTGCTACTGGACTGAGAACATTTCTCTCCTGTCTGCTCTCGTCTCATCTCGTTTTCACCAGCTTCAAAAACCATTGAAGACGCATGAACCCCAAGAGAGAAAAGTCTCCTACAGTGAACAAGGTTTAAGAAGAATACTGGAACCCAACAAAAAGCAAGAATTACCTACAAGCAAGAACTACATACAAAAGGACTAGTGAGCTTGAAGCACAGTAACCAGAAACTCTTCTGATATTGCCTCAGACGTCTCCACTTTATTTTTCTTCTGCTCGTTTCTGTGTTTATTTGCATGTGCGTATCGCGTATGCATGCTAGCGTGGGCTGCGGCGTGAATCCGTAGGCATTAACCAAATTAGAGATTAAGTTTAAGTTTAATAAAATTTCACTTTTCTTCTTCATACCTCAGAAGGCCTGTTTGTGCTCATTTCTTTGCCTTATAATTGGAAAGCAGTGGACAAGGATTCACCAAGGGGTAGCTCAAAACACAGTGTGCTTAAAATTAAACCCTGTTATAATAAGACCAGGTGAAGGCTGAGAAAGACCCCTAGACACATTTCTCACCTGATCGTAACATTATTCTCAACAAATCAGTGAAAAAAAATCTCTGTTGGTATTAATTGTATTCCTTGTCAAGCGGGCAGTGAACACGAAAAGAGAAAGACTTGTATTTATATTATGCTTTTCACAACCTCAGGACATCACAAAGCACTTTAGAGCCAATGAAGTACTTTTGAAGTGTAGTCACTGTCGTAATGTAGAAAATGCAACAGCCAATCTGCACAATAAGAATATTAATGGTTTCAAACGTGGTTTTGAACCAAAAATGTAGGTCACGTACATAATACGCAAAAATTCAACAACTTTTGGCAAAGCTTCAATGTAGTTAAATTGCAGAATTTTTTTTCAGATTTCAATTATGTTCTGTTTGGCGTAAGGTGGATTTGAAACTAAAATTTTCAAGTGCTGGCTCATTGTAAGTTTCGAATCTGAGAGAACTGCTACTGAACTGCAAGAGTTCAACACATTAGGAAAACATTATTGCAACATTTTGAGTGACTATTATCACAAAATGCTGAAGGTCTTTAGGGCATTTGCATCTTTCCTGCTAAAATAACTTGCAAAATATTATTTTGACATTTAATCATTTTGATGCGTTGGATTTGACAAGTTCCTGGGGGCAGAATGACATCTTGCCATTATATCATCATGCAAGTGTACACTTTTTCGCTTGCACATAAATGCAAAGGTAGTGACATTAAAAAAGCTGCTTCTCCACCTTTCATCCTTCATGCTATTCACGTGTACATAGGAAATTTCTTTCACCTTGTACTGTTTATTTCCATGTTAATCCACTCTTTCCTGCCCTTTGTTTCTCCTCATTGTTTTTCTTTTGATAGCTGTGTTTCTCCTTTTGCAATTTAGTTATTTAATTTTCTCCTTCTCTGTTCTATTCCAATCTGTTGTCTCTGCAATGTTAGACCGTTTATTCCATATATCAATCTCGTTCATTCACTCCATGCATTTGATGATAATTCATCTCAGGCTTGGATGCCATCTTGCCTGATAAGCCTGTTTTTGAGTCTGTAAGTATGTGTACAAGACCATGATCCTGCATTAACAGTTAGAAAATGTTAGTGGAAGGTGGGACTATCCTAGCTTTCCCTAAGATATGCAACTGATTCACAGACATCGCAGAAAGCAAACCAGCTTCACACCACAGGGCAGCCTACAATAGCTCCAAATCTTATAGAATTTCTGATTTTTACTTTGAAAGCAAGAATGAGGTGGAGAGGTAGATTGGACTGGAGAGGGATTAATGGCAGGCAGACAAAATTGAGCACGAAGAGGTTGAGTGTGACTGGGTGACAAAGGAGCAAATAGGGAGACAGATTGGAAAATATATTGCAGCGATTTCAGTTAGAAACCTTGTACCTAATGCCACTGATTTATTTTCTGCCATATTCATTCATTCATTCAATATGTTGTTGCTCTCCCCAATGCATGGGCATTTAGTAGCTATGATAATGAGGACCAGGAAAACAGAAACTGAGCCAGACATCAAACCCCTGGCAAAAATGAAAAGCTCCAATGCACAAAATGTTAATGTAGCAAGGTCCAAAACCTGAGCTGAGGAGTGCAATCCCCATTCCAACCTAACCTAATCTTCCCTTCCCAGCTGAAAAGGAATATATATTTTATTCATGCATACCACACTTCTGTGATTGACCTCTTAGTACATTCTCCACAATACTTGAAACGCAAAAAGCAGTTTGCATCCAATAGATTGAACAGTTCAACTAATTGCAGAAATTCTTCAGAGATATCTGCAGCATCTAATGCTCAAAACCACATTACAGGCAAATTAGTTCCAGACTTTCAACAGCTGTGCCGAGCAGTATGTGTCACCACAAATGCTTACCTCAACACTGATCAAGTTTCTGAGTCCACAAGGCTCAATTCTAACTCCAAAGCTTCCATGAGAAAAAAAACATTCTTCCCATTCTGATATGACTGGAATAACAGGTGGCTCATGTCCAAAAACATACTGCAAATCTAATTGAAGTTACTCATTTATAGCAGCTGAGGCAAAAGTATGTAAAAGGAGAAAAAGGCTGCAACACTTGATTTCTCTAAGCAAGCCATTTGACATTATTTGATTAATTTTGTTTAAATTTAAAGTCAAACTTAAGTAAATTAGCATCATAAATGCAAGGAAACAGTTAACTATGTAATCATTTGGTCATTGATTCCAAACTAACAGAAATGGTGAAATAGAGCTAAGGTAGCTTAACATAAAATAAATCCAAGTTATTTTTGGTGTCGTAATGCAACATTTCATTTAGAACTATTGTATTGCCTAGACTGGGCAAACTGACACTGCTGCATATACTGTAGCATATTCTGAACATGCTTTTGCAGTGTACTGTTTTCCATAAACATTACCTTGCATCAGAAACCTTGCAAATGAAAAACTGACATTGTCAGCTGTAACTACGATTGATGGACAGGTAGCAGAGAAGTCCCAAACACATTCAAACATCTTGCATTCTGGACTGTTCACATAAATGATTAAAGGAAGTGGCAAATGTAGTTTATGAGAATCTGTGGAAAGCAATGGGTATACTGCATTGCTCAATAATGCATCTTTCTATAAAAATGAAGAAAAATAACCATCCACCTCCATTTGAAAGTGTTCAGAATGTGAATGTGTTAAGAAAACAATTCTGTTATCCTATGCAGATATCAAGAGGAGAGTGGTACACATGCTCACACAATCCTAATCTGGTTAATTTGATGAGTGAATCTCACCATCAAAATGCTTCTTCAAAATAGTAACAGTAGCTAGTTAATATTGAAATTAGATTTAACATCTCTTTCTAAAAAAAAGGTGCCATCAGCAGGGAAACTGACAAGGAATGGTAACACTGGAGAAGCTGAACTAATATCTACAGAAATACGAGAAGGTTCAGTCACTGCAGCAGATTAACTGTGAATGTCAATTCAGGTTTTAACTCAAATAAGTTAAATTGCTCAATGACATCAGTTCTTATTCAGAAGTATTAAAATTAAACAGAAATGTACAGAACTTTTATTAAAGGGGTACTTGTAGTGAAACTGCACCCTTAGAGAAGTACCATCTTCAACAAAGAGTACCACTTGTGTGAGGCATAACCCTAATTAAAATGTCACATAGCTCTTCGACCTTTTAATTTCACCAAAACAAAATAAAATAACTTTTTGCATTTTTAAAAAAAAAAGATAGAATCTCTTTCAGTGATTTTACTTATCCCTCGCTCTATTAAATTTTCTATCTCCATTTCTCCCACATCAATAGGTGCATTTTAAATTGCTTTGACAGTTTCCTGCCATGGAGGTAAACGTGGGTAACAGAGCTATCCATGGAATTGACTCCCAGCACAAACAACTGTTGCTATGCAAGTTACCTCCATTCAAAAACAGCTGAAAAATATCTAGTTGCATGTGAAATTAGCAATTTTCAGAAGTTATAAACCAAGATGATCCAGTAGTTCACAGGACAAATTGGTTCTCTGTGGTCCTGTGACTGGAGTGGTTATGATGTGTGGAGGGCAACAGCCAGGGTTCAATATTGCAGACTCAAGGATGCATTAATATATTGGAGCTTTATTTAATTTTCTTTTGAAATTACAAATGGAGTGATGCCCTTGATAACACAGATTCTATTCGGAAAAAGCAGACTTTCTGGGCTCCATAGATTAATCTTGTTCCAGATTTTATGTTCTTATGACCTTTAAAGATCTTGTGCTTCAGAATAGTAGATCTTCATAAAAATTATTCTGTCTGAGTTTCATAGATGTTTTTAATATATGATAAAATGCAAATTATAAAGTAGTTTGATTGAATATTTGTTAGAATAATGAAAGACAACGTATTTGCAAACATCAGCAAAATTAGATAAAGTCTATAAGAACATGACAGTTTCCTTCAAAGTGTTTCTCCACCATTTCTGTACAATGAAAAAGCTATGCACACACAGAGGCCATCTAGGGTTTAAAATCATGAAACATTGGCTCAATAAGAAAATGTGGAGGCACTGAGACAGGAGGTCTCAGATTTGATACTGGGACCATGCTGAGTTTGAAAGAGTTGCCAGTGGGGCTTTGCAATTGGCCTGAGCATCCCCGGGATAAGAGGAGAAAAGGAAACTGTAGACAGGGCTTCTGCTCCTGATGACTTGTCAGTGGCCCATTCTGAATGGGGCAAAAGTGGGGAAAAAGAAAACATAGGGAAAACCATGGGATAAAGAGTGCATAAATAGTCAATATCTGAACCTTTAATATTGTCCATCAACAACCAAAGCATATAGGGAATTGGATATATACTTGAAAGGGGAAATAAAATTGCAGAGGGGTGGGCAAAGAGTAGGGGAATAGAGCTAATTGGATAGCTCTTTTAAAGAGCCAGCACAATCAAAATGGGCTGAATGGACTCTTTCTCTATCTTAAGATTCTATGATATAACTACCTGATGTGTGCAAAATGGCTTCCAAACCTTTCCTCCTCTTAAAGAAGGTCCATACAAAGCAAATACCATATTGCTGGTCTGTACATGAGGGCTGATTACTTGCTGCAACTGAAAAAATGACACTGGGATTGGGGGCTACCATTTAAGTTTCACTTCAGTGGTGTGGAAAAAGCTACCTCTTGAGATGGGACTCCATGCATAAAAGACCAATGGCACCACCTCATTTTTATTCCAGTGTTGCCAGTAAAATTTGGCTGGCACTGGGGGTGTGTTACAATAGAGCTGCAGCATTAGTTTCATGCTTCTCATGAACTTATAGTTTGTTTTTACTGCCTCAAACAGCAGGAAATGACATTGTGATTAAGTGATGTCAACTGAACTGCAGCATATTTTGATATGTTATTGCTATATTTTGTAAAGCACCGCAAGACAATTAGGAAGAAAGTCAAGACTTTGACATAGACAGAGAATACTCCTTTTATTGTGACTAGATTATAGTGACAAACAGGCTATTTATTCAAGAAGAATCAACTCTGCTAACATTTCTTCATGGGTGATTCAAGCTGATGCAGCTGTTCTTGTCTGTGCTATGATGTGTGGTCCAGCCTAGTATGTGTAACTCCCAGCAGTACTGTAAACCAATAGGCTAATGATCAACCCCAGTCACTGCTGATCAGGCTGCTACTTACATCAAACTGTTACTAACTAAACAACCTCCTCCTGTCTTAGGCACTCGGGAAACATTGGCAATGCTGCAACAGAGCTGCTGAGCTTTTACAAAGAAGTTCAATGCTGTGTGGCAATATTTGAAGCCTTGAGCATCTCATATTGTCTTGTGTTACTTCTCTTTTAACTAATATAACCGACACACACATATGTACACTACTTTAGGTCAGTAGATCATGCAATGCTCCACAGACAATTAAGCATTTTTGACTTTCTTTGACATTTATTCTTAAACATTAATATGATAATTTCCTTGATCAGTGTGTTCTCACCCCAAAACAAACATTGCTGGATCTACAGCGGATTGAGGTGGGTCAAGTGGACCAAGTGTCTGTCAAGGAGCACTTGGGCAAGAGTGATCATCATATCACAAGGTTTAGACTAGTCTTGCAGAAAAGCAAGGAACGAAATAAGGTAGAATGCCTAGATTGGAAGAGGACTAATTTCAATTCATTGAAAAGGGATCTAGCCAGGGTAAAATGGAACCAAAGACTGACAGGAAAATTGGGTTATCTTCAAAGGAACAAATGCTTCAGGTACAAGATAGGTACATTGCAACATGGGTGAAAGGCAAGGAAACCAAAAACAAGGCTCCTTGAACGACTAGAGAGATAGACACTAAAATAAAAGCAAAATACTGCGGATGCTGGAAATCTGAAATAAAAACAAGAAATGCTGGAAATACTCAGCAGGTCTGGCAGCATCTGTGGAGAGAGCAGCAGAGTTAACGTTTCGGGTCAGTGACCCTTCTTCGGAACTGGAAAATATTAGAAATGTCAAAGGTTATAAGCAAGTCAAGCGGGGGTGGGGCAAGAGATAACAAAGGAGAAGGAGTAGATTGGTCAAGGCCACAGAATAGCTGACCAGAAGGTCGTGGAGCAAAGGCAAACAATATGTTAATAGTGTGTTGAAAGACAAAGCATTAGTACAGATAGGGTGTTAACGGACTGTAGAGTGAACAGCAGCAAGCACAAACATGAAAAAAAACAGTGGGTAAGCAAACTGAAGAAACTAAGATGAAATGAAATAAACATACAAAAAAATGTAAAAAATCTAAAAAAGAAAAAATAACTAAAAATAAAAGTAAAATGGGGGGCCTGTCATGCTCTGAAAGATAGACAAAGATAGAGAGAGAGACATTATGATGAAACAAAAAAAGAGGATGTATGATGCATGTCATAGATACCATAGAAAAAATATGGCACAGAGGAGACCATTCAGCCCATCGTGTCTGTGAATTCTTCAAGTGAGAACCAGGCCATATACAATAAGCTGAGAGGGAAGTTGAAGAGGAAAATAAGACTGGCAAAGAGAGATCATGAGAATAGAATGGCAGTCAACATCAAAGGGAACCCAAAAATCTTCTACTGGCTTGTAAATAGGAAGCGGGTAGTTAGAGGTGGAGTGGGGCCTATTAGGGACAAAGAGGGTAATATTGCTTAGAGACACAGGGTAATGCTAATATACTTAATAAGTACTTTGTATCAGTGTTCACTAAGGAAAAGGAATCTGAAAATATCGCTAGAAGCAGAGAGAGTGGAGGCAATGGCTAGGGTAAAAACTGAGAGTACCAAAAAGGCTGGCTATGCTTAGAGTAGATAAGTCACCTGGTCCGGATGGCTTGCATCCCAGGTTGCTATAGGAAGTGGGGGTGGAGATAGTGGAAGGGCTTGCTACGATCTTCCCTGGATACATGGGAGGTGCTAGAGGTTTGGAGAGTGGCAAATGTGACACCCTTATTCGAGAAAGGGTGTAAGGTCAGTTCTAGCAACTATAGGCCAGTTAGTTTAATATTAATGGTGGGCAAGGTTTTAAAAACAATAATCAAAAAATCAAGAGACACTTGGAGAGGTTTCAGTTAATTAAGGAAAGCCAGCACAGACTTGTAAAAGGGAGATCATACTTGACTAATTTATTGAATTTTTTGATGAAGTAACAGAGAAAGTTGATGAAAGGAATGCTCATGGAATAGGAGGGTCTGCGTTTAATTGGATAAAAAAATGGGCTTAAAGACAGGAAACAGTGAGTCGTAGTAAATGGTTGCTTTTCAGACTGGAGGATGGTAGACAGTGGTGCTCCCCAAGGGCCTGTGCTGGGACCACTGCTTTTGTGGCTGTATATAAATGACTTAGATCTTGGAACACAGTAGAATTTCAAAATTTGCCGATGACACCAAATTTGGAGGTGTGGCAAACAATGAGGATGATATGAATCGCTGTAACTGAACACAGATAGGCTAGCAGAATGGGCAGACAAGTGGCAGATGGAATTTAATACTGACAGTTGTGAGGTGATGCATTTTGGCAGAAGGAATAGAGAGAGGCAATATAGACTTCATGGCACAGGTCTAAAGAGTGTGCAGGATCAGAGGGACCTGGGGGTGCATGTGTATCAATCTTTGAAGGTGGCAGAACATATTGAAAGAGTGGTTAGTAAAGCATATGGGATCATGGGCTTCATAAATAGTGATACTGAGTACAAAAGCAGGGAAAAATGCTGAACCTTGAAAAGCTCGGGTTAGGCCCTAACTGGAGTACTGCAGTCAGTTCTGGTGACCACACTTTAAGAAGGATATGAGGGTCCTTGAGAGGGTGCACAGGAGATTTACCAGAATGGTTCCAGAGATGGGGGATTTTAGTTACAAGGTTAGGTTGGAAAAGCTGGGGTTGGACTCCTTGGAACAAAGAAGATTGAGGGGAGATTTGATAGCAGTGTACAAGATTATGACAAGTTTAGATAAGGTAGACAAGGAAAAACAGTTCCCATTAACAAATGGTACAAGGACTAGGGGACACAGATTGAAGGTTCTGGGCAAGAGATGCAGGGGGAATATATGGAAGAACTTTTTTTATGCAGTGGGTGGTAATGACCTGGAACTCATTGCCCACAGGTGTGGTGGAAGCAGAGACAATCAATGATTTCAAAAGGAAGTTGGATGGCCACTTGAAGAAAATAAACATGCAGGGCAACGGGGCTCGAACGGAGCTGACTAGATTGCTCTGTGGAGAGCCAGCATGGACTCGAAGAGCTGAATGGCCTCCTTCTGTGCCGTAAATAACTATATATATTGCTTTCTGTTTCATAAAAAGTAGATTTGTGACAGCACGTTAGCCATATTGGATTGCAGCAATGGCTGCTGAAGCTTTGAAGATCTGTGATAAAGGTCAGTCAATTTCCAGGTACAGGAATAATCATGCATATGCAATAATGTTCATCATACCTGGGGCTTCTCCGATGTCTAGGGCATAAATGCAATGCAGACCAGGGAGGTCCAAAATCAATTCTTTTGACATGAGCAGGGGGGAAAGCAATTATAGCTTGAACTCATGATAACCAAGGACCCCTGCTGGAAGGCATGCATGTATGGACAAAACAAGGCTTGCTTGTGATGCCTCATAACTTGCTCTGTAGACACTCACAGCATGGCTCATGCATAAAGAAGTGGGAACACTACTGGAAACCTCTGATACTGTACCTCAGTTTTAGCCAATACCTTCAGAAGACAAGGGAAAGATTGGTAAGAAAAGTCCTACAGAGTAACAGTTCCATTCAGTCAGTGACAGCTAGGATCATGTAATATTTTGAGAGGTTTATGATTTATAAACCTTCCTAGCACTCAACCAATCAGAAGTGCTATTTCATCATTTCGGAAAATGCTTTCATTGGGGTAAGAGTTGTCAGGAATGTACACTCTCAAGCAGATTACATTCAATGACCATGACAACTCTTAGACTTTATTGCTCAATTCAAGTGTTCAAGAAGCTTCATCATCTTAAAAGCGTACAATTTCCTTGCCTGGATGGAACAGTATGTCGAAATGCTTACCTCAGTGCTGACAGGGCTTCCTTTAATTTGGTCCTGCAGGATAGAATCCAGCCAATATGCAGTAGCAATCAAAAAAGTCAAAAGAATGCTAAAATAAAGGAGTAGAACGCACATCAAAGGAAGCTGTAATCATATTGAATTGCTCTGATCAGATCCCTGAGTACTGTGTCCAGTCTGGTCACCAAGAAATAAGGTGGACAATCAAGTACTGGAGGAAGTGCAGAGAAGAGCCATGAGGTTGATCCCGTGTGTCTGTGATATAAGTTATGATGAAAGACAGGAATAATTGAATTTGCAGCCTAAAAAGGAAGCATTTGAGAAATGATCTCAGAGGTAAATAAGATAGTAAATGGTATTGTTGCAGGGTGATTTAGGGCTGCTATGTTATCTTTGATTAGTGAATAATGGTACAGCCCTTTTAAGAACCTCCCCTTTAAAAGGTAATTGTACCTGGAGTGTGAGTACCTAGATTAGGAGGAGACTTCTCCAGACAGGTAAACATGAACGGGGAAGTTCAAGAGAAGTAGAGGGCCAAAAGAGGCTGGGTGTTGGAATGCTGAAAGATGGACTGTGTGGTCTAGCTGTGTGATTTGTTCATTTAAAAAATATGTTTGGAACTTGGATTGCTCAAAGAGGACTGTAAAAGGAAAAGAAGCTCACATGATAGGCTCTGGTAATACTATGGAAAAGGTTAATTTGGATTATTACTTTAAACTGTAGTATGACAAAGGGACATAGCTTCAAACAACAATAACTTACAGTGCCTTAAACGTAATAAAAGTCCAAGGCACTTCACAGGAGCGTTATAAAACAAATTATGGCATCGAGCCGCAAAAGGAAATATTAGGGCAGATGACCAAAAGCTTGGTCAAAGGGGTAGGTTTTAAGGAGTGTCTTAAAGGAGAAAAGTGAGGTGGAGAGGTGTCGGGAGGGTATTTCAGAACTAGCAACTGCAGGCATGGCTACCAATGGTGGAACAATCAGGGATGCACAAGAAGCCAGAATTAGAAGAGCACAGATATCTTGCAGGGTTGTGGGGCTGGGGAAGCTTTCAGAGATAAGGAGGGGGGGGGGGGGGGGGGAAAGACCATGGAAGGATTTGAAAACAATTTTAAACTCAAGATGTTGCTTGACTGGGAGCCAATGTAGGTCAGCGAGCACAGGGGTGATAGGGGTACGGGAGTTGATGCCTGCTAAGACATGGGCGGCAGAGTTTTGTAAGACCTCAAGTTTATGGAAAGTAGAATGTGGGAGACAAGTCAGCAGTGCATTGGAATTGTCAAGTCTACAGGTAACGAAGGCATGAATGAAAGCAGATGAGCTGAGACAGGGGCAAATTCGGACAATGTTACAGAGGTGGAAATAGGCAGTCTTAGTAATAGCACGAATATAAGGTCGGATGCTCACTTCGGGGTCAAATGTGGCATGAAGGTTGTGAACAGACTGGCTTAATCTCAGACTTTTGCCAGGGAGAGGGATGGGGTTGGCAGCGGAGACGGAAAACAATGGTTTAATTATTCCCAATATTGAATTGGAAGAAATTTCTGCTCATCCAGTTCTGGATGTCAGGTAAGCAGTGATAATTTAGCAACAGTGGAGAAGTTGAGAGAAGTGGTGGTGAAGTAGAGCTGGGTGTCATCAGCGTACATGTGAAAAGTAATGATGTGCTTCTGGATGATGTAGCATGTAGATGAGAAATAGGAGGAGGCCAAGGATAGATCTTGGGGGAACACCAGAGGTAATGGTGCAGGAGCAGGAACAGAAACCATTGCAGGTAATTCTGTGGCTATGACTGGATAGATAAGAATGGAACCACTAAAAGGTACCCCTAGGACTGATATTGGGATATTCGTCTTCACACAAAGTGATCATTTGGAATGGTGGTAGAGGCAAGAACCCAGCATTCATTTTAGAAACAACTTGTAGTAGTAATAGGGGAAGTGTGTGGTTCTGGATGGATGCAGATGAGCTGAATGGCCTTCCTCATCCCCAAGAACTCTTCGGGCTTAACAGCTCCCTCTTTGAATCATATGCCCCTAAAACAAGAAAGTCTGCATTCAAATTAGCAAAGTGATGTCAAACATTACCAGTTACACTGAGTTGCAAACTAAACATTCCCTTTGGGGTGCCAGCAGTACAGTCCAGAGTTAATTTTTATGTGCTAATGTAATTAGCACACTTCAAGTTAAAGTCAAATGCAATGAGCTGTACATGATTTGGGAATGCTTCCTCCATTTAATTTTAACAGTGCTCCCAAAGCAACGTCAGTTCAAATCCCTTGTCTGCTACTTGCAGATTTCTTACCTCAGCTTTCTAAATAAAGAGGAATTTTTAATTAAAAATTAAAAAAATTCAATTCTCATTCATGAGATACAAATAATATGCCACTTCTCCATATCCTGCATTCTCTATCGATTGCTCCTACCTTTTCAAGCTTGTGACTAACCATCACACATAACATTCAGGTATTTTACCCCATAGCAAGCAGAAACAAAAATATAACTGGAGAAGTAAGAAAAAGTGGCCGTTGGAATTGGAGTAGTCATTCATACTTGCATCAAAATTCATGATTTCCTTCCCAATATAGCTGGTATACAGAAGCAGTATTCCAAAAAAACACAGCCAAAGTGTCAAATCTGGAATATCAATTATTATTAGAAGGGATATAGTGTTTTAATATATATACACATATACATACACACAGTAGAAATGACTTTGGGTAAATATGGCACAGTTTGGCACCAACCTCAGCTTTCAACACTCCTAACTGGGATAAGCACTTCATATACAACATTTCATATAACTAACTGAGTCCACTGGCATTAAACTTTCACTCTTGTTGGATGGGAGACCATTCATTATCACACAGCTTCAGTCAATCCAAGAGTTGTAAAGCGTGTTACACCACTGAATTGTGGGCCAATTTCTAGATTGCATCTATACTTTTATGAAATATAAAAGTGCTGCTCTCTCTCAAGTTACTGAATACATGATCGGTGTGTCCCATAACAAAGAGTCATAACTACCTTATACCTGCTGGAATTTGCATTTCATAATTTTTTTATGCATTCATGGGATGTGAGCTTCGTTAATTGCCCTTGGAGAGGGTGATGGTGAGCTGCCTTCTTTAACCGCTGCAGTTCCTGTGGTGGAGGTACACCACTGTGCTGTTAAGTAGGGGGTTCCAGGATTTTGACACAGCAATGATGAAGGAATGTCAATATATTTCCAAAGCAGGATGGTGCATGACTTGGAGAAGAACTTGGAGCTGGTGGTGTTCCAATGCGCTTGCTGCCCTTGTCCTTCTAGGTGGTAGAGGTCATGGTTTAAAAAGTGCTGTCGAAGAAACCTTGGTGAATTGTTGCAGTGCATCTTGTAGACGACACACATTGCAGCCAAAGTGTGCCAGTAGTGCTAGGAATGAATGTTTGAGAACACTTAAGGTGGTGGATGGGTGCCAATCAAGCTTGAGGCTGATTGGTGTGGAGTTTCTTGAGTTTTGTTGGAATTGCAGCCATCCAGGCAAGTGGAAAGTATTCCATCACACTTCTGATTTGTGTCATGTAGACAGTGGAGAGGCTTTGTGGAGTCAGGAGGTGAGTCACTCGCCACAGATTATCCAGTCTGTGACCTGCTCTTGTAGTCACAGTTTTTATATGGCTGTTTCAATTAAATTTCTGATCAATGGTGATGCTCAGGATGTTGATGATAGGGGTGCAGTGATGTTAATGCCTTTGAGAGTGTTAAAGGGTGGTGGTTGATTGTCTCTTGTTGGAGATGGTCATTACCTGGCATTTATGTGGTGCCAATATTACTTGCTACTTATCAGCTTAAGCCTGAATGTTGTCCAGGTCTTACAGCATGCAGGCACAGACTGCTTCATCATCTGAGGAGTCATGCAGTCATCAGCAAACATCCCATTTCTGACTTTATGATGGATGAAAGGTCATTGATGAAGCAGCTGATGATGGTTGAGCTAAGAATACTACCTTAAGAAACTCCTGAAGTGATGTCCTGGGGTTGAGGTGATTGTCCTCCAACAACCACAACCATCCTTCTTTGTGTGAAGTTTGACTCCATCTTTCTTCATGCGAAATATGAATAATAGCATTTAAGATTTCTCAGACAACATGTTTCTTGTCCTTACAATTCTACATACATTTTGAGGAAAATCTGATAAAAAAGAATCATATCCAAACATTCCTTTCCCCAGCAGGTTCCTTTTCAATTAGACTGCTAGTTGCAGAGATTTCAAAAAGAAGTTAAGTGAAATCTTTCAATATGTGAAGCCAAACTATAGAGTTAAAGCTGTATGCACTTACAACCACACCAGATGTCAGGCCTCATTACATTCATGCATAGGTCACTCACACTTCTAACTAATGTGTGACCAGAGCCCAAGAGAAATTTATTGGTGTAACTACATTAGATTTCCTTGAAAAATAATTTCCAATGATTTTGAATGCAGGTAGTTTCTGTTCCGTGTATGACATCAGCTTCATGAATGAAAAATACTTTTTGCAGTGAGTACTACAACAGAATATCAATAGATCAATTCAGCTAATAGTAAAAAGAACTCTGCACAGATTTTCATGATTGAATTTATTATAAATGATGTTTAGACACTGCTACTGTCTAAACAGAACAACATGGCTTGATATTATTTTTGGCAGAGGAAGATCTTGTTGCAATCTTAACATATATTGTTAAACTCCAGAAAGCTTGTTATGGAATGATAATGCTGGAGCCTATCTTTACACAGCTTCACATTTATTGTACAGAGTAAAACGATTACAAACATGGAGCTCCTCACTCAAAATCCTCCTCCAGTCCCAGTAAGTGTCTTCTTATAGGTACTCAAGGAAGACCCCAATTAACACACCCCACCAGCATATAATCAAAAAATTGATACACAATTAACAGATTAACATATATCAACACATTTATTTCACTGGGTCTTGATTATATAACAACTGCATAATGGCCCGGAGGCCAGGCATCTACTATTTTAAATACCATTATTTATATTTACAGAGAATACACTTCTAGAAAGAAATAATTTGCATTTATTTAGCCTCTTTCAGGGCATCCCAAAGTGCTGTACAGCCAATTAAGTACTTTTGAAACATTGTTAAATTATAATGCAGGGAAAGATGGAAGCCAACTTGTGCAAAGCAAGATCTCAGAAACAGCAATGATATGAATGACCATATAAACTGTTTTAGGGATGTTGATTGAGGAATAAACATTGGTCAGGACATTGGGGGAACTCTCCTGTTCTTCTTCAAATAATGCCATCTGGTCTTTTATATCCATCCAAGAGGGCAGACAAAGCCTCAAAGTAACCTTGTTGCATCCAAAACACAGCACTCCAAACAGTGCAGAACTCCCTCAGCACTGCAAATTATATGCTCAAACATCATCAATAGGAACAGAATCCATGACCTTCTGACTCAGAGGAGAGAGTGCTACTGCTGAGAAAGTCATAGGAACAGGAGTAGGCCATTCAGCCCCTCGAGCCTGTTCCACCATTCAATTAGATCATAGCTGATCAATACCTCAACTACATTTACCCACCTTCTCTCCATGTCCCTTAATACCCTTATCTAACCAAAGCTAGTTACAGATGAAGACATACAATTGAACCATCCTGGTTCTTCCATTCAAAAAAACCCCACCACTATTTATCTTAGTATCCAACTTTTTTTTTAAATGATGCCAAGATTTTTGCCTGCTCTACCCCATCTACATTCCATTCCATAAATTCAGCACTTTGGATGATTAAAAACATCCTGATTTTAGCCCTAAATTAGCAATCAATTTGAACCTTTGTTCCTTGTATCCTACAGTGGTGATTTTACTCAGTCATGTTTCATATTTGCCTTTGCCGAAGTATTTTACATACCTCTATGATGTTCCTCTTTGGTTATCTCTGTTAGACAGTGAAGAATTCAATCTCTCTCAATGGTAGGGCTTATATTTCAGTGACCAAAATTGGACCCAGTGCTCAAGATCTGACCAGAGAACGATACCTGATTGCATTTTGTCCTTCAACCTATAATCTACTGATATAGCCATATAGTTTATCGCTCGATTAGCTTAATTGATTGCTTTTCTGCAGTGATCAGACAATTCAAGCACTGAATACTAATAGCCCTTGATCTCTTTCAATTTCACCCTTGCTACTTTGATGCATTCACAAAATAGATATTTTACTCAACGGTCTTTACCAATGTGCATTCCTTTAAAGTTATTCATATAGAATTTCAATGTGTTCCTAAACATTTTAAAAACAATAAAATGGTGAAATACACATCACACTGTTGAAAAAATACAAATTTAAAGAATATCCCTTAAGGTAACTCGACTGAGCCCCCAGCTACAAGAACATCTTGCACCAATTCTTGCTGACTCAATGATAATACTATGAGATTAGAATGCAGAGCAGTTAATATTAACATGCAGTATTTGTTCAACACCAAAAGAAATATTTCATTTTCAAGCACTTGCATATGGGAATGGGCAGAAAGTAGAGGCTTGGCCATGTGAGCCGCATGGAAGATGGCAGGATCCCCAAGGACACATTGTACAGCAAGCTTGTCACTGGTATCAGACCCACCAGCCGTCCATGTCTCCGCTTTAAAAACGTCTGCAAATGCGACATGAAGTCCTGTGACATTGGTCACAAGTCGTGGGAGTCAGTTGCCAGCGTTCGCCAGAGCTGGCAGGCAGCCATAAAGGCCGGGCTAAAGTGTGGCGAGTCGAAGAGACTTAGCAGTTGGCAGGAAAAAAGACAGAAGCGCAAGGAGAGAGCCAACTGCGAAACAGCCCTGACAACCAATTGTATCTGCAGCACCTGTGGAAGAGTCTGTCACTCTAAAATTGGCCTTTATAGCCACTCCAGGTGCTGCTCCATAAACCACTGACCACCTGCAGGCGTTTACCCATTGTCTCTCGAGACAAGGAGGCCAAAGAAGAAGAAGAAACATGACATATAAACAAGGAGAGCAATTTAGCCACCAAAACTCACTCATTCAGACAAAGAAAATGTACAATTCCTCATCACAAAATCTGACTGGGTCTTAAATGAACTTTTTGCCTTCAGTGCCCAAACTACAGCCACTTCCACCACCTCCCGCCCCCTGCCACTTCCAGATGCTAGGTCCCTTGTTCAGGCACTAAGTACCTTTGCATGAGGGTACCCCACCCCCCACCCCAGAGCCAGGAAGCAACCTGCCTGGTTTAATTGTGGCTGCGGTGGGAAGAGGCCCTTAATTGGGTGTTAATTACCCAGTTAAGGGCCTCAATTGGCGGCAGGGTGGGAAGGCCATTCACAGGCCTACCCACCCCAGACTAAATTTCGGCGGCGGTGGGATGGTGGCAGGAACCACCCTGCCATCATCCCACCTGATTTTATACTCTCTCTGCCTCCAAGCCCTCTATGAAGGAGAGCATAAAATCCACCACCCCCCCCCCCCCCCCCATTTTTCTTAACTGAATGATCTGATTTTCAGATTTAGCTGAAGGATGCTGAACAATAAGGGAAAAGAGGCAAACCAGCTCTGTAATATACAGTATATTGTACATAAAATGTAACCAGATTACACTTTCATGATTATCCAATTTATTATCAGTACAGATCAGCAGTAAATACGTTGCAGCGAGCATGATCTTCTAATTTAAAAAGATTAAAAGTCAAACAAGCAGAAACAACATGATGCATTATGCATTCCATTTTTGCTCTCTTCCATTAGTTTTAATTCTGACCCTAGTCACTTTTCCTCCAAAGGAACAATTTTCCCAATATATTTATTTACACCATTCTCATTATAGACTCCTGGAGAGTCAAATACTTTGTGTGTTATAATATGCAGCTTCTATGCTAGATGTACTGCAGTATAGCTAGAGGCCATGGGAGAAGTCATTTTAGAGGGCAAATTATACTCAGTGGAGAAATATGTGGCAGTATTTTTGTTATCTGCAGTTTACTTACATAGATGTGTATAGATTACAGTGTAGAGACACTTGTTTTATTAAAGGGTATGGTATTTCAAGGCATTTGCAGTATACTTTTATGCATGGAACAAATTCATTCTGAATAAACTTCAAAGGAGATACAATATTAATCAAATATATTCAGCTTCATTAGAAGTAATGTACCAAAGTGAATATTCTATATAATGTGAGATGCAATAAACGATATTTTACAAATTAATTTACTCATGAGTAAAAAATGTAACATGCAAGTCAGGAGCCAAGATCTAGCAGCTTTTTGATGGAAAGCCTTAAGGACCAACCTCTGACAGAGGACATGTTTGTCAGATAGGATGGGACTTGGCAATACAAACTAAGACACTTTTCAACACATCTTGATGCATACATGTTATTGTAGTCCTGTTTTACTGCCGACCAATGTTCACAGCTTCACTCTGAATGGGGGAAGTGGGGAAGAAATCAATACTATCCATAGTCACCATTAACCGATCTAACAGTGATTACTATTGTAGATTACTTTATTTATTTGTAACATTTCTCTGAAGAAAACAATGGAGTTAAAAACTGTTACAGTCACACCATGTAGATCATGCTGCTGGCTAAAACAAAGTGATGGGAGAAATCCATTGTATTTGTCTAAAAAGTTAATTCAGTGCCATCTCAACTGACAATGGTGTAGAGTTCCTGCTTTTTACGACAATCAATGATAGTTTCATGGCAGCATTACTGAGACTAGCTTTCAATTCCCAATTTTTATTAATTAATTGAATGTTTATGAATTAATTGAATTTAAATTCCACCAGTTGCTGTGGTGGGATTTGAATCAGTGACCCTAGGGCATAAGCCTGGGGCCTCTGGATTACTAGTTCAGTTATATGTCAGTAACCTAATTTTAAATAAATGACTTTAAAAAAACTATATTGAATCATTTAACAGTTTCATTGATGGTCCACTAGCCAGTTTCTCAGTAAGTTATATATTTTTTACTTTTTCAAAACTTTTAATATGCGCCTTCTAGTGCCTTTGAGCCTAGAAAAGCTTAATTTTAATACCCTTCTCAAACAGCCGCAATCAGCAGAAACTCACCATGCTCATTATTTTGATCTGGAGCATGGCCAGTTTAATGGACTTCCTGTGCAATGTTTTTTAAACTAATGCTAAATAATTGCAGAAACTCGATTTACACTCAACGTAACTTCAGCTTAAAGTTCCTCAATCTGGTTTGACCAATAACTGATGAATAGGCCAATATCTTTTCGTGTGCATCAGCACATTAGATTTGACTGGGATATTCAATGACAGATGAGCAGAAGCATAGCCAACTTTTTAGCAGAACTTACTTACGCTCAAAATACCTTGATCGTTTGGACTGGTTTGGCCAATTCCCTCTAGACTGTGCTGATGAACTAGCAGAAACAAGCAGACTCAACCCCTTATAATGTGGTATCCATAATGAATGACGGTGCCAGACCGACAATATTGAATGTACTAACAATAAAATTACAACTGAGGAAATTAGGGCAGTTTGGCTTTATGGTATAATACATTTGAGTGTTATTCCTATATTAGGAACTCTAGGCAATGGAAGAAGATTAGTATATTTGAATGTTATACTTTAGTGAAATTTACACTGGATTAAGTATTCCTTCATCTGCAATGAATGATACTATTAAGTTATATATTTTTGAACTAACACTGATAGGTTACGAGAGTATAAAGTATTTCAAACAGTCATTATTCCAGGTGTACCACTATGTCAAGTGGTTCACAAGAGCCACTATTCCTTTAACCAAACTGGCAGTTTCAATAGTATGCATGTCGGATATTTTAAGATGGCTGGTGATTTATGGAAAGATCTTTGTTTTCATATATGTTGGGTACGTACAAAATTTCTTTCCAAATATCAAGAATTCCATTTAAAATACTGGCTTTGGAAGACAGTCAGCAAAATCAGGCATTAAATGGACAAGTGAGCCATGCCCACAAAACATTATGGTGGGCACCAGCTACTTGTTTCTTGCCTGAAAAAGAGGTAGCTCACAGCTGAAAATGGGGGAACATCTCAGCTACTTTAATGATGCCCAAGGGCTGCAATTGTCAAGTGGTCTGGGCCTGTAAACAGGCAAGTGGTCTGGGCCTGTAAATAGGCAAGCCATGCATCCACCTGTTTCTGGCAAGAGGCGGTTTAAATATGCATACCTGAATTTTATGCTGGTTGTAGGACCCTGTTCACAATTTTCAGGTAGAAATGGGTGGAGCGTGGACCATCTACACTCTGCCCATTTGTACAAGATGCTAAGGGGTTGAAGCTGCAGACTTTAAAGGGTAGCCACTCAAGAAATAGCCCAAATTTGGGGGGAGAATTTTTGTGGTGCCAGAAGGAGCAGGACTGCACCTCCTTGCTCCTCAAAAATACTGTGGGTCATTGCTGGCCCGTGCGTGAACGCCCTCCAGGATCGGCTCCTACCCTCCCCACCTTCCCGCCTCCTAGCCTGGCATAAGAGCCAGCAGATTTTACCCTCCCACAAATGCAGAAGGTTGTTTGGCAGAAGCAGCTCACCAACTGATTGAAATGAGGCCTGCACTTGAAGGTGGCACAGGCCTCCCAACACTGGCTTTGCGCCCGGTTCAGGCAGAAGTCGCAGATCACCCCTGTATCTGTATTTTTATTCCCAAGTTGATTATCCCCCTATCACGAGACATTCTGCCAATTAATGATTTTCAGACTCAAATCCATAATCATACATCTGGGATGAAAGTCTTTTTTTTTTTTAATTTACACATTTATATAGAAATTTGAAGGGATTGTAAACTGATGCTTGTGATCTGTAGTTTTGTCCTGGGATCATAATAAAGTAGTGAAAATAACCCAAACGTCCTGTAATAGCAACTATGACTCAAACCGCAATGAACCCAAATCAAAAATATAATGCTTGCAGTATCCCCTCGCTGTAAGCAAAAAGTCAGAACAGGTTTTGCAGACCATGGACAGCTGACCATATTAACTGCCATAACTTCACTTACCATTAATTAACACTGACCCATTTTTGCTCTGTGACATTGTCATGGTGTTGCATATGTTTTTCAATAAAATTCAGATCCTTATCAATTCGAACAAGAGGTGTGTAATATCTTTAAGAAAAATATCAAAGCCTCAGTTGTGCCGATATTTTCAAAATTCTCATTTTCCTCAGAGCTCACAGTAATTCAGCAATGTAACTGTATTTGAGACTCACTGATTGGGTTAACACTGCATACATTCATAGCCAGCTCTTTGAGCTAAACGTCTGCTTGTACAAACATTTCCCCTTAATTTTAGTTTTCTTCATTACAGCAATCACATCAGTTTTGACGGCAACATCTTCATTATTGTCTTGCAGCTGACCATCATTTGCCCAACGATGCACAAGATGATAATAAGCATGTAGGACAGATCATGTCTATTCTCCTGAAATAAACTCATGTTATCCGTGTTGAAGTATTTTATGCTCCATGAATTTTCTGTTTGTGTGAAATCTTTTCTGGGGATTCAAGTCTTAATTGAAATGTGATTTTCATATTTTCATAGGCAGCATGACGAACAATAGCAAAGTTACTGCAGTCAACATGAGTTAGACACATGTGTAAAGGAAAAGCAGTTGCAGGCTCAGCTTGCAGCAAACTAAGGAACAGCACCACAAAGCATTGTTTTTACAGTTGTTTGCCTGATATCCCTCATAACCAGATATACTGTTCACATTCAAATCACCAGAACAATGGCTAACTCACATTATGTTGTTGCAATATTTACGTGGGATCGTATAATACAGCTTATTTTAATGCATGGCAGCAAACATTAACAAAACATAGTGTGGAAATACTATTTTTGTGTGAACAGCTCAAAACGTCCCATCTTGCAAACACTCAAAACTCCTCAAGCTAGCAATGTGCCGCTGAGGCTGTAGAATTGGTGTTCATCCCAGAACACTTTTTCTCTTGCTTTTTACAGGTAAACCACACTGTGGCTGAAATGTGTACTGTCTACAGGATGTATGTCCGCAACTCACTAAGACTTCTTCAGCGCACTCCCAACCTCCATCACCTAGAAGGACAAGGGCAACAGATTCAGGAGAACACTGTAATTTTCTGCAATGGAGTAAAACACGGTTTTAAAATTCATTCTTGCTTTATGGGTGTTCGGTGGCAAGGCCAGCTTTTATTGCCTAGGGAATTTGGTGCCAAGTTGCCTTCTTGAACTGCTGCAGTTCATTAGGTTAAGTTATTCCCATATTGCTATTTGATAGTGAATTCTAGGATTTTGACCCAATGTTGATGAAGGAATGATGATATATGTGCAAATTAGGATGCCATGTGATTTTGAAGGGAACACAGATGTGGTGCTATTTCAATACGCCTGCTGCCCTTGTCCTTCTAGGTGGTCAAGGTTTTGGGAGGTGCTATCGGAGAAGCCACGACAAGTTGCTGCAGTGCATCCTGTAGATAGTACATGCTACAGCCGCGGTGCTTTGGTGATGAAGGGATTGGATGGTTAAGGTAATGGATGGGCTGATGATGAAGTGGACTGGAGCAATATGTGGTGCATGACAAATCACAGCAATGTTACATCAAGGTATATTGTTCAGTCAGAACAGGGAGCATCTGACCATGCTATGCCTGACTCGGGGGTGTTTGATGGTGCTGATGGAAAATTAAAGATGGAATAAATCTATTTATTTTATTAAAATTAATTCTTGGGTAGTGGGTGTCACTGATAAGGGCAACATTTATTGTCCATCCCCAATTTCCCCGAGGAGACGGTGGTGGATTAACTGTTTGACCTGCTGCAGTCTTGTAGCAGCTTGATATAACCAAGTGGCTTGCTCTGACACTTTCGAGGGCAGTGAAGAATCTGACGTTAACATGACTGAGTGACATAAATACCAGACCAGGTAAAGACAGCAGCTTTCCTTTTCTAAAGGACATTAGTGAGCAGTGGGATTTTAAGACAATCTGAGAGCTGCATAGTTACTTTCTTTTTACTGATACCAGCTTTCAATTCCAGTATTTATTGAACTGTAGCTAAAACAGCCATTGTGGATTTGAACTCATGTCCTCGTCATTATTATTCCAGTAATAAAACCACTTCACTACTGGCACAAAGTACTTAATCAGCAATAACTGAAAGGAAAGAAAAATACAGTTAAATCTATTTGTTACCATGCAAAAAGTACACTGACAATATGGTTGCAGGTTTTAACTTGTATGAAACAGAATGTAAGCAATATTGTGCATTGTAATAGTCACCTTGATGGATCAGAGGTTGATACTGCAGTATGATCATTTTTCCAAGCAGTACTGCACTGATCTATGCATAATGCAGCACATATTATATTATCACTTGTTATACTGACAAATCAGTGCGACCAAGGAAGAATACTATCTAATCTTTGTGAAGCCCTTTCATGTGTTGCTCAATTATTTTACCAGAGTCTGGGCAGACTTGGTTTTGATGTCACAGATCATGGACAATGTTCTGACTGTTGTAATCAATCTACCATTTGAACTTGACAATCTATATTCCTGAATTTGGCAATTTGTTGTTAAAATTGCTGTTAAAAAGATACATTTGCAAACATTTTTAATCAGAGAACTGTTGTTTTCATATATGTGTGATATCTCGAGTCCACAGAGCAGCACTGCTTAAAAGGTCTAAGCTCAGGTAGTTTTTATTTTATTAAAGCAAAATACTGCAGATGCTGGAAATCTGAAATAAAAACAAGAAATGCTGGAAATACTCAATAGGTCTGGCTACATCTGTGGAGAGAGAAGGAGAGTTAACGTTTCATGTCAGTGATCCTTCATCAGTTTTTATTTTACTTGTTTTGGATAAATTAAACAAATAAGTAAGTTAAGAGAATTTTTGGAATAGCCAATTTGAAGGTTAAACCACCATCCAGGAGTAAAAGCAAAGCTACGTAATGAAGTGGTAGAGATTAATTTACACCAAGCTTGTGATTTAAAAAATCGCAGCAGAAAGTAAAGATTGAGGCAGGCAAGGAGATCAACATTTTCAAGATCCTAGAAAAATAAGAGAGACTACAAGTCTTTATTTCAGTATAGTTAGATTAAGGAAGCAGGAAGGGAATGTAGGATAAAAACAGAAAATGCTGGAAATACTTGTGTTATTGCTTTTATGTAGCAATAACGTACCAAACAATCTGAAGCTGAGTGGTTGTAAAACTGTGTGTTCTTTGTACATTACTGCATTTACAAGAGAGCTCTGTCTTACATGTGTGACTAAGTGTTGTGCTTAACTCCAACCAACTGATCACATGCTGAATGACATCACTTCCCTGTGATGCTGTGTGCAGTACTTCCATTCTTAAAGCAATATCACAACAATACTCAGCAAGTCAGGCAGCAACTTTGGAGAGAGCGAGTTAAAGTTTCAAGTCGATGATCTTTCGAAAAATTGGAAAAGGATATGTGACAGGGTTAAAGCAACTTTAGAAGCATGGAAAGGTGGGGGGAGGGGAGACAGAACAAAAGGGAAGGTCTGTGATAGGGTGGAAGACAAAGGGGGGGGGGGGCAGGAATACTACGGCAAGAAAGGATACAAGAAATGTGTCTAGAGAAGGTTTAAATAGCAAAATTATTACAAACAGCTGCCATCAAAAATAAAACAAAAGACAAATTGGGGCAGAGGTTAAAATCTGAAATGGCTGAACTCATTGTTGAGTCCAGAAGGTTGTAATGTGCCTGATCAAAAGATGAGGTGCTGTTTCTCGAGCTTTCATTGAACTTCACTGGAATAGTGTAGAAGATGGGGGACAGAGAGGTCAGAGAAAGAGTGGAGCAGAGGATTCAAATGACAGGCAACTGGAATCTTGGGGTCACACTGAAATGGAGGTGTTCTGCAAAACTGTCATCCAATTTGCATTTAGTTTCCCCAATGTAAAGGCAATCACATCGGGAGCAGCAAATACAGTATACTAAATTGAAAGCAGTACAAGTAAATCATTGTTTCACCTTTAAGGAGTGTTTGGGGCCTTGGACAGTGGGGAGACAGGAGGTAAAAGGGCAGGTGTTGCATCTCATGTGTTTGCATGAGAAGGTGCTATAGGAAGAGTAGGGGGTGTTGAGGTAACTGAGGAGCAGACCAGTGTGTCGCAGAGGGCACAGACCCTTCAGAATGCTGAAAGAGGAGGGGAAGCTTTGTTGTTGGTGGCATCATGCTGGTGGTGGCAGAAATGGAAGAGATGATGCATTGAATGACGAGGCTGGTGGGATGGAAGGTAAGAACAAGAAGAACCCTATTATGGTTGTGGGATGGGGGCGAAGGTATGAGAGCAGAAATGCAGGAAATGAAACAGACACGGTCGAAGGCTCCGTCAACCATGGTGGGGGGAATCCTTAGTTGAGGGAAAAGGGACACATATTGAAAGAGCTGGTATGGAAGGTTTCATTGACATAACAAATGTGACAGAGACAGAGAAACTGGGGGAATTGAATGGTGTCCTCACAGGAAGTGAGGTGTGAGAAAGGGTAGTCAAGGTAGCTGTGGGAGTCAGTGGGCTTTTAGTGTTGTAGAGAATGTAGGATAATGTTTTTGCAGTTGACCAATATTGTAGACACATTTTTCATAGTTTTCTGTATACTTCTAAGTGTAGTCAACGTATCATATTACTAATAAATTCAAAGGCAGCACTGAAGGACCCTTTAAGTAGTTTATTGAATTAAATATACACAACATGCTTCAAAATCAATTTAAAGCAAAGTTTTGTCATGCATACTCTAATCCACTGGGAAATGATTGAATACTGCTAAGTTAAACTTCACCCCTTTAAAAATACAAACCTACACCATGCAGCTTAAATTCTTTCTGATAGTCGAAAATTACTGCAGAATGAGACCAGCTAAACCAGCCTCAGCTCTTTTAATTAGCAGAATTTTCAACAATTACACATATTTTCACAGATAACTAACGGGTACAGATAAATCGCCCTGTGGCCTCAGCTGCCATTTGTAATCTATATCAATTGAAGGAAAATTTCACCAAACTGAACAAAGCTGTAATTAAGAAAAGCTGTCATTATACAAGGGCATGATATATTGGCTAGTGTTCAAATAATGTATGCCACTTAGAAGTTACCAGGGCTCAAAATTGAGGGTGCAGAATCAACAAACAAGAACAGCAGCTGACAAGAAATACTGCTGTGTCAACATAAAAAGTAAACACGTGACTGTTGGACATGTATATTAATATTTCTCTACATCTATCAGAATATATATGTAATTTCTACGTGCACACACACATACATCAGATGTTTATTGGAGTCCATTTACATAAAAGGTGCACAAGAAACTTCATTCATGGGATGTGAGTGTCGCTGGCAAGGCTAAAATTTATTGCCCATCCCCAATTGTCCTTGAGAAGGTGGTAGTGAGTTGCCTTCTTGAACCATTGCGATACAGGTGGTGTAGGTATACCCACAGTGCTGTTAAGGAAAGTGAAGGAATGGCGATATCGTTTCACGTCAGCTTGGTGTGTGACTTGGGGGGGTGGGGGGGGTGGGGGGAGTTGTAGGTGGTGGTGTTCCCATGCATCTGCTGCCCTTTTCTTCTAGGTGGTAGAGGTCACGGGTTTGAAAGGTGCTGTCAAAAGAGCCTTGGCGAGTAGCTGCAATGCATCCTGTAGACGGTACATACTGCTGCCACTATGTGCTGGTGATGGAGGGAGTAAATGTTGAAAGCAGCGGATAGGGTGCCCATCAAACAGCTGCTTTGTCCAGGATGGTGTTATGTGTTGTTGGAGCTGTATTCATCCAGACAAGTGGAGAGTATTCCATCACATTTCTAGCTTGTGCCTGGTAGATGGTGGACAGGCTTTGGGGAGTCAAGAGGTGAGTTAATCACTGCAGAATTCCAAGCCTGTTACGTGTTTTTGCAGCCACAGTATTTATATAGCTGGCTCAGTTAAGTTTCTGGTCAACGGTAACCCCCAGGGATGTTGATGGTGGGGGATTCAGCAATGGTAATGCTGTTGAATGTACAGGGCAGATGATTGGATTCTCTCTTGTTGAAGATGGTCATTGCCTGGCATTTGTGTGGTGTGAATGTTTAAAGGAACATGTGAGGAGACCTGGGATAGAAATATAGGGAGTGTGGCAAACAATGAACTCTACATGTTTAATGAGTCCTTGAGCATTACTCCATAACTTGGTAAACATTTGTCCAGCAGACTTATGAGTTTTCATAGTCACATTGATTAAAGACAATTCTTTAAACTGGACTGGCAAGTCTCTGATGGGAATTTTTAATCCACTGAAATACCATGGCAACAAAATCTTTGCACAGTCTGTGACTCAATTACGTGAAAAACATATACAACAGCTAGCCTTTAAAATTAATCAAAATCCAATAGAATGGGCTGGTTCAAAGCATACAAACAAAAGAATGCCATAATATAAAATTAAACCCAAGCAACTAATAAAATAAAGAAAATTTCTACAGCTGCTTTTGCTTAGATATTTCTTGCCTAATGTTTTTAACAGCCGAAGTGACAACCAATTCAACATGCCAAATATAATGCATGGTTTATACAAGTAATATAAATTTACTGCATATGCAATTCATTATTGTGTTGAATGTCATATTTTAGCCACAGTTGCACAATTAAAACTGCTCCCTGCTTGTAGCATTTTCGTATAACTTTACACTTACAGTTTAGTGAAAAATTTGGAACCCTCACCTTAAGTGCCAGGGAATTTGGCAACAAGGTGCTTTATAGTGACAGAAAGTCACCAGCCTTAGCCAGAGCAGAGTGCCATAATTGTCAATTGCCTTTATCTTGACACAAGAGTTCTGCATCATTCTACGGATACATATTGAAACATACTGAACGCTGAATTGTCTAAAACGGTGGTATATTTTCTGGCTGATAAAACTCCAGATAGAGGACTAAAAGGATAAAAAGATGGTTCACCTACTAAGTGCAACCTATACTTCCTACTCATTGAACGGAAAGCTCTGTGAAAGACAAAACAATATTTCCATATTGTGTATTTAAGAAACAATATTGAATGAAAAATTAGTACATTCAACTCCTTTAAGATCACAGTTTATGGTGAAAGAAACTTAAATACTTGTAGCTTGTATAGCTGCAGAAATTTAAATAATATTTTTCAGTCTACAGTTTTTAACTTCCACTAACAAAGTGATAAATGCAGCAATCTTTTAAAGCAATATGCAATTATTATGAGCCGCGAAAAAGATATTCAACTTTTCTTATTGAAGTTCAGTTGCAGCAACATGCGTCTTACACACTTACAGTGCTGCCATCGAATCTTTTGCTCAGGATTCTTGCCCAGAAAGACTTGGGGACAGAAAGCTGAAGTCAACACTGCAAGATCACAAATCCTGCGAGTCTAAAATTAACCTTCATTGTGAAAACTCAAAATACTTAATGAGAGAGAAAAAAAGTAAAAAAACATTTCTTAAAAGCAGAACAGGCGGGTATTTTGGAAGGTTCTCATTACACAGCAACTAGTTATTGTAGCATAAAACAATGCCCATTTCAACAGAATGTACTCTACAGTAAATCTACAACCCTTCCTTCCAACCAGAGGAAAATCCCTTGGAGACAGTAACATTTGAAACAGAGGAGATAAAGGATGAAATACTGAAAAATACAGTCTAAGTAGTTCAAAAGAAAGAGACATTAGGTTTAATATTTAATCATGGGTAATTATTGTATAGCATTTTATTATCTTTATTTCTACTGCAAGTTGGAATAAGCTATGTGGTTATCATCGAGCTCTAATTATGCCTTACAGCCAAAAATAAGATGGTGCTTTTGTGGATTCAGAGCACTCCCACACCTCAGTGTGCAACAGATCAAATGCATTAAAATACCACACCAGATATCTGCTCCATAGAGACATTAAATTTTTAATATACTTTGTAAGTAAATGGCTGTGTTTCCTGTTGGTTATTTTTAATCAATGGACTTACTCTTGTAATTATGCACATCAAGCTGCTGTGGATGATTGAATGAATGAATGAATGAATATTTGAAGCAGAAAGTTAAATAATTTGATCAGATTTCAATGTCAGACATCAAATGGGTTTTAAAGGGGAATTTCCACCCAAATGAACCGAAATTATGGTAAAACCTTGCAATATCCTATGCTGTTGGCAATAGCAACATTAGCATTCAACACTGTAGTGTGGTTTGCTAGATCACTGCTATAAGACTACCTGTCCTTCTTGGAGCCTGGGTTTAACTCAGGCAGATGCAATTAAGATATCATCCCTCCAGTGACAGAGTCCAAATGCGCTCAGACAGTCTTGACCCAGATTCCCAGTGGGTACAACACAGCATAAGACTTACTTATAGGCCAGCACTAACTGGGGAATCTCACTCAATCAGAATGCAAGCATTGAGGGAAGTTCCTACGAGATTCAAATTAAAGTATAATGTTGTTGTGTCTCCTGTGCTCTACACTCTCTGTAAATGTGCTACACTAAGCTTGGGATGGTTCAACATGACTACAAAAATATTCAATTATGTCGGATTCAACTTTTCAAAAGAACAAAGGCAATATTTTTATTTTTCCGTCTGAAGTTATCTTCCATTTTCAGGCTCCCCCCCCCCCCCCCCCACCGCCCCACCTTCGCATCTTTCTTTTTGAGAGGTTGTTCATAGTCTGTGCTCAGAATACTGTCGGTGCCACCCATGAGGAGCCAACAGGAGCTGGTCAGATGTAACACTATTTTTTGATAGCTTTCCTCTCCCTGCAGAGAAATATCATAATCTCTGCTTGGCAGCTCCACTGTCAGCATGGCTAAGAGCAGAAACTGAGCAGAGTGGGAATTGCACCTATGCTCATTCCAGTCTTTGGCACAAAATATGCATGTACTGATGTTTGGTGCTACCATGCTGTCTAGATTTCCCCCCTTTTTAATAATGAAATATGGAAATGGATAAGAATTTAATATAAGAAATTATCTAGGAAAAGGTACTTGTTAGGGAAGTGATTTGTGTGGTGGTGGGCGGGGGTAGGGGGGAAAATAAGAGATGTGTGCACCCAGTGGAGTAGCCCCATTGTTCATACAGTTTCGTATTTACAACACTGCAGATTCAGAAACTCAATGAAAACTGGACAAATTTGCAGACAATAGCAATATGGGGGCAGGCCAGAGAAAGAGTCTGATGAGCTAAATAATACCTCCAAAATGAGCACAATAAAGTCTAAGATTAAATTCAAGCTTGGTTAAGTATAAAAGTGGTTAGATATGAGCTTTCTGGATGGTGTTGCAGGTGAAACTTTTTTTAACAGAAATAAAAACAGCTACGGATGAGTGTGAAAGAGATCCATGTGCGTTACCTTCATTTGTACTCTTTATTGTTCTGGGTTTTGGGTTCAGATCACTGACTGCCACTTAGTTGAGTATTCATTTGCTTATGTCCCCTTGCCCAGATTTATCACGGTAAATGTGCAGCATGCCTGTGAATCAACATCCACTTCACTTTCTTTTGATCTACTGGTTTTATCACATACTCTCATATGATCACCCCTAACTTCAAAAAAGCATGAGAGTAATATCAAGTCAGAAGCTTTAACTGCCAAATAAATTCATAAAACAGAAAAAGATTAAGTGCACAGAAGCAATGAGAGATATTTCAGTAGTTATGAAATGTAACTATTTTCCTGGCTAATTAATAACAAAAAATAGTAATTGTTGCTTAGACACTAAACTACATATTCTTATTTGGCATATCTTTTCCTTTTATGATCCCAAACTCTTCAGTAACCACTTACAGTAAGTGCACTAAACCCAAACTCTTGACCTAAATACATGCAACTGATCCACAAATACTCAAAATGATTCCAAACTGCTAGAACATATGACAAAGCCCAAAGCAACAGGCCATGAACACTATCTATAATGTATATAAAAAACTTATACCTGTGCACACTTGCTGTTGACAACACATTTTTTGCTGTCAGGTTTTGGTCTAACTTTTGAATTAACTTTACCATTATAAATTCCTAGGTCCACATCTACAATGTAAACTACCAAGTAAACTTGTTATGCTGTAATTATATCCTCCCATCAGTGGTTTTGTTGTTGCTTCTCAGTTTTGCATCTTTCACTCCTCAGCCTATATAATATCCCAACCAACTACACCATCCTTCCAAAATTCCTGTATATTTTACTATTCAACTACAAATAATAAAAAATCAAAGTGTCATATAAAAATAAAATTCATAAATTTCAAATGAGAACCAAATTATGTCTTCATACCCTGGTTCGATTATCCCCCACCCTATATCCCACTTGATCTGAAGACTACTTTTGGTCTCCATTCTTGTGTGTAATGCTATGGAAGATCAACTAGTAATAAATACTCTTACTACCCAGATTATTTAATACAATGTTCTCCCCTTTTTTCATTCAGTTCCCATTTTTGTATCTTGTTGCTCTTTCTCCATCAGGCAGGCAGAATGATTATGGCCACAAATTAGTACAAGTGTTTGCATTTTTACAGGACCTTTAAGGGTTAAGATGATGACATCAGAAGAGATGAAACAGGCAGGTTTTAAGGAGGCTACTCAAGAAAGGGAGAGTGACACCAAGGCAGAGAGATTTAGGTACAGCTACTACTGATATATTTTACTGACAATAAGAGAAGATGCACCTACCAACATAGTTTTTATACATAATATTCAATGCTCCCCGTAAGCTGCATACACTGGTGGCCATGCAGCAACCCAGAAGGTGCCATGCAGGCTGCTCACAAGTTATCCCCTTTAAAAAACCATGCGGGTGCAGCTGCGCAAAAATATTTAAAGGTATTGTGTATTCAAATGAACAGGGCACACACAACAAAAATAATGTAGAGGGGACATTTATATACATGACATATACAATAGCAGATCAGCACGAAATGAAAGATATGTATGAATTTTGTGGGGCAAAATTATTTAGAATTTAGAACATTACAGCGCAGTACAGGCCCTTCGGCCCTCGATGTTGCGCCGACCATCTGACCTACACTATTCCATTTTCATCCATATGTCTATCCAATGACCACTTAAATGCCCTTAAAGTTGGCGGGTCTACTACTGTTGCAGGCAGGGCGTTCCACGCCCCTACTACTCTCTGAGTAAAGAAACTACCTCTGACATCTGTCCTATATCTTTCACCCCTCAACTTAAAGCTATGTCCCCTCGTGTTTGCCATCATCATCCGAGGAAAAAGACTCTCACTATCCACCCTATCTAACCCTCTGATTATCTTGTATGTCTCTATTAAGTCACCTCTCCTCCTCCTTCTCTCTAACGAAAACAACCCCAAGTCCCTCAGCCTTTCCTCGTAAGACCTTCCTTCCATCCCAGGCAACATCCTAGTAAATCTCCTCTGCACCCTTTCCCCCTACTAATAAAAGCTAACACACCATATGCCTTCTTAACAGCCCTATTAACCTGGGTAGCAACTTTCAGGGATTTATGTACCTGGACACCAAGATCTCTCTGTTCATCTACACTACCAATAATCTTCCCATTAGCCCAGTACTCTGCATTGCTGTTACTCCTTCCAAAGTGAATCACCTCACACTTCTCCGCATTAAACTCCATTTGCCATCTCTCAGCCCAGCTCTGCAGCCTATCTATGTCCCTCTGTACCCTACAACACCCTTCGACACGATCCACAACTCCACCGACCTTCGTGTCATCCGCAAATTTACTAACCCACCCTTCTACACCCTCATCCAGGTCATTTATAAAAATGACAAACAGCAGTGGCCCCAAAACAGAACCTTGCGGTACACCACTAGTAACTAAACTCCAGGATGAACATTTGCCATCAACCACCACCCTCTGTCTTCTTTCAGCTAGCCAATTTCTGATCCAAAGCTCTAAGTCACCTTCAACCACATACTTCCGTATTTTCTGCAATAGCCTACCGTGGGGAACCTTATCAAACGCCTTACTGAAATCCATATACACCACATCCACAGCTTTACCCTCATCCACCTGTTTGGTCACCTTCTCGAAAAACTCAATAAGGTTTGTGAGGCACGATCTACCTTTCACAAAACCGTGCTGACTATCGCAAAAGAACGTATTCTTTTCTAGATGATTATAAATCCTATCTCTTATAACCTTTTCCAACATTTTACCCACAACCGAAGTAAGGCTCACAGGTCTATAATTACCAGGGCTGTCTCTACTCCCCTTCTTGAACAAGGGGACAACATTTGCTATCCTCCAGTCTTCCGGCACTACTCCTGTCGACAATGATGACATAAAGATCAACAACAACGGCTCTGCAATCTCCTCCCTGGCTTCCCAGAGAATCCTAGGATAAATCCCATCTGGCCCAGGGGACTTATCTATTTTCACTCTTTCCAAAATTGCTAACACCTCCTCCTTATTTACTTTTAAAATAGGAGGCCTGCTCTTGGGCTTCCTTCCTCTTCCCTGCCCCATCTCTGCCCTTCCCTCTCCAAAACACCCTTACCCCCTTCCATGTCTCCCCCTGCACTCTTCCTCCTTCCAGGTCTCCAACAATGCTACACCTTCCCCCTCTTCTTTCTGGCCCTTAACCCTACTCTAACTTTCTTCTCCTCTAGGTTCTAACTATACTGTACCTTACCCTTTGCTGCCAACATACAACTGTGACATACTGGCTCTTTTGATATTTAACTCCCTTCTGCCTTCCTCCACTGACCTTTAACCTCACTCTTCCCTCTCTCGCCTCCACTGCTGAAGTCTTCCCACAGCCCATATCTAACTATTCATCCACCCTCTAATCACACTTCACCTGGACAGTGCAGCTCAATCAGAATCCCTGGTGTGTAAGCAAAACTATAAACTGAGTTATATCACTATAGTTAGAAAAGAATCATGTTTTCAAGTACAAAGGCATTTCCATGTTATTTTTAATGAAACTGGTTGTGAAAACAGGTGATGATATATATTTAAAATTGCATTAATATTATTTCCTTCTCTGTTCTAAATGCTAAAAATGTGTATCCTTTGAAACAACCTTTTTAAACAGACAGTTCTTCAGTCATAAATCTCTGGTGTTAAAAATTACATTGTCATATTTTTATTTGTTTTGAAGCTGCTCAGTACATGTCCGTAGATATTAATAATTTTGGGGTTGGGAACTTCCCCACATCCTAAGGAATACTTTCCATCAAATAACACAGCAATTGAATGCCCTCTATTGTGCTGAGAGTTTATTTTCACTCACAGATGTATCTTCAACAACTGATTTGAAATCTGTTACCGAGTGGCACAGTGGCGCAGTGGTTAGCACCACAGCCTCACAGCTCCAGCGACCCAGGTTCGGTTCTGGGTACTGCCTGTGCAGAGTTTGCAATTTCTCCCTGTGACCGTGTGAGTTTCTGCTGGGTGCTCTGGTTTCCTGCCATAGCCACAGACTTACAGGTTGATAGGTAAATTGGCTATTGTAAATTGCCGCTAGTGTCGGTAGGTGGTAGGAGAATGGTAGGGAATATAGGATTAATGTAGGATTAGTATAAATGGGTGATTGTTGGTGGGCCGAAGGGCCTGTTTCAGTGCTACTGAGTCGAAGAGACTTAGTAGTTGGCAGGAAAAAAGACAGAGGCGTAAGGGGAGAGCCAACTGTGCAACAGCCCCGACAAACAAATTTCTCTGCAGCACCTGTGGAAGAGCCTGTCACTCCAGAATTGGCCTTTATAGCCACTCCAGGCGCTGCTTCACAAACCACTGACCACCTCCAGGCGCGTATCCATTGTCTCTCGAGATAAGGAGGCCCAAAAGAAAGAAAGAAAGTATAAATGGGTGATTGTTGGTGGGCCGAAGGGCCTGTTTCAGTGCTGTATCTCTCTATGATTCTCTACTTCCCATTATGTTTGCCAACACAGTCTATTGAAAATCTATCAAAGTCACCTAAAGTCCTCAGTCCCTTAATGTTTATTTTCCATTTTTGCATTTTCTTCAGAAACATTTCACGCTTTAAGGGAAAACAAGAACACTAATAGCTCTGAAACAGAGCTAGAAACTCCCCAGAGGTCTATCATCAAAATAAACAAGATCACACAAAATGAATACACTCCAGGTTCTGCAGGGAGGTAGACTGTGGAGCTAACTGCAGACATGCACACAGAATGGAAGATTACACAAAACAATGCTGACAACAAATTCTAATTTTACCTTTCACACTGGCTCTGTTAAGTGTTGTGCCAGCCACTTGCTTTTGAAATTGAACATTCTATCAATTATTGAACTGATTAACAATAATTCTGGTTATATTTACACTCTGTATCGAGTGATAATACACAGATGTCATGGTGGACAAACCGCAGATTGAAGTCAACAACAGATTGTGATTTGAGGGACAAGATCCAAACTGCGTACTATATCACCCACTATTAACTGGGATGTTTAAAAGGATTGCTTGATTAATTTACAGCAGAAGAAAATTGCTCCACTTTATATCTTGTCATCTTCCACCAATCCTTATGGTTATGGTACTGGACTTGTAACTGAGACGACATTAGTTTAAATCCCATCATTGCAAGTAGTGGAAGTGAATTCAATATATCTAGTAATTTATAGGTTGGCACTAGAAAAATTAGCATGACAGCTGCTGGATTGTTGCAATTCAACTGGTTCACTGACATCCTTCACGGAAAGGAGGTTGCCACTCCTTTGCAACCTACTCTACACGTGACTCCAGTTTCACATTACATGGTTGAAATCCTGAGGACAACTACAGTTGGGCAATACACACACTCTTACCTGTTGGGTCCACATCTCAAAAACATGTTAAAGAAAACTGCAGATTTTTATACATGAAATCTTTACATGTCAGACATTTATGTCCATGTATAAACTATTCATCTGAGACCTGTATATACTGATTAATTGTCACAATAAATCTGTACATCACAAGTTATAAAAAAAACTACAAGCAACTACAATAACTACAATAGGTTCACTTTACTGTTGGCATCAGAAATTATATTTAAATTTATTCAACAATTCTGCAAGATCTTTCTTGGAACTTATTCCCCCAGATGTATTTTCAAAGTAGATTTGTTCTCTAAAGTTGATAATAAAATGATTTTCATCTTAAGTTTAATTTTCTGGAACTATAATTGTCAAGGTTTAGAGCTGCTCCACTGAGAAACCTAGCAATGTATACAAGTTAATATCGAGATTGTGTGGTTGTGCAATATCAGAACTCTAACATACTACAGTGTGAAATTGTAGGATCTAAAATTATTAGTCAAGCCCCAGAAGCAGAGATCTAAAATAAAGTCAGGTGCAGGGAAACTGGAGGAATGGTCATTCCCAGATGCATCTTAATTCTCCTCTTCCCACTCCCCCACCTCCACCCCACATGCAACTAGAATTGCCAACTCTGAAAATTTCATCACGTGACCTCCTGCCTTCAAACACCCAACCCCCACCATTGGTCAACTGTCAGGTCCGTCAGTCAGTCATCAATGGTGGGTATGATATTTATAATCCTCTGCACTCCAGAAACTGCATTGTCCATTTTATGGATAATCAGAGAGATTAATCTTTAAATTCTGGGAGGCTCAGAGAATTTCAAGGAGTTTAGTTACTCTATGAACAGCTGGTTTCAAAGCATCTGTTGGGAGAAGGTCACCTGCCTGCTTCCCCTCAGACCCAAACCAAAACAAAAGAAAGAAAAACCAAGAGCAGTTATCTCTCAGTCAAAAAGAATACAGATATACAACTCTGGGCACAGAAAGCTAAATTTGCTGATGAAAATGTAAGCATTGCTAGGAATTTACCTTCGAGTTTTATTTTAAAAGAATCTAAGCATAGTAAACTGCACAGCAACTTCTATGATTCACAATTAATTCATGCATTCTTTTCTCTGATGATTAATTTATGGAAAAAATTGCTTATAACCAACATGTCTTCAAATAGAAAAACATAAAATATAGTCAGGTTCCAACAGCTGCAGATTCTCTCTCTCGCTTTCTGATTGGTATCGCAATGTTCTACCAGCAGGGCTGTACAACACTCATAGGGCATTCATTTTGACTTACATTCTTTCCTAAATTGTGGCTGTCATTGCATCATAGCTATATGCATCCTCAGGCACTTTGTAATTGGAAGGTCAGAGATGAAAAATTGAGATAGACATTGAAGCTAAAATGTTGAAAAGGATATTTTTCAGGCTGTATAAATTAACAGATAGTCAGTTGGGTTTTTTTTTGTATATGCATATGTAAGACCACCCAACCAATGCCTATAACTCAGCCTTATATTCCTGTTGTTTAGTGTAATATGTACAAGGTACTATTTTCTTTTCTTTGGTTTGTGAAACAAAACCATCATTCCCTTGCTGGTCTGAAGCTAATCAGGCCACTGCCAAATCAATAAACAATGGATGCAGTTGAACAATACACCGCCCAGCATGACAAGCAGCATAGTGACCATAGGAAGGTACTGATTCAATATTATTTCAGCCAAGCTAGCTGATCACAACCAGGCAACAGTAAGATTTCCAGAACTAGCTGCGCCCCGAGCCAAGCTGTTCCAGTACAGCTACAACACTGGCATCCAACCGGCAATGTGGGAAATTGCCCAGGTATGTCCCGTGCACAAAAAGCAGGACAAATCCAACCCAGCCAATTACTGCCCCATCAGTCTACTCCTGATCATCTGCAAAGTGATGGAAGGGGTCGTTAACAGTGTTATCAAGTGGCACTTGCTCAGCAATAACTTGCTCAATGACGCTCAGTTTGGGTTCCACCAGGGCCACTCAACTGCGGACCTCATTACAGCCTTGGTCCAAACATGGACAAAAGAGCTGAACTGCCAACAAATTGAATGGCCAGTTTTTTTTCCTGTAACTTCTACCCTTGAATACACTTGTTCATTACACGTCCCATATCTGATCAGAAATATCTTTTTTTTCCCCTGTTCTTCATTAGGAAAACTATCCTCACTTGCAGATTCACCCAAAAACATTAAACATTAATGATCAAAAATAAAATACAGACCACACTGTATTCCACAATTGGACATCCCACACAGCCAACACTGGAATGGTAGTAAGTAATTAAATCTATTGATATTAAGCATACACAATCCAGATAATCATTGTAGAATGGTAGATTACTTTCCAATAAAGTCCCCTCTTACAATCATTTGTTAGGCAGATTAGATGTTTTGTCACAATTGGTGTAAATCTCACAAAATAATGAGCATTACATGTAGATAAGTAACCAAAGAGCAGACATAAAACAGTAGCCGAAAATAGAAAAGACTCACACATTATACTATGACAAATAGAGCAACTGCTGAGTTGCGGCGTGGCGCTAGAAACATTGACTCACGCTCACAGACCCCTTTTGCTAAACCTGGCCAAAGGTTACAATTAGCAACATCAAGCACTAGAATAATCAGATTGCTACTTATCTACAACAGTTTTCATAAATGACATTGAGAAAAATCAATACCTCCATGTTGTGCTTCTGTGACATTGTAAATTCAACAGAACTATTCCCTTGAAGAAATCTAAAGTGAAACTTGCCTGCAGCCAATAGCCAAGCCGCCAAAAGGCCACGAGCTTACATTGCAGCTCGAAAACTCCACAGAGCAAATGCATGGCCACTCTCTTTATGAAGTTCATCGCAATCTGCCACCTGAAGTTGAACTGTATGTCTGACAATGGAATTCTGAAGGGAGGGTGTTAACTGTGCAGCTGGAAACCAATGACTACAAATGCTGCAGTTCTGAAACCATACTGTCTGGGACAATAGTTATCTGAAAAGGTCCTAAGAAGTATTTCTCAGCTTCATGTCACTTCTCTCCTAGTTGGCTCCTCATCCTTACTACAGTTTCAGATGATGCACTTGAGGCACAGCTCTCTGTCTCGTTTCCCCTCTCATTGCCTCAATTACTCATTCTGCAAACGCTAGTATCTGCCCTTACACACCCCTGGTAGTTAAGACCTGATGTATCTTTTGGACACACAGACCCCACGTCTGAAAACCACGAAAACAGAAGGTGTGAGGAACGTGTGCGATGCAATCTCATTAAGTATTGTCCTTGTAGATGTCATCATTATCTGTTAGCACACTTTTGACCATCGGTTATTCTCCTATTTTAAAAAGCATTGTTGCCACATTGTGGAGTCTTTGAGTCGGTGCTGTTCCTGGACAAGTCTGCACGGGGAACGTGCTCAAAGCTAGCTTGCTTGCTGTCAAGGAAAAGTTTGCAATGCAGCATATATCTGTAGCAGTAGGATTTTAATCTTAGTTTTTCTTTACACTTATAGAAATCTTATTTATAAGTAAGATTTTGTGATTATTATATCAGCATCCACACTACATCGTGGCGTATTCTCTGACAACTGTAGCATTTGGCGCCTCTGAAGACCCAGAAGTGGATGACAAGTCTCATTTAAAATATAAGAAATCCCAAATTTGACTTCATTATAATTCAATGTTTGGAAGGTCGTTTCTTTGACCAGAAACCGCTTCTACTGAATGTCTGGTTTCCGTGTTCAAAGCACTTTATCAATCCATTGCCCCCAAGACGTGTTTGAACAAAATAAAGAAATCGCACCGTGACCGGCATCATTGGACAGGGCAGATTGATGCAGCCAATAATACCCAAACAACCGCTCATGCAGCCTCGCTCCCTAAATCTTTGACAACCAAAGTGGTTCCCAACAGCAAGCTGTCGGAAAGGAGAACGAGAAAACCTCAGGATTCGTCACTGCGTCGGAAATATTCTGATTTATTCCAGATCAGCTTTAAAGCTGGTATTGAACTTTCAAAAAATGTCACTTATCAATTTTATAAGCACAACTATCAACCAACCATTGAAGTCTGAGAGAGGCAGGTAACCTTGTTGGTGCAAATTGTCAATTTACCGCAATGAGCTACAAGGAATGAATTGGGCGCTTGTTCATATTTCAAACCGCGAGATGAAAGCACACGGAAGAAATGTGCTGCATTCCCAATTCTAATAGGACGGGAAGGTAGGGAGGAGTGCCTATTATTTGTTCAAAGAATAAAGATCCGTCACATTCTGTCTGAACTAATCCTCACACAAGAACAGTTAATTGATCTGTTTTAATAGCGGTCATTATGTTTAAAAGATGTGAAAGATCGATACCGAAAGAGAGAGAAACTGTCACCACCAACACACACCCACAATAAAACACAATGAACTACAGTCCAGTGACTGTATTCTGTTCCATCTCGTTTCCACTTCCCCTTCTGATTCAGTCCTTTAACCACTCCATGTCCTATTTCCTATCTACAAGTATAAGGTTTCCTCTCTCTAAGCTGCGGCTTGTCAATACTCCTCCGTACCTCTGCATCCCCATTTCCTCTCGGTGTTCCTCCAATATTTTGGCTGTCAAGTTTTTTTTCTCACTTTGTACTGTGTGGTAATTGAGAGATTGACATCTGTACCAAGTCCGTCGCATGTTTTCAATCCCTTACTTAGTTCATCCTATTCTATTACATCTTCATGCGCTGCCCTGTTTTAACGCATCCACTATGTTGAATTAAGCACAGATTTCACTCTTTATTCACATCCCCCCCAATCATAGTGTCTCTCTCTAACACCCTCTCAATTTCCTCTAAAATTGTCAAAAACTCATACACGCTCCAGGCTTCTTGTCTGGAAATGCTCACTTAAAAGGTGATGTTTGAACATACATCAGGGTTGCACCAGGTCCCTTCATGCTCCATATATTCCATACAAGACAAAAAGCAGCTTTAAATTCTTTCCAACAAACCCAGCAGTGAGATGCTGTCACGGGCTCCCAAATTCAACACCGCCCGCATCTTTGAGTGATGCTTGCCGTCCCTGTCAAATGCACCACCTCGGTCTCTCTCACCTACCTTGTGCTCGCGTTGCAGCGCTGTTCAGAAGTAAAAAAGCCACCAAAAGGCAGGTCTCAAGCTCCGGCTTCCTCCACATTGTGAATCTGCAGCTCTGAATCCACAAAATGTATGTTCCTTTGAACAGCCACAATCCAGCGAAGAAGGTAAGTGATGGTCGCTTCGACAGGAGAGCGTCTGAAAGCTGCGGGGATTAGGGAATCTCAGTCCCCCGTCCCCCCTCCCCCCACGGCGCCTGGGAGCGAAACAGAGGGAAAACCCAAATCCGAGGAGAGAGCAGCACTGCCTGAACCCGACACAACCCTCCCTCCGCCTCTCCCGGAATAAAACCCTTCCCAGTGTTTAAAGCGAACACCAAACTTCCTCAAACTTCCAGCCACTCTTTGATACACGGGGTTCAGTTGCCACACTCACTCCCTGCCCCTATTTTTAATCCATGTGCTTTGTGAGGCAGTGAATTCTCAAGTTGCTGCAGTCTTGGTTGAGTTTGAACGCTTATGGTTTACTTTTTTTTTTAAGCAGCCCAGCGGCTGGGCTGAAGAAGAACTCCGGTCTCCCCATCCAAAACTGACCAAAGAAGCTCTCGCTAATTCCTGCTGAATTTCCCCGGGGTGTTGGGGTGGCAGCAAGAAAAGTTTCTCCGGATCCAGTTGCACCCCTTGGGGGGGGGAAGGGGGGGTAAGGGGAGGGGAGGGGGGCTGATCTTCCCCCCCCTCCTGCCACAGGGTGTCTGGAAACGCCGCCGGTGAGGGTGTAGGGTGAACGCTGCCGCTACCGCTGCTGCTCCTCCAGACAAGGAACCCAGCTTCTCTCTCTCTCTCTCTCTCTCCAGCTGCCTTCGCCGGGCTGCTGTCACTCACCCACAGAAGGGGCGGGGCTGAGCCTCCCCAGCGACCCCGCCCCCTCCTGCGCGCGCCCGGCCCGCGCGGGCTCGCGAGCCTGCGCCGGGAGTGGGAGGGGGGGGGTGCGCGCACCGGGCGGGGCCCGCGCGGGCTCGCGATTCTGCGCAGAAGGGGCTGGGGGAGGGAGGGGTTGGGGGGAGCGCGATCCCGGCCCTCGCGCGCTGTTTGCTGCCTTTTTTTGCTGCCCTCAGCGCCACCTGAGTGCAGCGCGAGGAATTGTCAATCAGCCCGGAGCGCGAGTCGATGGATTTGCAGCAGGACCTGCTGCAGACCGGCTGCAAAAACAGCAATTCATAAACATTACAAATCGCAGCGTTGCATTTATTACAATTTGACAACTTCGGCCCACCTGCCCCAGAGGTTTAAAAGGAACACAGTCGGCTAAGCGTGTCCGAATTTGTGATGTAGCTCAGTTCATGCAGCACTATTCCCTGCGCTAACAGTATTAACAGCGAAGATCTTTCAGCTTGGCACCATAAAACCTTCTCTCCCCCAGCACCCATCTCTTCTCTGTCCATTAGAATAGCATGTGCATATTGTGCTCATTAACTGGCCTGAAACGGACAATCTGATCAAATCCGACAAGGGAAATAGAAAGCAATGAAGGTGAACAAGGGAAAAGGAACAAGTAGAAATCCCATCTCGGAGAACAGAACTTATTCAAGGTGGGCATGCCTGGAAGAAAAGTGCCAGTGAATTAAACGCAGTGAATAGGACGGTCAGTTGAATCCAATTGGATTTTAAAAATTGGCTTCAGGACAGAAAACAGCGAGTGGTGGTAAATGGTTTTTCAGACTGGAGCATGGTAGACAGTGGTGTTCCACTGCTTTTTTGCTGTTATAAATGACTTGTATCTTGGAATACAGAGTAGAATCTCAAAATTTGCTGACGACCAAATTTGGAAGTGCAGCAAACAGTAAGGATGATGAGTCGCCTGCAAGAGGACACAGATAGGCTAGCAGGATGGGCAGAGAGTTAGCAGATGGAATTTAATACTGACAAGTGTGACATAATGCATTTTGGCAGAAGGAAAAGCAAGAGGCAATATATACTTAATGGCACAGGTCGAAAGAGAGTGCAGGAACAGAGGGACCTGGGGATGCATGTGCATCGATCTTTGAAGGTGACAGGACATATTGAGAGTGGTTAACAAAGCATATGGGATCTTGGGCTTCATGAATAGAGGCATTGAGTACAAAAGCAGGCAAGTTATGCTGAACCTTTATAAAGCTCCGGTTAGGCCCCAACTGGAGATTTGCATTCAGTTCTGGTCACCACAGTTGAGGAAGGATGTGAGAGGATGCAGAGGAAATTTACCAGAATGATTCCAAGGATAGAGGATTTTAATTATATAGGTTAGGAAAAACTGGGTTTGTTCTCCTTAGAACAAAGGAGGCTGAAGGGAATTTTAATGGAAGTGTACAAGATTATGACGGGCTTAGATAAGTTAGACAAGGAAAAACTGTTCCCATTAACTAATGGTACAAGGACTAGGGGACACAGATTGAAAGTTTTGGGCAAAGGATGCAGGGGAATATGAGGAAGCACTTTTTTACACAGCAGGTGGTAATGACCTGAAACTCGATGCCCACAAGGGTGTTGGAAGCAGAGACAATGACTTCAAAAGGGAGTTGGATGGCCATCTGAGAGAAATCGACTTGCAGGGCTACAGAGATCGAGCAGGGGAGTGGGACTGACTGCATAGCTCCACGGAGAGCCGACAAACACCCGATGGGCTGTATGGCCTCCTTCTGTGGTGTAAATGACTCTATGCCTAATACAAAAGCAAAATACTGCGGATGCTGGAAATCTGAAATAAAAACAGAAAATGCTGGAAATACTCAGAAGGCCTGGCAGCATCTGTGTGGAGAGAAACAGAGTTAAAGTTTCAAGTCCATGACCTTTCATCAGAGCATTAACTCTGTCTGGCTCTATGGATGCTGCCTGACCTGCTGAATATTTCCATCATTTTCAGTTTTCATTTCAGAAACGGACAACGTTGCCATTGACTGTGAATTTGCTACGACCGTTTAGGTAAAGAATAGTTCTGCATACTGTTCTAGATTTTAAAGGTGAAATAAACCAACATAAAAAAGGGAAAAGGCATTTCCAAAGTTCATTGGTGGAATTTCTACTGTAGTAACAAACACTATGCTGGCCAGCCTCTGTAAAGAGGAGACTGGATTAACGTTTCAAGTCAGACGCGGTTCCGACCAAGGATCATCACCCTGGAAAGGTTAACTTTACCTGCCTCTCACCACAGGCTGACCCGCTGAGTGTTTCCAGCACTTGCTGTTTTTATTTCAGATCTCCAGCAGTTGTCGTGTTTTGCTTTTTACAAACTTATGTTTTCTCAAATTTCCAAGCAAATTTTCAAACGCCGAGCTTCCCGAAAAGTTGGTCCATGCAATAATATACAGAGCTGGGAAATAATTCTCCGATATTAAATTACTTTTGTTTTTGTTTAATCTATAATATATTGAAAAATTAACCTGAGCAGGTGATATTTGTTTTTCCATCGTTATGTAGCAGATTCATAGCATATGATGGAGGTGTCATGATAGAGGCGTGCTAATGGACTTAAGGTGCAATGTGTCGGACATCGCATAACAGGCACATGCTCTTAAAATGATTTTTTTGGCAGCTTATTGCAAGGGAATACACAATTTCCTACATATGCAGAGGCAAGATTGACGTCTTTTTAATCAATGCCTTTGGGCAAACAGTTAATAAATCTTACATGGCGAAATTAATACCAATAAATGGAGACCACAGTGAATTTTCATTTTCTAATTAATTTGATAAAGGGTTGGAAATACAAGTAAGACCATTTTTACAAGGCGCGAGGGAGGCCATTCCTCACATCATTCCCCTTTAATGAACAATCTGATGGTATGTTGAACAGGTGGTTGGAGGGACTTGAAACGGGTTGCGCAGCTGGGTGGGAGGCAGATAGAAACTGGGCAGGGTGCTCAGGTTAAATTAAGCCAGTATTTCGACAATCTCTCACACATTGGGATGCTCGAGTCAGTCAGGCACCCACGTTGAAAATCGAAGAGAATTTGTGACTCTTGCTGGTGATTTATGGTCTTTGTAGCGTAAGTTACTGTGTTTTCGATGTGTCGCGATTGCCTCAGTTGGTTTCGCAAATGCCAGAAATGTCGAAAGCAACTAAGTGCCAGTCTAATATCCAGTCAAAAATGAGCGTATATGCATTTCAATAAACTCACACGCTTTAAATGGCACAAATAACTAGGACTTGTTTATCCACTTTATCTGTGAGATTTTTGAACTTTTCATTTGCTAATTATAATTATTTTTAGTATCTTTCTTTTGGGCCTCCTTATCTCGAGAGACAATGGATACGCGCCTGGAGGTGGTCAGTGGTTTGTGAAGCAGCGCCTGGAGTGGCTATAAAGGCCAATTCTGGAGTGACAGGCTCTTCCACAGGTGCTGCAGAGAAATTTGTTTGTTGGGGCTGTTGCACAGTTGGCTCTCCCCTTGCGCCTCTGTCTTTTTTCCTGCCAACTACTAAGTCTCTTCGACTCGCCACAATTTAGCCCTGTCTTTATGGCTGCCCGCCAGCTCTGGCGAATGCTGGCAACTGACTCCCACGACTTGTGATCAATGTCACACGATTTCATGTCGCGTTTGCAGACGTCTTTATAACGGAGACATGGACGGCCGGTGGGTCTGATACCAGTGGCGAGCTCGCTGTACAATGTGTCTTTGGGGATCCTGCCATCTTCCATGCGGCTCACATGGCCAAGCCATCTCAAGCGCCGCTGACTCAGTAGTGTGTATAAGCTGGGGATGTTGGCCGCTTCAAGGACTTCTGTGTTGGAGATATAGTCCTGCCACCTGATGCCAAGTATTCTCCGAAGGCAGCGAAGATGGAATGAATTGAGACGTCGCTCTTGGCTGGCATACGTTGTCCAGGCCTCGCTGCCGTAGAGCAAGGTACTGAGGACACAGGCCTGATACACTCGGACTTTTGTGTTCCGTGTCAGTGCGCCATTTTCCCACACTCTCTTGGCCAGTCTGAACATAGCAGTGGAAGCCTTACCCATGCGCTTGTTGATTTCTGCATCTAGAGACAGGTTACTGGTGATAGTTGAGCCTAGGTAGGTGAACTCTTGAACCACTTCCAGAGCGTGGTCGCCAATATTGATGGATGGAGCATTTCTGACATCCTGCCCCATGATGTTTGTTTTCTTGAGGCTGATGGTTAGGCCAAATTCATTGCAGGCAGACGCAAACCTGTCGATGAGACTCTGCAGGCATTCTTCAGTGTGAGATGTTAAAGCAGCATCGTCAGCAAAGAGGAGTTCTCTGATGAGGACTTTCCGTACTTTGGACTTCGCTCTTAGACGGGCAAGGTTGAACAACCTGCCCCCTGATCTTGTGTGGAGGAAAATTCCTTCTTCAGAGGATTTGAACGCATGTGAAAGCAGCAGGGAGAAGAAAATCCCAAAAAGTGTGGGTGCGAGAACACAGCCCTGTTTCACACCACTCAGGATAGGAAAGGGCTCTGATGAGGAGCCACCATGTTGAATTGTGCCTTTCATATTGTCATGGAATGAGGTGATGATACTTAGTAGCTTTGGTGGACATCCGATCTTTTCTAGTAGTCTGAAGAGACCACGTCTGCTGACGAGGTCAAAGGCTTTGGTGAGATCAATGAAAGCAATGTAGAGGGGCATCTGTTGTTCACGGCATTTCTCCTGTATCTGACAAAGGGAGAACAGCATGTCAATAGTCGATCTCTCTGCACGAAAGCCACACTGTGCCTCAGGGTAGACGCGCTCGGCCAGCTTCTGGAGCCTGTTCAGAGCGACTCGAGCAAAGACTTTCCCCACTATGCTGAGCAGGGAGATTCCACGGTAGTTGTTGCAGTCACCGCGGTCACCTTTGTTTTTATAGAGGGTGATGATGTTGGCATCGCGCATGTCCTGGGGTACTGCTCCCTCGTCCCAGCACAGGCATAGCAGTTCATGTAGTGCTGAGAGTATAGCAGGCTTGGCACTCTTGATTATTTCAGGGGTAATGCTGTCCTTCCCAGGGGCTTTTCCGCTGGCTAGAGAATCAATGGCATCACTGAGTTCCGATTTGGTTGGCTGTATGTCCAGCTCATCCATGACTGGTAGAGGCTGGGCTGCATTGAGGGCAGTCTCAGTGACAGCATTCTCCCTGGAGTACAGTTCTAGGTAGTGCTCAACCCAGCGGTCCATCTGTTTGCGTTGGTCAGTGATTATGTCCCCCGATTTAGATTTGAGGGGGGTGATCTTCTTGATGGTTGGCCCAAGAGCTCTCTTCATGCCATCATACATTCCTCTGATGTTTCCGGTGTCTGAGGCCAGCTGAATATGGCTGCATAGGTGTTGCCAGTAGTCGTTTGCGCAACGCCTAGCTGTTCTTTGTGCAGTACTTCTGGCTGCTTAAGTGCTGCGGATGTTAAATCGCTGGGGGCTTTCTTGTAGTTCAAAAGTGCAATGCGCTTAGCGGCTATGACAGGTTCCAGCTCTTCATTATGAGATTGAAACCAGTCTGCATTTCTCTTCGCACTTTTGCCGTAGGTGGTCAAAGCTGACTCATAGATGGCGTCTCTGATGTGGGCCCACTTGGTCTCAGCATCCCCTGTGGGAGTGTTTTGAAGGGCTGTTACAAGTGAATTTAGAAATTTTTGTAACAGCTGTGGGTGAGAAATTCTGCTCGTGTTGATGCGCGGGTGGCCCTTCTGCTTGGAATGATGCAACTTCTTTGGTCTGAGTCTAACCTTGCTGCACACCAGGGAGTGGTCGGTGTCGCAGTCCGCACTGTGGAAGCTGCGTGTGATTTGAACACTGTTTAAGGCGGCTCGCCTTGTGACAATGAGGTCTAGCTGGTGCCAACGACGTGATCTTGGGTGCCTCCATGAAACCTGGTGACAGGGTTTAGTGTGAAAGAACGAGTTGGTGATGCAGAGGTTATGATAGGTACACAACTCAAGCAGTCTCTGCCCGTTCTCATTCATCCTTCCAACGCCATAGCGCCCAAGGCAGGAGGGCCATGAGTCATGGTCGGCCCCAACCCTGGCATTAAAGTCCCCCAGCAGGAATAGGTGTTCGGTGTTGGGGATGCTGCTAATGATGTTATGGAGTTGTTCATAGAACTGGTCTTTAGCTTCAGGTGCGGAACAGAGTGTTGGAGCATAGATGCTGAGTAGGTGTACTGGACCAGAGGTGGTGAGCAGTCGGATGGACAGTATGCGTTCCGAGCCATTTGAGGGAGGCTCTATCATGCTGAGCAAGGAGTTTCTGATGGCGAAGCCCACTCCATGCTGTCTTGGTTCTTCAGGATCCCTGCCCTGCCAGAAGAAGGTGTAGTCTTGCTCTGCTAGAGAGCCACTCGCGGGGAGGCGAGTCTCCTGAAGTGCTGCAATGTCCACATTGAGTCTACTGAGCTCGTTGTTAATGATGGCGGTCTTCCGAGAATCTACTAGACCGGAAAGCTATGTGCACGGAAGATACAGGTCTTCCCAGCGAGGGCATCTGGCACAATTGTGATGCCAAACCTCGGGGCTTTTCACCGTAAGAGTATCGTTGTTTGGAGCAAGTCGTGGGTGAATGTACATGGTGGAATGTGTATCAAGTATGGCTTAAAAAAAATGTTGGCTAGAGCTGAGCTTTGCTAGTTAACATTTTATGAAGGAACAGAAGCTGTCATCTGCCCAAGAGTCTTGGCACAGATGACCTATTAACTGCATTGTCAGTCCTGAAACTGCTGCACTGTATAAGTAATATTCATATCACAGGCAACAAAACAATAAAATGCAATAAGTTATAGAAAATGGGGAGTATGGGGCCCTTTCAAGCTTATTATATAAATATATATATATATCTATATATATATACATACATACATACATACACACACTGGCTTAATTTCCTAGTGACTAAAGCCTAAATCACAATTATTAACCCTGCAGCATAGCTGTCACCATGCATCAAAGTGTGTGACTAGAATGATTCTTGAATTATAGTACGTGGGATTCTGTGATTAGTATGAGACTACCAGGTGGGAGGCTGGTAAAAACCATAACCAGCATAATGGTGAGAACTGACAATGTAAAATAAATTTTAGAAAATTCACAAATCACTTAAAATACAACTAAACTGTCTGAATTCAATATACTGGATACAATCTTCAGAGACAGAGACTTTGGCAATCATCAAAGTCCATTTGTAATGAAATTAATTGTTCTGGCAGCAATCATACTATTTACTTACAATAAGTTTTATATGATGATTGATTTTCAGACCAAAAGTTCAGCCAGGTGACAAATTCTCAGTCCTCTGTCGGCATTATGTTTGATTATTAAATTTTGCCTTCAATAGTTTGATAAAGAGCAGATCTCCTGTAATATTGTTCATGGTGTGTTGCAGATATACATTTTTATCATTTATTGTAAGACGTTTTGTTTATTCGTTCACGGAATTTCAGCATCGCTGGCTAGGACAGCATTTATTGCCCATCCCTAATTGCCCTTGAGAAGGTGGTGGTGAGCTGCCTTCTTGAACCGCTGCAGTCCATTTGGGGTAGGTATACCCACAGTGCTGTTAGGAAGGGAGTTCCAGAATTTTGACCCAGCGATAGTGAAGGAACGGCGATATAGTTCCAAGTCAGGATGGTGTGTGGCTTGGAGGGGAACTTGCAGGTGGTGGTGTTCCCATGCATCTGCTGCCCTTGTCCTTCTAGGTGGTAGAGGTCATGGATTTGGAAACTGCTGTCTAAGGAGACAGTTGATTTCCCCTGACATTGTTCGCAGATAAAAAGTTATAAATATCTTTATGTCATGGTCTTTCTGCTTATTTCTCACTTTCTAATTTTTTTTGACTTAGTCACTTTCATCTTCCATGCTTTTGGCAGCATTCTCATTCTCGTGTCTGTAGCACTCTGGCTCTTTTTGTCATTGTTTCTATCCCTTTTCTGGGTGCCTGCTCTCTATCAACTATCTCTTTTGCCTGCCTCATACTTGTGTGGTTCTCACTCATTCTATAACTGATGTAATCAATATATACCTCATCTTTTTAAAGATCTACTTTGTACAATAAGACAGGAAGCAACATATACATAGAAACAGGAGTAGGCCATTCAGTCCCTCAATCCTGTTCCACCATTCAATTAGATCTTAGCTGTACTCTCTGAGCTCCATCTACCTGCTTTAGTTCCATAACCCTTAATATTCTTTCCTAACATAAATGCTTCAATGCTAGTTTTGACATTTTCAATTGGGATAACCTCAACAGCTTTTTGGCAGACAGGGTTCCACATTTCCCTTTGTGTGAACAATTGCTTCCTGACATCACCCCTGAATGGCCTAGCTCTAATTTTAAAGTCATGCCTCCTTGTTCTGGACTCCCCTACCACAGGAAATAATTTCTCACTATCTACAATTTAACCCTTTAATCTAGTTATCATTCTAGTGAATCTGCACTGCACCCCCTCCAAGGCCATTTATCCTTCACGATGTGTGGTACTCAGCACTTAATGCAATACTCTAACTAACTGTAACATAACTTTTACCTCCTTGTATTCCAGCTCCCTTGAGATAAAGGCCAACATTCCATTAACTTTTTGATTTTTGTTCCTATCCCTAGTTTTAGTGATTTCAGTACTTGGATCTCCAAATCACTCTGCTCCTCCACCATTCCTGGTTTCTCACCATTTAGAAAGTGCTCTGATCTATATTTTTTTTAAGTTCAAAGTGGATGGCTTCATACTTTCCGATATTGAACTCCATCTGCCACAGTTTTGCCCACTGACTTAAATTATCAATGTCCTTTTGTAACTTCCTGCTCCCATCTACACTATTTACTGTGCCACCTAATTTCTTGTCAGAAATGTTGGATATACCGTTCTCTACTCTTTCATCTAAGTCACATAAATATGGTAAAACACCCTCTAGGATGAATGTTAAACTGGGGGCATGTTGTAGCATAGCAGTGGAGAGAGAAGCTGGAACTGGGGGTCAGATTTGGAGTGCTTTTTTGGCTTGCTTGCTCAACAACTTTTCAAGTGCAGTCAGAATTTTGTGGAGAACTTCGATTCAGTAGAAAACGGACACTGTGTAGAACTGGATATCCTTATCAAGACCACAAATTAGCATTGTTTTGACCAGTACTGTGCCCAGACACGGGAGATGGGCTTGTCTACACCATCCCATCTCTGACAGGATACAGATTTTGCAGAACCTCACATTGGTAACAGGGACAAGTAGAGGTACAGTAGCCTAGCAAATTATTAAAAAGATCACAATATAATGAGAACAGTAGGTGTTTATCTTCCAAAAATATTTTTATCCTTAACCCACTATATTGTTCATGCCAGACCCAAATTGTGGACGTTACTTTTGGAGTAAATAAGTAGGATTTAATCACCAAATAAAAATGTATTTAAGATAACCTAACTCCTCTTTAATATGCTGTATGTATTTATGCATTGTTCTAGTTCTATTTGGCAGGATTGAGCATTGTAAATGCATAGAAATGTTTTAATTTCTTTAATATTACTTGTGTGTCAGATAATCTTCATATTTTAATATCTATAAAGGACATTCATTACCCAAAGAATTGGGAATAAATTAGAGCATGGGATTTATTTTGCTGGTACTTACATCTCATGTAAATAAAGTTAACTGGCCTATATTGACAAAAATTTAGAATATTTCTTATACTACACAGCAGTTTAAACTATTTTCATTGCCCTCTTCTTTCATGTGCTGCAGAGTTCTGCAGTCTCAGCTAGGATGTCCCACTGCTCTGCAAATTAACACGCTAGTAGTATTTTCCATGCAGCACTGCTGTGACCCGATTGTGTCTAGTTTTCACAAGAATTTTTTCTTTGTTTCAAACTTAAGGTCTATTCATGAATATTAATCATTATCACCTACGTGCACTCAATATATGTAAGTAAGTATACACGTGGTTACTTTGTTCTTTCAGAATACTCATTAAGTGGAGATATGACAGTGCTAAAGTAGAGAGCATTTTATCTGTCTTTGCTTTCAGCGACAGTATGAATAAGCAAAGGTTGTTTAAGGCTTGATTGTAAAACATCATTTATCCACAATTAATTTTCAGCTAATTCAGTTCTGGAGTTAAAAATATATGTAAACAGGATAGGGGATAAAGGTAACAAGATGACTTACCTTGGAGGTTGAAGCGAGTTGCAGGACAGATATGGTTACAGATGCAGGTAAAGTAACAAGGGGTTGGAGGCTTGAACTCTGCAGAGCAACAACATAAGAATTGGGTAGAGGATGGAAAGCAAGCTTAGGTAAGAAATTATAGTCTAGGTTGTGTAGAAGATGATGATCAGCACAGTCTAGAGGATGGATATTAGGGTTGGCTGTTGAATAGAGGTTAGTGCTGGGGACAGGAAGCTGATGTAAATAATAAACTGGAGTAAGATTTGTAAACTTATAACATAGGATTAAGAAACTCAGGAGTATTGAAATCAATCATGAGGTGTTTGGGAAACCAGAGTCTAATGCTAACAGGTATGGTCCTACTGTCTAGCTTGTGACAAATGAGATCTTAGGTTTCCAAAGAATATTCTTTTCCTGCTGAAGGGACTAAAAGAATAAGAAATTATAGCAGTATTTTACAACAGCCTGGTTTGCATATTAATAATAAAATACAATATGGTGGCTTTCATGCTAGGCCCCCACCTGCCAAGAATGAGGCACATCAATGTTGCCATGAACATTGATTTTTAACTGTTGTTTGAGTGAGGAAATAACTTGTTAAACAGATCAGCTGTGGCTGGAAAAAAACATTTACTTACTAACAGACATCGAAGGTGAGGAAGCGCATTCCAGGGCCTGCTAAAGAGGATTTAATACACAGGGCCAGGACTGGTAAGACCAGCTGATCACATGACTACCTGGCTGTTCCAGGGTTTTCTTTTCAACTGGCCACAGAGAGTTGGAAGTCAGAGTGTCTGTTTGCTCCTGGACTGAGAAGATCTCTCTCCTGTCTGCTCTCATCTCTTTCTCACAAGCCTCTGAATCCACTGAGGATACATGAACTCCAAGAGAGAAAAGTCTCCTACAGCGAACAAGGTTTAAGAAGAATACTGGGTCCCGACAAAAAGCAACATCTACCTACAGTCAAGGACTCTACAGAGAGCTTGAAGAACCATAACAACAACTCTTCAGATATTGCCTCAAACATTTCCACTTTATTTTCTTATGCTCTTTTCTGTATCTATTTGCATATGTGTCTATTGCATATGCACGCTAGCGTGGGTGCGTCGTGTATCCATTGACGTTAACCGAATTAGAGTTTAAGTTTAATAATTTTGAACTTTTCTGCTTTAAACCTAAGAAAGCCTGTTTGTGCTGGTTTCTTTGCCTTATAATTGGAAAGCAGTGAACAAGGATTTACCAAGGGAGAGCTAAAATCATGGTGTGTTTAAAATTAAACCCTGTTACAGAAAGACCAGGTAAAAGCTGAAAGGTAACCCTAGACATCTTTCTGACCTGGTTGTAACAGTAGCAGAATGTTAATCTGTCACAACATTTTCAGCGATGTATTTGTAGTTTTGAAATATGATCCACATGCACAAACTCTTCAAAAAAGTTTTGTTGAAAAGATGGCCTGAGATTTATACCCTGTTGTTGCACTCAATACTGCCAAGAAAGAAATCAATTTACAACAATACCAATAAATAAAAATCATATTCTTTAAAAAAAAACTGTCAGAAATTATTAACACACAGCTATTTATATTTGTAATGCACAGAATGAAAACATTTTGCAATGTTTCGAGCCCAGAAATTATTTTTGGTGATTTCAGTGGATGAATGATGAATGTGCTTGTCAACTATTTTCATGGAAGTGCCAATCCATTTAAAATTTAAATAATGTTGCGTTAAAATGGTGGACAGAGGATTGTCAAACAAATGTGTTAGGAGTTCATCCACTAATATCCACAGCAGTCATTTCGAAGCTTGCATGTGGAATTTATATTTTTTTAATGCCACACCTTCAATGTGATTTTGTGCAGAAATCAACACAAGGGTGCCAAATCAAACTTGCATCATTAAAATAATGGGGTGAAGTTTTCTGTGCCAACGATCAAAATGGAAATTCCAGCTTGTATATAAAATAGCTTTATAAACTTTTGAGATCTTCTCTAAATTGGCCAGCCAACTAAAAAAAACAAGCAAACACAACTTCCAGTCAGTTGTCAAAACTAAATTCTTTCATATGTGCATTCTATCTGCTTGGTTGGCTTCCTTCCATCTACGAAAGATGATGGACACACAGCAAACAATCTATTTAGTTTGGGTGCCTTCTCTTAGAGCACCTTTGCTGATAGCTTTGAAGGCCAATCCTTGAGAGGCAGGTTCTGCCACAGGTGCCACATGTGAAGCTCCAAGTGACGCTGTGAGTTGTTTTTGATGTGGCACCTGTTGCCAAGCTGCTGTAGCCACTGGTTGTTGTGTTAGTGCACACCAGCCCATAGGATGTGGCACCATTTTCCTCTTTCACCAGCTTTTGACTCCCAGGTGCAATTGTCAACATATAGTGCCTCTATGTCACACTTGTAAGCATCCTTGAAGCAGAGCTTTGGGCGCTCCACTGGTTGTCTGGTCCCTGCTACCTCATCATACAGACGGTCCTTGGGTACGCGATCATCTTCCATCCTGCGGACATGTCCGATCCACTGAAGCTATCTCTGTTGATTAGTGCCAACATACTTGGGAGCCCAGCCTTTGAGAGGACTGCCGCATTTGTGATTTTGTTCTCCCAAGATATACCCATAATGCACCGCAGACAGCAAAGATGGAAATTATTGAGCTTCTTTTCCTGGTAGCTGCAAGTCATCCATGTTTCAATGCCATACAGCAAGATGCTGAGAACACAGACTTTATAAACCATCAGCTTAGTCCTAAGGATTGGGTTGGTGTTATCCCATGCGCATTTTGCGAGTCATCCAAAAGTGTTGTTGCTTTCCGTATCCGTGTATCGAGCTCTGCATCAAGGGACAGATTGTCTGTCACTGTGGACCCAAGGTAGCAGAATTTGCTAACCACTTCCAGTGGGGTGTTATTTAGTGTGATCGGGGCAGAGATGCAACACCTTGGTCCATGACCACAGTTTGCTTGATGCTTATAGTCAAGGAGAATAAGTTACAGGCATGGGAGAGACAGTCATCAGTCTTTGTAGCTGGGTTTCCGTGTGAGCGACTAGCACAGCATCATCAGCATAGAGGTGTTCTCTGATCAGGATGCAATGTGTTTTTGTCTTCGCTTTCAGCCTTGATAGATTGTAGAGCTTGTTGTCTGACCTAGTGTGCAAGTAGACAACTTCCATATCTGCAGGAAAGGCAAAGGTCAGGAGCATGGAGAAGAAAATTCCAAAGAGTGGGGGCTAGTACACAACCCTGTTTCACTCAATTCTTCACTCTGAAACTGTCAGAAGTGGAGCCATCGAATTGCACAGTGAAACACATGTCATGGAAGGAGCGGATGAGACTGAGGAGCTTCAGTGGACAGCCAATTTTCACAAAATCTTGCAGAGCCCTGTTCTGTTGATGGTGTCAAATGCCTTCGTGGGATCTACGAAAGTAAGATAAAGGGGTATACTCTGTTCCCTACAATTCTCTTGTAGCTGGCATATGGAGAAGATCATGTCAACAGTAGATCTGCCAACACGGATACCACACTGTGCTTCTGGGCACACTCGGTCTGCAGGTAAATGGAGTCTTTTAAGTATGACCCCGGCAAAGGCCTCCCCCATGATGCTAAGGAGTGAGATGCCCCTGTAATTGTTGCAGTCTCCTCTGTCACCTTTGTTTTTGTATAATCTGTTGATTTTGGCACCACTCATCTCCTGTGGAACAGACCCTACTTTCAGGGAAGGAGAAGGTCATAAAGGTATGGCAATAGATGGGACTTTCCGTACCTGAGCAGTTCAACTGGGATGACGTCCTTGCTGGCCCTTCTGTTCACTAGGCTGTGCATGGCCTGCTATAGCTCCAGTGATGAGGGTTCTTCATTTAACTCATCCATGACAGGAAGTTGCCAGAGAGTGTCAAATGCAGACTGGGAAATGTCCGACTCACAGGAGTACATTCTATCTACTGATTGGTGAATTCACCATTGTCCTGTAATTACCATCCTTGGTGTCTGGAGTTATCAAAGAGTGTCAATACATGGTTTGCTTTTTTTTAATACGCATCTTCCAATTTTCAGCTACCCTATTAAAAGCTGATGTGCTTAGTGTTTAATAACGTGTAAAAATTATGACTTTTTTTCTTGGTAATGAATATGTTCATGTGCAGTTCTGACATTCAACTGATTTAGCTCAATTGAGCAGTTAATGAACATATCTGTGCCCTGTTACAGCTGATGACTCAAGAAATATCGAACCATTTTACTCCTAAGTCTTTAAAAATGTTTAATGTTTTCATCGAGAGCTGGTTATCTGTTTGCAGTCTGATTTGTAAACAAAGGCTGATTACAAGTGAATTTCTATATATAGATCATATAGAGGGGCATGAGCAGCCTTTGTCGTTTTTTATGGAAAGCCATTTGTGCCAGTTTGATTCATGCTCCACTGTAACTCAAAAAGAAACTGTTACTAGCAACCATCCTGTCTTCACGTTTTTGCATTAGAAACAAGTAATTACAGTCAGGAATTGAAGAAAGTGCCTTCCTTCTAGCAATCTAACAAATAAGTTTGGTCCTTTATTGATGGCGGAAACAATAGTGATGATAATTACAAAAAATTATCACTGAAATTATACTTTTAAAATGATAAAAGCAATAGGACTCCTGGCCATTTCAAAATTGACATCTTGCAGTTATGGTCCCAAGTGCCTGACCCACTGAAATGAATGGAGCTGTTCCCGAAAGGTATTTCATTCCAGCCTTCACTGTGTTGTGTGGAACTACCACCGTGCAAATGGGATAGTTTCATACTGGGAATCCATGAGGGGCTGTGAGCCATTAGCAGCAGCAAAATTGTATACCATCACAATCTGTAACCTTATAGACTGGAATATCCCTCACTCTATCATTACCGTCAAGCCAAGGGACTAACTCTGGTTCAATGAAGTGAAGTCAATGCCAGAAGCAGCATGAGGCATACCTGAACATGAGGTACCAACCTGGTGAAGCTACAACACAGGAGTACGTGCATGCTAAACAGCAGAAGCAGTATGCTATAGACAGAGTGAAGCAATTCCACAACCAATGGACCAGATCAAAGCTTCATATCCTGTCACATCCAGTCATCAATGGTGGTGGACAATTAAACAACTAACAGGAGGAGGAGGCTCCATGAATATTGTCATGCAGGCCCCCTCCTGCCCAGAATGAGGCATATTAATTTTACCACATGGACATTAAATTTCAGTTTGTTGCTGGGAAGAAGAGAAGGCCTGATACAAGGGGTTGCCAAGCCCCCAGCTGGAAAGACATTTTTGCATATTACTAGCAGACAGTATTGAAACAAAGGAGCCATCCCCTGCTCCCAATACACAGAACAGACTTGGTCAGACCAGTTTAGTCACATGACTAACTGGGTGTTGCAGAGTTTGAACTGAGTTTTAAATTGGAGAAACAGTGTTTGAAAACAGAAGGCAGTTTTGCTCCTGGACTGAGAATACCTCTCTCTGTCGGCTCCGATCTCTTTCTCACCAGCTTCAGAATCCATTGAAGACACAGGAACCCAAGAGAGAAAAGTTTCCTAGAATGAACAAGGTTTAAGAAGAATACTGGGCCCCAACGAAAAGCAAGATCTACCTACAAGCAAGGACTACAGCGAGCTCGATGCACAGTAACATAAAAAAACCCTCTTCAGATATTGCCTCAGACCTTTCCACTTTAGTTTTCTTCTGCTCTTTTCAGTCACTGTTTGCATGTGTGTATTGCATATGCATGCTAACATGGGTGCATCGTGTGTCTGTAGCCGTCAACCGAATTAGAGTTTTAATAAATTTCACCTTTCTTCTTTAAACGTAAGAAAGCCTTTTTGTGTTCATTTCTTTGCCTTATAATTGGAAAGCAGTGAACAAGGATTCACCAAGAGGGAGCTCAAAACATGGGATGTTTAAAATTAAACCCTGTTACAGTAAGACCAGGTGAAGGCTGAGAGCCACCCCTAGACACCTTTCTCACCTGGTTGTAACAGAAATTTGGGTGCTAGCATCTGGAATTGACCCACAGACAAACAAAATTGGAAGTGAGAAGCCAAATTGTTCCCAATCAAAAAAGAGCAAGATTAATACAGGTTTTCTTGTGATTGTGTGTGATTGAATATTAACATGTCTGCAACTGAAGCTAGGGTGAAGTAACTTGGGCTAAGTTAAAAGCACTGTCTATGGGAGAGTTGAGGAAAATGGCTGAGCAGTGTGGGATCACTGTACGTGGCAAGGCTAGGAAGTCTGAACTCCTTAGGCTAGAGGCCAATCATTTTTCCCTTGAATCTGAAGATTCAGAAGCAGTGTTAGTAGACCCAGACAGGGTACTGCTAGCAAAGATACAATTGGAACAAAGGAAACTTGAAATCGAGGAAAGAGAAAGAGAGAGCCAGAAAGAAAGAGAGAGCCTTCCAGAAGGAACGTGAAGAAAATGAAAGGCAGAAGAGAGAGAGAGAAAGAATATTCCAGAAAGAATGCGAAGGAAGAGTTGAAGCAGCTTGAGTTAACTAGGGGCCAACAGAGTAACCCCAGTGAAAGCATGGCCAATATGGAGGAGCATAATTCAGGGCTGGGCACAAAATTATTAAAACTAACTCATCTAATCCCAAAATTCAATGAGGTAGATGTGGAGGCATTTTTTGTGTCTTTTGAGAAACTGGCAAGGCAGCTAAAATGGCGAGCTGAGAACGAGTCTTTTTTACTACAAAGCAAGCTAACTGGAAAAGCCCATGAGATTTATTCCTTGTTGCCAGATGAGAGTTCATCAAATTATGAACTCACCAAAAATGCTATCCCCAGGGCATATGAATTAGTACCTGAAGCCTATCGCCAAAAGTTTAGAACCCTCAAGAAGCAAGCTAATCAAACTTATCTGGAGTTTGAAAGAAGTAAGCAGCTGACTTTTGGCTGACGGCTTTAAAAATACAGCTCAGCTATGAGACTCTCGGAGAAGTAATCCTGTTAGAGGAATTTAAAAACTCTCTCCCACTCTCAATAAAGACCCATGTAGAGGAGCAGCAGGCAGGGAGCCAGCAAGCGGCCATTCTGGCCGATGAGTTTGCTTTAATTTATAAGTTGGTTTCCCGGGGAGAACCTTTCCGAATTACCCCCACAAATCCGAAAAGGACAAAGGGTGGGAAGATGATCTCTGCCTGGGCAGTCCTGGGAGAGAAAAGAGAGCAGGAGACACAGGGGGCCCTCCTCCAGTCAAAAAGGAAGGTGCTGTGAGCAAGAGTGAGACCTGGAGACCAGTGTGCTTCCATTGCAATAAAGCAGGGCATTTAAAAGCTGATGGCTGGAAACTAAAGGGAAAACTGGTAGGGTTAATAAGGGCACACCCGCTCAGTGAAGATGGGACCCTGATGGAATGCACAGCTGAACAAGCTCTGGCTTTAACTGCAGTAAGAGTGAGACCCAGGTAGCTCATGGCTGCAAGTGCAGGAAAATTTAATAGGATTTCTGAAGTTTGTCAGGGGTTTGTGTCTGAAGGGAAAGTAACCCCATACCCCTCGAGTGGGGCAAGCAAGCCCATAGTAATTCTCAGGGACACAGGGGCCACTAGATCCCCTTTACTGGGAAAAGATCTGAACTTTCTCCCAGAGAGTGCAGTGAACACCAGAATGGTGATGAATGGTATTGGAGGGCAGTGTATGCCTGTATCTGTACACCGGGTGCACCTGGAGTGCGACCTAGTTTTGGGACCGGGGACCGTAGGGATTGTCCCTAGTTTGTCTATGGATGGTTTGACCTGCTCCTGGGTAATGATCTGGCAGGGGTGAAGGTGGTAGCCCCCCGCCTCCCCCAGTAGTGAAAGAAAGAGGGCAGGCAGTCATAGAGACAGAGCAGTGGCATGAGACGGTCCCCTGCAGAGTCCCTGAATGTGTAGTGGATCAGGCTATGATCAGATGAGCTCCCCCAGAGGAGACTGCATTGGCACTGCAGGCAGATGACCATAGCTGTCCGAGACTTTCTTTGGAAAGTTAGCAGACCCAGGGAACGAATTAAATGGATTTTTCCTAGCTGAGGCTCAGCGAGCTGACCCAGTATTGCAAGAGTTGGCTGGGGCTGCCCAGTCTGAATGTGAAGCAGAGGGAGTCCCTGATTGCTACTATATAAAGAATGAGGTACTGATGAGGAAATGGAGTTCTCCTCACAGACCTAAGAGCAAGGAGTGGACAGTAGTTCACCTGTTAGTGGTGCCACAGAGGTACCGGAGAGAAATATTAAGAAAGGCCCATGAGACTACAGTGGCTGTACATGAAAGACCAAAGCCCACATAAGACAGCAGTTTGACTGGCCAAAACTCCACAAAAATGTGGTGGAGTACTGCAAGAGTTGCCACATGTGCCAGGTTGAGGGGAAACCCCAACCTATAGTGAAACCTGCAACCCTAAGTCCTATACTGGTGTTAGGAGGACCTTCTAGCAGAGGGCTGGTGAACTTTTAGGGACCCCTGCAGAGAACAAAAGGGGACAGGCAGGCACAAGGCTAGCAAAAGTTTAGACAGGGAAGGGGAAAAAGTGACCAAGAGGGCAGGTTAAAGGGAGTCCGGGAGGAATCACTGATGAAACCCCCTACTGTCCGGTTGGCTAACCCTGAAAAATATGAAAAGTTGGACCCCACATCTGCCTACATAAATGCAGACTCTAGAAGCACCCCACCAGAGTTGCTAACAGCATTTACAGGAACCTGCAGAGACAAAGAAAGACCTCTAGGGGGCAGAGAAACCATGAGGGTGATGCCTCACCTAGTCGAAGTGCCGTAGCGGAGTGCAGCAAAGTCTGCACAGATACCTGCAGGCAGGAATGTCTCAGAGAACAAAGGCGATATTAACAAGGAATCCTCCCTCACAGTCAGAGAAAAAGGGAACCATCCATCCCCTGAAGTCAAAAGCCTTTGCATGACTTAGCAAAGCACTGAAAGGGAGTTCAGGATAGACCTGCCCACTATTGACTCCTTTGAAAAAAGATCTCAACAGGAACAAAGATCCTAGGCAGCCATGGAAATGGGCAAACTGAAGAAAAACTTCTCCAAAGAACCACATGGTTACTGGGATACCAAAAAGGGGAAATTTGGGGCGGCGCAGTGGCTAGCACTGCAGCCTCACAGCTCCAGAAACCCGGGTTCGGTTCTGGGTACTGCCTGTGTGGAGTTTGCAAGTTCTCCCTGTGACCGTGTGGGTTTCCTCCGGGTGCTCCAGTTTCCTCCCACTTGCCAAAGACTTGCGGGTTGATAGATAAATAGGCCATTGTAAAAATTGCCCCTAGTGTAGGTAGGTGGTAGGAGAATTGTGGGGATGTGAGAGGGGAAAAGTTGGATTAATGTAAGAGTAGTATAAATGGGTGGTTGATGGTCGGCGTGGGCCAAAGGGCCTGTTTTGGTGCTGTATCACTCTATGACGCTAAATTAAAGCAGCGCTGGCAGCAAGAAAAGACAGTTTTAGGATTCATGAATGAATGGAAATGAATGAGAAAAAACATGGTGTATCTTATATATATATTTCTGTCAACACTTTTAATGAAATGTGCCATTTTTTTCAAATTGCATTTCATTCCCTTGGGTGCCCAGAATAAGGCACATTAATTTCACCATGTGGACACTAAATTTCAAATTGTTGCTGGGACGAAGAGAAGGCCTGATACAAGGGGTTGCCAAAGCCCCTGGCTGGAAAGACATTTTGGCATACTAGCAGACAGTGTTGGAACAAAGGAACCATTCCCTGCTCCCAATACACAGAACAGATGTGGTCAGACCAGTTTAGTCACACGACTGACTGGCTGTTGCAGAGTTTGAACTGAGAGTTTTAAATTGGAGAAACAGTGTTTGAAAACAGAAAGCAGTTTTGCTCCTGGATTGAGAAAATCTCTCTCCTGTCGACTCCTGTCTCTTTCTCACCAGCATCGGAATCCATTGAAGACATATGAACCCCAAGAGAGAAAAGTCCCCTACAGTGAACAAGGTTTAAGAAGAATACTGGGCCCCAACGAAAAGTAAGATCTACCTACAAGCAAGGACTACAGCGAGCTCAAAGCACAGTAACAAAAAAACCCTCTTCAAAGATTGCCTCCAACCTCTCCACTTTATTTTTCTTCTGCTCTTTCTCTATTTGCATGTTTGTATCGCATATGTATGCTAGTGTGTGCACGTCGTTTATCCGTAGGCATCAACCGAATTAGAGTTTTTACTTTAAGTTTTAATAAATTTCACCTTTCTTCTTCAAACCTATGAAAGCCTTTTGTGCTCATTCCTTTGCCTTATATTTGGAAAGCGGTGAACATGGATTCACCAAGGGGGAGCTCAAAACACACTGTGTTTAAAATTAAACCCTGTTACGGTAAGACCAGACTGAGAGGGACTCCGAGATACATAGACCTTTCTCACCTGGTCATAACAACATCCCTATCCTCTACAAGGGTGGATTGCAATACATAAGTGCAATGGAGAAGGCTGAAGCACTTGCAACCATCTTCAACCAAAAGTGCTGAGTGGATGATCCATCTCAGCCTACTCCTGAGGTCCCCACCATCATAGATGCCAGTCTTCAGCCAATTCAATTCACTCAACACGATATCAAGAAACTGAGTGTCTGGACACAGTAAAGGCTATGGATCATCCACTCAACATCCTGACTATGGTGCTGAAGATTTGTGCTCCAGAACTAATTGTGGCTCCAGCTAAGTTATTCCAGTACAGCAATAACAGTGGCATCCACCCGACAAAATGGAAAGTTGCCCAGGTATGTCTTGTCTTCAAAAGGCAGGACAAATCCGATCCAACCAATTACCATTAATTTAAATGGTTGGGAAAACATGCACAGCACGTGAGCAGATTTCTGATTTGCAGATCTGGGAGAGGGGGCAATGGCTGCCCCCACCAGGAGTCATAAAATAATCCCTAATACTTATCAGTGATGAGTTAGTAAGTAAAGCATACAAATCCATACAATTGCAAATGGCTGTGTGCACTGCATGTGTATGTATAACATGGACAGAAAAGAAAACAAAAACAAAATTTTCTTTTTGACCTGTGAGAGCCAGTTTTATGGCCATTCAGTGGCAGCTGTTTGCTGTTACAATTATTATGGTTCATTGTGCAAAGAATGCAGCATAGGCATCTATTTTTAAGATGGAGTCATTTCTTATTCCAGTTACATTCCCATTTGTTTTAACTGTACCAGTATACATACAACTGAACCATTAAATGTCTCTGCCGTAAAAAAAAATCCTGTATACGAACAATATAACCTCAATTTGAGCTTAGACAAAGCAACTACGCTTCATATCATGCACATTCTTACAATAACATGCCAAGTTAGCAATTGCAACCTGACCCATTGTTGCTATTCATTGAACTATACCACTATGTGATCCACAATCACCGATAAACATTTTTCTAACAAATTTAGGGACAATTCTCAGAAGTACCAATTACACATAATAATTATCAAACATTGTTTCCTTAGCTGAAAAAAACATATTACAGAAAGAAACATTCAGGATTATGAACCTATCGACTGAAATTCTTCTGAGGTTCTATGAATTTTTCACTTGTTAAGTTTGAAGGGAGACTAGCAGAACCCCTTGGAAAAGCTAGACAACTGATTGTGCTGGGCCTCTACCATTTCTAAGTGTCTGTTAACCAACTTAAGGCCAATTCCTGTTTGAGAAAGGAGTACAGTTATTCTTAGCTTAAAAACAAGATTCCCTGAAGGGCTTCTCCATGCAAAGCAGAAACCTTGCAGATCTCCAGATTGGGGCTCACAAATGATTTCCAAATCCAATTTTGATCATCAGGTGGCAGGACTGTATCTCCAACACAGAAGTCCTCGAGGCGGCCAACATCCCCAGCTTGTACACACTACTGAGTCAGCGGCGCTTGAGATGGCTTGGCCATGTGAGCCGCATGGAAGATGGCAGGATCCCCAAAGACACATTGTACAGCGAGCTCGCCACTGGTATCAGACCCATCGGCCGTCCATGTCTCCGCTTTAAAGACGTCTGCAAACGCGACATGAAGTCCTGTGACATTGATCACAAGTCGTGGGAGTCAGTTGCCAGCGTTCGCCAGAGCTGGCGGGCAGCCATAAAGACAGGGCTAAAATGTGGCGAGTCGAAGAGACTTAGTAGTTGGCAGGAAAAAAGACAGAGGCGCAAGGGGAGAGCCAACTGTGCAACAGCCCCGACAAACAAATTTCTCTGCAGCACCTGTGGAAGAGCCTGTCACTCTAGAATTGGCCTTTATAGCCACTCCAGGCGCTGCTTCACAAACCACTGACCATCTCCAGGCGCATACCTATTGTCTCTCGAGATAAGAAGGCCCAAAGAAAGAAAAACAAGATTCCCTGAAGGGCTTCTCCATGCAAAGCAGAAACCTTGCAGATCTCCAGATTGGGGCTCACAAATGATTTCCGAATCCAATTTTGATAGGATTCCACTCTGTTCCTTTTGGTGCTGCAATGTCCTTGTGAGGTGATACATGAGATGATGGAACATCCACCAGCCCTCCCCGTGTCAGGTGAGTGTGTGGCTGCTGTGGGAATTCTGCCCTTTTCATTCTTAAAAGGCCTTACTGGAACTCTAGTTACCTGAGAGTTGGTGTGAACCTCTTTGAGAACTTTTGAAAGGCCCATTGTCTTACTTAGACTAAGGCAATAAATCCAGAGAGCCATTACGTTTTGCAAGGGTGTATTGGCATGGGCAGTGCTGAAGAAGTGCTTTTGCAGACAGCTTGACTGTATAAATGGTCCTGTGCCTGCAATGTGGAGAAGTGTCTGTGGCCATCAGCGTGGACCAATGGCATTCCACTCTTATTGCATTTTTACCCATCAAGCAGGACCCCAGGAATTTCAGGACCTCTTATTTACATGGCAATAAATAAGATAAACTGCATAAGCAGCACTGTATTTAAACAACAGAGGTTCCTTCAACTTAAGCCGTGCCTTCCTTTCTGCTCCTCCTGCAGCAACGCACCACTCGTTGTCCCCCTTATGCTAAATATCAGTGCCTTTCTCTTAACTCCCCAACTGACCCCTGAGAAAAACACTTCATGCTATGCTTTTCTCAGTGGCAAGCTGCAACACCCTTCCCAGCCCTCAAGTCACTTCTCCCAGTAATTTTACACCTACCAACCCTTGCCGTCACTCTTCATCGTACTGGCAATACCTCCAGAATACCGGAAGCAAGGTCAGGATGAGAGTGAATCTCATAAGGAAACTGGTGAGTACCACCTGGGGCAGCAGAGCCAATACACTCCGCACTGCTTCACTCGCCCGGGTCTGCCCAACAGCCAAGTACTGCTGCTCAACCTGGCTAAGGAGCTGCCACACAAACGGAGTAGATATCCACCTCCGGGAAATCATTTCTGGAATGTTGAGACCAACACAGCTCGAGTAGCTTCCTGTACTAGAAAACATTGAAACTCCTGATGTCTGCAGGGAAAACATTCTCCTCAAAGAACACCACCAGCTGAAAGCTAACAAAGCACTCCCATTGATACAGGACAAAAAAAACCCACGCACTCACCAGAAATCTCCTAGCCCGTGCTGGAACACACTCCACACCCTACAAACTGATGACAATCCCACCTCTTGATGGCGTTTCTCCTGGTTGACTGTTAACATCATCAGCCTCCACCTGGTAACTGACCTGAGTGGTGAAGTCCCAGGTTTCAACCTCCCATGAAAAATCTGGACAACCCTCAACCACTTGAGGACGGGCCAGGGAGGACGTGGCCACTTGCTCCACAAGTATAACATGAGGACCAGCTCAAACTGTGACTGTGGCCTTCCAGGTCAGACCATCACCCACATATTGAACTCTTGCCCTGAGAGATCCATTCCTGGTGGCATCACAACCATTCACGCTGCATCAGATGAAGCCGCTGAATGGATTGATAACCTTGACATCAAACTATAACTGTTTCCCCAGCCATACCAAGCCTACCCCTAATAATACCTTACTGTGCCACTGTTATTCCAGTGCTTCTATGCATCAAAACCATTCTTCCGTTACTGCAACATCCCAGCAACATGCTCTCAGTGCTTCCACTCTTTACAACCCTTGTCCCACTCCTGCCACAGCTAGTACTCCACTACTGTATGGTTTTGTAGCCTGAAAGCCCTGCAGTGCTCCAAGATCATGCAAATCCTATTTTAGTTCTCTCACACCCTTCTAATATTCTGACACCCAGGACCTTCTTCCCACTGCTCACAGATTGAATTTATCACATCCAGCATCACTGCCACAATCCCAAGCCCTCATCACATCACTGTTATGCTCTGATTGCACTATTCCTAGTCATAAAAAAATCCCCTCCCACTACAGCTGGACCCCACTACCACCATCTCAACACTCCCATACTCCAAGACCACCCTTCTACTTCAGAACCTCCTTACGTTGTTTCCACATCCCAGGACCACCCTCCAGGACACCGATAGTGTTTCTACATCCAGAGAAACCATTAAGAGGATCAAGATCTGGATTAATGATACGCATGTAGAATTGGTGGTGCTTGAGACACTGAAATAGGTTCAAGAAACTTTTGTGCATGGGCTTCCAACCTGACGAATAGAATTTTCTCAACTGGCCAGAGTGAGATCAAACCTCCAGCAGGGACAATTGTGCAAAACATATTCAGAACCAAGGAATCATGCAAAATTTCCTTTATGGCCAACCATGAGGAAGAAATGAACATGCCTCTAAATATTTATAGAGAACTTAATATAGAGGAATAAGCAGCTCACTGAAGTTTGCAAACTCACCTCAGTTCCTGGAAATTCTCCCAACCTGCAAGTCATGTTAAATAATGCCAATTTCCATTTACATACATCTTCTTTTAACCACTTAAAGACAACTTTGGTGAGGATTTTCAAAAAAATTGAGATCACACAACTCAATTCACCCTCTTCTGTTTGGTGAATGGTGCATGTCTAAGGGAGCCTAAAGAATGTGGAACATTCAGGTTGGGACAGGTGCTGTATTATGTCAAAACTGGAATAAGGGCCTGATCTTAACTCTGTATAAGTGAATAGGTTTTGAGTGGGTTAGTTCAGTTCAGAGATACAGCACTGAAACAGGCCCTTCGGCCCACCGAGTCTGTGCCGACCATCAACCACCCATTTATACTAATCCTACACTACTTCCATATCCCTACCACATTCCCCACCTGTCCCTATATTTCCCTACCACCTACCTATACTAGTGGCAATTTATAATGGCCAATTAACCTATCAACCAGCAAGTCTTTGGCATGTGGGAGGAAACCCACGCAGACACAGGGAGAACTTGCAAACTCCACGCAGGCAGTACCCAGAATTGAACCCGGGTCGCTGGAGCTGTGAGGCTGCAGTGCTAACCACTGCGCCACTGTGCCGCCCTGTTCCCTTTGTCCAAATTTACATAAATCCTTACCAACTATTATCTCCTTTGATGTGGATTCCATGGCTGTACAGAGGATAATTGTGACGATATGACCAGCAGATTTGTGGAGGGAGACTTATCCAGAAAACCCATGGTTACATCAGTAAATTTATCTTCTGCAGCTCAACAATTGCAAGTTTGAATCCACCTTGTTTGGTTCTGGCAAAGAATTTGCACCTTAACCTCCCTTCTCAACTGCTCATACCATGCAATAGGCAACTTTGGTGCCCTCTTTGACATTGAACTGCTATTCAAAATGTTATACCTGGAGCATTGCCCTATTTTGATCTTTACACATATTGACCACCCGCCACTCCCCCGCCCCTCTCCCCCAACCCCTTCATCACCCTCAGGCTCAAGTTCTCCAATACTCTCCTTGCCATCTTTCTGAGCTCCATCCTACTGTCATGCAGGCCCCCACCTGCCAAGAATGAGGCCGATTTAATTTTGCCACATGGACATTCAATTTCAAATTGTTGCTGGGAAGAAGAGAAGGCATGTGACAAGGGGTTGCCAGGCCCCTGGCTGGAAAGACATTTTTGCATATGAACAAACAGTGCATGTAGACAAAGGAGCTATTCCCTGCTCCAATTCATTCACAAACAGATGTGGTCAGACCAGTTAGTCACATGACTAACTGGCTGTTGCAGAGTTTTGAACTGAGAATCTGCAGAAAGCAGAATGCTCCTGGACTGAAGCAGACCTCCTCTCCTGTCTGCTCCCATCTCTTTCTCATGGAACTCCAAAACTCATTGAAGCCACTTGAACCCCAAGAGAAAAGTCTCCTACAGTGAACAAGGCTTAAGAAGAATATTGGGCCCCAACAAAAAGCAAGATCTACCTACAATCAAGGACGCTACAGTGAGCTCTAAAAACGGTAACAAAAACTCTTCAGGTATTGCCTCAAACTTTTCCACTATATTTTCTTCTGTTTTCTGTCTCTATCTGCATGTTTGTATTGTGTGTTCATGCTAGCATGGGCGAGTTATGTATCCATAGGCGTTAATCAAATTAGAGTTTAAGTTTAATAACATTTCACTTTTCTTCTTTAAACCTGAGAAAGCCTGTTGTTGTGGTTTCTTTGCCTTATAATTGGAAAGCAGTGAACAAGGATTCACCAAGGGGGAGCTAAAAACACAGTGTGTTTAAAAATAAATCCCTGTTACAGTAAGACCAGGTGAAGGCTGAAAGGGAACCCTAGACTTCTTTCTCACCCGGTCGTAACACTACATAATCAGATCATCTGGAATTCTTCTATCTGCATACTGTCTTGTACTCTCCTGGTTACCTATCACTCCTGTCCTCATTGACCACTACTAGGTCTCCATCACCCAGTGTATTGATTTCAATACTCTTATCCTCCTTTACAAATCTTTCCATAGCCTTACTACATTTAATCTTGCAACCTCCTGATGTACAACATCTCAGTTTGAACCTTCTGCTCCTTGAACTCTAGTTGACTGTGAGTAGCTCCCTTCCTCTGTTGCAACCATCAAGTTACTGCACTGGAATTCTTGAACTAAACTTCTCCACCTGGTCATCTCTGTCTTTACCTTCACAAACTCATGACTGCTTAATTCTTCAATCCTGCTTTGGTAATCTCCCATCACAAACCCCTGCTTGGTGCCCTCTCCTGCCACCCCATCCCCCGCCACCACCCCCCCCCCCCCCCCACCCCCACACAAACTCGAAAATTTGTTATGCTTTTTCCTTAGCTGTAGCCAGGATTGACTCTTCATTAATTTCAGAAACATTTTCCACAGTATCTCCAGTGATCAACTGGTTCACAGTTTATTGATGCTTTCCCCTAGCTCAGACCTTGGGTTCTGTTTCTGTCTGATAGCTTGAACCAAAAGTTGAAGAATCACATCCAAAACTGCTTCAATACTAATGACCACCAAGTATTAAGGGCCTGAACTCTACAGGAAATGGGTAAGAAGATATAAACAGAGGAAATAATTGCCAATGCCTTACATTGAAATCAAAAAGCTCAAAGACAACAGATTCATATTTTTTTTTAAAGTACAAATTCTTAAACAAAACATTTGACTGAAACAACCCAGGAGAAAAATAATGGAAACGCGATCAATGAAAATAACATAGAGTGTGACAAAACAAAATTAATAACAATTGAACAGAGGGATTAGCTTAGAAATTTTTTAGCCCATGCACTTCATAAAGCAGAAACACTAAAGTTTATGCTAGGCATTAGAAAAGAGAATGAGTCAATATCTGTAACCCCTCCTACAATCGATTAAAAAAAGTCAGCAAATTTATGAAACCCTGTATACTTCAGAAATTGAACCATTGGGAAGTGACCTTCAATTCTTCTTTGATGCAATCACTCTTGTGTTATTATTCCCAAGTCTATTTTATATTTCCACCAGCATAATCAGTAAACCCTCAGCCATTCCACATCAATCTATTCTGCTTTCCTGGTGTTCTCAACTATTTGACAGGAGGCAACGTGTTGCAAGGTAACATGTAGTTGCTGCAAATTTGGAAAATGGGAAGTAGTTGATCCAAGATTTACACTGTTGGAACTTGTTCTTCGATAAGCAGAATCAAATGTGGCATTAAAACAAAGGCTTTGTTTTAAATAATGTACTTGCAGTATTTTGGAGCCTTGACATAATAGTCCCAAAATTATAGAATTGTTCTTTCATGCTCCCAGTGTAACCTCAGCCAGGGGAGCAGCCAAAAACTAGGCCAGGACTTGGATACCCTGGATCCTAGCCTTGCAGCAAACCTTTTTGGCTATCCTTGTGGGCCATCACCATACAAATGCCAAGGACTTCCTACATCAAATTTCCTGTCACTGAGGCCCTCAATGGAATTTTGCATTTGGTTGGTGGAGAGACATTTAGCGAGACTGGGCATCCCTACCTGACGAAGGATGGTAGTGTGGCCAAGTTTTATTTCAGGAGGTGGGTACAATACCCACAATGGCTAGGCAATTAAACTTTCTGGTAAATTTACTATGGGGACATCTCAAATGTAACTTTATTACTGTACAAAAGCAGTGCATCTTTAGTTGACCTGGGAAGGTGGTAATGGGCACTTTCCTCCAAACAGACAAATCCTGCAACATTCCCTGGATCTTGGACTGTTACTGGGGTTAGTGGCATAGGTTCTTGGCAGGTTCTTACACCAAGATACACCCCATTGTGAGGTTCTTGGGGCTGATGATTCTGTTGCCTAGATCACTTGAGGAATGCATTACAATACACCACAGAGATGATGTTTAAGATAGTGGCAACATGCTGTATAATATCATCTGAAAGAGAGGTATCAACATTCAGGTCACTGACCCTAGATTTCTGCACCAATTTAAAGTCAACTTACACAACTAATCTAACCAAAATCTGCATTATAAAAATATTGGTGCAAAAAATTCATCCCGGACAGTGGCACAAAATGGCTGATATTAAATCAATCACTCTTTATACACAATGCCTGACATTCAGTTCAATGGAATTAATCAGGCGCTGTGTATAACGGGCAGCCAATTTGATACCGACCGCTTTGTGCCATTGCCCGAGTCAAATTTCTAGCCAGTAGTTTCTGTAGCAACTGCATCTAGTGGTGTGGGACAGTAATTAAACTTCAAAAGTTCTTCAGCTATTAAAGCATTTTGTGTGGTTGTGAAAGGCATGATATAAGTACAAGTTCTTTCTTATGTGCAAAAGATTTTTGTAGTCTCAGCCAAATTCCTAGTCCACAATACTGCTTATAATTGGCTCAAATTGGCCTCTTACTCTCAAGCTACAAAGGATGTATTTTCAAAATAGCGCATTTTATTTCTCTTTTTTCTTGAGACATGGGCAAAGCCTAGTTGATGTGAGAAGATAGTATTGGGTCTTCTTAACTTACATTTCCTGCGTTACAACAGCGAGTACAGTTACAAAGTACTCAATTGGCTGTAAAGCGCTTTGGGACACCCTGTGATCATGAAAGGTGTTACATAAATGCAAGTAATTCTCTCTCTTGCTTCGTATTAGATTACTAAGGGAAAGTCTAGCATGATCCACCTGAATGAATTAATTTTTTGATAGGTAATAGAGAGAGTAGACCAGGGTGATGTAGTAGTATATCTAAGGGTCTTCGATACTTCTTTTTTCTTTGGCCTCCTTATCTCGAGAGACAATGGGTAAGCGCCTGGAGGTGGTCAGTGGTTTGTGGAGCAGCGCCTGGAGTGGCTATAAAGGCCAATTCCAGAGTGACAGGCTCTTCCACAGCTGCTGCAGAGAAATTTGTTTGTCGGGGCTGTTACACAGTTGGCTCTCCCCTTGCGCCTCTGTCTTTTTTCCTGCCAACTGCTAAGTCTCTTCGACTCGCCACACTTTAGCCCCCCTTTATGGCTGCCCGCCAGCTCTGGCGAACGCTGGCAACTGACTCCACGACTTGTGATCAATGTCACAGGACTTCATGTCGCGTTTGCAGACACCACATAATAGACTAGTGAATAAGGTCAGAGCATGTGGAGTCAACGAATATGCAGCAGAATGGATTACTAGCTGGCTGCAAGGCAGAAAACACACAGTCGGGATAAAAGGTAACAATTTGGAGTGACAGAAGTTGGGAAGTAGGGTTCCACCAGGATCAGATCTGGCACCACTGTTATTTAAAATTTATATTCACAATTTAGACTTTGGAATCAAAAAAACAATTTCTAAATTTGTGGACAACCCAAATGGGAGGGATAGTCAACATTGAGGAGGACAACTTACAAAAAGGATTCATAAACTTGCAGAATGGGGATTTAATTGGTAAATGAACTTCAACTTAAAAATGTGAGGTATTATATTCTAGTAAGAATTACAAGGAGGTCACATATTTCTTGTAAAATAAGAATCTAAATGGGGTCGAGGAACAAAGGGATCTGGGAGTACAAATACACAAATCACGAAAAGTTGCAACACAGGTCAATAAGGCCATAACAAAAGCAAACTGAGCACTGGGGTTTATTTCCAGAGGGATTGTATTGAAAAGTCGAGAAGTTGTGCTAAACTTGTATTAAACTTTGGTAAGACCACATTTGGAGTATAGTGTACAGTTCTGGTTACCATATTATAAAAAAGGATAGAGAGGCACTGGAGAGGGTGCAAAGAAGATTTACAAGGATGATACCAGAACTGTGAAGTTATACCCATCAGCTCGGAATAAACAGGCTGGGTCTCTGTTCTCTTTAAAAGAGATGGCTGCGGGATAACATTAATAGAGATCTTTAAAAATTATGAAAGATTTTGATGGAGTAGACACAGAGGCAGTGTTTGCACTTGTGAGAGAGAGTGGTGGGTGCGTGGAATGCGCTGCCAGCGGTGGTAGTAGAAGCAGATACATTAGGGACATTTAAGCGACTCTTGGATAGGTACATGGATGATAGTAGAATGAAGGGTAGGTAGTTAGTTTGATCTTAGAGTAGGTTAAAGGTTCGGCACAACATCGTGGGCCGAATGGCCTGTACCGTGCTGTACTGTTCTATGTTCTATGTTCTAAAACTAGAGGCAATCAATTTAAGATTGTCATCAAGAAATCAAATAGGGATAAACTTCTTTACTCAGAGAATGGTGAGAATATCGAACTCACTACATCAAGGAGTAGTTGAGGCAAATAATATAGATGATGCATTCAAGGGGAAGCTAAATAAGCATATGAGGGAGAAGGGAATAGAGGGTTATGCTGATAAATTAGATGAGGAAGGATGGGAGGAGGTGTCAATGGAGCATAAACACTGGCATGGACTGGTTGGGCCAAATGGCCTGTTTTTGTGCAGTATATTCTATGTACTCTACTAGTGAGGAGGGTTGGCATGAGTAGGCAGTCAGCAATCTTCATTTGTGTTTTCGTTACTATTGAAATGTCTTGGGAACAACACCAGCTGTCCCTTTTGCTTGTCCTCTGCATTGCTAATGTTTCTCTAGAAAACGTCCTTTGGAGGAGCTAATGACTGGCTAATGTTTCACACCAAACCAAGGCAACATTCATGTAGGAATGGTACTGTTGTCGTTATTGTCTGTTTGCTTCTAAGAGGCCAACTACTTCTATTGTCTATGCTACTATGCCAATCAGTCTCTTTTAGAAATCAGCATGCTGTATATCATACATGATAACTAATACTGGGTGGCCTAAACCCCTCCCTATTTGCCATATATAGCCCACAAACTCAGTTTATTGAGCCAGTGAACTTCCAGACCCCAGTGCTGCACTTTTTAGTAGAAATTTCTACTCCCTGATTAATGGACCTCATCCAATCAAAGAGGAACTCTTTACCACCATTGTGGCAGCAGCCTTTTCCAATCTGCTGGGCTCACAAAGTTCAAAAATCCAAACTGAACAGAACAAATATAGTTAACACATCCAAGCATCGAGAAGAGAAAATCCAGTTAAGAATCGGATAGGGATGAAGACCAACACAAGACTGGAAGAAGCAAAAAAATGAGGAGCACCTGCAGAATAGCTGGAGAAGAAGACGGAAAGAACTTACAGGACAGCAGAAGGGCTGACAGATAGCTAGGAGTGTAGCAGTTCAGACATTTCCTTATGTAAACAGTTTTATATGTAATGTGAGGTTTTTTTTAAATAAAGTAAATGGTATCTCCTGTGAACTAAAACTTGCTACTTTGATTTTCTGGTACATTGTGTTTGCATAAGCCAGGGCTGACAATCGAATCCAATTATGATAAAATGCGTCCTGGAGAGCACTAACTATGCCCACTACATCTCCTGTCAATTCAAAGTGAGAAAATACTCTCCAAGTTAGAATACTTGGTACAGACTGAACTGCTATTCAGATTATTTGCAAATAGCATGATTGACAAAAGAAAAAACAGATAAAATACGAAAATAAAACAGGAAATTCTGGATACTACCATACCTACTTCATGTTTCAAACATTTTCTGTTTTTATTTCAGATTTCCAGCCTCCACAGTATTTTGCTTTTGCCATAGGTAAAGTACTGTTAATTTGCACAATTAGTCATTTGCAATAAATGCACAGTAATAAATTTTTCTCAGTTTCCTGTTGGTAAAATCTTGAAAGGACATGACTTCTGATGGTAAACATGTCAGTGGTATTCTATACATCTTCCAAAAACGTAACTGGTAACAAACAGGAGCTGAACATTAGAAGATTCTTGAGCTCGAAAGGTATTTCTTTCTAAAGTTCATGCAAACAGAATGTTAAGAGTCTGCATGCCTTATTAAACAGTGGGATAATAGATTGTAACAGTTGTGGGGTTCTTCTTCTTTCCTGTGACATTTCACATTTCAAAAAAGACAATCCTGATACACAAGCAGCAATAACATATTAGTCTGCTGAATGCTGCATATATTAACATTCTGATCATTCTTCTGCCTCATTAAGGAGATAAGGAAGCAGCATGATCAAAATGTTACTATATGCAACATTATTAATCCTGCCTATTTCTCAGACAGAGCGACTCAGGTATCCCAAAGTCTCCCATTTTGCTTTTACTGAAGGAACATGCCTTATGAACAACATCGTCAATGCATTTAGGAGACTCTTCTTAGGAATGCATTGTGTGCATCCTTGTGTGACCTATACTTCTTTTAAAGGATATTCTTGTACCCTTTCTGCAGTTCCCTACCCAAGGACATAACCTTTGATTATGTCATATATGATGCAGACTGAGGGTTTCTGGATGAAGATCTACTACTTACATGTACGAATGAACCTGAAAGCTGTATAGCAGGCAGGCTGGGAATGTTACTGACTACTTGCAAGGATTCTTAGGCATGTCACCCACTCACACAGAGCTCTGGCTGAAGAGGGGTCTTGCTATCGGGTGTGCCAGCAGGCACAGTTCAGCAAATCGGCAACAAGATGCTTGGACAATAGGTAGACCTGTAGCAGCTAGGTCCTTTGTGGGTGCACAACTTCCTGTGTTTATTACATGAGGCTCCTCACTCTTTCCTCCCAAGAACTGAAGGCAGCTTAGAGCTTGAGTAGCTGCTTGTAAAGGGACTAAACTGTTGCACTAATACTTTCAGGGATTGAAATTCAACTTTACCATGCCAGTTGCACTTGGGAGTATCCCTTCTCCATTACAATATCCAGTTTGATTATATAAGTGAACATTTGGATCATATGTTCCTACATAACACCTAAATATTAGCTCACATATACTCTATGGAACTGAGTCATCTATCAGTATCTCAACATTTTTCAGTTTATTCCAATCTAAGTTACCTTTGTAGAGGACTCTATTTCTTGACAGCACAGGAGTGGTAGCTAGCAATAGGTAGCTCTGCAAACAGCCTCAACTCTTTCTAAAGACTGCCTGGATGCAACCAATTACATTGTACATTGAGTGATCACTGCTTTTCTGAAAAAGTGAGGTGTTAGTGCTGTTGTGGGATGTCCTTAAGAGAGGACCACCTTAAGGAGCTGTCAGTGAAGATCACCAGAGGAAGTGATATTGTGTCACACATGACTAGTCAGTTGTGGATGGAGCCTAACACAGCAAGACGTGTTTAGATGTAGCTCATGCAGTAACTTAGTATATATGTGTTCCAGTTAAAGTATAATAAAACCCATGGTTACTTTGGATATTACTTGTGATCCTGTGAATCTTACAACAGATCACACACAAAAGGATCAAGTAATATTACAAGTGCTAGAACTACAGGAACTGTTCAATACAAGTGAAAGTGAGACTGCATGTTACTATGGCTGGCCTCGACTCCTCATTAATGACTTTCTGTACTGGCTGTAGACTCTCTTTACCTGTGGCAAGGGCACATGGAAAAATATAGCTGTGGCATACTTGCTGCCCTGTACATGCAGTCATAGCAATACAATTACAATCAAAACTGTCTGTGTGCATATAAAACCTACTGTGATCCACTGGCCTTTTTCCAAGCTTCATATGTACATACTGGACAGTGGCTGGTGGCCCTCCCAATTTGGGGAAGGTGTGGGAGAGAAAACCCGTGGCAGCAGTTCAGTAAGAATGAACTCCCATCTGCCTATGACCTGGTCTGGCACAAACAGAATAATACAAGGCCCATATAAAGCTCGCTATAACATACAAATTACACTTTGGATATATTTAGAGAAATGCCTGCCACTTCTGCCAGTTAATCCTCAGTTTTCAACATTGTACCAATTAATTATATCTCATTTAGCTTCCTTTCCACAATTTCCTCATTAAATTATGCCGACAAGAATGCAAGATGTCCTCAATGCTTTCCTCCAACAGGTTTTCACATCCTCTGTGATCATTATTCATATTTTACAAATCCTTCTCTTTATACCATGTACTTTTTGCGAGTACAATTTGCATTTCATTCACTCACCTTGGTGACTTTCTCAATAAATCTCTTTGCATTTCATTTGTGATATATCAGGTTGATGACAACTCTGAGTCACTGCTTCCATTAACAGTGTTGCCAGAACTGGTGAGCGTGGGATCAGTACTGTAGTGATTGTTACTGGATTAGTGATCCAGAGCCCTGAACTAATAATCCAGAGAATGCAAATTCAGATTCCACCGCAGCAGTTTGAGAATTTTAATGTAGTTGAAAAAAATCTGAAAATAAAAAGCTGCTAACAGTAAAAAGTCAAAAAAAAACAACTGGTTCCTTCATTTAGCTTAGGAAAGCTGCTGTCATGACTCTAGCCTCAATGTGGATGACTCTAAACTGCCCTCTGAATTGGCCTAGTAAGCCATTCATTTATATCACCAACTTCTCAGTGCAACTAGGGACGGCAACTAGGATGTCAGTGACACACATACATCGCAAAAATGGATTTTAAAAAAACACTAAATCAAAGATTCTCTACCTTTGATCCAGGACAGCATCCACCAACTCCAATGTTATTCATGAGCTACACTTTCCTGCTGTAATTTTCTGCCATGTGAACATGAAAATCTCCATTTCCAACAGCTGCTTGAGTGGCTGCAGCCACCTCAATCCAATTCTGTATGACTTAAGGGCATTTAAGAGGTGCCCAGCAGCCTACTGTTTCCTTTAGCCAATATTAATAGCACGATGGAGAATTTTCAGTTTTTGACAGGCAGCATGGTCCTGAACAGTGTCCAGTTGTGAGTCACAAAAGTTTACAGTTACTGGCACCATGTACAGCCATGACAATCAAAGTTGAGAACTGAGTCCATTGTGGCTTTGCAAGGGATGGTGACCCATTTGTTATAACCAAGGACACTGAAAAATCACATGGTCAGCCTGTCCCTTACATTACATAAGTGCAAGATTCACTGGCTTGGAGTTGGATACATATTATTTTCAAGTTTTGTATTTGTATTTGTTATTTGAACTTTTGTAGGACTATTAACATAATTGGAGTTGAGGGGCTTGCAGAGTGCTGTAAGAAGATTGGTAAAGATAAACAATGAGAATAGTATGTTCATCTTTACAAAATAAGCAGCAAATATTGATTCAGTAACATTATCTTATGTCAACACATTTTCTAATCATGCTTCACATCAGGATTACTGTAATATCTTGTAGCTTTGCTGACTGTTAAATTCACTGCCACACAATTCTGCTCTGCACTTTTTAGTCTATGATCTGGCAGCTAGAAATATAATCACATTTTCATAAGTATCATTTTGGTTTATGTTTCATGTGAGACTATTGTAATATTTCATTGTATCTGAGTGAATTATGTTACTGTAATGTCAACCATAATTAAAAAGTAAACATTAAAATGTATTAAATATTCAACAGTACACTTTCAGATTGTGTTTTGAAAGTGCAAATGTAACTATATTCATTGTGTTTTTTTTGTTGTGTAATCTGCCTTCTGCATTTTATCTCGAATTTAAAGAACTTAATATGAGCATCAGCTGTTATTTGATAAGTATGCTGTACCTGAAACTCGATATCGAACTCTACTTGGAGTTAAATTTGCTTGATTAACAGTTTTAGTTAGAAGTGCATTTCTAGATCTTGACATTATATTTCTTGATTTTGTAGTTTATGTATTGAAGGGCATATCCACAAAGAATGAGGTTTTCCAAACCAAAAGGGAAGTGAACTTTGACGTGGCAAATGGCCTTTTCTCAAGCCTGTCCTTTTTGTGTTCCTAAGGCATAGCAACATCTCTGCTAGCTGACTTCCTGGAGTGCTTTGATTGACGACTGTAATTAGGCTAAAAATATTTCACTACTTCATTCTAATTAGCCATTCTAATTATTCTGTGGTCAGATCCATTAACACTCAACAATAATTTGGCTTTTATAAAACGAAACCAAGAGATGAGAGGATGTTTCTTGTTCCTTGGACTTAACCCATGACCATTCAAAGAATAAAATAAGGCAATATTACTGGCAAGATCTAGAAATACGTCAGTTCCGAAGAAGGGTCACTGACCCGAAACGTTAACTCTGCTTCTCTTTCCACAGATGCTGCCAGACCTGCTGAGTGAATCCAGCATTTCTTGTTTTTGTCTAGAAATACATGTTTGATGGAAACTTTAGTCAAACAAATTTAAATCAAATCTAATCAGCACATGCTATTATGAGAATGCATTTTAAATTTAGTTGAAGTTGAGACTACAAAGTAGCTTTGATTTTGCAATCCTAGACAAATATGTGTAGGGAATGGCCACATGCCTGGGTTAAGATAACCCATAAGGCACTGAGGTGATTGTTCAATTACAGGGCCTGTTCATTTGACACAAGTTCACAGCATGGTTAGCACTTATGCCAATAGTTGACCTCGTGGAAATTCCAGCCAACAGGATGAGTGCACTTATAAGTATAAGTGGTTGCAAGAGAGGGGAGGGGGTGGTGAGATGGCAAATATTGTTTCAGCTTTCATAAAGCCTCAAAACTACTTTATATTTGTTAGTCTTTGCCAAGAATGGGGCTGAGGGTGGAGTGGGGGTGGCAGGTGTGGGGGAGAAGTGTCAAGGTTAAACAAAGAAAAAGAAAATCCAATAGTGAAGCACAAAACAAAGGTGAAAATGACAGAGCGGAGTGGCAGCAGGCTTCTTGTTTAATGGCTGGCAAAATGGATGCGTTATTGCATGAGGTGGGTGTGAAGGGCTTGTCCGTTTGATGCTTCAGAGCTCACTAACGGCCTTCCAGAACAGAAGTTCTTCCGGTGTCCTGGATAATATGTCCTCAACGGCTACCACGAAAAATAGATTAACTAGTTACTTATCTTGTTCATGTTTGTGGGATCGTGCTGTGTGCAATTTTGGTTGAAACATTTGTGTACACAATAACAGGCAATACACTCTAAGAGTAGAATTAGAATTAGAACACTACAGCGCAGTACAGGCCCTTCGGCCCTCGATGTTGCGCCGACCTGTGAAACCATCTGACCCAAACTATTCCATTTTCATCCATATGTCTATCCAATGACCACTTAAATGCCCTTAAAGTTGGCGAGTCTACTACTGTTGCAGGCAGGGCGTTCCACGCCCCTACTACTCTCTGAGTAAAGAAACTACCTCTGACATCTGTCCTATATCTATCACCCCTCAACTTAAAGCTATGTCCCCTCGTGTTTGCCATCACCATCCGAGGAAAAAGACTCTCACTATCCACCCTATCTAACCCTCTGATTATCTTATATGTCTCTATTAAGTCACCTCTCCTCCTCCTTCTCTCCAACGAAAACAACCTCAAGTCCCTCAGCCTTTCCTCGTAAGACCTTCCCTCCATACCAGGCAATATCCTAGTAAATCTCCCCTGCACCCTTTCCATAGCTCCCACGTCCTTCCTATAATGCGGTGACCAGAACTGCACGCAATACTCCAGGTGCGGTCTCACCAGAGTTTTGTACAGCTGCAGCATGACCTCGTGGCTCCGAAACTCGATCCCCCTACTAATAAAAGCTAACACACCATATGCCTTCTTAACAGCCCTATTAACCTGGGTAGCAACCTTCAGGGATTTATGCACCTGGACACCAAGATCTCTCTGTTCATCTACACTACCAAGAATCTTCCCATTAGCCCAGTACTCTGCATTCCTGTTACTCCTTCCAAAGTGAATCACCTCACACTCTTCCACATTAAACTCCATTTGCCATCTCTCAGCCCAGCTCTGCAGCCTATCTATGTCCCTCTGTACCCTACAACATCCTTCAGCACTATCCACAACTGCACCGACCTTCGTGTCATCCGCAAATTTACTAACCCACCCTTCTACACCCTCTTCCAGGTCATTTATAAAAATGACAAACAGCAGTGGCCCCAAAACAGATCCTTGCGGTACACCACTAGTAACTAAACTCCAGGATGAACATTTGCCATCAACCACCATCCTCTGTCTTCTTTCAGCTAGCCAATTTCTGATCCAAAGCTCTAAATCACCTTCAACCCCATACTTCCGTATTTTCTGCAATAGCCTACCATGGGGAACCTTATCAAACGCCTTACTGAAATCCATATACACCACATCCACTGCTTTACCCTCATCCACCTGTTTGGTCACCTTCTCGAAAAACTCAATCAGGTTTGTGAGGCACGGCCTACCCATCACAAAACCGTGCTGACTATCGTTAATGAACTTATTCTTTTCAAGATGATTATAAATCCTGTCTCTTATAACCTTTTCCAACATTTTACCCACAACCGAAGTAAGGCTCACAGGTCTATAATTACCAGGGCTGTCTCTACTCCCCTTCTTGAACAAGGGGACATTTGCTATCCTCCAGTCTTCCGGCACTATTCCTGTCGACAATGACGACATAAAGATCAAGGACAAAGGCTCTGCAATCTCCTCCCTAGCTTCCCAGAGAATCCTAGGATAAATCCCATCTGGCCCAGGGGACTAATCTATTTTCACACTTTCCAAAATTGATAACACCTCCTCCTTGTGAACCTCAATCCCATCTAGCCTAGTAGCCTGAATCTCAGTATTCTCCTCGACAACATTTTCTTTCTCTACTGTAAATACAGACACAAAATATTCATTTAACGCTTCCCCTATCTCCTCTGATTCCACACACAACTTCCCACTACTATCCTTGATTGGCCCTAATCTAACTCTAGTCATTCTTTTATTCCTGATATACCTATAGAAAGCCTTAGGGTTTTCCCTGATCCTATCCGCCAATGACTTCTCGTGTCCTCTCCTTGCTCTTCTTAGCTCTCCCTTTAGATCCTTCCTGGCTAGCTTGTAACTCTCAAGCGCCCTAACTGAGCCTTCACGTCTCATCCTAACATAAGCCTTCTTCTTCCTCTTGACAAGCGCTTCAACTTCTTTAGTAAACCACGGCTCCCTCGCTCGACAACTTCCTCCCTGCCTGACAGGTACATACTTATCAAGGACACGCAGTAGCTGCTCCTTGAATAAGCTCCACATTTCGATTGTTCCCATCCCCTGCAGTTTCCATCCCCATCCTACGCATCCTAAATCTTGCCTAATCGCATCATAATTTCCTTTCCCCCAGCTATAATTTTTGCCCTGCGGTATATACCTGTCCCTGCCCATCGCTAAGGTAAACCTAACCGAATTGTGATCACTATCACCAAAGTGCTCACCTACATCTAAATCTAACACCTGGCCGGGTTCATTACCCAGTACCAAATCCAATGTGGCATCGCCCCTGGTTGGCCTGTCTACATACTGTGTCAGAAAACCCTCCTGCACACACTGGACAAAAACTGACCCATCTAAAGTACTCGAACTATAGTATTTCCAGTCGATATTTGGAAAGTTAAAGTCCCCCATAACAACTACCCTGTTACTCTCGCCCCTGTCGAGAATCATCTTCGCTATCCTTTCCTCTACATCTCTGGAACTTTGGAATTCCTAAAGATATGAAGGGTGCTGTGTAAATGCAACTTTTTTCTTTCTTTATAGCTACCATTTAGCAAAGAATACAGTTGTAAGAATTAGGGATAGTATAGTGGGCAAGTACTCTCAATCTCTAATGTGCTGCGCCATGGAATGATAGGAGATAGATTCTTATCCATGATTTCTCCTATATGATGAGATTTCAATTCAAACATGACACGGGGAAGTACCATTTAGAGAGAGTGGGCTGGATTTTAAGGAGCCCTTGATATTGGGATCCGTGGCGGGGGGTGGGGGTGAGACCTGAAGATGGCCTCGGATGAGCCCCACCACGGACCTCGACGCTGGCAGGGCCTGGCCCGATCCTCCTGGCAGCGGTGAGGCACCATAGCAGCCTCCCTGCCGCTGGGCGACGGGACCACAATTTGAATATTTAAATCAATTATTTAATTAATTTAAATATACTTGCACCTCCTCTTGATGGCCCACCACGATCTTCAGTCCGGCAGCCGGCACTCCCGTGCCTTCGGATCCCTGTCCGAGGAAACGAAGTTCATCAGTGCGGGGGCGGGGGACTGGGTCAAATGAACGTCATGGGTGTAGGGGATGGTGAGAAGGGTTGTTGTTTAAAGTTTGTGCATGTTTGGAGTGGAAAGGTCAGATGGTAAAGATAAGTGATTTGGCTGGGGGGTGGGGGGAAGGTCAAATAATTAATTTTATTGTTATTGGGGGGGTGGCAGTGGGACAAAAGGAATGTACTTATTTAATTCAATTCAATCTATCTTTAAATATTTAAATAAGCTGGTAGGGCTAACAGTCTTTTAAAAATGGCGTCAGCGCCTGCGCACAGGCAGCTGATGCCATTGCTGGGGACTGCCAGCCCTCCCCTCCACATGATCGGGGTGGGGGAGGCCCACCCAGGCTATTTAAATGAGCCACCCGCTTGAGATCGCGGTAGCTCTTTGGTATGCAGCCCACACGGGTGGGCTGCCATTTTTGATCGGCGGCAAGCTTATAAAATCCAGCCCTATGTATTTCCTCACAGACAGGAAAGGAAAGCTGGAGAATGAGGCATCCTGTTGCTTTCAGGTAACCAGCCTGCAAGTGGCAGTGGTCAAAGCAGTCATTGGGGTGGCACAGTGGCGCAGTGGTTAGCACCACAGCCTCACCACTCCAGCGACCAGGGTTCGATTCTGGGTACTGCCTGTGCTGAGTTTACAAGTTCTCCCTGTGTCCGCACGGGTTTCCTCCGGGTGCTCCGGTTTGCTCCCACATGCCAAAAACTTGCAGGTTGATAGGTAAATTGGCCATTGTACAAAATTGCCCCTGGTGTAGGTAGGTGGTAGGAGAATTGAGGGTAGATGGGGATGTGAGAGGGAAAAATGGGATTAATGTAGGATTAGTATAAATGGGTGGTTGATGGTCGGTGCAGACTCGGTGAGCCGAAGGGCCTGTTTCGGTGCTGTATCTCTCTATGACTCTAAGGACCAGGACATGGCCATCTGCCGCTCCAACAAGCGTGCAATATACACAGACCACTAAAATATAGTAGTCAGGTACAAAAAAAATCAAAAAGGTTGATGGAATGTTGGCCTTTTCTATCTGAGGGCTAGAATATAAAGGAAAGGAAGTTTTGTTACAATTATGCAAAGCCCTGGTTAAACCATAGCTGGAGTACTGCATAGAGTTCTGGGCAAAACACTTTAGAAAGGATATATTTGCCTTGGACAGAATATGACAGATTCAACAGAATGTTACTAAGGGTTAGGTTATGAGGAGAGGTTACATAAACTAGGCTTGTATTCCCTGGAATATTAATGGTTAAGGAATGATTTGATTGAAGATTTTAGGATTTTGAAAGGAATTGATAGGGTAGATACAGAAAAGCTTGTCCACTGGTGGCAGAGTCTAGGCCAAGTGGGCATAACCATAGAGAGGGAGTGGGTGACCGCCAGGCAGTATAAGAGAATCAGGCAGACATTGCAGGAGTCCCCTGAGTCTATCTTGCTTGCTAATCAGTTTTCCATTTTGGATATTGGTGAGGGCAATGGTTCCTCAGGGGAGTGCAGCCAGAGCAAAGTCCGTGGCACCACGGGTGGCTCAGTTGCACAAGATGGGAGGAAGAAGAGTGTAAGAGCAATAGTGATAGGGGATTTGATAATCAAGGGATCAGACTGGCGTCTGCAGCAGAAAATGTGACCCCAGCCTTGTATGTTGCCTCCCTGGTGCCAGGGTCAAGGATGTCACGGAGAGAATACAGGACATCCTTCTGGGGGAGGGTGAACAGCCAGAGGTTGTGGTCCACATTGGTTCTAATGACATAGCTAGGAAGAGGGATGAGGTCCTGAAAGCAGATTTTAGGGAGTTAGAAAGGAAATTAAAAAGCAGGACCTCAAGAGCAGTAATCTCAGGATTACTCCCAGTGTCATGTGCGAGTGAGCAGAGGAATAGGAGGATTGATCGATTGAACATGTGGCTGGAGAATTGGTGTAGGAGGGAGGGCATCAGATTTCTGAGGCATTGGGGCCAGTTCTGCTGCAGGTGGAACCTGTCCAAGATGAACGGGCTACACCTTAACAGGACTGGAACTAATATCCTCGCAGGGAGATTTGCTAGTGCTGTTGAGGAGGGTTTAAACTAGCTTGTCAGGGGGATAAACCTGAGGGGTAGCTCAAATTGGAAGGAAGTAAAGCTGGTAACAGGAGGTAGAAAAGTAGCAAGTGACATTAGAAGTCAGGCGAAACAAAGGCGAGCATCAACTAGGTTTAGAAAACAAGATTAAGGGCACTCTACCTGAATGTACGCAGCATTTGCAACTAGGTAGATGACTTAAAGGCACAAATAGAGGTAAATGGGTATGATGTAATTGAGGAAACATAGTTACAGGGTGACCACGACTGGGAACTGAATATTCAAAGATATTCGATATTTAGGAAGGACAGGCAAAAAGGAAAAGGAGGTGGTGTTGCACTGATAATAAGGGATGGGATCAGTATTTTAGTAAGGGAGGATCTCAGAAAGGAAGAACAAAATGTGGAACCTGTTTGGGTGGAGCTAAGAAACAGCAAGGGGCAGCAAACATTGGTAGGAGTTGTTTAAAGGCCACCAAACAGTAGAGGTAGTGTGGGCATCGTATTAATCAGGAGATTAGAGAAGCATGTAGCATGGGTAGTGCAGTAATCATGGGTGATTTCAATCTGCAGAGACTGGATAAACCTAATGAGCACTAATGCTGTGGAGGACAAGTTTCTAGAGTGTGTTAGGGATGGTCTTCTGGAGCAGAAGCTTGAGGAACCGACTAGAGAACAGGCTATTTTAGATCTAGTATTGTGTAATGAGAAAGGGCTAATTAATAATCTTGTAAAAGAACCTTTAGGAAAGAGTGACCATAATATGATAGAATTTTACATTATGTTTGAAAGTGAGGGAGTTCAATCTGAATCTGGGGGGTTAGATTTGAACAGAGGAAGTTATGAAGGTATGAGGGGCAAATTGGCTGAGGTGGTTGGGAAAATACATTAAAAGGTATGACAGTACATAGGCAATGGATAGTCTTTAAAGAATTATTGCATAGTTTATAGCAACTATACATTCCTTCAAGGCACAACAATCCCAAAAAGGCAGTCAACTATAGCTAACAAAGGAAGTTATAGATTGCAAAGATTAAAAGAAAAGACCTTTAGAGTTGCCAGAAATAGAAGTAAACCTGAGGATTGGGAGGATTTTAGAATTCAGCAAAGAACCACCAAAAACTGATAAAGGGAGAATAGACTATGAATGTAAACTAGCAAAAACATAGGAATGGACTGTAAAAGCTTCTGTAGGTACATAAAAAGGAAACATGACAAATGTGAGTCCATTACAGGCAGAGCCAGGAGAATTTGTAATGGGGAATAGAGAAATGGCAGAGAAGATAAATGATTACTTTGTGTCTGTCTTCTCTGAGAAAGATACAAGAAATCTCCCAGAATTAGAGATCCAAGAGGCTAGGGAGAATGAGGAATTGAAGGAAATTAGTATCAATAAGAAGGTTGTATTGGAGAAACTAATGGGCTGAAGGTTGATAAGGCCTCAGGACCTGATATTCTAGATCCGAGAGAGTTGTAAAAGGTAGCTATGGTGATAGTGGATGCATTGGTGATCATCTTCCAAAATTCTACAGATTCTGGAATGGTTCCTGCAGATTGGAAGGTAGCGAATGTCACTCCAATATTTAAGAAGGGAGGAGAGAGAAAACAGGGAACTACAGACCTGTTATCCCTACATTAGTAGTAGGGAAAAATGCGAGAATTTATTTTAAAGGATGTGATAAATGGGCACTTAGATAATAATGATCTGATTGGGCATAATCAACATGGATTTATGAATAGAAAATCATGCTTGACAAACCTGTTGGAGTTTTTTGAGGATGTTACCAACAGAATTGATAAAGGGGAGTTGGTGGATGTAGTATACTTGGATTTTCAGAAGGCATTTGATGAAGCACCCCACAGGAGGTTGGTTAGCAAAAGTAAAGCACATGGGATAGGTGGTAATATGCTGGCATGGAGTAAGGATCGGTTAACAGGCAGAAAACAAAGAGTAGGAATAAACGGGTCATTTTCGCGTTGGCAGGCTGTGACCACTGGGGTACCGCAAGGATCAGTGCTTGAGTACTTGGGCCCCAGCTGTTCACAATATATAATCAATGATTTGGACGAAGTTCATCGAAATTCACGACGAAACAAAACTAGGTGGGAACGTGTGTTGTGAGGAAGATGCAAAGCGGCTTTAAGGGGATTTGGACAGACTTAGTGAATGGGCAAGAACATGGCAGATTTAATATAATATGGAAAAATGTGAGGTTATCCATTTTGGTAGAAGAAACAGATGTGCAGAGTATTTCTTAAATGGTAAGAGATTAGAAAGTGTAGATGTTCAAGAAAGGGAATAGGGATAACCCTGGGAATTATAGACCAGTCAGTCTTACGTCGGTAGTGGGCAAATTATAGGTGAGGATTCTGAGAGACAGGATTTATGATTATTTGGAAAAGCATAGTTTGATTAGAGACAGTCAGCATGGCTTTGTGAGGGGCAGGTCATGCCTCACAAGCCTTATTGAATTCTTTGAAGATGTGACAAAACACATTGATGAAGGACGAGCAGTGGATGTGGTGTATATGGATTTTAGCAAGGCGTTTGATAAGGTTCCCCATGGTAGGCTCATTCAGAAAATAAGGAGGCATGGGATACAGGGAAAGTTGGCTGTCTGGATACAGAATTGGTAGTAGATGGAAAGTATTCAGCCTGGAGCTCGGTGACCAGTGGTGTTCCGCAGGGATCTGTTCTGGGACCTCTGCTCTTTGTGATTTTTACAAATGAATTGGATGAGGAAGTGGAAGGCTGGGTTAGCAAGTTTGCCGATGACACGAAGGTTGCTGGAGTTGTGGATAGTGTGGAAGGCTGTTGCAGGTTGCAACGGGACATTGACAGGATGCAGAGCTGGGCTGAGAAGTGGCAGATGGAGTTCAACCTGGAAAAGTGTGAAGTGATTCATTTTGGAAGGTCGAATTTGAATGCAGAATACAGGCTTAAAGACAGGATTCTTGGTAGTGTGGAGGAACAGAGGGATCTTGGGGTCCATGCCTACAGATCGCTCAAAGTTGCCACCCAAGTTGATAGGGTTGTTAAGAAGGCGTATGGTGTGTTGGCTTTCATTAACAGGGGGATTGAGTTTAAGAGCCGCGAGGTTATGCTGCAGCTCTTTCAAGCCCTGGTTAGACCACACTTGGAATATTGTGTTCAGTTCTGGTCGCCTCATTATAGGAAGGATGTGGAAGCTTTAGAGAGGGTGCAGAAGAGATTTACCAGGATGCTGCCTGGACTGGAGGACATGTCTTACGAAGAAAGGTTGAGGGTGCTAGGGCTTTTCTCATTGGAACAAAGAAGGATGAGAGGTGACTTGATAGAGGGGTACAAGATGATGAGAGGCATAGATAGAGTGGCTAGCCAGAGACTTCTTCCCAGGGCGGAAAGGGCCATCACCAGGGGGCATAATTTTAAGGTGATTGGAGGAAGGTTTCGGGGAGATGTCAGAGGTATGTTCTTTACACAGAGAGTGGTGGGTGCATGGAATGCACTGCCAGCGGTGGTAGTAGAAGCAGATACATTAGGGACATTTAAGCGACCCTTGGATAGGTACATGGATGATAGTAGAATGAAGGGTAGGTAGTTAGTTTGATCTTAGAGTCGGTTAAAGGTTCGGCACAACATCGTGGGCCGAAGGGCCTGTACTGTGCTGTACTGTTCTATGTTCTATGTACAAAGGGACCTGGGTGCCCTCATCAATAAGTCACTGAAAGCGAACATGCAGGTGCAGCAAGCAATTAGGAAGGCTAATGGTATGTTAGCCTTTATCACACGAGGATTTGAGTGCAGGAGTAGCAAAGTCTTACTTCAATTGTATTGAAACTTGGTTAGACCACACCTGGAGTACTGTGTGCAGTTTTGGTCCCCTTACCTTGGGAAGGATATTATTGCCATTAGGGAGGGCAACGAAGGTTCACCTGACTTGTTCCCAGGATGGAGGGACTGTCCTATGAAGAGAGATTGGGGAAATTGGGCCTGTATTTTCTAGAGTTTCAAAGAATGAGAGGTGATCTAATTGAAACCTACAAAATACTTAAAGGGATAGACAGAGTAGATGCAGGCAAGATGTTTCCCCTGGTTGAGGCATCTAGAACCAAGGGACACAATTTCAAAATAATGGGGAAGCCACTTAGGACAGAGATGAGGAGAAATTTCTTTACTCAGTGGGTTGTAAATTTTTGGAATTCATTGTGTATGTTTAAAGCAGAGATTGACATTTCTAAATACAAATGACATAAAGGGATATGGGAATAGTGCGGGAAAAAGGAATTGAAGTGGATGATCAGCCATGGTCGTATTGAATTGCGGAGAAGGGTCAAAGGGCTAAATGGCCTACTTCTGCTCCTATGTTCCTACTCAGATTTTTATCATATTTCTGGCCATCTGTATCTATTACAAAAATATTGCTGGAGCATGTTTGAAATTTTTGAATATAATACCATTCTGAAGCACTAACCAGCTGATCTCAAATGACATCAGAAAACGCTGGAAATATATCTGTGCTTCATCAGCATCTGAAAGAGGAAAGATAGGCTAATATTTTGATTGTTAAACACTTCATCAGAACTCAAACTGATACAAAATGACTTTAACACAGACCTCAAAACAGTTGAACTTATTTCACCCAGGTGCTGGTATGCTTTATATCTTGAGCATTTTCTATTTTGATTTTTGATTTCTCTTTAAATCGGCAATTGATTCTCTTTATGTTAAAACATAATACTTGTATTGGGATGGTTTACCATCATTTTCTAAAGTCATAATTTACTCTGCCTTAAGATCAATTTTGTTGAGAAAGATACTTGAAATATTATAAACAATCTAAAAACATTACTACAGAATTTTACTTATGTAAGTCATTGTAGAAACTAAGAAAATACAAAAATAAATTTACTGCTTCGTCTGAAATGCAGCTTTTGCCACTGTTAAGAGTTCATTTATCACTTAGGGACTTTTAAGGACCAAGTGATTCATGGTTCAGATGAAATAAATGCTTGATAATACTATAATCAAATCCTAAAATAAGTAAGAATAAATCTTAGGCACATTCCAACATTTAGACAAACAGTATTTAATAGTCAGAAGCACAGGATGTATTATTTGTTGTGCTGCCGATATAAAGGTCTTATTTGTTTGTTTTGGCCATGCTCAACTTGTGAAAGTATGTTGTGGAATAGAAACTTGACAGGGTCTGATCAATATAGTGCTGTTATAAAAGTGAATTGCAATTTTGAAAATAACTGTTCTTGGAAAAATTTCAATGGTCAATAAATTGCACTTTTTAAAAGAATAGCATAATTACAAAAGTTATAGTGGGCATCAAAGCTGTAGAACTTGCCTCACTCAGATCCTGTCATGCTGTGTATCATTAGAGACCCAATCCATTGTAATTATGCTTTTTGACTCCCTGTAGAGTTTCTGTGCTTGAAGATTCTTTTATAAAGATTATACAGTCACTTTGAAGCACTGATCACTTTAGCTGAGTGGGAGGACAAAATGGGAAACCTGGTTTTATTCCCATGACAAACTGGGAAACCTGGTTTTATTCCCATACCAGCTATTTGTGTAAAATTGTCCGAAGATGATTTTTATCAGTTTTACTGTGCATTCTGAAATACTTCCTTATTCAGCAGGTTAAGAGTTTTGAATATGCCACCAAAAATCCATCAGTCCAGCCTTTCTGGTATGCAAAAATCTATATCATGTTTGCCAGACAGTCCTTCTTTAGATTGCATGGAAATTGGAAACCTTCTTATCACAAAGTAATTTTGCTAATCCTGAGCTGGATTGTCAACATGAGAAGAGATTTTTTTTTTTTAGCAGAAGCCTCTCTCTCTCACACACACACAAAATGCCTATGCACACACATATACACTTTGGGCTGGATTTTACCTTAGGCGGACGGGAATTCGGCACCAACGTAAAAGTCAGTGGGGAATCCGTTTCCACCTAGCCCGCGGATCTGACCCACATTTTACGGGCCCCCGGGCTTTAATTGTTCCGAGACGGGACTTCCACCCACTTGAGGGAGGAAGTCCCGCCTCAGTGAGCTGCCGGCCAATCAACCCAGCCGACCTGATGGAGCCAGGAGTCCAGGTAAGTTGGGCTTGCCTCACCAGGGAGATTGGTCCTTCCCTGGTGAGGCTGGAGTGGTTGTTTGGGGGGAGGGTGGGCGTCTTAGGTCCCGGGGGTGGGTTGGGAGGCAGGGGCGACTCTCAATCGGGCACCCTGTGCCGGACTGCCATTCCCCCTCCCCTCCCCCCCGCTGCTGGCGCGCGGAAAGGCTGGCAGCTATCACTGGGCGGCCTTTCACGTCCCCAGAACGCCCACTTGCCATGGGTAAAATAACCATGGAGGCAGGTGAGGGCCCGTAAGTGGTCAAGTGGCCACTTAAGGTCCTTGATTGGCCTTGGGTGGGCCGTTCCCACCCACCCCCACAACCCGACGCCATAAAGTTGACCAGAGGTGGGAGCGGGGTGGGTAGGCCTCCCGCTCAATTTTATGCCGCTTCCACGCCGCCATCCGACGGCATAAAATTCAGCCCTTTGTCTCTGTGTATTGTTGCACTAAACTAATCATTCCATTAAAAAACGCCACTTCGTCTGGAGCAGCCTGAGAAAAAATTTAAAAACAGGGCAGGATTTTGAGCTGCCCTTGAAGACGGGCACAGAGATAGGGGGGCAATCAAAATGGCAGCGGCACATTTCCGATGTCAGCCGGGCCCCCTGCCATTTTGTCCAGGGTGCACATCGTCCTCTGCCTCGTGGATGCCCAACAATGACTCCAGCCACCACTCGACTTCCTCAAATTAACTGAAATTTCAATAATTCAAATTGGATAGCCAAACCTTCAAGTAGAATGTATATATATATATATATATATATATATATATGTATGTTTGTCACTGTTTTTATATCTACATGTGACGTGTATGTGTGTGTGTGTGCGTGTGAGAGAGAGGGGGAGGGGGAGGGTGGGAGGAAGAGTTACAAGTCAGCTTAGCAACACTCAAATGTGCTTGAAGTCCTGCCAATAAAATATTTCAGACAATAACAGGGATGCTGTGACTGCTGTGGTGAGCACGGGATGGTTGAAGGTTGCTGATATGCCCCAAATAAGACAAGATACTTAGGCTAGAGACTACCATATAAGTCAATGTGCAGTCGAGGAACCAATCAGGGAATAAAAGGGAAAAATTAAGAAAACTATAGTGTATAAGGACAAGCTTTTCCCTTTGTTCAGGCAGTACAGAGAGAGAATGCATGCTTACATTTACTGTACTCTATCTGGAAATAGTACTTCACTTGTAAATTGCCTTTTATGCTGAAGTAAAGAATAAAGTGATTGAATCATCGACTGACTTTGTTTCTACTCAAGTGAACTATACAAAGTTTTTGTTTGAATAACAGTGACACAATATTTAGTTGAAACTAAACTCAAAAAGCCTGAAGGTCGTTGGAACAGCAGGTTGAACGAGGCAAGTTAAAACCATTTTGAGGTCTGGGAAAGAATGAACCAAAGTAAGAGTTTGTGCAGAGTCTTAATTTTGACAGAGATTATGTTTGGAAGGGGAAGAACTGATGTGAAGAAGAAAGTTCAGAGAAGCACTGACCATATCTGTCTAAGAGATAAAAATAGATAAGAAAAGTTACAATTGTCATGCCCAGTTGACATATCGGGCTGGATTTTACGTACCTGCTGCTGGGAGAGGCAGCAGGCGACCTGCTGCGTGCCTCTGAGCCACCCAAATACCCCTGTCGGCCCATGCCCCCCAATCATGTGGTGGGGGCGGGCTCTACAACATGGTCAATGGTGTCAGCTGCTTGTGCGCAGGTGCTGGCGCCTTTTTAAAGGGCAGCCAGCCCTACTGGTTAATTTAAATTTTTAAAGGGAACGACCCCCCCCCACTGTTCAAAGCAAAATTCTAACACCCCTTTCCCACCCCCCAGTAACAAAAACCTTTCCCTCTCAAAACACTTACCTTACAAATATGACTGTCCCCCCTCCCCGAAGAATGTACAAAGTTCATGCATTCCCACCATCCCCTACACTAATGATGAGAGTTTGACCCTCCCCCCGCACTGAAAATCTCACTTTCCCCCCTTCCCCACCAGTGTGACGCCTGCTTTCCCCAGACGGGAAAGTGAAGGCTCAGGAGTGCCGGCCACTGCTCTGAAGATCACGGCAGACCTGTAAGATGGCAGTTAAGTGTATTTAACTTTATTCATTTAATTAATTTACATATTTTAATCCGGGTCCCATCGCCCAGCGACGGGGTGGGGGCACCATGGAGTCTCACTGCCGCCGGAAAGATCAGGCCCGGCCCTCCTGGCGTGGGCTCCATGGCGGGTCTCTGCTGGAACAATTGTCTGGCCTCCCCTTCCATGGGGCCCTGTAAAATCCCGGCCATTTATTCCTGCTTTTAAGATACAAACTTTATTTAATACCCATTCTGAAACCATAAAGGGACATTCCTGAATTGAATAGGTGTAGTCGACACCTCTTAGTCTGAAATGTATCCTTTTGTCCTTTCGGAACAGTGAGGCAGTGTTTGAATACACATGCCAGGTCATCTGACCTTTGGTGGCCATTTTGTAGCACATTGTCCACTTTTATACAGGAGAAGTCAATTTAAAGAGTCCACATTAAATAAAGTTTGTATCTTAAAAGCAGGAATATGATGGCCGGGATTTTGCAGGGCCCCATGGAAGGGTGGGGGGGCAGACAATTGTTCCAGCAGAGACCCGCCACGGAGCCCAAAGAGACAAAGAAGGTGTGAAGTAGACACATCATAACATAATTATACTCATCCAGACATTAACTGTTACAATTGAGGAGGGAGGAGTGTGCTGTTTCTTCTAGGTTCTCCACAGGTCACAACATTAATTTAAATTTTCCCACTTACTGATACAGTCCATCATATTAACAAAAATAGAAGCACTTTCATAAAATAGCCATGGATTTCACATCCTGGTCCATTGTGTATTCACACCAGGGGAGAAAGCTAAATGCAAAGATGATGAATTTTGACCTTAAAAGGTAACCCTCTGGAGAGAGAGGGAGAGATCACAGCAACATCACAGGTAAGGCAGTCCAGCTAGGGGCTATGGAAAGATCCAGCTTAAATAAGAAGCAGCTCTGCTGCAAATTCTACACTTCAACTTGGTGCAGCAGAGAACTAAAAGTCCTCCAGTCTGAAATCTTAACCACCAGATATCCACACCATCTCAACAAGTTCAAGTCTACAAACAACTCAGGCCTGCACCTTTAAAAGAGACTGTCCTACTTAGAAGATTCAACAAGTTTTCTGTAAACCATAAACACCGACCAAACCTTGAACTCTTACCCTGTACCTTCCAGCTATCTTCTCATGAGAGTGCATGTTAGAGTGAATGTGAGAGTGAATGCATGAGTGAGTGGTGTTGCGAACATTTTGGGGAATCAATATTGTTCAATAAATAGTTAATCTTCTGTTTTAAACCTGCAAGAAAGCCTGTCACTGTTTATTTGGCAAGTAAAACACTCAGGGGATAACTCATCATTTTAAACAAAACACGATTGCGGTCAGTTGGGAGGTGAATAGTAGGAACCACTCACACTCCTGACAACGTATATTCTGCAGGGCAGTATTCGTGAAGAGTCTGAAATAGTACTGCTATCAATGTATTAAAATTATGGACTAAACCACTTTTTAATCCCTTCCCTGCTATCTTGAAATGGCATAAAAGTGGTGGAATGATACCAAGGACTATATATTATTTTTGAATTAAGAAATGTTTGAATTCACAAGTCATCTAGTCCCAAAGGAACAGGAGTTCCCAAACTCCCTAGTGTAATGTTCAATGGTTTTCTTTCCTGTCTTCCCTGACTGTGGCACTGACGTAAACCAAAAATAGGCACTCAGATTCAGTAACAAAACATTTAAATGTTAATTCATGAAATTGTGTTATATGTATATATTGTTAAGATCTGGAAAGCACTGCCTGAAAGGATGGTGCAAACAGATTCAATTGTAACTTCCAAAAGTGTATATACTTGAAAAGGATAAATTTGCAGGGCTATGGGGAAAGAGCAATGGAGTGCAATTAATTAGATTGCTCTTTCAAAGAGCCGGCACAGGCACAATGTGCCAAATAGCCTCTTTCTGTGCTGTATCATTCTATGAGTCTATGATTCTATTCTAATTGAATTGGGATTCAGAATGAAGAGGGGGTATTGAAAAGTGACTGGATTTAAAGAGGAGAGTTCCCTCTGGCCCTTCTTAGTGGTATCACTAGGTTTTTCAAATGAACACTACAGTTCCTAACATGACACGAATTATCTGTAAAGCTCGATTTCTTGTTTTAATCTCATCGTACAATTGTTACATAATTGAATAAAACCATATAAAGGAAATTCATTAAAGCTAGTCAATAGATAGTTGTTTGGACTGATGATGATATATTGTATAATAACAGAAAATGAGAATGGTTGGTTTCCTTTTACTAGTTAAGCTATTGCAGTGAAAGCTAAATACAAAGAGAAGATTGAGTTCCAGCAGTGCTTCAACACATGGAAGCTATGGGTTCAAATTCAATGGAGGCCTGAATAAGACTTGCCAGCCCTCGAATGATGAATTATTCTGACCTCTTGTGACTAATTTTTTCAGTTAATTGCCCTGAATTTTGCACGCTGGGAAAAAAAAGGAACTAAAACAGTGCTAAAAGTATCTTATGATGAACACAGCTCACATTGGTGAACACTGCTGAAACCATCTTGGGATAAGCATGACTCTCATTGGTGAATTGCAGAGTGGAAGTGGTGCTTCCTTGTTCAGGCATCTTGAATAAATAAAGTTGTGTAGATATGTGAAGTCATACAGAGTAGTTCAATGGATAAAATAATACTAAATAAGTACCAGGAGATCTATTTGGTGCATGGGCCTGGAGTTTGTGATTGTAATGATGGGCAAACTGTCAGCATTCTATGAAACTGAGAGCAACTTCTGGCATTTGCAAATTTGCAGTTAAATGTGGAAATCCAGTGGTTGCTGGCAATGATTCCCCACTTCTCCAAAGCGGCGCTGTTGAAATCCTCACAAGTGGAAATCATCCAGCAATCATTGAACTTCCACTTTTTATGCTATTATTTTCACTGTAAAAACCCTTGTAAATATTACGCCTTGTTGAAAGATGTATAATTGGGCTTTTAATGGCTAAATCATAATTACTGCTGAATAACTCTCTAGCCCTGAAAAGCTAATATTAAATTTGTGGGATGTCAAATTTCTTCATTCCATCATAAAAAAATTCCACAGATCTTGAAATAAAATTCAATTTTTAAAAATAATTTGATATTTCAACTTCTACCTCGATCCCATGTTTGTCCCAATCTTCATTTCACTTGCTACAAAATTATTTTAAAAAGTGCATGCTAAAAACTGCTTATTACCTCCTGGTTTGCTGTCTGTAGGAATTCTTCAGTGTGATTGGCTACTTAGCCTGCTTCATAACATCACTGTTGCTGGATGCCAGAGATCCCCTTTAGCTAGCGCCAGAATTAAATCAATGTCAGGAAAGGTAAAATCCACACAACAGAGCTCATTAGATCTTTATGGGACGTTTTCTTTGAGGCCTGAAGAAAGTGCCATCACTTTGCCATTGACTGCAGAATTTCATCCATGATATTTTTCACATCCATGATGGAAATGTCAAAGTTATCTTGAAAAAACATAGGGCCAGATTTTGCACTAGAAATGTTGGTGAAACTGTTAGGGTTTGCATCATAATGAAGACATTTGACATCCACAAATATAAAATTAGTTTTTTAGGGCCAGTAAGGCTTTTCAGCAATAGTTATGAACTTAGTACATTACAAAACCATTTACACCTCATTTAACAGGGTGTAACTTTTTCAAGGGTTTTACATTAAGACTAATAATGTAAGGGGACAAGTTTTTAATCAGTTCATTGATTTGTACTTGATTGCAGTCTGGAGGAATTTCAATAGTGCACCTTCTTTATTTCACTTTCTGTAAAATTTTAATTATAAGTGAAAAAGTCCATGCATTTTCCTCCCTGGTTTTCTGTCTGAGAGAATACTTCATTGTGATTGGCTGCTTGATGACATCATATTGCTGGACACCTGGAGATCCTCTTGACTTGGTGCCAGATTCAAACTGGTGTCAGGAAAGGGGAAATCCACACCACAGAGATTGCTATGGCTGGAATTTTACGCCCCCTCAAAGAGCGGGAAGGTGGTGGGGGACCCTTCCTGACCCGCTTCCGCCACCACTTTATTCAAGGTGGTAGTGGCGAAAAACGGTCTGCCTGACCCAGACCAATCAAGGCCCTTAAGTGGCCACTTAACGACCACTTAAGGACCTCCACCCACAGCCACGGGGATTTTATCCATGGCTCGTCGGGTGGCCCAGGCCAGAGAGAAGCTACCTGACAAAAGCAAGTGGCTCTCTGACAGCCTGGGAAGGGGTCCTCATGATTGATGCTGCCCCAACACGCCCCCCCCCCCCCCCGTCACCCCAATCGAGAACCCCTGTCTCGCCGGGGCCCGACTGATCACCCCCAGCGAGGCACCAAAAAACTTAGCTTTGTTCTCTGTGCTCCGCGCCATCTTCTTCCTGGTGGCTGGGTTGCAGTCCCAACAGTCGCCACCGCTCCCCGTGGCGCTGCTGGGACTAAAAGCTGCCGGCCCGCTGATTGGCCAGCAGCTCCATTAGGCAGGACTTCCTGCCTCAAGTGGGTGGAAGTCCCGCTTCAGACCAGTTAAAGGCTCGGGAATCGCAAAATGCAGATCAGATCCCCAGGCCAGGCAGAGGCGGGTTCACCACCGATTTATCAGTTGGTGGATGGGAAATAATCCCGGCCTATATCTTCGTGGGCAGCTTTCTTTGAGATCAGCAGTGAGCAGCATTGCTTCGCTGCTGACCACGAAATCCAGGCCATAGTTATCTGAGGACTGGATTGTATGCTAGAAACAGTGCTCTCACTCCTTCTCAGTTCAGCTGGTTAGGGGAGTGAGTAACTTTGCCATATAGACAGGAGAGTTTTAAAAAAAAATTCATTTCACGGGTTGTGGGTGCGCTGGCAAGGCCAGCATTTGTTACCCATCCGTAATTGCCCTCGAGAAGGTGATGGTGAGTTGCCTTCTTGAACCATTGCAGTCCATCTGGTACAGGTACACCCACAGTGCTGTTAAAGAAGGAGTTCCTGGATTTTGATCCAGTGACAGTGAAGGAATGGCGATATATTTCCAAGTCAGGATGGTGTATGGCTTGGGGGGGAACTTGCAGATGGTTGTGTTCACATGTCTCTGCTGCCCATGTCCTTCTAGGTGGAAGAGGTTGTGTGTTTGGAAGATGCTGTTGAAGGAGCCTTGGTGAGCTGCTGCAGTGCATCTTGTATATGGTACACACTGCTGCCACTGTGCATTGGTGGTGGAGGGAATGAATGTTTAAGGTGGTGCTTAGGGTGCTAATCAAGCGGGTCCTTTTGTCCTGGATGGTGTCGAGCTTCCTGAGTGTTGTTGGAGCCGCACTCATCCAGGCAAGTGGAGGATATTCCATCACACTCCTGACATGAGTCTGGTAGTTCACAGGCTTGATCCCTACTTTGTCCTGATTCAACTAAAATGAAATAGAAAATGGAGTGGAGTGATAAATGGGCTGCCGATTCACTATCATTCACTTTGCGCTCAGGACGAATATATACCCAGTGTCTTCAAAATAGAAGGGGAAGAAAATTAGCAGAAAAGGGAGGCGGGGAAGAAGAAGACATGATCCCTGGGATCTGGATTCAGAAAGGTTTTGTTCACAATTGGATATAATGAGCTTTCAGTAAAATGAGTTTAGGCAGGCCATTTGAATTAATTCATAGTTTTTTTTCTCTATTTTCCTGGTCACTGTCATCATAATCAATACCAAATCAGATAACTGATCAAAAAAAAACACAATCTCTGTGCCTTTGTAAACTGTGTTTGGTCTATGATAGTGTTTCACAATCTGTTCAAGACTTCTGTTGTATGTGAGAAAAAGAGGATGCTTAAAGTTAGACGTTGTTCAGAAATTTCCTGGATTTACTGCTCCTATATGTTTAGCTTAGGGTGGTTACTGGGAGACTAGATTCTACCTGCCGCATTGATTACCCCTCTGCAATGTACCTATGCAGACAATTGGGGTTTTTTACTCAGATGTTTCTGAGAATCAGCATCCGTGAGCACTGCTGTAAGCAAGCGCTTGTTACACCGCATAAGTCAGAATATAATGTTAATCTCTTACGCCCTACTCACTTCACATTATCTCATACCTAGGGCGGCACAGTGGTTAGCACCACAGCCTCACAGCTCCAGCAACCCGGGTTCAATTCTGGGTACTGCCTGTGTGGAGTTTGCAAATTCTTCCTGTGTTTGCGTGGGTTTTCGCCGGGTACTCCAGTTTCCTCCCACCACCAAAAACTTGCAGGTTGATAGGTAAATTGGCCATTATAAATTGCCCCGAGTATAGGTAGGTGGTAGGGGAATATAGGGACAGGTGGGGATGTGGTAGGAATATGGGATTAGTGTCGGATTAGTATAAATGGGAGGTTGATGGTCGGCGCAGACTCGGTGGGCCGAAGGGCCTGTTTCAGTGCTGAATCTCTAAATAAATAAAAAATAAATAAATAAACTTTTGTGCATAGCATTGATAATAATGATCAATTTTGGTGGTGCCTGATCTGACAGTGCCTTGAGTACTCACTGTGCTATTTGAATGTTCTGTTCAAAGCAAAAAAATATTTTTGGTGTTCGATTAACTTAATGGGTTAGTCATGTCCAGAAGATTAATCTCATTGTTAAAACTGGGATGCTGCAAAGAGATAACCTACTGAACAAATATTAGCTATGAAAGGTATTATAGTGGGAAGGGAAAAAGTTACAGTAATTTGAAAAAGTTAAAAAGATCACATACATTTCGTTAATCACAGACCTGAAACGTTAACTCTGCTTCTCCACAGATGCTGCCTGACCTGTTGAGTATTGCCAGCACTTTCTGTTTTTATTTCAGATTTCCAGCATCTGCAGCATTTTGCTTTTATATTTAATTAGTAGTTGGTTTTGTGAATTTTAGAATTCTGGTTGTTGGCCAGAGGTCCTACATCATGAGCATGTTGTAGCAGTGGAGATTATTAAATATTGCTCAGAACATACACTGACCTAGAATTGAACCTTTAGAAGACTGAATGATCATTCGCCTAAATTCCTGTTACATTTCAAAGAGAACAAAGAATAAAGAACAGGAACAGGCCATTCGGCCCTCCAAGCCTGCGCCGATCTTGATGCCTGCCTAAACTAACACCTTCTGCACTTCCGGGGCCCATATCCCTCTATTCCCTTCCTATTCATACATTTGTCAAGATGTCTCTTAAACGTCGCTATCGTATCTGCATCCACCACCTCCCCTGGCAGCACCACCCTCTGTGTAAAAAACTTGCCTCGCACATCCCCTCTAAACTTTGCCTCTCACACCTTAAACCTCTGTCCCCTAGTAACTGACTCTTCCACCCTGGGAAAAAGCTTCTGACTATCCACTCTGTCTATGCCGCTCATAACTTCGTAAACCTCGATCATGTCGCCCCTCCACCTCCGTCGTTCCAGTGAAAACAATCCGAGTTTTTCCAACCTCTCCTCATAGCTAATGCCCTCCAGACCAGGCAACATCCTGGTAAACCTCCTCTGTACCCTCTCCAAAGCCTCCACGTCCTTCTGGTAGTGTGGCGACCAGAATTGCACGCAATATTCTAAGTGTGGCCTAACTAAAGTTCTGTACAGCTGCAGCATGACTTGCCAATTTTTATACTCTATGCCCCGATCGATGAAGGAAAGCATACCTTATCACCTGCGTTGCCACTTTCAGTGACCTGTGGACCTGTACACCCAGATCTCTCTGCCTGTCAATACTCCTAAGGGTTCTGCCATTTACTGTATACCTCCCACCTGCATTAGACCTTCCAAAATGCATTACCTCACATTTTCCGGATTAAACTCCATCTGCCATTTCTCCGCCCAAGTCTCCAACCGATTTATATCCAACTGTATCCTCTGACAATCCTCATCATTATCTGCAACTCCACCAACCTTTGTGTCGTCCGCAAACTTACTAATCAGACCAGCTACATTTTCCTCCAAATCATTTATATATACGACAAACAGCAAAGATCCCAGCACTGATCCCTGCGGAACACCACTAGTCACATCCCTCCATTCAGAAAAACACCCATCCACTGTTACCCTCTGTCTTCTATGACTGAGCCAGTTCTGTATCCATCTTGCCAGCTCACCTCTGATCCCGTGTGACTTCACCTTTTGTACCAGTCTGCCATGCGGGACCTTATCAAAGGCTTTACTAAAGTCCATACAGATAACATCCACTGCCCTTTCTTCATCAATCATCTTCATCACTTCCTCAAAAAACTCAATCAAATTAGTAAGACACGACCTTCCCTTCACAAAACCATGCTGTCTCTCACTAATAAGTTCGTTTGTTTCCAAATGGGAGCAAATCCAGTCCCGAATAATTTCCCTCCCACTGACGTAAGGCTCATCGGTCTATAATTTCCTGGATTATCCTTGCCACCCTTCTTAAATAAAGGAACAACACTGGCTATTCTCCAGTCCTCTGGGACCTCACCTGTAGCCAATGAGGATGCAAAGATTTCTGTGAAGGCCCCAGCAATTTCTTCCCTTGCCTCCCTCAGTATTCTAGGGTAGATCCCATCAGGCCCTGGGGACTTATCTACCTTAATGCTTTGCAAGACACCCAACACCTCCTTCTTTTTGATAATGAGATGACTGAGACTATCTGCACTCCCTTCCCTAGGCTCATCATCCACCAAGTCCTTCTCTTTGGCGAATACTGATGCAAAGTACTCATTTAGCACCTCGCCCATTTCCTCTGGCTCCACACATAGATTCCCATCTCTGTCCTTGAGTGGGCCAATCCTTTCCCTGGTTACCCTCTTGCTCTTTATATACGTATAAAAAGCCTTGGGATTTTCCTTAATCCTGTTTGCCAATGACTTTTCATGACCCCTTTTATCCCTCCTAATTCCTTGCTTAAGTTCCTTCCTACTGTCTTTATATTCCTCAAGTGCTTCATCTGTTCCTAGCCTTCCAGCCCTTACAAATGCTTCCTTTTCCTTTTTGACTAGGCTCACAATATCCCGTGTTATCCAAGCTTCCCAAAACTTGCCAAACTTGTCTTTCTTCCTCACAGGAACATGCTGGTCCTGGATTCTAATCAGCTGACGTTTGAAAGACTCCCACATGTCAGATGTTGATTTACCCTCAAACAGCCGCCCCCAATCTAAATTCTTCAGTTCCTGCCTAATATTGTTATAATTATCCTTCCCCCAATTTAGCACCTTCACCCGAGGACTACTCTTCTCCTTTATCCACAAGTACCTTAAAACTTATGGAATTATGGTCACTGCTCCCGAAATGTTCCCCCACTGAAACTTCGACCACCTGGCCGGGCTCATTCCCCAATACCAGGTCCAGAATGGCCCCATCCCTAGTTGGACTATCTACATACTGTTTCAAGAAGCCCTCCTGGATGCTCCTCACAAATTCTGCCCCATCCAAGCCCCTAGCACTAAGTGAGTCACAGTCAATATTGGGGAAGTTAAAATCACCCACCACCACAACCCTGTTACCTTTACATCTTTCCACTTCTGGAATTGGTGCTGCAATGAGATTACAAACATGAAAAATGCAGTATAGTTCTTCCAGTCAGATATGAGGCATTACAGTAACTTAAGCAACATTTCCTTCAAAACACAGAAATTTTGCATCGACTTCCTGGTTTTGTAATGGAATCAGTTTTGTTTACGGGTCTTTTCTTCCCTTCTTACTCTCGATATTTTAGCTTACACATTTTAAACTCCTTTCACAGGTGAGTTAGCACTTTATTGCCTTTGAGAATATCTTCACTAGCTCCGATATCAGGCATGTTTTGAATAAAAAAAAGTTCCTTAAATTTTGTTAGCTGTTGGATCTATCCAATGCCTCTGCAGGATTCTCCTTGCATTTACCAAGAAGCAGCAGAATATGACTACACTAGCCCTTGTTTTAGGTTGTCGCCTCCAACTGAACTATACGAACAAGTGCACAAATAGCAGTAATATAAAATTGGAAGTCCATCAATTCCAAGTCACATAACATCCTTTCTTCATTGGCAATGGGTCAATATCCTGGAATACCCGAGCTAACATCATTGTGGAAGGACCACCTTCACAAGGACTTAAGTGGTTCAAGGAGAATGCCCACCACTACTTTCTGAGGGCAAATTAGGATGATCAATAAATGTGGTCTTGTCAGTATTGCCCACACCTCCAGGATCAATATCCAAAAAAAAAGTTCTTAGACTTGCTAACTCCTCAAAATAAGATCATAAGAGGGTCGTTAATTCTATTGACTGTAATGGAACTGATTATCAGGGACTGTGTATAACGGATGGTCACTCCGATACCAGCCATTTTCTGCCACTGCCCAAGATGAATTTCCACCCCACGGTGTTTAGCAATCTTGAACATTGAATTAACATTTTCTGTATGTAGTTATTCTTTTTAATATTCATCCTAACTGCAGGAGCTAATAGGGCTGATTAGTCTCTTTTCAAGTTTCAGACTGACTCTACCAGATTTGTTCAAGCTAATTAAACACCCCCTACAGTATGGTCTTTGGATTTGAATAACTGCTAAATTCAAAAGGAATAACAGTTCTTGGATATAAATGAAAAATTACAGAGCATATTTATATTTGACTTGTATGGTGGGGCTTGGCTTCTCTCCAAAGTATCTTGGAAACTATGCTTGGAAACTAAATGGACTCATAGTCATCACAACATTACTTTAACTCGCACATGGGAAATGATTCCGAATGCAACTAATTTTTATCTCTTTATATATCAAATCTAAGCAAAATGCATTTTTTTTGTAATAGTATGCTGTTCAATATATTGCCTATTTTATTTTTGCAAAAAGGAGTCTGCTGTCAAGCCTTTAACAGTTTCCAGTTTCCTGGCCTAACCACCTCTGTCTCCTTTTCACCATGGACATCCAATCTCACGATACCTCCGCCTCCCATCAGGACAGTCTGAAAGCTCTTTGTATCTTCTTTGAATGGAGGCCCAGCCAGGCCCCATCCACCACCCCCCTCCTCCGCCTGGCTGAATTTATTCTCATAGTGAACAACTTCTCCTTTAACTCCACTCACTTCCTCCAAATAAAAGTTGGGAACACATGAGTCTTAACTATACATGCTTTTTTTGTAGGATATGTGAAACATTCTTCGTCCCAATCTCACTCAGATAGTGTAGTCATATTCTGCTGCTTCCTCACCTCTTTTTCTAGCCGATGACCATATCGGTACCGTTTTCTGCTCTTGCCCTGAACTGGGAAATTGAATCAACTTTGCTTCCAATTTTTACCTTTCTCTTGCCTTCACATGGTCCACCTTTGATTCTTCCCTTCATTTCCTCCCCTTCTCTGTCTGCATTTCTGGGGTTAGGCTATCAAGCAATATCCACTATAAGTCCACGGACTGCCACAGCTACCTCAACTACACTTTCTCATTCCCTGCTTCCTGTAAGAACTCTATCATATAAGATTATAAGAAAAATCATAAGAAGTAGGAACAGGAGTAGGTCTTTTGGCCCATCAAGCCTGCTCTGCCATTCAATAAGATCATGACTGATCTGATTGTGGCCTTACCTCCACTTTCCTGCTGACCCTCCATAACCAACTCCCTTGTGGATCAAAAATCTGTCTAACCCAGCTTTGAATATATTCAATGACCCAGCCTCCACTGCACTCTGGGGAAGAGAATTCTACAGATTAATGGCCCTCTGAGAGAAGAAATTCCTCCTCATCTCCATTCTAAAAGGGAGACCCTTTATTTTAAAATTGTACGCCTCGATTCTAGATTCCCCTACAATGGGTAACATCCTCTCAGCACCGACCCTGTCAAGCCCCCTTAGAATCTTACATGTTTCGAAAAGATCACCTCTCTTTCTTCTAAACCCCAATGAGTACAGGCCCAACCTTTTCAATCTTTCCTCACAGGACAACCCCTTCATCCCAGGAGTCAGCTTAGTGAACCTTCTCGGAACTGCTTCCAATGCAAGTATATCCTTCCTTAAGTAAGGAGATCAAAGCTGTACGCAGTACTCTAGGTGCGGTCTGACCATCCCCCTTGCAATAAATGCCAACATTCTATTTGCCTTCCTAATTACTTGCTGCACCCGCATGATAACTTTTTGTGATTCGTGTACAAGGATACCCAGATCCCTCTGTATCGCAGCATTCTGTAGTCTCTCACCATGTAAATAATATTCTGCCTTTCTATTCTCATCAAAGTGGACAACCTTACATTTTCCCACATTATATTCCATCTGCCCATTCACCTAACCTATCTATAACTCTTTGCAAGCGCTTTGAGTCTTCCTCACAACTTGCTATCTTCCTATCTTTGTATCGACTGCAAATTTCGCTACAATACACTCAGTCCCTTCATCCAAGTCATTAGTATGGATCGTAAATATTTGAGGCCTCAGCACGGATCCCTGTGGCACTCCAATAGTTACAGTTTGCCAACCTGAAAATGACCCATTTATTCCGACTCTCTGTTTCCTGTTAGTTAGCCAATCCTGTATCCTTGCTAATATATTCCCCAACACCACGAGCTCTTACCTTTTTTTTTAGATTAGATTAGAGATACAGCACTGAAACAGGCCCTTCGGCCCACCGAGTCTGTGCCGAACATCAACCACCCATTTATACTAATCCTACACTAATCCCATATTCCCAACAAACATCCCCACCTGTCCCTATATTTCCCTACCACCTACCTATACTGGTGACAATTTATAATGGCCAATTTACCTATCAACCTGCAAGTCTTTTGGCTTGTGGGAGGAAACCGGAGCACCCGGAGAAAACCCACGCAGACACAGGGAGAACTTGCAAACTCCACACAGGCAGTACCCAGAATCGAACCCGGGTCCCTGGAGCTGTGAGACTGCGGTGCTAACCACTGCGCCACTGTGCCGCCCCTTATATCGTAACTTTTTATGCGGCATCTTATCGAATGCCTTTTAGAAATCCAAATACACTACATCTATTGGTTCCCCTTTATCCATCCTGCTTGTTATATCCTCAAAGAAATTTAGTAAATGTCAAAAACAATTTCCCTTTCATAAAACCATGCTGATTCTGCCTGATTGCATTATGATTTTGTAAATGTCCTACTACTACTTCCACTTCCTTAATAATGGATTCTAGCATTTTCCCAATGACAGATATTAGACTAACTGGCCGATAGTACCTGCTTTCTGTCTCCCTCTTTTCCTAAATAGAGGTTTGACATCTGCAGTCTTCTAATGCGCTGCAACCTTTCCAGAATCTAGGAAATTTTGGAAGATTACAAACAATGCATCCACTGTCTCTGCAGTCACTTCTTTTAAGACCCTAGGATGTAGGCCATTAGGTCCAGGGGACTTGTCAGCCTTTATTTCCATTAGTTTGCCTCGTACTTTTTCTCCAGAGATTATTTTTAGTTCCTCCCTCCCTTTTGCCTCCTGATTTTCTACTATTTTTGGGATGCTTTTTGTGTCTTCTACTGTGGGGACAGATACAAAATACTTGTTCAAAATCTTTGCCGTTTCTTTGTTTCCCATTATTAATTCCCCAATTTAATCCTTTAAGGGACCAATGCTTACTTTAGCTACTCTCTGCCTTTTTATATATTTGTAGAAGTCTTTACTGTCTGTTTTTATATTTCTTGCTAGTTTACTCTCATACACTAATTTCTCCTTTTTTTGGTCATCCTCTGCTGGTTTCTAAAATTTTCCCAATCTTCTGGCCAACCACTAATCTTTGCAACATTGCACATCTTTTCTTTCAATTTGATACCATTCTTAGCTTCCTTAGTTAGTCATGAATGGTGCATCCTTTCACAATGGAATGTATCTTTGTTCAGAGTAAAGCCTGGCCACCAGACCCGAACCCAACGAGACCCGAATACATGTGTCGGGTTCGGTTTGGGTCGGGTCTATATTCCGAGTCCAGCATTCGGGCTTGGGTCGGGTCGGGTCGGGCTGGATATTGCTTCCGGGAAGTCACGGGATCAGGCTTACCCATGATTCCCCACAACTCCATCTGCAGGAATAGCCTGCTGCCGGAACAGATGAACAATATTTGTGTTGGGTCGGGTTGGGTTGGGTTGGGTAGGGCACAAAAAAAAATTAAAGGAATCGGGTCAGGTTCGGGGTCGGGTTGGGTGGGGCCAGGGTCAGGTTTTAATTTTATACCTGAGCCAGGCTTTCGTTCAGAGTTAGGAAATATCTCCTTAAATGTCTGCGACTGCTTCTCTATGTCTTACCTATTGGTTTATTTTCCCAGTCCACTTTAGCCAACACTGTCTTCATACACTCGTAATTACCTATATTTAAGTTTAAGGCACTAATTTCAGACCCAAATTTCTCACCCTCAAACTGAATGTGAATTCTCTCACATTATGATCAATCCTGCCTAGAGCAGCCTTTACAATGAGATCATTTATTTATCCTGTCTCATTACACATTACCAAGTCAAATGTAGCCTGAGATCGGGTTGGTTCCAAAACATATTGTTCTAAGAAACTGTCCTGTATACACTCTATGAACTTCTCCTCCAGGCTACTTTTGCCAATTTGATTCATCCAATCTATAAGAAGATTAAAATCGCCCATGATTATTCCAGTACCTTTCCTACAAGCCCCCATTATTTCTTGATTTATATTCTGTCCTACAGTGTATCTACTGTTAAGGGGCCTATAAACTACTCCCACCAATGACTTATTTTCTTTGCTATTTCTTATCTTCACCCAAACTAATTCAATTCTTGATCTTTTGAGCCAAGATCATTTCTCATTACTGTACAGATCTCATCCTTTACTACAGAGCTACCCAACCTCTTTTTCTTTCTTGCTATCCTTCCGAAATGTCAAATACCCTTGAATATTTAGTTCTCAGTCTTGATCACCTTACAAGTACTTCTTGGTAATGGCTATCATATCCATTTATTTCTATTTGTGCTCTCAATTCATCCATCTTGTTACGATTGCTGCATGGCATTCTCCCAGCTTTTCTGTCTCCATTACATCTGTTCTGACAATGCATCCTTCCATACTAGTGCTTCTGATATAGCTTCCTTTTTCCTTAACTGACAATCACCCCAACCCCATCCCCAAACGCGGTTGTCACAGCCCTCGACTGTGTCCGTTCTATTTCACGCACTTCTGCTCTCACCCGTTCCCCTTCTTCCCAGAACTATGATAGGGTTCCCCTTGTTCTCACCTTCCACCCTTCCGCATTCGATGGGTCATCCTCTGCTATTTCCGTCACCTTCAGCATGATGCCACCACCAAACATATATTCCCCTCCCCTCCCAGCATTCCAAAGGTACCGTTCCCTCTGCAACACCTTTGCCCATTCCTCAGTCTCTCCCAACACCATCTCCCTTTCCTAAGGCAGCTTTCCATGCAAGTACAGGAGATACAACACCTGTCCTTTTACCTTATCCCTTCTAATCCTCCAAGGCCCCAAAAACTCGTTCCAGGTGAAAAAGCAATTACTTGTACTTCTTTCAATTTAGGATACTGCATTTGCTGCTCACAATGTGTTCTCCTTTACATTGGGGAAACCAAATGCAGATTGGGTGATTGCTTTGTGGAACACCTCCATTCATTTCGCAAGTGTGACCTTGCGCTTCTAGTTGCTTGTCATTTTAATTATCCACCTTGCTCCCACTCTGTCCTCGGCTTCTTGCAGTGTTCCATTGAAGCTCAACATAAACCTGAGGAACAGCACCTCATCTTTCGATTGGGCACTTTACAGTCTTCTGGACTCAACATTGAGGTCAACAATTTTATTTTGTAACCACTGGTCCCATTGACTTTCCTTTTGCTTTGCTGGTTTTGATTTTTTTCTCACTTTTTGTTTGAATGACAGCTGCTCATGATTCTGCTGTTCACACCCTCGCTAGACACATTTTTTTTTTCTTTACTTTCTCCACTTTGGTCTTGCACCATGAACCCTTTTATTATTAAATCTCTCCTATCCTATCACAGTGGCGCAGTGGTTAGCACTGCAGCCTCACAGCTCCAGGGACCCGGGTTCGATTCTGGGTACTGCCTGTGTGGAGTTTGCAAGTTCTCCCTGTGTCTGCGTGGGTTTTCTCCGGGTGCTCCGGTTTCCTCCCACAAGCCAAAAGACTTGCAGGTTGATAGGTAAATTGGCCATTATAAATTGTCACTAGTATAGGTAGGTGGCAGGGAAATATAGGGACAGGTGGGGATGTTTGGTAGGAATATGGGATTCGTGTAGGATTAGTATAAATGGGTGGTTGATGGTCGGCACAGACTCGGTGGGCTGAAGGGCCTGTTTCAGTGCTGTATCTCTAATCTAAAACATACCTTCCCTTTTGTTCTTTTTCCAACCCTTCCCCTTTCACTTGCTTAAAACCTATGACATCTCTAACTTTTCTCAGTTCTGATGACAGGCCATCGACCTGAAACAATAACTATTTCTCTCTCCACGGATGCTGCCAGACCTGAATATTTCCAGCTTTTTTGTTTTCAATTCAGATTTCCAGAATCTGCAGTATTTCGATTTTGCAGCTGTCAAATTGCCTGTTTCAACCAGAAGCCAGTTATCTTTAAGTGAAATTGCAGTCCAGACAGACAATAAGCAAACTTAGTACTCTTGAACCAATGCCTGCCCTTGTGCCAATAAAACAGCAGGTCCAGGTTGCCTCAGCAGCTGCCAAGTTGTTTTAGTCTGCACCCAGATCCTTTTTAGGCCCAAGTATCTTAGAGGCTGTCAATCACCAGCATCTCAAGAGTCTTTTACTGAGCTACAGCAGCTTTCCACCTCTTATAATGCTGACACTGGGAAGCACCTTGTAGACTAGGTATTAGGGCACTTAAAACAGGTCTGAAACCAGAGAGAAAATTAGCATCAGGCTACAAAATTATAAACTTTATTGAAATCTTTGTGTGAATGTTGTGTGCAGTTCTAGTCACCTCATTACAGAAAGGATGTAATTGCACTGGAGAGGGTACAGAGGCGATTTACAAGGATTTTGTCGGGCCTGGAAAAATGCAGCTATGAGGAAAGATTGGATAGGCTGGATTTGTTCTCCTTGGAACAGAGAAGGCTGAGGGGAGATTTGATTGAGATGTACAAAATCCAGCCCTGTTTGTTGATAAGTTTTGCATCGTTATTGATTAAGTCTTGTTTTTGCTGAATATTCGGTTACTAGTCAGTGATGGAGTGGGGACAAAGAGCGAGGAGCAGAGAGCATAGCAGGACAAAGACCCAGCTTGGTCCTGTCGTACACATCGGAACATCAGGAAGATACAGGCTCTGAGGCCAGTGACGAGGGTCCCCTGGGACCCCTCATGGAGCTGGTAGACTTGGAGCAGGCTTTCAGCTATCCCTTCAAGAACACCCTGATGCAGAACCACATGGCCTGTATCTAGGCTCATCAGCTGGACATGCTGGCCATGTGTGAGTATTAGTCCACGTCCGTGTAGCAGAACCTGGTCTCCAATCGTCTCGCCCTGACTCCTTCACGTGCAGGAAGTGTGTCCAGCTGCAGCTCTTGTTAGACCGCATGACGGCTCTCGAGCTGCGGATGGACTCACTTTGGAGCATGCGCGATGCTGAGGAGGTCGTGGATAGCACGTTTAGTGAATTGGTCACACCGCAGATTAGGATTGCTGAGGGAGAAAGGGAATGGGTGACCAAAAGGCAGAGAAAGAGCAGGAAGGCAGCGCAGGAGTCCCCTGCGGTCATCTCCCTCCAAAACAAGTATACCGTTTTGGATACTGTTGAGGGAGATGGCTCACCAGGGGAAGGCAGCAGTAGCCAGGTCTATGGCACCGTGGCTGGCTCTGCTGCTCAGAAGGGCGGGAAGAAGAGTGGAAGGGCTATAGTCGTAGGGGATTCGATTGTAAGGGGAGTAGATAGGCGGTTCTGTGGTCGAAAACGAGGCTCCCGAATGGTATGTTGCCTCCCAGGTGCACGGGTCAGGGACGTCTCAGATCGGCTGCAGAACATTCTAAAGGGGGAGGGTGAACAGCCAGTTGTCATTGTGCACATAGGCACTAATGATATAGGTAAAAAACGGGATGAGGTCCTACAAGCAGAGTTTAGGGAGTTAGGAGCCAAGTTAAAAAGTAGGACCTCAGAGGTAGTAATCTCAGGATTACTACCAGTGCCACGTGATAGTCAGAGTAAAAATGAAAGAATAGTCAGGATGAATGCGTGGCTTGAGAGATGGTGCAGGAAGGAGGGGTTCAGATTTTTGGGACATTGGGACCGGTTCTGGGGGAGGTGGGACTATTACAAATTGGACGGTCTACACCTGGGCCGGACTGGAACCAATGTCCTTGGAGGTGCTTTTGCTAACGCTGTTGGGGAGGGTTTAAACTAATGTGGCAGGGGGATGGGAACCAATTGAGGTCAGTTGACAGTGAGGAGGTAGTAACAAAAGCCTGTAAGAAACTAGATAATGAAGTCAGTGTGACTAAGGGGAAGAGCAGGCAGGGAGCAGATGATGAATATAAAGGGACTGGTGGTCTGAGGTGCATTTGTTTTAATGCAAGAAGTGTAGTTGGTAAGGCAGATGAACTTAGGGCTTGGATTAGTACCTGGGAGTATGATGTTATTGCTATTACTGAGACTTGGTTGAGGGAAGGGCATGATTGGCAACTAAATATCCCAGGATATCGATGCTTCAGGCGGGATAGAGAGGGAGGTAAAAGGGGTGGAGGAGTTGCATTACTGGTCAAAGAGGATATCACAGCTGTGCTGAAGGAGGGCACTATGGAGGACTCGAGCAGTGAGGCAATATGGACAGAACTCAGAAATAGGAAGGGTGCGGTAACAATGTTGGGGCTGTACTACAGGCCTCCCAACAGCGAGCGTGAGATAGAGGTACAAATATGTAAACAGATTATGGAAAGATGTAGGAGCAACAGGGTGGTGGTGATAGGAGATTTTAATTTTCCCAACATTGACTGGGATTCGCTTAATGTTAGAGGTCCAGATGGAGCAGAATTTGTAAGGAGCATCCAGGAGGGTTTTCTAGAGCAGTATGTAAATAGTCCAACTCGGGAAGGGGCCATACTGGACCTGGTGTTGGGGAATGAGCCCGGCCAGGTTGTTGAAGTTTCAGTAGGGGACTACTTTGGGAATAGTGATCACAATTCCGTAAGCTTTAAAATACTCATGGACAAAAACGAGAGTGGTCCTAAAGGAAGAGTGCTAAATTGGGGGAAGGCCAACTATACCAAAATTCGGCAGGAGCTGGGAAATGTAGATTGGGAGCAGCTGTTTGAAGGTAAATCCACATGTGATATGTGGGAGGCTTTTAAAGAGAGGTTGATTAGCGTGCAGGAGAGACATGTTCCTGTGAAAATGAGGGATAGAAATGGCAAGATTAGGGAACCATGGATGACAGGTGAAATTGTGAGACTAGCTAAGAGGAAAAAGGAAGCATACATAAGGTCTAGGCGGCTGATGAAAGACGAAGCTTTGAAAGAATGTAGGACCAATCTGAAACGAGGAATTAAGAGGGCTAAAAGGGGTCATGAAATATCTTTAGCAAACAGGGTTAAGGAAAATCCCAAAGCCTTTTATTCATATATAAGGAGAAAGAGGGTATCTAGAGAAAGGATTGGCCCACTAAAGGACAAAGGAGGAATGTTATGCTTGGACTCAGAGAAAATGGGTGAGATTCTAAACGAGTACTTTGCATCGGTATTCACCGAGGAGAGGGACATGGCGGATGTTGAGGTTAGGAACAGATGTTTGATTACTCTAGGTCAAGTCGGCATAAGGAGGGAGGAAGTGTTGGGTATTCTAAAGGGCATTAAGGTGGACAAGTCCCCAGGTCCGGATGGGATCTATCCCAGGTTACTGAGGGAAGCGAGAGAGGAAATAGCTGGGGCCTTAACAGATATCTTTGCAGCATCCTTAAACACGGGTGAGGTCCCGGAGGACTGGAGAATTGCTAATGTTGTCCCCTTGTTTAAGAAGGGTAGCAGGGATAATCCAGGTAATTATAGACCGGTGAGCCTGACGTCAGTGGTAGGGAAGCTGCTGGAGAAGATACTGAGGGATAGGATCTATTCCCATTTGGAAGAAAATGGGCTCATCAGTGATAGGCAACATGGTTTTGTGCAGGGAAGGTCATGTCTTACCAACTTAATAGAATTCTTTGAGGAAGTGACAAAGTTGATTGATGAGGGAAGGGCTGTCGATGTCATTTACATGGACTTCAGTAAGGCGTTTGATAAGGTTCCCCATGGCAGGCTGATGGAGAAAGTGAAGGCGCTTGGGGTCCAAGGTGTACTAGCTAGATGGATAAAGAACTGGCTGGGCAACAGGAGACAGAGAGTAGCAGTAGAAGGGAGTTTCTCAAAATGGAGACGTGTGACCAGTGGTGTTCCACAGGGATCCGTGCTGGGACCACTGTTGTTTGTGATATACATTAATGATTTGGAGGAAAGTATAGGTGGACTGATTAGCAAGTTTGCAGACGACACTAAGATTGGTGGAGTAGCAGATAGTGAAGGGGACTGTCAGAGAATACAGCAGAATATAGATAGATTGGAGAGTTGGGCAGAGAAATGGCAGATGGAGTTCAATCAGGGCAAATGCGAGGTGATGCATTTTGGAAGATCCAATTCAAGAGTGAACTATACAGTAAATGGAAAAGTCCTGGGGAAAATTGATGTCCAGAGAGATTTGGGTGTTCAGGTCCACTGTTCCCTGAAGGTGGCAACGCAGGTAAATAGAGTGGTCAAGAAGGCATACGGCATGCTTTCCTTCATCGGACGGGGCATTGAGTACAAGAGTTGGCAGGTCATGTTACAGTTGTATAGGACTTTGGTTCGGCCACATTTGGAATACTGAGTACAGTTCTGGTCGCCACATTATCAAAAGGATGTGGATGCTTTGGAGAGGGTGCAGAGGAGGTTCACCAGGATGTTGCCTGGTATGGAGGGCGCTAGCTATGAAGAGAGGTTGAGTAGATTAGGATTATTTTCATTAGAAAGACGGAGGTTGAGGGGGGACGTGATTGAGGTGTACAAAATCATGAGAGGTATAGACAGGGTGGATAGCAAGAAGCTTTTTCCCAGAGTGGGGGTTTCAATTACTAGAGGACACGAGTTCAAAGTGAAAGGGGAAAAGTTTAGGGGGGATATGCATGGAAAGTTCTTTACGCAGAGGGTGGTGGGCACCTGGAACGCATTGCCAGCGGAGGTGGTAGATGCGGGCACGATGGAGTCTTTTAAGATGTATCTAGACAGATACATGAATGGGCAGGAAGAAAACAGATACAGAAGCTTAGAAAATAGGCGACATGTTTAGAGAGAGGATCTGGATCGGCGCAGGCTTGGAGGGCCGAAGGGCCTGTTCCTGTGCTGTAAGTATCTTTGTTCTTTGTTCTTTGTTTATCCCTGCCATTGGACAAAGACCTTGCTTCTCTTGGACTGTGTGGTATTTGGTGTGCAACGGCCATCTCACGTTAAAAGAACCCGTGCACAGGTATCTTCCACCCCCTCAAAATGAACTTTGGGACATGAAATATCAGGACTGTTATTGACAGCCCCGGCAGCGACAGACCTGAACGACGCACCGCTATCATAGCCCAAGAACTCCACCGCTACAACATTGATATCACTGCCCTGAGTGAGACACGGCAGGCAGGAGAAAACCAGCTCAAGGAACAAGGTGGTGGATACACCTTCATCTGGAAAGGTAAACCAGAAGAAGAGTGCCAACTCCACGGGGTTGGATTGGCAATAAACAATGAACTTGCCGACTGCCTCAGTTAACCCCCCTGTGGGATAAACAAACGTCTCATGACCCTCCAGCTCACCATAGCCCAGATCCAGCATGCCATAGTCATCAGCGTGTATGCCCCAACCCTACAAGCAACAGATGAGGCCAAAGAGGAATTCTACTCCAGCCTTGATCACTTGCTGTTCCGTGTTCCCAAGGAAGGCAAGCTGATCCTCCTCGGAGACTTCAATGCGAGAGTTGGGAGGGACACAAACCTTTGGAAATGTGTGATTGGCAAGGAAGGTGTTGGAAGGGCCAACTCCAACAAGTCCTTCTTCTGACGAAATGCCGTGAACATGACCAGATCATAACGAACACCCTATTTCGTCAGAGAGACAAATACAAGACCTCATGGCAGCACCCTCGCTCCAGGCATTGGCATTTGCTTGACTATGTCATCATCCGAGCGAGGGACTGCAAGGATGTTCACATCACCCATGCCATGATAGGAGCTGATGACTGCTGGACGGACCATCACCTAATCCGAGCTGCTATCTCCATAAACCCAGTCCAAAAACGGCAGGGGCAGCAGAAGCACTGCCGCAGGAAAACCAACGTCGATGGTATCAAGGACTCTGCAAAGAAAGACCTACTCAGCAGCATCTTACAAGCAAATTGGCAATGCTCAATGAACAGGAACCACAGAATGTCCACAATGCCTGGTCTGCCCTCAAAGCTACCATAATCAGCACTTGCGAAGATACTCTTGGTTTCTCGACCAGACTGGTATAACGAGAACAACGAGCAGATTCCAGAGCTACTGAATCGCAAGCTCAAGGCGTTCCTAAACTGGAAGCATCACCAAAATTTGAAAAAAAAGCAGACAATTGAAGGCAGAGGTCCAACAAAAATCATGTGACCTAAAGAACAGCAGGTGGGCTGAAAGAGCGCAGGAAGTACAGCAACTTGCCGACAGCCACAACATCCGTGGATTCTTCAGCGCTGTCAAGACCATTTACGACCCAAGGACCTACCCCACTGAGAGCAAACAATGGAGTGGCGCTGATCAATGACAGAGAAGCAGTCAGCGCTCATTGGAAGAAGCACTTTGAAGATCCTCAATCACGACTCAGTCCTTGATGCGAGTGCCCGTGACCACATTCTGCAGCATGCTACCCGCCACGACCTCAGCACAACCCCAGCCCGACATGAGATCTAAAAGGCCATCCAACAACTAAAAAACAACAAAGCTGCTGGCGTGGATAGAATTCCTGCTGAAATTCTAAAACATGGCGGAGAGGCTTTCTTGACACAAATACCTGGATTCATCTCCCTCAACTAGAAGGAGGAGAGCATGCCAGGGGATCTCCTAGATGCTGTAATTGTGACCATCTTCAAAAAAGGCGACAAGACTGACTGCAGTAACTACAGAGGGGTATCCCTGCCGTCCGTCATAGGGAGGTCATCGCAAGAGTCCTTCTCACCCTCCTCCTCACCGTAGCTGGAGAGCTACTACCAGAATCACAATGTGGATTCTGTCCATCAAGAGGCACAGTGGACATAATCTTCACAGCAAGACAACTCCAAGAAAAATGTAGAGAGCAGCAGCAACCTTTATACATGGCCTTCTTTGACTTCAGAAAGGCCTTCACCTCTATCAACCGGAAGGGATTATGGAACATCCTCCTTAAATTTGGCTACCAAGAGAAATTCGTCACCATCCTCCGCCTGCTGCATGATGACATGCAAGCTGTAATCCTTGCCAACGGATCTGCCACTGACCCAATCCAAGTGCAAACTGGGGTCAAGCAAGGCTGTGTCATCGCACCAACGCTCTTTTCCATCTTCCACGCGCAACACTCCATCTCAACTCCTAGAAGCTCCCTGCTGGAGTAGATCTACTCTACAGGATGAGCGGGAAACTATTTAACTTATGTCGGCTCCAGTCCAGAACCAAGGCCACTACAACCTCTGTCATCGAGCTGCAGTATGCTGACGATGCTTGTGTATGCGCACAGAGGCTGAGCTTCAAACCCTCGTCGATGCATTCACTGTAAGAAAGAATGGGCCTTAAGCTAAACATCCGGAAGACAAAGGTCTTCCACCAGCCTGCTCCTGCAGCACAACACTGCCCCTCGACTATCAAGATCCACGGCGAACCACTGGACAATGTGGATCACTTCTCATACCTCAGCAAGGGCAGACATTGACGATGAAACTCAACATTTCCTCAGCTGGCCGAAGGCTGTGCTGGCACACTGGAGGCAAAGTGTTTGACGACAAAGACCTCAAATCTGGCACTAAGCTCATGGTCTACAGGGCCGCAGTGTTACCTGCCCTCCTGTATGCGTCAGAAACATGGACACTGTACAGCAGGAATCTCAAAGCCCTGGAGAGATATCACCAGCTGTGCCTCTGCAAGATCCTGCAAATTTAGTGGTGGGACAGGCGCTCCAATATCAGTATCTCCTCTCAGGCCAACATCCCCAGTATCGAGACACTGGTCATGGCCAGTTAGCTACGCTGGGTGGGCCACATCGTCCACATGTCTGACACAAGACTCCCAAAATAAACTTTCTATTCTGAGCTCCGTCACAACAAGAGGTTACCAGGAATGCAGAGGGAACACTCCAAGGACGTCCTTAAAGCCTCCCAGAAAAAATGTGACATCTCCACTGATTCGTGGGAATCTCTTGCCCGAGACTACCCAAAATGGAGAAGAAACATTCGCAAAGATGCCAGTCAGTTCGAAAAATGTCAACATGCCCATTCAGTGCCCAAATGCAAACAGCAGAAGGAGCATTTGGAAATTCGAGCATCCCATCCACTCACCTCACCATACCTGTGGTAGAATGTACGGATCCAGAATTGGACTATTCAGTCACCTAACCACCCACAGCCCTGAGTGGAAGAAAGTCATCCTCGCCCCCAAGGGACTGCCTAAGAAGAGTTGCAATAGAAGCAGTTCAGAGAAGGTTCACTCAACTGCCCACTGTGATGAAGGGGTTATCTTATGAGGAAAGGTTGGGCCTGCATTTGCTGGAGTTTAGAAGAATGAGAGATGATCTTATATATTTCAATATAAGATCCTGAAGGGATCTTGACAGGGTGGATGCCGAGAGGATGATTCCCCTTATGGGAGAGACTAGAACTAGGGGACACTGTTTAAAAATAAGGGTCCCCTATTTAAGACAGAGATGAGGAGAATTTTTTCTCAGAAGGTTGTTAGTCTTTGGAATTCTCTTCCCCAGAGAGCAGTGGAGGCAGGTCATTTTTAAGGTGGAGTTCGATAGATTCTTGATTGACAAGGGAGTCAAAGGTTCTAACAAGTTGACAGGAAAGTAGAGTTGAGGCGATAATCAGATCAGCAATGATCTTATCAAATGGCACAGCAGACTCGAGGGGCAGAATGGCCTACTCTTGCTCCTAATTTGTATGCTCGTATGCTTGTATGTAAGCGTGAGGTGATACATTTTGGCAGAAAGGATAGGGTGAAACAATATAGACTTAATGGAAAGTTCTAAAGAGTGTGCAGGAACAGAGGGACCTGGGGGTGCATCAGCATTGATCTTTGAAGATGGCAGGACATATTGAGAGAATGATTAACAAAGCATATGGGATCTTGGGCTTCGTAAATAGAAGCATTGAATACAAAAGCAGGGAAGTTATGCTGAACCTTTTTAAAGCTCTGGTCAGGCCCCAGCTAGAATATTTCATCCAGTACTGGTCACCACACTTTAGGAAGGATGTCAGGGTCCTTGAGAGGGTACAGAGGAGATTTACCAGAATGGTTCCAGAGACCGGGGGATTTTAGTTACAAGGTTAGGTTGGAGAAGCTGGGGTTGTTCTCCTTGGAGCAAAGGATAGTGAGGGAAGACTTGATAGAGGTGTACATTAAATGGCAGGTTTAGAAAAGGTAAACAAGGAAAAACTGTTCCTATTAATTGATGGTACATGGACACAGATTGAAGGTTTTGGGCAAGAGACGCAGGGGGAATGTGAGGAAGATCCTTTTTATGCAGCAAGCGGTAATGACCTGGAAAGATGGCAGTGGAACGGAAACAATCAATGATTTCAAAGGAAATGGGATGAGCAGTTGAAGGAAATAAACTTGCAGGTAAACGGGGATTAAGCAGGGGAATGCCACAGAGAGCCGGCATGGACTTGATGGGACAAATGGCCTCCTTCTGTACTTAACTTTGACTCTATGAGTGCTGAGTGCTAGGGACTGCTAATGGGTGAGTGATGCAGGTGTGGTGCACTGAGCAGCGAGAGAAGTTGGTAGTCTGATGGGTAGGAGATGTCATGTGAAGATGCATTCACTGACCGTGACCACCCACATGAGGTCATCAGATCACTTGTGGCACTGCTGCCAGTTCCTCGGGGCCTCCCTGACCACCTGCTCCCAATCCCTTCTGAGGGTGGTTCTTGAAGGCCTCCTGCCCCTGGTAGAACCAGAGCATCTCTCCTCCTGTCCACCTCCATGACCACATCCGTGATCCATTTTCCTTCTTAAGAATTGCAGCAATAGTATTCAGCAGCAGCCTCTTGTAATTCAGTGCAGCTTCCCTTTAAGAGGGATAGACTGCATTTAAGAAAAGCAGACTGGCTACACTATGCACTAAAAGCACACGCCGCTCGGCCTCCTGCTGAGCGCTCAGACAGCCAGCAGCGCAGGCCCCTTTTGGGCCAATGAGAAAGCAGTACAAATCATGACTCCCTGCTTTGAAAAACATACCGGACCTATTTCTGGCCCCTAATCTCCACTTTGGAATTGTAATCTAACCAATCAGCATGGGTGCCGCTTATGCTCAGATAAGGACCAAGATTATTAGCAGCATGGGCGGCACAGTGGCGCAGTGGTTAGCACCGCAGCCTCACAGCTCCAGGGACCCGGGTTCGATTCCGGGTACTGCCTGTGTGGAGTTTGCAAGTTCTCCCTGTGTCTGCGTGGGTTTTCTCCGGGTGCTCCGGTTTCCTCCCACAAGCCAAAAGACTTGCAGGTTGATAGGTAAATTGGCCATTATAAATTGTCACTAGTATAGGTAGGTGGTAGGGAAATATAGGGACAGGTGGGAATGTTTGGTAGGAATATGGGATTAGTGTTGGATTAGTATAAATGGGTGGTTGATGTTCGGCACAGACTCGGTGGGCCGAAGGGCCTGTTTCAGTGCTGTATCTCTAATCTAATCTAATCAACAGATCTGGAGGCACCCTTCAATACGCACAAGCCAGGGTCTCCAGAATGGCCGTGGTGTGCTGCGCTCTGCACAGCAGCGAGATTTTGGCATGCAGGAGGAACAAGGTGCCGAGAACAGAGCCTCAACATATGACTGTAAGGAGGAGGTGGAGGAGCAGGAAAGTGATGCGGCCAGGGCGCCAGCAGTGGTGCTCGGGATGCCGTCATTATTATAAAGTACACTTAGGTTCCATCCGTCCACCCATCTGACAGCCACATTCAAAAGTAACTTTTCCCCCGCCTCCCCCCAACACTAAACAGCCCTGCAAACAGCTAAGCAGCCCTTTCACATCCGCTCATTGCTCAGCATCAATTCTTGTCTTATCATTCATCACAAGTGAAAAGGCCACTTGCCAAGCTGCAGCCAAAAAGGGAGAAAGCAGGAAAGTAGTGAAAACAAATAATATTTATGTGGCTCAAACATTAGACAGAAACTTAACATTCTAACATTTTGTACCACACCCATGGGCATACCCTTGAGCAAGAACAAATCTTTGCCCTTCCTCTCCTTAACAGTTCTGCATGACCTCAGCAGAGCTGGAGGTAGGATACTCAGATGCTCTTGGCTGATACCCTCCAGGTTTTGGAGCCCATGAGGGCTCTGCCAAAGACTGTTCTGCCTGTGCAATGGTAGACTCGGCCATCGGCACGTGAGGCAGCATGTGGGATACTGACTGAGGGAAAAAGGGGCCACTTGCATAGAGCATCAAATGTGGTCATCAAACAAGCACATACAGGCCCTCACCAATGTCATGCACACTATGAATGCCACCTTAAATAGGATCTACAAAACCTGAGTCTTGGCCATTCATCACCCCATCGATCTACAGAAAAGTGTTCTCCAGCTCATTGCTAGCAGAGAAGTGCGCATGGGCCATGAGAGGGATGATGATGAAAGAGGGCATGGAATTGAGGACTCAGCTCAAAGCACTTCCACTTCTTACCCATTGCCTCCCACCTACCTCCTGTCAAACAGCTGACAGTCATTGTTCAACTTTACACAGGAAGAACAGCCACTTAGGTCATTAAAATAAATTGCTTAATTATTTCATTTAAAAAAATAATGAACAAAGGAATTTGAGCACAATATCACCAATAAACTCTGGGTTTGACAAACGGCAGGTGGTTGTAAGTTTTCACAGATGAGTGAGATCAGTAGTGCTCAATCAAAGATGCACATGTTCCATTTATAAAAGGTTCAATCCTATTCGGGTTTAAAGCACATTCTTGAATGCATCAAAGAGATTGAAACATTAAGGGATAATCTATTGCATTAAATTATCACAACCCTGGACTGTGAATTTATCCTTCGCACTTGTGAAATAAAGGATCATTTTACTCTGCCAATTGCTTATTAGAAGAATGTGTCTTTCTATTAATAGTGTCCATAAAAACAGGCCGAGCATCCAGAGATAGAATGTTTTATACAGGAAACTGTTCTGTTGCTGACATGTTATCAAATGGAAGCTGAGCAATTCAGTTTACAATTTAACATGCTGTTATAGTGACAGCTGATGGCGAATACCGTATTTGTTTATGTTTAGTTTAGAGATACAGCACTGAAACAGGCCCTTCGGCCCACCGATTCTGTGCCGACCATCAACCACCCATTTATACTAATCCTACACTAATCCCATATTCCTACCACATCCCTACCTGTCCCTATATTTCCCTACCACCTACCTATACTAGGGGCAATTTATAATGGCCAATTTACCTACCAACCTGCAAGTCTTTTGGCTTGTGGGAGGCAACCGGAGCACCCGGAGGAAACCCACGCAGACACAGGGAGAACTTGCAAACTCCACACAGGCAGTACCCAGAATTGAACCCGGGTCACTGGAGCTGTGAGGCTGCAGTGCTCGCCACTGTGCCGCCCCTTTTATTTCCCAGTCGTTACATGGCTGTAAGAAGAGTTTAAATGGGTGGCAGGAATGTTTTAAGACACAGACAGCACAGAGATTAAATGTTGCCGGTGGGAAGAATTTGCAACAGATATCTAAAAGTTGCATTCTCGCTCTTTCCAAAGTTAGCTTCATCTGAAAATAAAATTGATTATTCTATTAGAGTAATGTGACATTCCAGCAATTTTCATTGTTTTGGGGAAATATAATTGTTATCTTGTTTTGTAAAAGAAATGTGTGGGGATTCAATAGGAATGAGTCCTTTCAGATCTCACTGGAAAAGGCCAAGCCATAAAGAACAAATAACAGGAAGAATCAAATGCACTCAGTATAATCCAATGTACAAGAACTTTTGGGAAAAAGTTCTGAGTTTTATATTTTCCCATTGTAACAACTTGCTTGTTTATTTAGCTATAAAAAACAACTAATAATAATGTTGCTATGGAGTGATGTTGCCATAAGACACAGGCAAAGATACAGGATTATTATTTCTAAACATTACGTAGCTAAATCGGTGTAGTTTTTGGCAAGTTGCCATTCACAAAACATAAGTCAATGAATGGCTGGGATCAAACATACTGTGATTGTTATAAGTTTCTCCTGAATCTTTCCCTGCGGCAAGCTGGGGGCAATTGGAGCTGGAGGCTCCAAGCTCCAAAGAGGGGACCTGGCCAGTAAAGGCTGTAACTGTGGCCCAAACGATCCACCCAGAGGGGTTTGCCCTCTGCTTTGATGGAATTAACAGCTTCAGCCCTAAAATTTTTATCTTTAAACGCACACCTCCGAAGGCGTCTCCATGTCCCCTTGTGGTCCCCGACCTGCCTCAGCAGTGCCCACCTCTCCCAATGGCGTTGCTGAGGCTCCAGAGCTGCCGGGTCTCTGATTAGGCCAACAGTATTGGGAACCTGCCCGCCATCCTTAGTAAATGTAAGCTAAAATGCTATATTGCTTACAGCCAACCCCAACATGAGAAAAGCATTGATTACAGCATCCATGTGACATTTACATTTATCACATCAGTATCATTATGGTCTATGGGATAGGCTAGCAATGTAGTAAAGGGAGAGGGGAAGAAAAAGAGAAAGAATGAGAGAAAAGGCAAACAAAAGAGTGGATTGTGACTGGTTTAAACCCACATTTCTGAGGTGAAACAAACAGCATTTTAAGTGATCTGGTCTTAACTGTATGTAGCCTCTGGTAAATTTGCATTAAAGGATATAAATAGTTGAATTTTTTTACCTAATTTAATTCCCTGCCTAATGAATTTTTAATTCTGGAAATGACTTTTAATTTAACATTTATTATTCCAGTTGACTGTAAACTATTCTTTCCTAAACTACCACATGCAACACTTGGAACCTTTTGGCCATAAATCTGGATTTGCTTCAGAGTACATTTTCCTTCAAATTCATTTGACATTATTATAACTTACTTTTGACAAAGGAGAGCAGCTTCACATCTTCAGGCACCTAATTTTCATGACGACTCAGCTCAGTTCTTTAGTTAATGTATTTCATGGATTGCTGTTGTAATTTATAAGTGGCCAGTCTTATGTTTAAGGGCCTAGCTCTTTTACATGAGGAATCTGGAATTCACCATCTCAATAAGCAGGTGGGAAATTCAATGTGAAGTGATCACAATATCACAGGTTGCAAAAAAACCTGAATGAGAACTTCTCATCAGAAGATAATTAACAATTAAAGTGTCAGCTTGGCTCAGTGATTGCATTCTTATTTCTGAGTTAAGAACAAAATAATGTAACAGATCCAAGAAAACAAAACATAGCAATGCTTAGAAACATTGGAAAGCTTACAAAAAACATACCGAAAATTGCATTCCAGCATTTAAGCACTTAAGCACTTAATCTAGGCTGACATTTTAATGCAGTACTGAGGGAGTGCTGCATTGTTGCAGGTGCTTCTCTTATTTGCCTGCTGGAGTGATTGTAAAAGATTCCATGGCCTTACTTGAAGAAAAGTAAAGGGGTCTCCTAGTTTCATGGACAATATTCATCCCTCAACCAATACCATCAAAGCAAGTTATCTAGAAACTAACTTGTTGTTTGTGAGATCCTGTGTTTATCTGCAAAACAGTGACTGCACTTCATAATGAATTAATTAGTTGCGATATTCTGAGGACATAAAAGGTGCTAAATAATGTAAGTTCTTTCTTTAAGTTAGGGTGGCTGGTTAATCTTTTGACAGCTGCCCTGGGCATATTGCAAGATATATAGCTGACTTACAAATGGACCATAATACAAAGGTCATTCTCAAAGCACATTCATTTCTTTTGTTGAAAATTCTTGCAGAAAATTTCACTGTTCCTACCCTGAGTTACACAGACCTTTAAAAGTGGCATAACCAAAATTTGACTGTGTATATCTGCAATATCTGAGAACAAAGAGAAAATAGTACATTTTATACTCTCTTGACATTTCTTCGTGGTCAAAGATTTTGGGAAATTTGTACTGACCGGTTGCAGGCCCGCTGGTGGCTAGTCAGGCCTATCCGTGACGAACAGATTCTCCTACAGCAGGTACAAGTGAAGGTGTAGTCGCTCCTGGGGGCAATTGGATCTATCCTTCTTTTCTCTTTCATGCTGGTTCTTCACTCAGTCTCAAAGATGTCTGTCGCCCTCCCGATGTAGCATCTCCAGGCATCACGATATATGGCCTGCACTACCCACTGGTGTTGGTTGATGTGGCACACAGAGAGGGACTTCTTCAGGGAGTCCTTGAAATGTTTGCATGGGGCCCCTCTGTTCATTTTACGGGTGGTCACCTTTCCATACAACACGATCTTGGGCAGGCGGCTCTCGTCCATCTGGGCAACGTGACCCGCCCAACGCTATTGGCTTTGCAGGAGGATGGCCTCAATGCTGGTGATGTTGGCTGAGATGGGGGATAATGCAACAGTGGCCATTTTTTCATCAGACATGTGATAAATAGAATTTTTAATCAATTTTTTTTTATCAACCTGTTGCTCATCTCTGATATGCTACAAACTGCTTTAAATTGGGATCGAATTGTCCAATGAATTAACAGATATAAATCTGGTCTTTAGCCAATAATTAATAGTAATGCAAGGAACTTGTTTAAGTGTTTTCTGTGCACTATTTTGCTATTGGCAGTGATCCAAGATGAAATGAATAGGGCAGCCAGAGAGAGCCTGTTCACAACTGGTGAGGTAGAAGTTGCCTTTCCTATAATAGAAGTTTTGGAAAAAAACGTTGTGCTATTTGTCACTGCCAGCAAGGGCACAGACCCAATACTTTGTGAAAAAGACCTGGAAGGAAATTGCTGAAAGGATCAATTCAACCTTCCAGGTCAGGACAACAAGGGATGGCAAAGGGCACATTCTAATGATAGCTGCAGCAATTCAAAAGAAAAGTTTGGTGAGTAAAAAGGAGAGTGAGGTGAGGAAATAGGTAATGACTCCTCCCCAGCCTCATTTCTTACTGTGCTAATCTCTGCAGTGTTCAGGTACAAGGTAGTCTCTGGAGTTTACAAGATGTGATGTTAATGTGTAACTTGAAAGTCAGTCAGGAAGTAAGTAAGTGCACAATATAATATGCCAAGTTTGTAAATAACAAAACTCTTTGAAAACTATTTTCCTTTGACCTAAAAATAGAAATTAACAGTAATTATTTTTCAGAGAGGTTGCTTTGACTGATGATAGAATTTGAAGTAGAATTGGATGAGGATAACAGGAATGCAGAAAGGCATAATAGCTTAAAAATACAGTAGTCATAGTAATAAACAGAAATTCAAGAAACGTTTACGAGAACAAGCCAGTATTACAAATGTTAGAAATGTAAACTACAAATTACTGCACTGATATTAGTGAATGAGTGCTTATAGTTTTGGCATAATGTGCCTTTGACTGCAATTTTAATGCAGCATTATTTGAAATGAGTTAATGCCTCTGCTAAAGTAGCAAAGGAATGTCATATGAAGCTTTTAAGCATTAATCTACTAATACTGTAACAGGCATTTATAGGCCTTTAATCTTTATTTGACCACCATACCTTCAACCTCAGAGACCACTGGGCCACATAGCATTGTGGTCATCTTTGTTCGGCAGAAGTGATGATTCCGAAAGGCAGTGCCCATGTTGCTCAGAGAATGAGATGAAAACAGAACAGACAACAGCAGATTGGCCTGCTCATGCTATTTTCTCCTTTATATTTGAAGAATTTAAGCTACTCTTTTTAAATGAACAGGGTGACACTGGAGCACATGCTTGTATGTACATATCTTCTTGTTGTTCAAAACTGACAAAGGAAATACCACTGAGAATGAACCTTCGCACAACACAATTTGGAGCAATAACCAACCGAAAAACTATATTTTTGCCAAAACATACATCCACTTCAATATTCCTGAACATTTTCAAAATTATGTCAGAACTTTTCTGATGGAATATTGCGCCTTTAATATGGCCCGAATACATCCTATTCTTGATGCTTCAAAGCTGATCTACCCACTTTTCATAAATGAATTCCTAGCTTATATGTCTGAAATTCCTTATGGTAATATTCTTTTATAGCAATTCCTGTCCACAAACATATGGGCTCAAATTCCTGAGTTCTGATCTTAACAAAAATTGTGGGTTCAGCTGATATAAATACTGTGAGGCAACTAGACTGTCTATATCCAGCCTGCAATGCCTCAGATTTGCCAGGAAGGCAGAAAACGGAACAAAACATGAAATTTAGGCCCCAGATGGGCTCTGAATGATTAATGGGGGAGGAAAGCAGTATTCTAAAGGGTGCTCCTGTGACTTGGAAACCCTGAGATATGAGCCAACTCTACTCTAAAAGACTTAGGATATCGCAACATAACCAAGTGCTACTGACATCCCTGGCCATTGGGTCGCACCTCAGTGCAGCACCGAGAGGTATCGGGCTAGACACAGTGGTAAAAAGCAACTGTTGCATAGTAAAACCACACTGTGATGTGAAGGCCAGTATTTTGAGAATGTCTTTGTTAGTTTTTTGTGTTGGAGAGGATGTTTGGAGGTCAGTTTGCAACAGGACATGTAGTTCCTTCAATGCCTCCATAATGAGCCATTGCCTCCTTAGGCAGGTTTACTCTGAGATATTCTCAAGGGAGCAGTGTGGTTTGTTGACTCTTCATTGATCATCTTCTCCTTTGGTGTAGCCTTATCCTGCATACCTCTCTGATTTCATCATCTTCCTGCTCCTATTCTGCCTCCATCATAAAGATGTATTTGGTGTTATGAAAGTGCTTCTATTTTAATTTTTTTTGAGAACTCATATTTTAGGATTATGGGCATTGGTTCATTTGGAAAAATGAAAAGATTCATGGATGTTTTATTTTACAAGGGTCACTGGGAGGTCATGATTAAAAACAAACCTTTACTGGATGTCACATGCCTTAAGCTCAATAAACAACAGACACCTTGGTGACTTGGGGGAGATGTCTACAGAGAAGTGACATGTCAAGATTTATGGTGGTCATGAGGTTTTGCTTTTGGGATATTGTTTTGTTTCAGTTGGCATGTGGACTGTTTTGAAGACAGTTGCGTTTGTAGTCTGCTGAAAGAAACACCTAGCTCATCTTTCCTCCAAATCTCTAAGAGACCCTGAAAAATCCAGTGTGTGAGAGCGAAAACCCTTGATGCCGCATTTCTTCTGAGAAGCTCCTGGAAAGCTGCCAGATGAATTTTTGATGCCGCCTGAAAAGAACTGCTCCAGAAAAGACCAGTGACCTGTCTACGTGCTGCCAGACTGTATGCCATTTTGGGACACAACATAGCTTATCCTTTTTGTTCAAAAATTAACAAGTATTTGGCCAAAGTATTCTTTTCGTCTTTTTTATTTGTAAAAGACCTCTGCAGAGAAAATTTCTTTTTTATTCTCTAACCAGTGTGTGTGTGTTGGGTATTTAAAAAGGGAACATTCATATTTCAATCTGTGTGTTAATGCTTTGCTTCTTTACTGGATAAGTCTTGTTTTATAATAAACTGATAATTTTGTTATTTATTATAGAAACCTGCTTGGTGTATTTATTCTGGAATAAAGAGTAGAGTCTATGATTGACTGTATTGGTAACTGGGTAAATATTTAATATATGCTGCGACCTGTGGAGAAGTGGAACGAGAGAAAGACAGTGCACTCCTCCCGTCTCAGTCATAACAATGGGAATGACCATATTGAAGTGCATGATGAAAGAATGGTAAGGAAAAGATTTCCCTGCCCAGAAAATTAATGGGCAGCTTGTAGAATCCTTTCTGAACAACACAGCTGAGAAAAGATTTTTTTAAGCATTCCAGTCAAACCTGAGATTTCCGACAAAGATTATACCAGTCAAATCCTGTGAATTTATCTACTCCTGGACTGACAGGTAACTGAGCCCTCTTCTCCAGGTTTAAGTTAAGCCAGGTGAAATTCTGGCATAAATTGCAGAACTTCTGGACTGCAGGCTTTGTGATTATTATCCTGACATTTGCACGGGTCAGTTTTGGATTGATAATCAATTCAAATAATATTCAGAATGGTGAGAGAAGAAGCATTAGATGTACAGAAGAAAAAAAGCTTATTGTACTGGTTATACAGGTAACATTTCCATCGAACATTTCTCTACACATCAATGGAGTAAACAGGTATATTGTTACAAAAGTGCTTCGATATTTTTGTTAAGTATATGTTTTGAGGATTTATATTTAAATTGTGGTGATGGATTCTTTGGAAGGCTGAAGATTTCATAGAAGTTGGACTTGGCTTTGTTGTTGACAGTTCATTGAAAGGACACTGAGATGTTGGTTAAAAACAGCCTTACTGGAAGTTTATTGCTTTAAGCAATAAACAACAAAAACCTTGGTGACCTGGGGAAGGTGTTTACAGAGAAGTGACAATTCAAGATTAAGAAGGATCAGGAGGCTTGATTCTTGAGATATTATTTTTGGTTTCACTTTGGACAGTATGTTGGAGCATGAACTGTTTTGAAGGCAGTTGGAGAAACCCAACCAAGAGAGCAGCCACCAGCATCTCACCCTCTTCCATCTCCTTGAGAACTTCCTGAGAATCAAGTGTAAGAATAGAGAAATTATGCTGCATTTCTCCTGAAAAGCCAGCCAAACTGATCCTCGATGTTGCCTGAAAATAACTGTCTACAAAGATCCCAGTAATAGCCATCTATGCATATTTGGAATGCCAGAACAAAAAGGGACAACTGACATCTTTCCATATTTTTTCTTTTTCAAGAATTAGCAAGTATTTGGCCAAAGTATTCTTTTTTGTCTTTTTTTGTAACAGACCTCTGCAGAGAGAATTTCTGTATTTCTTTCAGTTTGTGTGTGGGGAATTTAAAAAGGGTACTTTCATATTTCAGTCTGTGTGTTAATGCTTTGCTTCGTTGCTGATGAAGTCTTATTTTATAATAAACTGATAACTTTGTTGTTTATTAAAGAAACCTGGTTGGTGTACATACGAACATATGAATTAGGAGCAGGAGTAGGCCACTCGGCCCTATGAGTCTGCTTCGCCATTCAATAAGTTCATGGCTGAACTGATTACTCCACATTTCCACCTACCCCCGATAACCTTCCACCCCTTGCTAATCAAGAATCTATCAACCTCTGCCTTAAAAATATTCAAAGACTCTGCTTCCACTGCTTTTGGAGGAAGAGAATTCCAAAGACTCACGACCCTCAGAGAAAAGGTTTCTCTTCATCTCTGTCTTAAATGGGCGACACTTTATTTTTAAACAGAGACCCCTAGTTCTAGATTCTCCCACAAGGGGAACCGTCCTTTCCACATTCACCCTGTCTAGATCCCTCAGGATCTTATATGTTTCAATCAAGTCACCTCTTACTCTTCTAAATTCCAGCAGATACAATCCTAGCCTGTCCACTCTTTCCTCATAAGACAGCCCGCCCATTCCAGGTAATAGTCTAGTAAACCTTAACTGTACTGCCTCCAATGCATTTACATCTATCCTTAAATGGGGAGACCAGTAATGTACACAGTACTCCAGATGAGCTTTCACCAATGCCCTGTATAGCTGAAGCATAATCCCCCTACTTTTATATTCAATTCCCCTCGCGATAAACAATAACATTCTATTAGCTTTCCTAATTACGTGCTCTACCTCCAAACTAACCTTTTGTGATTCATGCACTAGGACACCCAGATCCCTCTGCATCGCAGAGCTCTGCAATCTCTCACCATTTAGATAATATGCTTATTTTTTATTCGTCCTGCCAAAGTGGACAATTTCCCACTTTCCCACATTATACTCCATTTGCCAGGTCTTTGGCCCACTCACTTAACCTATCTATATCCCTTTATAGCCCCCTTATCTCCTCTTCACAACTTACTTTCCTACCTATCTTTGTGTCATCAGCAAATTTAGCAACGATACCTTCGGTCCCATTGAACCAGTATTATAAAGACAGCCATGTACTAGTTTATCTTTAAATTTATATAAATTGTAAAAAAGTTGAGGCCCCAGCACTGATCCCTGTGGCACACCACTCGTTACCTCTTGCCAACCAGAAAATGTCCTCTTTATGCCTATTCTCTGTTTCCTGTTAGCTAGCCAATCTTCTATCCATGCCAGTATGTTACCCCCTACACCATGAACTTTTATTTTCTGCAATAACCTTTGATGTGGCACTTTATCAAATGTCTTCTGGAAATCTAAGTACAATGCATCCACCGGTTCCCCTTCATCCACAGCACATGTAACTTCCTCAAAGAACTCCAATAAATTGGTTAAACGTGATTTCCTTTTCACAAAACCACGTTGACTCTGCCTGATTACCTTCAATTTTTCCAAATGCCCTGCTAAAACATCTTTAATAATAGCTACTAACATTTTCCCTAAGACAGATATTAATCTAACTGGCCTGTAGTTTCCTACTTTCTGTCTCCCTCCCTTTTTGAATAAAGGTGTTGCATTTGCTATTTTCCAAATTAACGGAACCTTCCCCAAATCTCAGGAATTTTGGAAAATTAAAACTAATGCATCAATTATCTCACTAGCCACTTCTTTTAAGATCCAAGGATGAAGTCCACCAGGACCTGGAGACTTGTCAGCCCGCAGCTCCAACCATTTGTTCTGTACCACTTCCCTGGTGATTGTAATTTTCTTGAGTTCCTCCCTCCCTTCTATTTCCTGCCTTACAGCTCATACTGGGATGTTATATGACACTTTTGGAAAGTGTGAAAATAGATAAGTCCCCTGGGCCAGATGGGATTTATCCTAGGATTCTCTGGGAAGCCAGGGAGGAGATTGCAGAGCCTTTGTCCTTGATCTTTATGTCATAATTGTCGACAGGAATAGTGCCGGAAGACTGGAGGATAGCAAATGTTGTCCCCTTGTTCAAGAAGGGGAGTAGAGACAGCCCTGGTAATTATAGACCTGTGAGCCTTACTTCGGTTGTGGGTAAAATGTTGGAAAAGGTTATAAGAGACAGGATTTATAATCATCTTGAAAAGAATAAGTTCATTAGCGATAGTCAGCACGGTTTTGTGAATGGTAGGTCGTGCCTCACAAACCTTATTGAGTTTTTCGAGAAGGTGACCAAACAGGTGGATGAGGGTAAAGCAGTGGATGTGGTGTATATGGATTTCAGTAAGGCGTTTGATAAGGTTCCCCACGGTAGGCTATTGCAGAAAATACGGAAGTATGGGGTTGAAGGTGATTTAGAGCTTTGGATCAGAAATTGGCTAGCTGAAAGAAGACAGAGGATGGTGGTTGATGGCAAATGTTCATCCTGGAGTTTAGTTACTAGTGGTGTACCGCAAGGATCTGTTTTGGGGCCACTGCTGTTTGTCATTTTTATAAATGACCTGGAAGAGGGTGTAGAAGGGTGGGTTAGTAAATTTGCGGATGACACTAAGGTCGGTGGAGTTGTGGATAGTGCCGAAGGATGTTGTAGGGTACAGACGGACATGGATAGGCTGCAGAGCTGGGCTGAGAGATGGCAAATGGAGTTTAATGCGGAAAAGTGTGAGGTGATTCACTTTGGAAGGAGTAACAGGAATGCAGAGTACTGGGCTAATGGGAAGATTCTTGGTAGTGTAGATGAACAGAGAGATCTTGGTGTCCAGGTACATAAATCCCTGAAAGTTGCTACCCAGGTTAATAGGGCTGTTAAGAAGGCATATGGTGTGTTAGCTTTTATTAGTAGGGGGATTGAGTTTCGGAGCCACGAGGTCATGCTGCAGCTGTACAAAACTCTGGTGAGACCGCACCTGGAGTATTGCGTGCAGTTCTGGTCACCGCATTATAGGAAGGATGTGGAAGCTTTGGAAAGGGTGCAGAGGAGATTTACTAAGATGTTGCCTGGTATGGAGGGAAGGTCTTACGAGGAAAGGCTGAGGGACTTGAGGTTGTTTTCGTTGGAGAGAAGGAGGAGGAGAGGTGACTTAATAGAGACATATAAGATAATCAGAGGGTTAGATAGGGTGGATAGTAAGAGTCTTTTTCCTCGGATGGTGATGGCAAACACGAGGGGACATAGCTTTAAGTTGAGGGGTGATAGATATAGGACAGATGTTAGAGGTAGTTTCTTTACTCAGAGAGTAGTAAGGGCGTGGCACGCCCTGCCTGCAGCAGTAGTAGACTCGCCAACTTTAAGGGCATTTAAGTGGTCATTGGATAGACATATGGATGAAAATGGAATAGTTTGGGTCAGATGGTTTCACAGGTCGGCGCAACATCGAGGGCCGAAGGGCCTGTACTGCGCTGTAATGTTTTAATTCTAATAGTTACTTGTAACCTCAATAGTGAAGACCGTGCAAATTATCTATTCAATTCATCTGCCATCTCCTTATTACCCATTATTAATTTCCTCAGACTCTTAGACTAGAGTATATGATTGACTGCAGTGGTAACTGGGTAAACATTTAAAAAAATATATGTTGTGACCTGTGGAGACATGGAACTAGAGAAGACAGTGCACTTCCCCTGTCTTGGTTGCAACAATATAGAAGGTAGACTCAAGTTGCTGTGCAGCTACACTCCCTCAATTGTAAATTCTTCTCAAAGCCTGAAGGAAATGTTGTTAAATCCTAAATCTGTAAATTATTCTCGACTTAGCACCAATGTGCTAAATATTTGCTTTACCATTTCATCAGTGCAGTATGTGAGATTACCCAACATACATCATAATGATTGGCTTCAATTAAGTTTAAATTTAAGTTCAGAACTGGTGAAACTGTTGTTCACTTATAAAGTTACAATTTTCTTTGTTTTTTCTCCCACGGTGCTTGATGTTAAACTGATTGATGCACTGTCCAAAGCAGTTTAGTTTGTTATACATCATCAGCTGCAGTAACACATTATGTTATATTATTGGCTTCAACAGGTGACACTGCATCAGTATTAATAGCATGGATGGATCCATAACCCATCCCCGTAATCCGCTTGATAAGCTCTCTTCACATCTCCCACAATGCACTGCTGTCTTCTCGTAACACACATTCGATATCATATCACTACTTGTGTGCAGATCAAAGTTACTACGCGAGTTTAAAATCTCAACAACCAGTGGTCCCTTCTCTGCCATCTGTTGCCTGACAGTGTCTCATATGGAATAAAACTGCATAAAATTTAAAGCAATAGGAAACATATTGGCCCATCATTGCTTCACAGGTCCCACAGTTTTTTTGGAGCAGTATTATAAAGACAGCCATGTACTAGTTTATCTTTAAATTTTCCAGTCTTATACATTGACCACAAAAGTGTTATTGCAATAAAGGGCAGAGGCAAAGACTGATGAAAGTAGCAGCTTCTAAAGAGCTGCTGCTTTATTTTGACATATCTGTTTGTTCTGGCTGCAATAAAGTGCAGAAATAGAAAGACAGAACAGCATGTGGACAGAAATGTTCCTTTTGATGATGATAGCTTGCCGGAGTTGCAACAGAATATTATTTGTGCCAAAGGCGACCTAATCAAGTGAATGCTGTCATCCACAGGTCATGGGAAGACATGGGGAAGAAGTTCTTAGGCCTGAGAAAGAGTGACAAGGTAAGGCTGCCCACAGTTTGACAACCTATAAATTAGGTAGATAGCATACTAATGTCAGTTGTGGAAGATCTATGAGAATCACTTACTTAAATATCAAATTAGTAAATAAGATAATCAAAGACAGCCATCATGGATTTACTAAAGGTAAGTCATGTGCTCTAGGAAAGAGCTGGAATGGATACAATGGACCAGATGTCATCCTTCTGTGTTGTAAACTTCTACAGCTCTGTGTCATATGTAACACAGGCCCACTGCCCAAACATGGTGATGTAATAATGGTGGAGTATGGGATACATTTACGCAACCTCTCATATCATTCACACTTGTACTTCCATATCCATAACACTCAAGCTTGATGTCTTATGGCTAGCATTTAAAAATGCTTTCAATGACATACATAACTGTTGCACTTTGTGCCACAAAGCGAAAATATGACCTGAAATTATTTGCATGTTGTTTAGTCATTTATTTTCTTGAGATGGGATGTAGGTTGGACACTGAGTGAAATTCCAAGTTCTTTTAGATATTGAAAGCATAAATTTGGACCTTTTTTGGAAGGAAAACCCTGCACACAACCACAGAAAGATAAAATAGATAGGGGCCCTTCCTATTCCTAAGTTCTAAATCAGCACGAGGAGATAGCCCTTCAAATCACAAATGCTGAGGGTGTGAATTATAGAGAGCTTGGTGGCTTCATGGCAACTCAACCAGACAAGTGCTATCTTCAGTTTCTTCTTATTGCTTCTTAAACCTCAAATATATTTTACCCAGCATCAGCATGGCATTCACATGAATTGGCATTGGACTGTGTGCTCAATAATTTGTGTAGGTACTGGGTAACCCACATTTCTTTTCTCTTTGTGCATAGGTCTCCCGTGGTGGCATAACTCCCACGAGACAGGAACAGGAAGCTGTGCCATCTCATAAGCACGTGTCATATGAAATGTTTTTTCATAGCAAGTTACTGTCATTGGGAATATACTATCTGAAAGGGTGGTTGAAGCAGTTTCAAGAGGAACATTCAAAAGAGAATTGGAATAATACTTGAAGGTAAAAAAAAATACAGGGCTATGCGGAAAGATCAGGGGAGTGGCATTCCTTGGATAGCTCTACTAAAAAGCCAGCACAGGCATGATGGACAAAATGACCACCTAGCTTCTGTGCTATATCATTCTACGAAACTGCTAAGATTGCACACATGAGATCAAATATAAGCACATCAGGGGAATCAGATAAAGAGTTTCAGGAGGAAATCCCAGTGAGCACACAGCATTAGTGAGGAGGAACAAATGGAGATGGTTTCAGAGCAGTAGGAACAATCTGAACAGATGACAGCCCAAACATTCCACTGCTGCAGGGCCCATGAAAGAAAGAGTAAAGAGGGGAGCTTATTAATGAGCAGGAGGACCTGATACAATCCTTTGATAATCATCAAGCTCCCGGTCTAAAATGTGAGAGACACTCCAAACAGCTGTGAAATAATCTGAGAATGAATGAAAAACCTGTAGGCCATCACACGGCCAGTGCAACTCCACAGCAATTGTGGAAGAGGATAGAGCTCCAAAGCATAGGTGTAGTGTCCCTCACATTATGGTAGCAATATAGAAAATTGTCAATCACACTTATAAGAAGTAAGTTTCTAAAATCACCACAGAGTGAGACATGCCAGTCAGGTATATAATGAGTTCTCAGTAATGATGTTAGGTGTGTAGCCCTCTCAACAGCAAATACATTATCTAACTGTGGGATGCAGAGAAATTATTTAAAAAAATCAAGAGCCATGACGTTAAGAGCGAACTGTTATATGCTACAGTTTTGTCCATTAAATTATCAATCTTTGTCAAAGACGTCCATATAAAAATCTTAGGTCAAGATGGATTACTTGAAACATACTAACAATAGGAATAGGAATATAGGAACATAGGAACAGGAGTGGGCCATTCATCTCCTCAAACCTATTCAGCCATTCACTTAGATCGTGGTTAATCTGTATCTTAACTTCCTATACCCAGTTTGGTTCTTCAACTCCCTTGCCTACCAAAAATCTATCAATCTCAGTTTTGAAATTCAACAGCTTTTTTGGGGGAAGAGTTCCAGATTCCCATTACACTTTGTGTGAAGAATTGCTTTTTGACATCACCATTGAATGGTCTACCTCTAATTTTAAGGTTATGGCCCCTTGTTCTGGACTCCCCCAATAGAGGAATAAGTTTCTCTCTATCTACCCTACCAAATCCTTGAATCATCTTAAACACTTCCATTCTAAATTCAAGGGAATACAAGCCTAGACTATGCAACCTATCCTCAATTTAGCTCCAGTATCATTCCGGTGAATATGTGCTGCATCCTCCACTGCCCGCCCCCCCCCACCCCGCAAGACCAACATATTCTTCCTGAGATGTTGTGCTCAGAACTGAATGCAATAATCCAGATGGGATCTAACCAGAGCTCTGTACAGCTGTAACATAGCTTCCACCTTCCAAACCCACGACCTGTACCAACTAGAAGAACAAGGGCAGCAAATACATAGGAACACCACCACCTGCAAGTTCCCCTCCAAGTCACACACCATCCTGACTTGGAACTATATCGCCGTTCCTTCACTGTCGCTGGGTCAAAATCCTGGAACTCCCTTCCTAACAGCACTGTGGGTGTACCTACCCCAAATGGACTGCAGCGGTTCAAGAAAGCAGCTCATCACCACCTTCTCAAGGGAAATTAGGGATGGGCAATAAATGCTGGCCTGGCCAGCGACGCCTACATCCCATGAATGAATAAATAAAAAAAATTCCAGCCCTGTTGAGATAAAGGCCAACATTCCATGAGCCTTTTAAATTTTTCTTTGTACCTAACCACTAGCTGTTAGTGATTTCTGTACTTGGGCCTCTAAAATTCTCTGCTAATCCACAGTTCTTAGCTTCTTGTCATTTAGAAAATACTCTGGTCTATATTTGAGTGGATGACTCACGTTTTCCCATATTGAACTCTATCTGCTCCAGATTCGCCCACTCACTTAATCTATCCATGGCCCTTTGCAACTTCCTGCTCCCATCTACACTATTAGTATGCCATCTAACTTAGTGTTGTCAGAAAACTTAGATATACAGGTTTCTATTCTTTCATCCAAGTCAGTTATAAATATTATGAAAAGCTGTGCCCCCAATACAGATTCCTTAGGGCCACGACTAGTCACATCCTGCCAATTTGAGTATCTACCAATCATTCCTATTCTCTGTTTCCTACTTCTTAACCAAATAGCCTATCCAAGCCAATAGATTGCCTCCAATCTCATACAGTCTCATTTTGCTTAGCAATCTCTTATGTGGAAAGTTGTCAAATATCATATGGAAATCCATATAAATATCAACAGACACTCCCTGGAAATCCATATAAATAACATTCATAGACATGCCCTATTTACCACATTAATTACCTTCTCAAAAAAATCAACTAGGCTCGTTACCCTTTACAAATCCATGCTGACTGTCTCTGATCTGCTCATATTTGTCCAAATACTCAGTCACTTTTTCCCATTAATAGATTCAAGTAACTTCCCCACAACTGATGTTCGATTAATCGGTTTATAATTTTCTAGTTTATCACTGTTACTCTTCTTAAATAATGGAGTGACATTGGCAACTTCCCAATCCAAGAGGGACAATCCCTGAATCAAGAGAGTTTTGCAAGATCATGACAAACACATCAACACTGTCTGCACCTATTTCTTTTAAAACCCTGAGGTGGAAACCATCAGGTCCTGACAATTTGTCTATCTTTAATAACATTAACCTCTGCATCACAATATTTTTACTTCTATTGCTTCCTCCTCTTGATTTCTTTTTAGTTTTCCTTGCAACTCCAGTATTTTATCCTCATCCTGTACTGTGAAGGCTGATACAAAGCAACTATTTAGTAAGTCTTCCATTTCTTGATTTCCAATTACATTGGCTGGATGTTGCTGTGAGTGGAGAACAAATGGCGCCTACTGTTTGTAAGGTTTGTTCTTGCCCATAAACTTTCTATGGAGTATTGCATGGCAGATTGTTGTCAGCAGGGCATCCAAATGGTGCAGTACCCTCTACAGGGCATTTGGGACCAGTGTGAACAGTGCAAGCAATTGGCTATCTCCTTCACCAATCTAGGTTGAAGAATGATTACTGTAAGCTTTTTCTCATATTCCTTTTTTGGGGCTCTTACCACTTTATTTGTACCCCTTTTGTAATGAGAAGCTTTTTATGTTGTCTGATGCAACATAAATGAGATGTATGGAGTTCAGTTGATTGAAGATCTCAAACATGTTTATGAAACAGCTAACTAATATCTATAGTTCAGAGCTACCTATTTACAGAACTTGCCGCTTGGTGTTACAGTTACTGAGTGACTCTGACTTTAGTCACATGACTGCATCCTGGCACATAGCTCATTAGCATACTAAGCTCTTAAAGGAACATCATTCTTAAAGGCAATCACACAACATCCCCCTTCTTTCCAAAGATAAGTCTCGCACGCTAAAAGTAAGAAACATAAAATTAGGTATCAAAATTATGTACACATGTATAGAGATTGTGAAGTTTACAGACATAGAAGCTCAAAAGTCCATAAATTGTCTCAGTGTTTTGACAACTCTTGCTCGGGGAGTTTGCGTTTCATCCATTGCTGTTCTTTATGAAGTTTCTCCCTCTCGGCATTCGGTTTCTGTTGCTCTGCCTTCAGCTAACATACTCTGTTGCCTTTCTCAAGCTGACCGCTTATGGGGCCTTGTCATTCTTGGAAGGTTCCGAGCCAATGGGCCCTGCTTCAACTCATTCCGCTTCAGGGCATTTAGTGCCCTTTGCCTCTGCTCATCCTTCTTGTCTGAAGGCTTGGGGCTCAAGGTCGAGGACTTGTTGGGGGAAGAGTACTTGGTCTCTTGGAGATACCTGTCTGTTCTGGCTCGTTGTGCTGGCAGTTCTCTATAGAGCAGAAGTGAAGGTGTGGCATATTTGTGCTGTTGCTGGGTTTCCAGATTGTACCCTTTGATGCTGGTCAGAGACTGTGAGCGGATTCTGGTCCTTGGAGATTTCCCCTTGGCGTGCTGGTAGCTCTGCCAATGCCAGTCCGCTCATGTCTACTAGGTAGAATGTTTGTGGTTTTCATGCCAAGTTGCCATAGCTGCATTGCATTGTTAATGTGCCACTGCACGGGATGGGTGACCCATTGTATGCAGATAACTTGACAGTTGTCAGTTGTATCATTAATTTCCAATGATTCCGGTACATATCTTTGAGGATTCGGACAGGTGGGATATTTGCATTAGCGCCATGTCAATCTTGACCTTGAGTGTATGTTTGTCAATTTTCTTTGGGCCCATGATGTTCATACTGGTGAAGGTTTCCAGTTGTTGGACATCATCAACCTCAGGTTCACAATGTAGACTGCCTGTTTGTCTTCTGTCTGAGAACTACTTCTCTCTGAGTCTTGTCTCAGGTTTGCTTTATTGTGGACTTCGTGTATTGGCTTGCGTTTACGCAGGTCTCTGGTGCTTTCCCTGCTGCTATTGCCCTGTTGTCTGTTCGATTGCGTCCGACCGTGACTTCTGGCTGCGTCTTTGGAGCCAGAATTCCTGCATAGTCCTTTTACGCTGCACATCTTGCACAGGTCAAGAATTGCAGGGCAATTTTTCTGTGAGTGGGACCAACCACACTTACCACACTGCTTGCTTTCCCTTTTCAACCTGGTTCTCATGCCGATACTGTTGGCTACATCCAGTGCTTGCAGGTGCTGTTGTCCAGCTATAATGACTTTGTATTTCCTACCATCTTCTAGCAGTGCATCAATGATGTGACCTTTCCTACCCCCCCAAACGAGGTCTTTCTGAAATTTTTGAATGAGTGTTGATACAATCACCAGCTCCATTAATCGCTCTGACAGCTCAGTTTCTGAGAAATTGCATTCGTTGTCCTGACTACAGCATCTGCTGATGAACTGGTCTATTGATTCCTGTGGCTATTGCCTGTAGGACATTAATTCATGGCGGTGAATTCGAATTTGAAAACTGTGGCTCCTCTACTGACGGCAGACTGACTCACCTGATCACAGTGATTGATTTTCAGCCTGTCGTTCAGCGCTCTGCCTCTTACATCTTGAGGTCAGTGTTTACTTCTTTCCCTGTTTGGGACAGTGTTTCTTTTAGCTTTCTTTCTTTTAGCTATAGGTAGTTTTAAAAGCTGTTTTCCTGTGGTCTTCAATCTTGGATCTTGTCTTCTCACCATAGCTGCCACCATGTAATAAAAAAGCTTTTTATATTGTCTGATGCAACATAAATTAGATGTGTGGAGTTCAGTTGATTGAAGATCTCAAACAAGTTTATTAAATAGCTAATATATACAGCGCAGAGCTGCTTATTTACAGAACTTGCCTCTTGGTGTTACAGTTACAGAGTGACACTGACTTGTAGTCACATAACTGCATCCTGGCACATAGCTCATTAGCATACTAAGCTCTTGAAGGGACATCACTGTTAAAGGCAATCACACAAAACCTTTGCTGTTCTTTATATCTCCCAATCCACAGTATCCCTACTCTTCTTGGCTTTGTATAAGCCCTTTCTTTTAGTTTTATACTCTTTTTCATTTCCCTTGTCAACCAAGATTGTTTAATTACATAAGTAGACTTCTTTCCCTTTAGGGGTATGTATAGGAATTGTATTCTAACAGTCTCTTTTAGAGTACCTCATACTGTTCATCTGTAATGGTATCAGTCATTGACCCATTCGATACATTTCACCAGATGTCTATAAATACTAATATTGACAGACTTCAGTGATTATTTCAAATTTCTTTACATCTTCTAATAGTTTTAACAAAGTGACAAGCACATTTTTATCATTTCCTCAAACACTACGCTGAGAAAACTTTGAAGATAAATTATCAACAGTTTTCCAGCTCAAGTGTAAAGGCAGTAGGAGAACATTTTGTAAAACATGCAGCAAGAAACCTTAATAGGTTTAAAGAAAGAATATACAAGTTCTTGTTGACAAACAGGTTTCAGTTATTAGAAATGTACCAAGCGGGCAGTGCGAAGAGGTGAGCTAAATGGACATATGCTTTTCTCCTCCCTTAAAAGAAAGAACTTGTATTTATTTAGCACCTTTCAACAACCTCAGGACGTCTCAAAGTGCTTTATAGCCAATGAAGTACTTTTGAAGTGTAGTCACTTGTAATGCAGGAAACATGGCAGCCAATTTACACACAGCAAGGCCATACTAACAGCTATGAAATAATGACACAGTTAATTTGTTTTTAGTGATGATGATTAAGAGAGAAATATTGGCCGGGACACTGGGGAGAGCTCTGGTGCTCTTCTTCGTGTCATGCTAGGGAATGTTTTACATGCACTTAAGATTAAGCTGTTACTATGATAGCAATGCTAATGATGGAGCAGAGGCACAGCCACTGGTAGGGATTACAAAGATGCATTCCCTGCTCAAATGTTCTTTGACATGAAATATCGTCCCCTTTTCATTATATTCCCATTACAAGAATTGCCATTGATGTACCCTCCCATTTGAACATAGTTGTGCCTTTTCAAGTTGTGGATTCAAGTTAATTAAAATCTTTATACACGTGGACATCTGAAGCAATAAAGCTCTGAAATGCTTAGCTTTTCAAAAGTAGACTTCAAAGTTAGGGAAGGGGAGGACTGGAACAGATTAACTCGGATGTTTTCATAATATAATGATTTTTGAATATTTAGAAGTGCTACCAAGTCAAATAAAGAAAAAAAGATTTGGCAAACACTTTTAAAGCCGACTTTTTTCTTTGTTAAATCAATTTGTCATTGAACAGTTTCATGATCTTCTTCAGACGTTGCATAAAAAATGATATTCCACAGAAAGTTCTGAAGCAACTTACATATACATTGACATTTATTGATGTAATATAAGTCACTTATAAGGATAACCAAACTGGCTTTACTTTCTGCTTCTGGTTTGCCCTGATCCTAGTAAAATGCAATCCACTGAAAATAAAGCCTGTCCCAAATGAATGAAACTGACAAACTCACAACAGTACAACAAATAACTTGGCTCTGTTGTCACATTTATTTGAATTGAGCTGATTGAAGCAAAGTTGTGGCTTTACTCCAATTGAACAAGACAAGTCTGGGCCAGTTCAGCCTTTCAATTCAGCATCCTGTTAACCTGCAATTAAAACTTCCTGCCCATTGAAATCCCAACAACAATTGATACTTTTTCAACTGGAAAAATGCTCTGCCATTCAATAAGATCATGGCTGATCTGATCATGGCCTCAACTCCACTTTCCTGCATGCCCTCCCCCCATCAACCTCGACTCCCTTGTAGATCAAAACTCATGCGTATCCATTGTGTGCATAAATTCACGTCTGCATTTCACAGGATAGAGGCTGCAAAATTTGACACCGTACTGGCATTAGTTTTTGCGCTATCGGTGCTAGTTTAGGAGAAAAACAACATACGTGCCACTCCGACCACTGGTGATTTAGCAGAGCCGGTGGGGCTCTCAGTGCTGGACTGAAAAGGTGGTGGAAACCCTGCCTTGGCTATTCAGATTCCTCCTGACTCCATTTAACGGCGCCAGGCCAATTAACAGCCTGGCACCGGGAGCCCTGTGCCTTTAAAGATGGGGATCCGGCCTCCAAGAGCTGCTGGCCAATCAGAGTGACCACAGGTCAGTTGTATCGGCAGCTCCACTGGGAGTGGTGGCCACTGCAGGTACTGCAGGAGACCTTGGAACCAGCCCCAGTGCTGGAGACCCGGATCGCAGGTAAGTCGTGAATGGTGGTGGACAATTAAACAACTAACTGGAGGAGGTGGCTCCACAAATATCCCCATCCTCAATGATGAGGGAGCCAAGTGCAAAAGATAAAGCTGAAGCATTTGCAACAATGAACAGCCAGAAATGCCGAGTGGATGATCCTTCTCGGCCTCCTCCTGAAGTCCAGAGCATCACAGATGGCAGTCTTCAGCCAATTCGATTCACTCCGCGTGATATCAAACGACAACTGAAGGAACTAAATGCTGCAAAGGCTATAGGCCCTGACAACATTCCACCAATAGTACTGAAGACCTGTGTTCCAGAACTTGCTGCACCCCTAGCCAAGCTGTTCCAGTATAGCTACAAACTGGCATCTACCCGGAAATGTGGAAAATTGCCCAGGTATGTCCTATACACAAAAAGCAGGACAAATCCAACCCAACCAATTACCGCCCAATCAGCCTACTCTCGATCATCAGTAAAGTGATGGAAGGTGTCGTCAACAGTGCTATCAAGCGGAACTTGCTTAGCAATAACCTGCTCACTGATGCTCAGTTTGGGTTCCGCCAGGGCCACTCAGCTCCTGACCTCATTACAGCCTTGGTTCAAACATGGACAGAAGAGCTGAACTCCAAAGGTGAGGTGAGAGTGACTGCCCTTGACATCAAGGCAGCATTTGACTGAGTATGGCATCAAGGAGCCCTAGTAAAACTGGAGTCAATGGGAATCGGGGGAAAACTCTCTGTCGGTTGGAGTCATACCTAGTACAAAGGAAGATGGTTGTGGTTGTTGGACGCCAATCATCTGCGCTCCAGTACATCACTACAGGAGTTCCTCAGGGTAGCGTCCTAGGTTTAACCATCTTCAGCTGCTTCATCAATGACCTTCCTTCAATCATAAGGTCAGAAGTGGGATGTTCACTGATGATTGCACAATGTTCAGCACCTTTCGTGAGCTGGAGTAGCCATATAAATATGATGGTTACAAGAGCAGGTCAGAGGCTAGGAATCTTGTGGCGACTAACTCACCTCCTGACTCCCCAAAGCCTGTCCACCATCTACAAGGCACGTCAGGATTGTAATGGAATACTCTCCACTTGCCTGGATAGGTGCAGCTTCAACAACACTCAAGAAGCTTGACACCATCCAGGAGAAAGCAGCCCGCTCGATTGGCACCCCATCCAGAAACATTCATTCCCTCCACCACCGATGCACAGTAGCAGGAGTATGTACCATCGACAAGATGCACTGCAACAATGCACCTCGACCCCTTAGACAGCATCCTCCAAACCCGCGACCTCTACCACCTAGAAGGACAAGGGCAGCAATTGTATGGGAACACCACCACCTACAAGTTCCCCTCCAAGCCACACACCATCCTGACTTGGAACAATATTCACCGTTCCATCACTGTCACTGGGTCAAAATCCTGGCACTCCCTTCATAACAGCACTTTGGGTGTACCTACCCCACATGGACTGCAGTGGTTCAAGAAGGCAGCTCACCTTCTCAAGGGCAATTAGGGATGGGCAATAAATGCTGTACTAGCCATCGATGCCCACATCCCATGAATGAATAACAAGAAGTGAGGCAGGGTAGCCGGGGCCAGTCTGGCAGATCCTGGCGATGGGGGGAGGGAGGATGGGCGTTGAATGTAGTGAAAGGGGGCTCAGGGAGGTGGGTTGGTTTCTGCTGAGGGCCCTCTGTGGGCCACAGATTACCCACAGAGGAGGGCCCTCCCCCAACCAAAGCCCACAGGGAGATTGCCTCTTTTCACTGGGTGACCTCCCTGCGTGGTGAAGGCTAACCCTGCCGCTGGTTTAATTCTAGCGGTGGCAGGAAGAGGCCCTCAAGTGGCTGACAATAGGCCTCTTAAGAGCCTCACTTGGCCTCTGGGTGGAAAGGCTATCTTGCTATTTTTGGCCGAGCCCGCCCCTGAGTAAAATGTGGTGTGACGGGAAGTCGACAGGCCCTCTCCCCCTGCCTCCCGTCGCATTTCAATGGGTTCCCCCCCACCTCCAAGCCTGTCAACGGGGTTCCCATTAAATCCAGCCCGAAGTATGCAGAGTAGCTTGATCATAACGTCAGTCAGTATCTGACCCTGATTGATGCCCACCTGCCATTTTCGACCTCGGTGCTCTAGTTAACTCCCTCTCTTAAACATGCACAGCTGAACATGCGTTCAACAGCATGAGGGACACTCCCTCCACCAGTGCTATTTAAAGACAGCACCATCCAACTTGCAGTATAGCCACTTATTATTTTCTACTGATTTGTTTTATTTGATTTATTTGAAGTAGTGGGTGTTTGGAGACATGCAGAAAAGTTGGTAAACTTTGTAGGGAGTGGTGCTGGAGGTTGGTTGCTACTGCTTGCTTCCAGTCATGGGGGCTATTGTTGCAGTCCCCCTTGGCCCGGAGCATCACAGGGAGATGGAGCTGAGGCAGCAAAGAAGACAAGTACCTCGCAGAGGGAGGAGGTGGAGGCCTTACCCACCTAAGGTCTTCAGCAACACTTCCTGCTGCACCTAAGCAGGGAGAAGTGTGCTCAGTGGCTGCAATTCAATAAGGAGGTGGCCACAGAACTGTGCCACCTCTTGGAATTAGACCTGCAGTCTCAGAGCAAAGTGCGGACAGCAAAGGCCATTGAGGTGACTGTGGTCCTGAATATTTTTGCCAGTGGAGCCTTCCACAATAGAACAGGCTACATAGCTAACAGCTCACGGTTCACCATCCATCATTGCCTCTGGGAGATCACAGAGACTCCGTACACCAGGAGACAGGATTTCATTATCTTCTCTATTAACAGAGGAGTGCACATGTGGCTTTGCCAGAATAGCGACTTCCCCATGGTGCAGGGTGCCACTGACTTCACACACATGGCTTTGTGGGCACTCTATCCCAATGGTGAGATGCACTGAAATCGCTAAGGGTTCCACTAAATTAATGTGCAGTAGGTGTGTGACCACAGCCAGCACAGTATGCTGGTGAATGCCTGTTTGGACTAGCTAATTTGTTCTTGCAGAAATCTATCGATTTCTGTCTTGAACATGCTCAATGATTGAGCTTCCACAGCCCTCTGGGGTATTCCACAGATTCACCACCCTCGGAGTAAAGAAATGCCTCCTCATCTCAGTCTTATATAGCCTGCCCCTTATTCTGACTGGCCGGAATTTTACGCCACCCTAGCGAGCCGGATGGTGGCGTGGTGGGTGGCATAAAATGGAGCGGGAGGCTCCGGGAGGCCTTCCCGACCCTCTCCTGCCTTCGACCAACTTTTTGTAGAATGGTGGGGTGGGGGGGGCGGTGGTTGTGATAAACGAGCCGCACGCCCCAGGTCAATCAAGGCCCTTAAGTTGCCAACTAACGGTCACTTAAAGGCCTTCGCCCACCTCCATGGGGATTTTACCTGTGGCAACCGGGAGTCCTGGAGCTGGGAAAGGCCGCCCGGTGAAAGCTGGTGGCCTCTCAGTGCCCTGGGGGTGGGCCCTGACTAACGGGCATAGGGTGTCTGTTTGAAGGCCACCCCCGCTTCCCCAACCACCCCCAGGACCCAAAACGCCACCCTTCCCCTTAAGCGACCACCCTTACCTTTCTGGGGCCCAACCGATTACCCTGGCGAGGCAACCCAAACTTACCTGCAGTCCAGGCTCCATGTCCTCGGCTGGGCTGCAGTCCCAGCAGTGGCCACCACTCCCAGTGGTGCTGCTGGGACAGAGAGCTGCCAGCTCGATGATTGGCCGGCAGTTCAATGAGGCGGGACTTCCTCCCTCAAGTGGGTGGAAGTCCCGCCTCGGAGCAATTAAAGCCTGGGGACCCGTAAAATGCGGGACAGATTCCCCAGGCTAAGCGGAAGTGGGTTTGCCACCGACTTTTACGTCGGTGGCTAGCTCCCATCCGCCCGACATAAAATCCAGCTTGTGTCTCCTTGTTCTAGACTCACCAGCCAGAAAGCTAGAAGAAACAACCTATCCACATCTACCCTGTCATGCCCTGTACAAACTTTATAAGTTTCAATGAAATCACTGCTCATTCTTCGAAACTCTGCAGAATTCAGGCCCAGTTTCTGCAATCTGTCCTCATAAGACAATCCTGCCATTCCAGGGATTAGTCTGGTGAACTTCCTCTATGGCAAGTCTCTCCTTCCTTAGATAAGACGACCAAAACTGTACACAATACTCCAGTTGCGGTCTCACCGAGGCTTTATAGAATTGCAGCAAGACATTTTTACTCCTGTACTCAAATCCCCTTGCAATGAAGGCCGACATACCATTTGCCTTCTTGATTGCTTTCTGCATCTGCATTCTAGCTTTTAGTGACTCATGAACAAGGACACCCAGGTCTCTTTAGACATCAACACTTCCCAACCTCTCACCACTAAAGAAATACTCTGCCTTTCTGTTTTTCCACCCAAAGTGGATCACTTCACGCTTATTCACATTATATCCTATCTACCATGTTCTTACCCATTCACTTAGCCTGTCAAAATCCCCTTGAAGCCTCCTTGTATCCTCCTCACAACTTACATTCCCTCCTAGTTTTGTGTCATCTGAAAATTTGGAAATATTACAATTGGTCCCCATATCCAAATCATTTACATAGATTGTAAACAGCTGTGCCCCAGCACTGATCCTTGCGGTACCCCACTCCCAACAGCCTGCCATCCTGGAAATGACCCATTTATTCCTACTCTTTGCTTTTTGTCTGTTAACCAGTTCTCAATCCATCGCAGTATATTACCCCCAAACCCATGTGCTCTAATGTTGTTTACTAACCTCCTGTGTGGGACCTATCAAAAGCCTTCTGAAAATCCAAATACACCACATCCACTGGTTCTCCTTTATCTATGCTACAAGTAACATCCTCAAAAAACTCCAACAGGTTTGTCAAACATGATTTCCCTTTCACAAATCCATGTTGACTCTGCCCAATCATATTATTATTTTCCTAGTGTCCAGTTATTTCATCCTTTGTAATAGATTTTAACATTTTCTCTACTACTGATGTCAAACTAACAGGTCTGTAGTTCTCCGTTTTCTCTCTTGCTCCCTTCTTAAATAGTGGGGATACATTTGCAGGAACTCTTCCAGAATCTATAGAATTTTGAAAGATAACCACCAAAACATCCACTATCTCTATAGACACCTCCTTCAGTACTCTGGAATGTAGCTCATCTGGTCCAGGGGATTTATCGACTTTCAATCAAATTAATTTTTTGAGTTTTACCTCTTTATTGACACTAATTACTTTCATTCCCTCATTTTTATAAGTCCTTTGGTTCCCTAGTATTTCTGGGAAATTTTCTATGTCTTCCTCCGTGAAGACAGACACAAAGTAATTGTTTCGTCTCTCTGCCATTTCCTCATTCTCCACCACAAACTTTCCTGTTTCCACCTGCAATAGATCTACATTCGTCCTTGCTAATCATTTCCTTTTCACATACCAAAAGAAGCTTTTACAATCTGCCTTTATGTTTCTTAGCTAGCTTACATTCTTTTCCCTTTCTTTATCAATTTCTTGGTCCTCCTTTGTTGGACTCTAAATTGCTCCCAATCCGCGACCTTACCACTTTTTCTGGCGACTTTATAGCCACTTCCTTTGACATAATGCAATCCTTAACTTCTTTTGTTAACCACGGTTGGCTTCTGCTTGTGTTGTAATGGAAGTTGAGGCAACAGCAATCAGACACTGCATCATTTTTGAATCTGCAGATGCTGTGATGGAGTTGGCCCTGACTTCCACACTGCAAAGGATGGGCTCCAAGAAGACTTGTGTCAAGTTGGAACTGGACTCCTCCATGCTTCTTGACAGTGACAACAGGCTTTCTGGCAGGCCTGCCAATGCACCAAGAATTTCTGTGTGCATGCCCATCATCCTTTTTCAAAACTCCACCCCATCAAAGCCCTCATCTCAGTTGCTGCAGCAGAACTCGTGTGACCTCACCATACCCACATTATCCTTTCCCCTGCCCTCGCTGCAACCCACTCATGCCTGGTGACTCACCACGTACAGATCCCACCTCAATGCTAAGATTTGTGCAGTGCCAGTGGCCGCAAGTGTCAGATTAAATGATAGTGTTTCTTCCTGCAAAATGTGTCCTCCCCCTAGGCCTTCCACCTGAGGAACACTGGCTGGTCAGGCGGCAGATCTTAGGAATCTGACAGTGTCAATGCACGTGCGAGGTTGGGGAACAGGCAGTGGGGGGAATGCAAGAAGTGCATTTTATACCTCAAGGCAGATTGTGGGGAGAAGGTGAAATGGGATTTGAGCATGTGTATTGGGCAGGAACATACCATCATGGCGGCACAGTGGCGCAGTGGTTAGCACCGCAGCCTCACAGCTCCAGTGACCCAGGTTCAAATCTGGGTACTGCCTGTGTGGAGTTTGCAAGTTCTCCCTGTATCTGCGTGGGTTTCCTCCGGGTGCTCCGATTTCCTCCCACATGCCAAAGATTTGCAGGTTGATAGGTGATTTGGCCATTATGAATTGCCCCAAGGTAGGTAGGTGGTAGGGAAATATAGGGACAGGTGGGGATGTGGTAGGAATATGGAATTAGTGTAGGATTAGTATAAAATGGGTGGTTGATGGTCGGCGCGGACTCGGTGGGCCGAAGGGCCTGTTTCAGTGCTGTATCTCTGAACTGAACTGAACATCATTCTGAATTGCTTCAGCAACACTGCTAGCTACGGTCTCCGTGATGACCACAGCAATTATTCCCAGCACTGTCGCCGCCATGAGGGCCAGCTGTGCCTGACCACTTGCTGGCTAGCTCCTGCTGCTGCCTATTATAGGCCACCTTGTCCTGCAAAAGAGAGAGAAATGTGTGACAGTGAGTGTGGTGCCATGTGCTTGGGTGATGTGCCTGCCACAGTTCAATAGCTGGCAGTGCGTGAAAGCTATAAGATGTGAGCGTGTGACTTCCAGTTGTGCTAAGTGTGTGACAGTGAAGTGAAGCATGTGAGGTTTGAGTTGTGGTGCATATAGACTATTGGTAGGTGAGCGAAGTGGTTGTGGGGAATGGAGCAGTGTGTGAGTCGAGTGGTGCAGTTGGTATGATATGGCATTGTAGGATGCATTTACTGACCTTGACCACTCATGTGAGGTCATTACATTTCTTGTGGCACTCCATCTAGGTCCTCAGGGCTAGACCGGTGGCATTGGCCGTATCTCCCAGTACCTTCTCAGTACTTGGTTGGAGGGCCTCCTGAGGGAAGAGAACATCTTTCCTCCTGTCGACCTCCTGCACCAAGGCCTCCAGCGGACCTTCTGAAAACCTTGGGGCAATCTCTCTGGTCTGTTGCATCCTCACTGTTGCTTCCACCAGGTCTTCCAGTTTTCTCCAAGCTGTTTCAGCCCCTGCTGAAGCCAGAATGCACCTCGCCTCTACGAGGTGCACTCTTACATTTAGTTGTGCAGGCCTTGTATAAACTGGCGACCCCTGTTGAGGTGTGCAGCCACACAGCAGCACGCTCAGTGCTGAGCTGCACCCCAGCACAAAGTTTGCATTTTACCTGCATCACTTTAAATGGGCAGTCATGCACCACAATCCCTGCACTTGATATTGGGGACAATCCAATTTTGTCCCAAACAGTTTAGTCCACTTGAATGTAATGCCAAATCTTTCAATAGAAAAAGAGTCTTACAATCAATCTGGCTTGAATTTTTAATCAAACCAGCAGTTTTAATACTTTTTGATAGTATTGAAATATGGAACCTTCTAGGACGTGGACAATACCTTGATCTATATTTGGTCAAGTTGTCTCCTTAAGTTCCCCTTTGGCTACAAAGTCAAAGGAGACAGAACTATCAATATTGTGACGACCACCATTGGCCTCATATTCAGTCAACAGATTGATTATTTGCCTTTTCTGCTGAGTCCCATCTAAATTTGACTTGTGTATGGAACGCAGATGCAACCAATCTAACATTGTGGGACACACCCACAGACTTCTGTAATGAAGATTTAAGTTAATGTGCAATATAACCTCGCAATAAGCACACACGCACTAATTATAAATATATATTTCACTATGATCCACCTCCATCTATGACATTGATTCATATTTCAATTTGTTTACAAGATCTTAAGTTCTTTAATGCAGCAAATTGAAAAAATGCTTTTTAATTAAAAAGTTATTTTTTCCAATCATCTCTGCTGTAATTAGCATTGAAATTGTCATATTGACAATCAATTTTTTGAGATTCTGGTTTGGCATGATCTTTTTGTTGGTTCTGTATTGCCTATATTTCTCGATTATACACCCCTGAAAACGATAACAAGGGCAATCAATCATTTTGCAAGAACATGAGATGCGAGGGAAACAGAAATAGGACTCCAAGCTATAACTAGAGAAACATCATGTGATGCTTTAATTGCTTTCTCGACAGGCATGCTGAAGTCTATTTAAAATGAATTCCTAAGCTAAATAATAACAGCAAAAATTTAATTCTAAGAAGAAAACCTATTCCTTATTAAAATTGTTAACAATCTTTCTGAATTTCAAAATCCTTCACGGATCAACTCAGAATGAATAATCGAGCGATTAAATTCTTCACCATGGGACAGCAGAAATTTTGTCTCTCGATACAGAGGCAAATTCAATAATAATCACCAATAGGATGATTCTTAATTTTTAATTTTATTTTGTCTTTGTTACTTATCCACCAATAATTAAATAATATTTGATGCACTGTCTCCATATATTCCATTATTGTCCTCACACTGCTCGCAATTCCACCACTGCAAGACTCAAGAGCAATCTGGGTCAGGATTCCAAGCTGCTTCTGTAGTTACTGTGGAGAACCATCAGTCCTGAAGTTATCACCCTCAGTTACGATGCTTTTAATTGGGCATTAGTGATCCTTTAGGCCTTAAAACCATTCATGAAAAATATCAAAATAAATTATTTTTTTTGGGTGGTGGGGGGGGATTTTTAATTCCCAAAGATGGGAATGTTTGTGGGTGTGTTTGGGTCTGATAGGAAATAAAAGGGTAAAGAATCTTAAACACAAACCCAACCTGCTTTGAACCTGCCCACTTCTGGTTTTAACAGAGGCATGCTAGGGAGCAGGCGATCAAACTGCTTCCAAGAGAGGGTGTCAGATTTTTTCCTCTGTTCCAACTGTAGTGCTGGTCAGCTGGGTTTCCTGCCTCACAGGAAACCTGGCAGCTGCAGGGAGGCAAGAACTGCTGCATGGATCGGATAAGGGTTTTCCAGCACTGCTTGTGGGCCAGGAGGAACAGTAGTGCTGCCTGTCCTCCCAAGCAAAACTGTTAACCATCCTGTGATCGCTCCTAGTTCCTCAGCGATCTTTTACACATTTTCTCAGATCTCTCCAGTCGCTTCCATGATCTTCTCTCCTTCCCGATCACTCCCAGCTCCTTCCACAATTCCCCTCCGGACCCCAATTTCTCCCTCCGTCCTTTTTGCTCCCTAGCTGTGGCCTTTGTGCTTAAGGCCTACCCTTCCAAAACCCAGCCAACCTTTCAATCTGGTTGGCTGTGGGCAGGAAATGCTAATCAGGTCCCTGCCTTTAAACTTGTCAGCACCTGAGAGAAACCCATTCTTCCAGTTTTGTTGACCACTAAACTATCCCCTGCCCCCCAAGCCCTGTTCTATCCCCACCTCTGTTAATATCAGGATCTTCGTCTCATCATGTCAATCATCTGGTTTCATTTATAGTCAAAATCACAAGAAAGTTATGGATGAAGAAGACTATTTGGTCCATATTAATTCATCCATCCAGAAGGACCTCTAATGGCCCTCCATCTGCCATTGCTGAATCTAGTTGATGAAATGATTTCAGGGTTTTCATATCCACCACTCTACCTAGAAGTTCATTAAAAGTGTTAAAAAAAAACTTTCTGTTATCAGTATTAAAGTTACCATTTACTAGTTTGAGTCTGCATCTGCTTGTCCTTCTCCCATAGTTTAATTTAAAGTATTATTACGGATTTTACCTTTTCTATATAATTTTCTATCATTTATGTCTATCAGATCATCTTTCAGATGCCTCTTTCCCAGGCTCAAGGTATTTTAGCATTTGAAGACTTTTGCAGAATTATTGATAGAGTAATGACCCAGCAGTTTTCAGTATATAATATATAAGTGTTTAAATCTCTGAATATATCTCTGTTTTTCTTCACTTTATCCGGAATGCTCGTCATCAGCATGCACTTGCCTTTAACGGGAAAGAAAGAAGAGCCTTGTCCTCATGTCCTTCAAAGTGAACAATGGCATTCCACACTTTGCTATCCACATACTCTTTCCCCAAATTCCCCCCACCCCTGCACCACCCCCACCACCCCCCCCCCACCCAACCCAACTCATGAAGATGCAGTATTTCACTGGGCTGCATTAGAACCAGCAAAATTAATTCTCCAGAGATCATGTTCAAATGACTGAGATTTGAACATGGATCAAATCCAGCAAAATTCTGAACTTATTGTCATGCACAGAAGAAGGCGTGATGAAATAAATAATGAAATGGAAGAATTATGAATTTAAATAATCAACTGTTAAACAAAACCACAAGAACACGAACACTTGTACCACAGTCAAAATGGAGTAGTGGTCATGTGACCCCTCCTGTACTGGAAATCAACAAACTTGTCCACAAGAATGGAACTTGTTAACCTCGTCTGAAATAACTCTGGGGAGAACCCCTTTGAAACTGAAAACAGCACTGTTGCATAGTAATGACTTATCAACATAAATGAACTAAAAACGTATTCTGAAAACAGATGGGCTGGAATTTTACCGTCGTCGGCGGCTCAATGTTCAGGGATGCGGAAGCGGATGAAGAACTTGCTCCCGCTCTGCACCTCGTTGCCGCCGCTATCGTGCGCAAGGCAGCCAATTAGCGGCCTGCGGTGTATTTCTGAATGAAAAAAGGTGCGTGGGCGGGAGGCTGAGCAAGAGCCGGAAGTGGTTGCTGAAAGCCATTTAAAAGGACTTTCAGCAACTTCTGTGGCTCCGAGAAGCTTACCTGCAGCAAGGAGGATGTTGGGAAGAGCAACTGCTGCAAAAGAAAAACAAGGGACTGAGGGTGAAAGGGCTGGGAGGAGGACTTAAAGTGCCCTCCAATCCAACAAGTGAAAATAAAACACAACCCCACCAGAACCTCATTGCAGCAATAGAAGGGAGAAGTTGCTGCATGGCCCTCCGCCTCTTAGAGGACTCCTTACATCTCCTCCTTCAGGTGGCTGAGGCAAGGCGGGAGGTCCTCTTCCCATCTGACGAAAGATGGAGGCCTCCCCAGGTCACTAAGAAGGCATGGCTGGAGGTAGCGGAGGAGGTCAGCAGCCGCAGAGTTGTTAGGAGGACATGGCTCCAGTGCCGCAAGTGGGTGAATGACCTTCTGCGCTCTGCCCGGGTAAGGAGAATTCAGCAGTCACTTCATCTTTTATGTAACACAGGAGGATCAATGGGTGCTGATGCTGCAAGGTCGAAGCCATCAATGGTCAGTGATTGGCTGCAGCCATGCCTTGTGCCATGTAATAGGCATATCTGTGATGCACAGTGGTCCAGATGTGTTCCATCCATGCACTTCACTGGCATTGGTTTGAGATGCAGCATTCAGCCCAAGGGGTGAGTGCATGATATTCCAAGTGTTATGTCTTAACTAAGTCCTTTGTGTATACACAAGAGAAGTGGGCACATAATGCCTGAGAGGGTTCCCGGACTGGTGGCGGAGTGGCCAATCTGGCGTATTTGAGCAGACTGGAGGAGGATGCGTTGAGACTAGCAGGGGAGGATGGAGGACACGCTATAGCTGATGGCAAGGCCAGTGCACCTGGCCAGGAGAGTGAGTTCCCAGCATGTGGTCGAGGGACTTGGGGGGTGGGGGGGGGGGGGGTAGTGGTACGTGAGCTGCAGTGATTGTCTCAGGCACTGAAGGGTGCTCTAAAATGTGAAATCACACAGATGTGCACACAATTCAGTCAACAACATGTCCTCCAGTCAGGAGTACTGATCATTCTGATTTTTCCTGCAGGTGAAACACAGCAGCAGCCAAGCAGTGTCTCCAGGGCTCATCCATCCACCTCTGAGGGTGAGGAGTGGATCTCAGAGGGTGCAGCGTCACATCCTCGCCCCGCAACAAGCGCCAGCGCAGAGACAGTCACCTCAGTTGGGATGCGTGTCTCCTCGGATTCATAGTCACAACCTGGTGTCAGCACCACACAATTGCCGGACCAGCTGCCAGAGGCAGTACCAGCCAAGGCCTCAGACAATCAGAGGACTGTGGGAGGCCAGGCCAGTGCAGAGCCACAAACTAATGACGAGCCTCTGCTGACATCGATTTGGTGGGGAGATGCTTCAGGTGTGCGGTACGTGGAGATCTGGCAGAGTTACCAGAGACTTTGCACGCTATGACTCAGACTTTGGAGATGTCCATCCAGGGCCTGAGTGTCACACATTCTCTGTCATTTGTCCATCTGGCCTCCTCCATTGACAGATTTGCGGCCGCAGTGGAGGGCCCAATCCTGGATGCAATGCACAACCTCACAGGGAGAGAGCAGCCTCCTTGGATCCGAGCATTAGAGCTCGGATTCTAACGCTCTGGCGACAGTTTGAAGCTGCTCATCCCTCTGAGGTTAGCACTGAGGACCAATTGAGCCTCGAGAGGGCATGGGGGCAGCAGCAGATATCATATGGGAGCTCTTCTCAGGGCTCTCCTGATGCATCCTGCAGCTCCTTGTCCCCTCTGCCAGTGACATCAGCACCGCATACCCCCAGGGTGTCAGAGGGTGTTCCTGAGACTTCTCAGGGTCACCTTGAGATGTCGTGGCCCGCACAGCCTCGGGCAAGAAGAGGACGCTCACCAAAGTGATCCAGAGCAAAGCGGCAACCTGATCAGCCACCTGCCTCTGGTGTGGCTGGCGGCGAGGGATCGTCCACACGCACGAGCACTTGCAAACATTTCAAAAAATCACACTAACACTCCGGGGTCACTGAGCAATTTGTAAATATTTATTTGATGTATAAACGCACTGAAACTTATTAAATTTTTCACTTGGCATTTTCATATGTTAGAAGTCATTGCTGATGTTGTAGGCGATATGGTTGCTCTGCATGAGAAGGATAATTTGAGAGGAGACACATTTGGGCCATGTGCTGTTTGATGGAAAGCTGGTTCATATCAGCTGAAAACTCCCCCTGAAAATAAGTGCCTCTGTGATTCCAGCTCCTGTGAATGCCTCATCTCAGACTGCCATGTGAGTGTCTGGTTGCCGAGTCTCTGTTCAGGAGAAACACCTGAGTATTAGAGCCTCCAGCGTCTTCTTTGCACTTAACTCCCCCCAGACCTCCCGCTCCCTCTTCCCGCTGTTCAGGTGGCTGTGGCTCCTCTTCCTCATCCGTATCACCATCCTCATCTGAGGAAGTTTCGCGCTGACCTTGATCATCCTCCAGGGCCTCTCCCCTCTCCATCGCCAGGTTATGTAAGGCGCAGCAGACAACAATAATTCTAGAAACCCTTGCTCGCAGGTACTGGAGGGCTCCATATGAGCGATCAAGACACCTAAACCTCATTTTGAGAAGACGTATCGGCTGTTCTATTGTCACTCTAGTGGTTGCATGGCTCTCATTGTAACATTCCTCTGTATCATTCCTGGGAGTTCCAGAGAATCTATGCATCATGATTGCTTCCAGGATAACGAGCACACACCTGCAATATTCCCTTACGGTGGTCACAGACGATTTGAACATTCATTGAGTGGAACCCCTTGTGATAATGAATGCCCCTGACTGACCTGTACATGCTCGAATGGCCACGAGTGCAGTCTATTGTGCCCTGGACCATGGGGAACCCAGCAATAGTGTTGAATCCTCGGGCTCTCTCGGCCTGACTGGCAGCGTCCATCTTGAAATTGATGAATTGGTTGGCACAGCTGAATATGGCATCGGTCACAACCTTAACGCAGTGATGTGCTAATGCTTGGCAGACTCCTCCTATGTCTGCCAATGATGCCTGGAACAAGCCTGATGCATAGAAATTTAGTGCTACTGCTAGCCTCAGTGTGACTGGCATTGGATGGGCCACCCACGCAGTTGGAAACAACCTCCGCTGCCAGCATCTCACACAGAGATGTGACAGTCTCCCATGACAGGTGCAGTCTTCGTCGGCACTGGCGCTCTGACAGTTGTAGAAAGCTCAAACATGGGTGGTAGACCCTGCCTCCTGGGTAGGCTCATCTCCTGACAGGTAGTTGCACCTGGACTACACTATCACCTTCTCCCACTCCCCCATTACGAGGCTGCACTGGGCCAAAAGGTTGCGTGTTCCCCTGTCCAGTTGTCCTCCTGATTCTCCATGGGGCGTGGTCCTCCTCATTAGATGATCTGCCTCCAGGGTGCACAATTCCCATTGCTGCTGTGTTCCACAGATGCCATTAGTTCAGATATTACCAGCCTGCTGTAAAGACAGACACACACCCACCCCTCCCCTTCACCCAATAAATCAATACTGCTGGCCAGGAGTGACTAAAACTCAGATGATCCCTGCAGAACAAGCAGAAACTACCTCAAATTTTAAAGTCACACAAAGGAATATCAATGAACAAAGAACCAAAAAAAAGTACCTCCAACTCCTTCATAGAGACACTGCCTGTCACTCTTTTAAAGCTGCCGGGTTCCCAAAATGTCCTTCAACTCGTTTTACTGCCGTAAAATCTGACAGCCAACATAAAATGGCTGTCAATTGGTTTATTAATGACCTCAAGTGGTCTTTAATCGACTCTAAGCAGACGGCGAGCGGTGCCTTGATCTCACCCGCCGTCCGACCAGCGTAAAATGGTGTTTGGGCATCATGAAGTCAGGGACCTGAACTCATCACCCACCATTTTATGGCTCGGCCGCCTCGGAGGACTCCCATTTTAACACAGTAAAATTCCGGCCATGGACTCACAGCACAAACCAAAATTGAATAGGTGTGAAATAGCACCTTGTTCACAGAAGGGTCCCCATTCAGACATCAATTGATAGCTATGGTCTCCACAACCTGGTCTATTGTGTAGTCACACCAGGGGAGTGGGCCATGTGTCTCCTAAGAGAAACTTTAATGTGATGAGTTTTTACCTTAAAAGGTAACCCTCTGTGGAGAGATAAAGAGAGAGACAGAGAGAGATCAAGCCAACACCTTCAGAAAGCAATCTCGCCAAGGACTGTGAAAGAGATCTAGCCAAACAAGGAAGAAGTTGCTGCTAATTCTATGCTTCAACTTGCTTCAGTAGAGAACTTAAAGTGACCATCACCTCAAGTCTGAAGTTTTAACCACCAGAAAATCTACAACACCTCAACAAGTTCAAGAGTACAAACAAGCAGGCCTGCACCTTTAGAAGAGACTGTTCTCCTGAGAAAATTCAACAGGTTTACCATAAACTATGAACACCTACCTCACTTTGAACTTTAAACTATTTACCCTTTTTTTCCTCTATCTATCTTATTCTTGTGTATGTGTGTATGAGTGAATGAAATGTGTGTGTGAGGTTGTGCCCATCTTGGGAACTGTGTAAAAATAAAAGGATTTTTTTGGAAAACCTATGAGAAAACCTGTCATTTGTCTGTTTATTTGACCCAAAAGACACTCAGGATCTAATGCAACATTTTACCAAAACACGATTGTGGTCAGTTGGGAGGTGAACAGTGGGAACCAGCCACATCCCTTTCCACCTATTCACAACAAATTGGGGGCTCCAAACCAAGATTTTTGAACAATCAGATTAAATGAAAGATTTGGAAATGTGCGGAAAATTGGCCTCTACAACTGTGGAAAATTGAACAAACAGGTTTTCTCATGTCATTCTTTTCTTTACAGTGCTAGTAACAAAAGCAGAGAGATCCACCATTGACATGCTGTTCTCCCTTCGCCAGCTACAGGAGAAATGCCGTGAACAACAGATGCCCCTCGACGTTGCTTTCATTGATCTCACCAAAGCCTTTGACCTCGTCAGCAGACGTGGTCTCTTCAGACTACTAGAAAAGATCGGATGCCCACCAAAGCTACTAAGTATCATCACCTCATTCCATGACAATATGAAAGGCACAATTCAGCATAGCGGCGCTTCATCAGACCCCTTTCCTATCCTGAGTGGCGTGAAACAGGGCTGTGTTCTCGCACCTACACTGTTTGGGATCTTCTTCTCCCTGCTGCTCACACATGCGTTCAAGTCTTCAGAAGAAGGAATTTTCCTCCACACAAGATCAGGTGGCAGGTTGTTCAACCTTGCCCGTCTAAGAGCGAAGACCAAAGTACGGAAAGTCCTCATCCGGGAACTCCTCTTTGCTGACGATGCAGCATTAACATCCCACACTGAAGAGTGTCTGCAGAGACTCATTGACAGGATTGCAGCTGCCTGCACCGAATTTGGCCTAACCATTCGCCTCAAGAAAACGAACATCATGGGACAGGACATCAGAAATGCCCCATCCATAAATATCGGCGGCCACGCTCTGGAAGTGGTTCAACAGTTCACCTACCTAGGCTCAACTATCACCAGTAACCTGTCTCTCGATGCAGAATTCAACAAGCGCATGGGAAAGGCTTCCTCTGCTATGTCCAGACTGGCCAAGAGAGTGTGGGAAAATGGCGCACTGACTCAGAACACAAAAGTCCAAGTGTATCAAGCCTGTGTCCTCAGTACCTTGCTCGACGGCAGCGAGGCCTGGACAACGTACGTCAGCCAAGAGCGACGTCTCAATTCATTCCATCTTCGCTGCCTCCGGATAATATTTGGCATCAGGTGGCAGGACCGTATCTCCAACACAGAAGTCCTCGAGGCGGCCAACATCCCCAGAATATACACCCTACTAAACCAGCGGCGCATGAGATGGCTTGGCCATGTGAGCCACATGGAAGATGGCAGGATCCCCAAGGACACATTGTACAGCGAGTTTGTCACTGGTATCTGACCCACCGGCGTCCTTGTCTCCGCTTTAAGGATGTCTGCAAATACGACATGAAGTCCTGTAACATTGATCACAAGTTGTGGGAGTCAGTTGCCAGCGATCGCCAGAGCTGGCGGGCAGCCATAAAGGCGGGGCTAAAGTGTGGCAAGTCGAAGAGACTTAGCAGTTGGCAGGAAAAAAGACAGAAGCGCAAGGAGAGAGCCAACTGTGTAACAGCCCTGACAACCAATTGTATCTGCAGCACCTATGAAAGAGTCTGTTGCTCTAGAATAGGCCTTTATAGCCACTCCAGGCGATGCTTCACAAACCACTGACCACCTCCAGGCGCTTACCCATTGTCTCTCGAGACAAGGAGGCCAAAGAAGAATAGTAACAAAAGACATGGCCACATGTCTGAGGAGTTTGTAGAGCATGGAGGCATATCCCATAATAAGTTAAATCAATTAAGTATTGAAGATTTAAAAGCTGTAGCTGCCCAGGTGGAAGTCGTTTTCAAATAAAAAAACAAATAAACATGAAATAGTGGCAGAGCTAGTGAAGGTCAGTCCATGTTATCCAGCAGAAAGTTCCCTCGATTATGAACAGACAAAAACATCAATATTAAAGCATACAAGTTAGTTCCTGAAGCCTGTCAGCAACAGTTTCAAAATGCTAGGAAAAAAACTGCCAAAACCTTTATCTAATTTGAAAGAATTAAACTTATGGCTTTTGTTCGCTGGATCTGATCTCTTAAATCAAATCTCTCATATGAAAATTTGAGACAAGTAACTTTACTTGAAGAATTGCAAAATAGCATTCCCCTTATCATGGAGACTCATATTATAGAACAAAGAGTTACAAGGGTATGAGAAACAACTGTGATGGCAGATGAGTTTACTCGTAAATCCTTTTATCAGGGAAACCCCTTCCATAATAATCCCCAGAGGTCCAGGAAGGACAGAAAGTGGGATACTGATAAAAGATGGGGTGCCAGTGAAAAGGGAACCAAAAGTGAGAATGCAAGTAGCCCTTTACCAGTAAAGAAAGACAGCATAGAGGGCAGGAATGCTTTCCACAGATCTGTGTGTTCCCATTGCAGCAAAACAGGGCATGTAAATGCTGAATGCTGGAAGTTAAAAGGGAAATCCATAAATTTTATAGGCATTCACAAGGCTAGCCCAGAAAAGGGTGCTCAAGCAGGCAACAAGGCAGACAAGCCTGTGACCCTAACCACAGTAATGGACCCCTCAAAGAATACCACCCCAGATGTGGCAGAAATAGAAAAGATCCCTGAATATTATCAGGAATTTCTTTCAAAGGGAAAAGGTGTCCTCATATCCCTCTAATGAGACAGTAAAATCCATTGTCCTGCTCGGAGATACAGGGGCCACTCAACCCTTAATGCTAGGTAAAGGCATGACCTTTCCACCAGAGAGCTTGCTCAAGGCAAAGGTTCTGGTGAGAGGCATTGAAGGAGGATACATCTCAGTGCCCTCGTATTGGGCCCGCCTGCAGTGTGACCTCATATCTGGAACAGTAACAGTAGGGATTGTTCATCGTTTGCCTGTGGCCAGAATAGATTTGCTGCAAGACAATGATTTGGCTGGAGGTAAAATGATAGCAGCTCCAGTGATCTTAGACCAGACAAATGAGGCCAGGGAGATAGAACAAATACAGGAGGAAGTCCCTGGAATCTTTCCTGCCTATGTAGTAACCCGGTGCATGGCTAAGCAAGCTCCAACACAGCAGGCTGAGACAGTAATTCAGTCAGATGACCCGCGGTCTGGCTGGATGAAACATTTTTTTTTAAAGATTTAAGGGAGATATAAAACAGAGTCTCCTTAATTGAAGCCCAGCAGACAGACCCTGATTTAAAAAGAATAGCACTGGCAGCCTATTCTGAGGCAGAGAAACTGCCTGAGTCCTACTATTTTAAAAATGAAATCCTGATGAGATAATGGAGACCCCCACAGTGACCCGCAGAGAAGGAGTGGACAGTAGCTCACCAAATTATAATTCTCCCTAAATATAGTCCGGAAATATTGAGAATTGCCCACGAAATCCCTGTGACTGGACACATGGGTATCAGAATGACCCAGGCCTGAATAAGCTGACAATTTTACTAGCCACAAAATCCACAAAAGGTGTGGTTAACTTTTGCAAGACCTGCCATACCTTGCATTAGTTGGGAAACCACAACCCACAATCAAACTTGCTCCACTGATCCCCATTCCTGCTTTCGAGGAAGCTTTCGGTAGTGTAGGCCAATGCATTATTGACCTTAATTGTATTAATCACTCTTAATCATGTAAACTATGCTTTTATTTCTTTCATATTAATGAATGTAAACTTGCTTGGTGGAGTCCTGTGGGCAAAGTTTGTCTCATGGTGATAAGAAGATGGAGCTACGAAGGGAAAATTCCGATCAAAGACATTATTGCTGGGACAGTTTTAACTAAAACAGACAGACACACACAGACGTGGCAGGGCATGTATTGCCACAGACACTTGGTCTACAGAAACTGAACTAGACAATGGCCACTCGGGAATGTGTGAATGGCCTTCTTCCTTCTCCAAGATACAGTAATCACACCCATTATTAGCATGCTCCAAAGACACCCTCCCTGCTGAGGGCAGGAAATGACCACATGGGGGCGGTCCTGCTTGACCTGGGTAGGTTAATAACCCAATCGGATGATGCAATTTAAGGTATTGCCTTATATGCAAGGGCCAGGGTCAGGAAGGTGTAGAAAGCCACAGCCCTCAAGGACATTGTTACAGCAGTCGGTAGAGTGATCGGGTCAGCCATTCCAAAGTTGCGCCTGGAGGTCTGTTGAAGGACTGACCACCTGAGAAAAACCCTAGGATTCCTAAGCAACCTGTGTCCTTGTGAGTATGTACTATTGCTTAGAGATTTAATAAAGGTGTATTACATTTAGTGAAACAGTATCCAAGTTGTTGTGTGCCATTGATATCAAGCGTAAAGACAAGAACCTTCAGACCAGAGAGGGATCTTACATTAGAGTTCTAAGCAATTGCATAGGACCCCTACCCAAAACCAGGGAAGGTTATCAATACCTTTAACCATCATAGATATAGGCAACTGATTCCCAAAAGCCATATCCTTAGAGCCATAATTGAGGGACTGACCCAATTTTTCACACAATATGGCTTGCCCAAAGAATGTCTGTCTGCTCAAGGAACTAATTTCATGTCCCAAACACTCCAAGAAGTCGTACACAGCCTTGGTATTGACCAGCTGAAATCTTCAGCAGATCACCCACAGTCTCAAGGGGCTCTGGAATAATACCATCAAACCATGAAACTCATCATCAGGGTATATTGCTGTGATTACCTCCATGACTAAAGGAATAGCTTTCTTGCTGTTTGCTACTAAAGATTCACCAAACAAATCCACAGGTTTCAGGCCATTTGAATTTGTTTTTGGACATGAGGTGAGAGACCCCCGAAACTGATTAAGGAGCAATTCCTGGATCAAAGGGAGGAAACCTCACTACTAAATTACATGTCCACCTTTTATGAGAGACTTTTTAAAGCCTGTTCTATAGCAAAAGAACACCTAAAAGCAGCTGAACAAAACATGAAAAGGCGAGCAGACAAAAAGGCTGCAGCCCGAGAATTTAAAGCAGGGTACCAGGTTCTAGTACTGTTAACATTGTAAGGTGAACTTCTAAAAGCCAGATTCAGTGGCCCGTACAGTATAGAGAAAAAGGTGAATAGTGTGAATTACTTGATTAATATCCCAGACTGGAGAAAAAGGCAAAGACTGTGTCACATCAATATGCTAAAACAATACCACAGCCAAGAACCAGATAGACCAGTAACTGGATGCCAAACAGTAAAAGCAGTAGAGGAAGGCAGCACGAGTGAATTTGAACTAGGTGAGTAAGATAACCCAGAACACTCTCAAATTGTGTGCCCCACCATAAACTTGGAAATTACAGAAATATTAAGGAAACTAGACACCATATTCAACTATCTCTCTGACCAACAGAGACAGGACGTAACAACATTGCTAAGGTTGTTCGAGGAAATTGGGGACAAACTGGGTCGAATGTTCTTAACACTACACATTGTAGATATAGGAGAGACTCCAGCAATCAAACAACACCCATACAGATTGAACCCTGACCACCTGGCTCAGGCCCACACAGAAATTGAATATATGCTGGCAACTTTACAAAAAGACTCATGAACCTGGTAGTAGATAGTTTAAACAACTGTGTTGCCTACCTGGATGACCTGTTAGTTTACATTGACACCTGGGAAGACCACCTGAACCATCTATGGGAACTCTTTAAGGGTTTACAGAGAGCTCACCTCGTGGTCAATCTAGCAAAGAGCACGTTTGCTAAGGCTAAAGTAACCTATTTAGGTCACATCGTAGCCCAAGCTCGAGGGTTGCCAAGGGCAGCAAAGGTGCAAGTCTTGGTAGATTTCCCCATTCCCAAAACAGAGAGGGAAATAATGCGTTTCCTCTGAATGTGTGGGTTTTACCGAAAATCTGTTCCAAATTTCAGCACCTTTACCTGACTTGAAGAAAAGCGTAAAAGTGGTGTAGTCAGAACAGTGCCAGCTAGCTTTTGAAAAGTTGAATGCAATCCTAACAAATGACCCAGTATTGGCAGTTCCAAATTTCAACAAGCCCTTTAAAATGGCTATTGATGCCAGTGATGTTGGAGTAGGGCTGTCCTACTCCAAGATGATGATTCAGGCCTGCAAAGGCCAATTGGTTATTTTTCCAAAAAAGTAAACAAACATCAAAACAATTCCACCATAGAAAAGGAGGCATTAGGACACCTACTTGCCCAACATCATTTCAAAGTCTATGACAATAACAGACAACAAAATTATACTGACCACAAACCCCTAACGCTCCTGGAAAAATTCAGTCAAAAATTCCAGACTGTTTCAATGCAGCTTGCTCCTCAAGCCATTCAACCTGAAAATTGTACATATAGCTGGAAAGAACATTATAGCAGATGCCTTGTCTAGAATGTAAAACACAGTACAAGAAAAAAGCCTGTACAGAGGTCATGACTGGAACATAGGAATAGGAATGTAGGAGCAGGAGTAGGCCATTCAGCCCTTCGAGCCTGCTCCGCGATTCTAGATCATGGTTGATCGTCTACCTCAACACCATATTCCCGCATTATCCCCATATCCCTTGATGTCATTAGCAATTAGAAATCTATCGATCTCTGTCTTGAACTTACTCAGTGACTGAGCTTCCACCACCCTCTGGAGCAGAGAATTCCAAAGATTCACCACCCTCTGAGTGAAGAAGTTCCTTCTCATTCCAGTCCGAAATAGCTCGCCCTTTATTCTGAGATTGTGTGCCCCGGTTCTAGATCCCACAGCTAGGGGAAACCTCCTTTCTGCATATACCCTGTATATCCCTTTAAGAATTTTGTAAGTTTCTATGAGATCCCCTCTCATTCTTCTAAACCTCAAAGAATAGAGGCCCAGTCTCCTCAATCTCTCCTCATACAACAATCCCACCATCCCAGGAATCAGACTGGTGAACCTCCACTGCACTCCCTCTATGGCAAGTACAGCCTTCCTCAGGCAAGGGGACCTGAACTGTGCACAATATTCCAGGTGCGGCCTCACCGATGCTCTATACAATTGAAGCAAGACTTCTCTGCTTCTGTGCTCAGGTCCTTTTATGATAAAGGCCAACACATCATTTGCCTTCCTAATTGCTTGCTGCACCTGCATGCCAGCTTTTAGTGACTTATGAACTAGGACACCTAGGTGCCTTTGGACATCAACACTTTCCAATCTCTCACCATTTAAGAAATACGCTGCACCTCTATTCCTCCTACCAAAGTGGATAACCTCACACTTATCCACATTATATTCCATTTGCCCTGTTCTTGCCCACTCACTCAGCCTGTCCAAATCCCCTTGAAGCCTCTTTGCATCTTCCTCACAACCCCACCAAGTTATGTATCATCTGCAATTGGTCCCCACATCCAATTCATGATATAGATTGTGAACAGCTGGAGCTCAAGCACTGGTACTTGCAGTACTCCACTGGTCACAGCCTGCCTACCTCAGAATGACCCATTTATTCCTATTCTCTGTTTTCTGCTTGTTACCCAATCCTCAATCCATTACAGTATATTACCCCCAAACCCATGTGCTTTAATTTTGCTTAGTCACCTATGTGGGACTTTATCAAAAGCCTTCTGAAAGTCCAAATACACCACATCCACTAGTTCCCCCTTATCCACTCTGCTAGCAACATCCTCAAAAAACTCCAACAAGTTTGCCAAATATAATTTCCCTTTCATAAATCCATGTTGACTCTGCCCAATCAGACCATTTTTTCTAAGTATCCACTAATCCTTTAGAGTAGATTCTGTAGTTTCCCGTTTTCTCTCTCCCTCCTTTCTTAAAACAGTGGGGTTACATTTGCAACCTTCCAATCTACAGGCTCCATTTACAGAATTTATAGAATTTTGAAAGATGATCACCAATGCATCCATTATCTCTGTAACCATCTCTTTCAACAATCTAGGGTGAAGATCATCGGGTCCCGGGGATTTGTCAACTTTCAGTCCCATTAATTTCTCCAATACTACTTTTTTACTAAACATAATTTCTTTCAGTCCCTTGGTTCATTATAGATTCTCCTGTCTGCCTGTAATGGACCTACATTAATCTTTGCTAATTTTTCCTTTTTACATACCTATAGAAGCTTTTACAATCTGTTTTTATATTTCTTGCTAGTTTACATTTATATTCTATTCTCTCTTTCTTTAGCAATGTTTTGGTCCTCCTTTGCTGGATTCTAAAATTCTCCCAATCCTCCGGCTTACGACCTTTTTTGGCAACTTTATAAGCCTCAACCTTTGATCTAATATTATCTTTAACTTCCTTTGTTAGCCACATCTGACTCACTTTCCCAATTGGATTCTTTTGCCTTAAAGGAATGTATGTTCTTTGAAAACCATGTATTAATTCTTTAAATACCAGCCATTGCCTATCTACTGTCAAACCTTTTAATGTATTTTTCCAATCTACCACTGCCAACTTGCTCCTCATACCTTCATATTTGCTCTTGTTTAGATTTAAGACCCTGATTTTGAATTGAACGACATCTTTTTCAAACTTAATGGAAAATTCTATCATACTATGGCCACTTTTCCCTAAAGTTTCTTTTGCTACCAGATTATTAATTAGCCCTTTCTCATTGCATAATACTGATCCAGAATAGCCTGTTCTCCAGTTGGTTCCTCAACATATTGCTCAGAAAACCATCTCAGACACATTCCAGAAATTTTTCTTTCATAGCATTGGTGTTCATTAGATTTAGCCAGTCTATGTGTAGATTGAATTCATCCATGATTACTGCATTGCCCTTGCTACATGCACTTCTAATTTCCTGATTTATACCATACCCTACATTACCTGTACTGTTTGGTGACCTGTAAACCACTCCTACCAATAATTGTTGCTCCTTGCTGTTTTTTTTTTTAGCTCCAAACAGTTCTACATCCCGTTCTTCCAATCGAAGATCCTCTCTCACTAATTCACTGATCCCAACCCTTATTATCACCTCCTTTTCCTTCCTTTTTGCCTGTCCTTCCTCAATGTCGAATATCCTTTAGTATTCAGTTCCCAGTTTTGGTCACCCTGCAGTCACATCTCTGTAATGGCAATTAAATCAGACCCGTTTTCTTCCACTTGCGCCATCAACTCACCTACCTTGTTGCGAATGCTGTGTGCATTCAGATAGAGTGCCTTTAATTCTGTCTTTCTAACACCATTCTGTATTTTGACCTTGGTTGGTTCTAGCATTTGTTTCTGCTGCTTTCATTCACACCTTTTCTACTACCAATAAGCAGCTTTGTTTTTCTTCTATCTGAATTCGTTCGCAGGTTCCCAATACCCAACAAGCTAGTTTAAAGCCTGAGGAATGCATGGGATGAATGTATACATGTGTGTTATCCTATATCCTACTTTCCTTCTTTGAGAGAAAACAAAAACAAAGAATGAAATACCAAGGAATTTCATTTTTTTCCCTTTTGCGGGGAGGTGTCATGCATGGAAGGAGGCATGATCAAATAAACAATGAAATGAAAGAATTAAGAATTTTTTAAAAATCAACTATAAAACAAAACCACAAGAACATGGGCACTTGTACCACAGTCAAAATGGAGTAGGAGTCACATGACCCCTCCTGTACTGGAAATCAACAAATCTGTCTACTAGAATGGAACTCATTAACCTCGACTGAAATAGTTCTGGGGAGAACTCCTTTGAAATTTTAAACAGCAGTACTGCATATTAATGACTCATCAACATGAATGAACTAACAAAGGATTCTGGGGACAGATGGACTCATAGCATAAACCAAAATTGAATAGGTGTAAAATAGCACCTTGCTAACAGAAGAGTCCCCATTCAGACATCAATTGATAGCCATGGTCCCCACATCCTGGTCCATTGTGTGAGCATACCAGGGGAGTGGGTCACGTGACTTTTTCCCTTAAAAAGTGATCCACTGGAGAGAGAGAAAGAGAGATCAAGCCAACACCTTCAGGAAGCAGTCCAGCCAGGGACCATGAAAGAGATTCTGCCAAGCCAGGAAGAAGCCCTGCTGTTAACTTCAGCTTGCTGCAGCAGAGAACTTGAAGTGACCACCACCTCCAGTCTGAAGTTTTAACCACCAGAAAATCTACAACACCTCAACAAGTTCAAGACTACAAACATGCAGGCCTGCACCTTGAAAAGAAACTGTCCTCCTGAGAAAATTCAACAGGTTTACTGTAAACCGTGAGCACCTACCTCACTTTGAACTTTTAAACTACTTACCCTTTCTCTCTCTATATATCTATTCATGTGTATGTGTGTGTGAATGAATGTGTGCGCAGGTGAGATTGTGACTATTTTGGGAATGTGTAAAAATAAATAATTTTTTTTAAAGCTCTGAGAAAACCTGTCATTTGTCTGTTTATTTGAGCCGAAAGGCACTCAGGGGCTAAAGCAACATTTTAACAAAACACAATTGTGGTCAGTTGGGAGATGAACCATGGGAACCACCCAAACTCCTTTGCACCTGTGAGTAACATGTATTTAGATTTTATCATCAAATTAATGCTGCTGTCATTTTCTGAAAGGATTGATCCAAAGATGCTAGAAGTAATATGAATGATTGTTATGCAGTATATACGATTTGTTCTACATACGAACATATGAATTAGAAGCAGGAGTAGGCCAGTCAGTCCCGCGAGCCTGCTCAGGCATTTGATAAGATTATGGCTGAGCTGACTGTGGTCTCAACTCCATTTTCCAGTCTGCCCCCCATTACACTTGACTCCCTTGTCTATCAAGAATCTATCTGGCTCAGCCTTGAATATATTCAATGATCCAGCCTCCACTACTCTCCGGGGAAGAGAATTCCACAGCCTAATGACTCCGAGGGAAAAAACTTTCTCCTCATCTCGGTCTTAAATAGGAGACCAATTATTTTTAAACTCTGTCCCCCAGTTCTATTCTTGCCCATATTTGGAAACATCTTTCCCGTGTCCACCCTGTCCAGTCCCCTCAGGATCTTTTATGTTTCAATAAGGTCACCTCTCATTCTTCTAAACTTGGGTATAGGCCAAACCTGTTCAACCTCTCCTCATAAGATAACCCCTTCATCCCAGGAAACAGTTGAATGAAACTTCTCTGATGCAATTTTTATACTTCAGGCCCTCCATCCGTACTTTTATCTTCTATTCCCCTTGCAACAAATGACAACAACTATTTGCCTTCCTCATCACTTGCTGTACCTGCATACTAATATTGTGTGATTCATGTACCAGGACACCCAAATCCTTCTGTACAGCAGAGTTCTGCAGTCTCTCTCCATTTAAATAATATGCTGCTTTTCTATTTTTCATGTCAAAGTGGACAAGTTCACATTTTCCCACATTATACTCCATCGGCCAAATTTTTGCCCACTCACTTAACCTATCTATATCCCATTGCGGACTCTTTGGGTGGAATTTTATGCTCTTACCCGTGACGGGTTTGAAGGTGGGGAAAGCATAAAATCAGGTGGGATGGTGACAGTGGGGTGAGTGGGGGGGGGGGGTGGGGGAGGGACCCCGCCACCATCCCACCTCCACTTAAATTTAGTCCAGGACGGGATGGCCTGCGAACTGCCTCCCCGCCTGCCATTTGAGGCCCTTAACTGGGCAATTATCCCCCAATTAAGGACCTCCTCCTGTCACAGGAGCAATTATCTGTGCGGCGGGCAGCCCTGTTGCCGCACGGGAAGCACAGCTCGACAGAAAAATACAGGCTGCTTCCTGGCTCTGGGGTTGGAGGCGGGGAGGGGGTATCCCTCGTTCAAAGACACCTAGTGCCTGAACGAGGGACCTGGCAACGGGAAGGGGAGCCCGCTGAGGGCCACCCCACTTCCCTTGCTGCTGACCCTCCTCCCCTGCTGCCCCGTGATCCCCAACCTACAAGACCCCGCCTGCCCTGGCCTACTTTAAGTGTGGTTCCAGCAGCACTCCTCAGTGTCTGGTCACTGCAGCTACTGCAGCAGCCACTGCCTCTGTTGTGGTGCCGCAGCTCCCTAAATCCTATGGAAGGCCCTAAATCCGATGATTGGCAGTAAATTTGGCAAGCCTTTTGGAAAAGAGGCAATGTGGGGATCACGGTGCCGATTTCCCTGACATCGAGACCCCCGCCAGCATAAAATTCCCCCCTTTATGTCCTCTTGACAACCTAACTTTCCTACTATATTTGTGTTATCTGCAAATGTAGCTATCCTACATTAGGTCCCTTCATTCAAGCTGTTGAAGTAGATTGTATATAGTTGAGGCCCCAGCACTGATCTCTGTGGCACTCCACTAGTTACATCTTGCCAACCCGAAAATAATCCTACTCTCTGCTTCCTGATAGCTAACGAATCCTCTATCCATGCTAATATGTTACCCCCATGAGCTCTCATTTTGTGTAGTAACCTTTGATGTGGCACCTTATCGAATGCCTTTTGGAAATCCAGTACACCACATCTACAAGTCCCCCTTTATCCACGTTGCTTGTTACTTCCTCAAAGAACTCTAAAAAAAATTCATCAAACATGATTTCCCTTTCACAAAACCATGTTGACTTTGCCTGATCACTTAATGATTTTCTAAATGATCTGCTAATACTTCCTTAATATAGATTCCAGCATTTTCCCTCAAACAAGATGTTAGGCTAACTGGCCTATAGTTTCCTGCTTTTTGTCTCCCTCCCTTTGTGCATAGAGGTGTTACATTAGCTATTTTCCAATCCACTGGGTGACAGCTTCAAGCGCCAGTACCAGCAGGAATTCGCCGACATTGCGCTGCAGATGCGCTTCAAGCCGCATCAGAGTACCTGAACGAAGTCAGGTACAACAAAGGCAAGGTCTCCTTCCATGCTGTACCCTGGGGGACGCTGATATCGAGGAGGCCGTGCAGGCTGTGGGCTGCCCTGCTCGCCAGGGTCGTGATCCACTTGTTGACGAAGACGATGCAGATGAAAGCGAACATGCTCACCGAGAGTCCGATTTACCTGATGAGGTCCTTTCTTAAGTGCATTACTACTAACCAATTAATGAAGGTACCCCACCAGCATTCAGATCACGAGAGGACAATGGTGGGAGCTGATGAAATGTTTTATTACCTACACCCCCTTCCTCCACCCCCTCTCCCCCGCTCCCCCTTCCCAGCTCCCCCCTCACGCCCCCACCCAGCTCACCCCCCTTGCACCCCCTTCCCCCCACCCCTCGCACCATCTTCCCCTCGTACCACCTTCCCCTGCACCCCCTCCCCTACCCGCCTTCCCAGTTCCCCCTCGCACCCCCTTCCCTCCATCCCTTCCCACCGCACCCCATCCCCTCCCCTACCCCCCTTCCCAGTTCCCCCTCGCACCCCCTTCCCTCCATCCCTTCCCACCGCACCCCCTCCCCTCCCCCCCTCCCCCCCTTCCCAGTTCCCCCTCGCACCCCCTTCCCCCCACCGGCATCCACCGACACCTGAGCAGAGGCCCTAACAACCCCACTGCCTTGAGGGCGTCTCGGGAGAGACCAAGGTTAAGGGAATAAACCCTAACAGAAAATCTGGAGCGGAACCCCGAAGGCGGTCATGTGTCACCTTTGGCACGTTTCCGACAGTTCCTGCAGCCATACTGGTGCCAAACTGGTGCTCTGCTCTCCTTTGGACCCCACCAGGAAGGCCGAGAGGGGGGTTTTGACGCTTGGGCAACTCACAACCTCCATACACCCGCCCAGACATGCGCCATGGAGCGGTCACTCCATAGTCGCCTCACAGTGACCAAAATAACACGGAAGGCAGCAGTAACGGGTTATTAGTCCAGCTCAATTGGCGTAGAGATTGGGCACCACGGGTTGCCTTTGTCAGTGGGAGAGGTCATCGCATCTCACTGGACAGCTACCGCCTGCCTCAAACCGGGCAGCCCCCAGTCAGTAAGGTTTTGTCCCGCCACAGTCCACCTGCTTCAATGGGTGCTTGGAGCTCAGGACATTGCCTGAAAAGTGGAATGCAACACCGCACCAAACAGCACGACCAAAAAAGGAAAGAAGGTACCAGCCCTTCGTTTTGCAAGCTGGAACGTCAGAACTATGTGTCCTGGCCTGTTCGATGACCTTACACAAATCAACGATTCTCGGAAGACCGCCATCATTAACAATGGGCTCAGTAGACTCAATGTGGACATTGCAGCATTTCAGGAGACACGCCTCCCTGCGAGCGGATCTCTAAGAGAGCAAGACTACACCTTCTTCTGGCAAGGTAAGGATCCTGAAGAACCCAGACTCATGGAGTGGGCTTTGTCATCAGAAAGTTTTTGCTCAGTATGAAAGAGCCACCCTCAAATGGCTCGGAATGCATACTGTCCATCCGACTGCTTACTGCCTCTGGTCCAGTACACCTACTCAGCATCTAGGCTCCAACACTCTGCTCCCCACCTGAAGATAAAGACCAGTTCTACGAGGAACTCCATAATATCATTAGTAGCATCTCCAATACTGAACATCTGTTCCTGCTGGGGGACTTTAATGCCAGGGTTGGGGCCGACCATGACTCATGGCCCTCCTGCCTTGGGCGCGATGGCATTGAAAGGATGAATGAGAATGGACAGAGACTGCTTGAGTTGGATACCTATCATAACCTCTGCATCATCAACTCGTTCTTTCATACTAAACCCTGTCACCAGGTTTCTTGGAGGTACCCAAGATCACGTCGTTGGCACCAGCTGGACCTCATCGTCACAAGGTGAGCCTCTATACACAGTGTTCAAATCACATGCAGCTTCCACAGTGCGGACTGTGACACCGACCACTCCCTGGTGTGCTGCAAGGTTAGACTGAAACCAAAGAAGCTGCATCACTCCAAGCAGAGGGGCCGCCCGCGCATCAACATTAGCAGAATTTCTTATCCACAGCTGTTACATATGTTTCTAAATTCACTTGAAAAAGCCCTTCAAAACACTCCTACAAGGGATGCAGAGACCAAGTGGGCCCACATCAGAGACGTCATCTATGACTCAGCAATGACCACCTATGGCAAACATGTGAAGCAGAATGCAGACTGGTTTCAATCTCACTTTGAAGAGCTGGAACCTGTCATAGCCGCTAAGTGCATTGCACTGCTGAACTACAAGAAAGCCCCCAGCGAGTTAACATCCGTAGCACTTAAAGCAGCCAGAAGTGCTGCATAAAGAACAGCCAGGCACTGCACAAATGACTACTGGCAACACCTATGCAGTCATATTCAGCTGGCCTCTGACACCGGAAACATCAGAGGAATGTATGATGGCATTAAGAGAGCTTTTGAGCTAACCATCAAGAAGATCACCCCCCTCAAATCTAAATCAGGGGACACAACTGACCAACGCAAGCAAATGGACCGCTGGGTGGAGCACTACCTGGAAATGTACTCCAGGGAAAATGTTGTCACTGAGACCGCCCTCAATGCAGCCCAGTCTCTGCCAGTCATGGATGAGCTGGACGTACAGCCAACAAAATCGGAACTCAGTGATGCCATTGATTCTGTAGCCAGCGGAAAAGCCCCTGGGAAGGACGGCATTACCCCTGAAATAATCAAGACTGCCAGCACTTTCAGCACTCTACGACCTGCTTTGCCTGTGCTGGGATGAGGAAGCAGTACCACAGGACATGCGCGATGCCAATATCATCACCCTCTATAAGAACAAGGGTGAGGGCGGTGAATGCAACAACTACCGTGGAATCTCCCTGCTCAGCATAGTGGGGAAAGTCTTCGCTCGAGTTGCTTTAAACAGGCTCCAGAAGCTGCCTGAGCCTGTCTACACTGAGGCAGTGTGGCTTTCGAGCAGAGAGATCCACTATTGACATGCTGTTCTCCCTTCGCCAGCTACAGGAGAAATGCCGCGAACAACAGATGCCCCTCTACGTTGCTTTCATTGATCTCACCAAAGCCTTTGACCTCGTCAGCAGACGTGGTCTCTTCAGACTAAGTATCATCACCTCATTCCATGACAATATGAAAGGCACAATTCAGCATAGCGGCGCCTCATCAGACCCCTTTCCAATCCTGAGTGGCGTGAAACAGGGCTGTGTTCTCGCATCGACACTGTTTGGGATTTTCTTCTCCCTGCTGCTCTCACACGCGTTCAAGTCTTCAGAAGAAGGAATTTTCCTCCACGCAAGATCAGGTGGCAGGTTGTTCTACCTTGCCCATCTAAGAGCGAAGACCAAAGTATGGAAAGTCCTCATCAGGGAACTTCTCTTTTCTGACGATGCTGCATTAACATCTCACACTGAAGAGTGTCTGCAGAGACTCATCGACAGGATTGCGTCTGCCTGCAACGAATTTGGCCTAACCATCAGCCTCAAGAAAACGAACATCATGGGACAGGACGTCAGAAATGCTCCATCCATCAATATCGGCGACCACACTCTGGAAGTGGTTCAAGAGTTCACCTACCTCGGCTCAACTATCACCAGTAACCTGTCTCTCGATGCAGAAATCTACAAGCGCATGGGAAAGGCTTCCACTGCTAAGTCCAGACTGGCCAAGAGAGTATGGGAAAATGACGCACTGACATGGAACACAAAAGTCTGACTGTATCAAGCCTGTGTCCTCAGTACCTTGCTCTATGGAAGTGAGGCCTGAACAACGTACGTCAGCCAAGAGCGACGTCTCAATTCATTCAAATAAAAGCAAAATACTGCGGATGCTGGAAATCTGAAATAAAAACAAGAAATGCTGGAACCACTCAGCAAGTCTGGCAGCATCTGTGAAAAGAGCAGAGTTAACGTTTCTCTGCTTCTCTTTTCACAGATGCTGCCAGACCTGCTGAGTGGTTCCAGCATTTCTTGTTTTTGTCTCAATTCATTCCATCTTCGCTGCCTCCGTAGAATCCTTGGCATCAGGTGGCAGGACCATATCTCCAACGCAGAAGTCCTCGAGGCGGCCAACATCCACAGCATATACACCCTACAGCGCCAGCGGCGCTTGGGATGGCTTGGCCATGTGAGCAACATGGAAGATGGCAGGATCCCCAAGGACACATCGTACAGCAAGCTCGTCACTGGTATTTGACCCACCGGCCGTCCATGTCTCCGCTTTAAAGATGTCTGCAAACGTGATATGAAGTCCTGTGACATTGATCACAAGTCGTGGGAGTCAGTTGCCAGTGATCGCCAGAGCTGGCGGGCAGCCATAAAGGCGGGGCTAAAGTGTGGCAATTCGAAGAGACTTAGCAATTGGCAGGAAAAAAGACAGAAGCGCAAGGGGTGAGCCAACTGTGTAACAGTCCCGACAACCAATTTTATCTGCAGCACCTATGGAAGAGTCTTGTCACTCTAGAATTGGTCTTTGTAGCCACTCCAGGCGGTGCTTCACAAACCACTGACCACCTCCAGGCTGTCGAGACAAGGAGGCCAAAGAAGAAGAATCCGCTGGGACCTTTCCAGAATCTAGTGAATTTTGGAAGATTACAACCAATGCATCCACACTCTCTGCAGCCATTTCTTTTAAGATCCTAGGATGCAGGCCTTCGGGTCCTTGGGATTTTATTATATCCTCAAATGGAATTGATTATTTTATAGGAGATGAATATTATTCTAACAACAAAAGATACGAACATTGGATTTTAGTAAAGAACCTATTTATTTTCAAAATGCATGAAGTATATGTAGCCATCTTGTCATCCAATTGTAATTTCATATGCTGTTGCTTTTCTGAAAGAACTGTGCAAGTATTAATGTTCCTGTATATGTTCGGCAGATCCACGATAGATGTCTTGCCTCTGTAATTTTCTATTGTTAGCTCAGAGGATTGGACCCGAGGCCTTTTTACATTTGAAATTAAACAGAAGGTACTACTGGGAATGCAAATGCTGCAAAAACATTACCAGATGTTTTATCTGATAGATACTTACATTTGTGATAAAATATCATTTTTAAATTAGTAATTATTATTTTCCTAGTCAATATGAAAATAGTTCACCTAATCCGATCTGCTAACAGGTTAACATTTGGAGAAGTAAAAATGGATGCAAAGACTGCAACTCGGCATATAAATAAAGATGCTTTTATTATACATGTAATAGAAAACATGGAGAGACATTGATATTTCAAAATTATATACTTAACTGGTTTAACCTCAAGAGCTACTTATGCACATATCATACATATCTCAAAATAGACTCCAATTAAATAAATTCTTGCGTGTATGCTTAGTAGGTATAGATCTATGTCAAGTTAACTATATACAGCTAAAATGTGATTGAATTAAAAAGGTGTATTTTAGCACAGTCTGGGAGCTTAGTGATTTAGGATAAATTCTATTTATCATCTGGCTGGATGCAATTTTAAATCCCCAGGATGACTGCATCTCAAATAAGTGTTCTGCAATAAGGTACCATTTGCTTGACTGGGTTTTGACTGGGACCAGTTGCAACAACTTATGTTAAAATGAATTAATCTGATTTCAAGTTTGCTTTTGCTTCACTCGTTCAACTCATTTTAACTAGATACAAGCCATTGAGACACAAAAGCTGAAAGCTTTATACCAAAATGCTTAAGTTGTATGTTTGCACTGTATTGTGGTGCAGGTTGTGCTCTGTGAAGTAGTTTGATGTGCAGAATGTGTACATACACATTTTGTCCAATGTAAACAATTCATTTGTTGTAAAATACTGCTCTTTCCACAAAAGTTTAGTTCTAACGTGGCTGATTTCTGCACTTACTTAACTCTGACCTGAATTGTGCAGAATATAAATGGGGGTTGTCATTTTACAATTTGTTTTACAGGTTTCCAATGGTGGGCAGGTCTTCTTTTTACAATACATTTATTAGGCAGTAGAATACATCCTTCAGGATTTATGGAAGTTACTTTACTTTTATAGATTAATCTGCCATCCACTTTTCAGAGACACATGAAACATTATTGCTTAATGGTATACCAGCATGGGACACTGTACCCGTAGGCACCATTTCAGTTACATTTTCCATGCACTTTCAGACAACATTGGGGTGGGGTGGGTGCAGAGAACTGTCTAATGCAACAAAATGTAAATCTTAGTCATTACCTGCTTGGGATACTTTCAAAAATTGAAAGTGAGTCAGGAAATTAAATTGATGCTCTTAAAGAAAAACAGTTGTCTCCCCAATGCACCACAGAAAAGTGAGATAATGGCTTGAATTTTGCAAGGGCTATCGCTGCTGACCTCGAGGAAAGCTACCCACAAAGGTCTAGCGATCTCTGGGATGTGGATGCCCCCTTTCCCGACAACTATTTAAATCTGGCGTGGGGATGTCTGGGTGTGCAGCAGCACTGATATCAGAAAGCAGGCAGGCAGCCAATTACATTGAAGTTATCCACACACAGCAAACCAGGAAGTTAAAAGCACTTAAAAGCCTTCACTTTTAATTTAAATTTTCAGATAGCGAAATAAATGTATGACCGTACTTAGAAGTGAAAATAAAGACTTTTAAGACATGTTTTTTAAAAATGTAGATTTTTAAAAAATCATTGTGATGAACTTTAACATTAAATAATAAAAAAATTAGCTTTTCAGGACGGATGTTTAGCAGCAATTATGAAGTTAGCACGGTCATGAAGGTGCTTCCATTATTAATATTTTTTGAGGACTTGTGTTTAAAAGACTGTGGAAAATACCTGAGAAGATGCTGGACTTGGACTTTTTTTTGTAAAAAGAGTCACTGGAAGGACACTTAAGACTTTGTTTTCAAACAAACACTTACTGGAAGTCACATGTCTTGAGCTAAGTAAGTCCTTATGGACTATGGAACTGTTTGGATCTAGAGAAGTCACATGTCTGGGTATATGGCTCAGGAGTTTTGGTTTCATTTTTGGATATTGTTGGGAGTTGAGTTGCAGTGTACGCCTGCTAAGAGAGAGGTCACCCAACTCATGCTTTTATACCTGTTTTGAACAATCTTCTGAGAATCCAGTGTAATAGCTGAAACCACTGATGCTGTAATTCTCCCGAAACGCGTGCAAGACGACTCCTCAAAGTTGCATGAACAGAACTGCTCCAGAAAGATCCTAGTGATAGACGTCTATGTGTACCTGCACGCCAGATCAAAGGGCCATCTGGAACATTTCGTATCTTATCCTTTTTTAACAAGTATTTGGCCCAAGTATTTTTTTTGTTTTTTGTAAAGTTGATATCTGCAGAGAAAGCTTCTTTATTTTTTCTTTAACTGTGTGTGTGTGTTAGGTTATTTAGAAGGGAATATATTTATACTTTCATATTTCAATCTGTGTGTTAATAAGTTTCACGTCTTTATTGAATAAGTCTTGTTTTATAATAAATTAATAACTTTGTCTTTATTAAAGAAACCTGGTTGGTGGATTTGTATTCTCGATGGGATAGATAAAAGTATATGATTGGCCATATCCATAACTGGTTAAAATATTTTTAAATATATGTTGTGACCAGTGGAGTAGTGGGACTAGAGGGAGACAGTGCATTCCTCCAACCTGGGTCGTAACAGTACACTGTCAAAAAACCAGTTACACTTCATTCAACAAGATGCAACTTTTCCCAGGGTTTTTACATTGAGACTAACACTGTTCGAGTGGAAATTCTCCTCAATTCATAATTACAAGGGAGATAGCAGTCTGTGGGAACTGCTGCAGCACACCCTGTGGAGGAGCATAGACTCACTGAGAGCAACTTTGGAATTTTCATGTAATTCCGCACGTGTGTGGACTTGAGACGTTTCTGTCAGTTTCAGTGGCGTAATGATGGTGAACGCTGACAGTTTTCAGATCATTACACAGCAAAATCCAGACCACTGTGCGGTATGACAGTAAGACCAGCGATCCTACTTTAAAGGATATAAAACTAGCAAGCTGACCTGAATTCTTTCCCTTTCAATAAGAGATGCATTGGGGCAAGTGAATAGCACAAAACGAATAGATAAAATAAAAATCCTTTGTCACAAAATCTACTTGCATTACATAGAGTGACAACTGAATTTTTGGTACAAGGCAAATATAATTGACTTTTGCCATAACATTTCATAAGAAAATGGTACATAATGGGCTGGATGTTACTAAGCCCTTGATGTCATGATCCATGGCAGGGAGACTTGAAGATGAGTGCGGATGAGGTCTGTCACGGAGCTCGACACTGGGAGGGCCTGGCCCGATCCTCCTGGGGGTGGTGAGGCTCTGTGGCGGTCCCCCCGCCACTGGCCTATGGGACCTCAATTAAAATATTTAAATGAATAAAATTAATAAATTTGCATAGACATCTCCAATCTTGAAGGCCTGCTGTGATCTCAAGTGCAGCGGCCGGCACTCACGCGCCTTCAATTCCTCCCCAGGGGAAAGGTGGCATGACACTGGTGGGGAGTGGGGAGGAGGTGAGATTTTCAGTGCGGGTGCGGGGCTGGTGGTGGGGAGAGATTGGGGTCAAATGCACATAATGGGTGCAGGGGATGGTGGGAAGGGTTAAACTTCAAACTTTGTGCAGTTTGCGGGGGAAATGTCAGATGTAAAAGATAAGTGTTTTGGGGGGGTGGGGTGGGGAGGGCAAATAGTTCATGTAATCGTTATTTGGGGGGGGGGGGGGGGGTGGGAAAGGGGCATAAGAAATTTATTTATTTAATTTTGGGAGGCAGGGGGCGGGTGCCCCGGCTATTGAAATCAGCCGTCACACTTGAGATTGCGGCTACTTTTTGTGCGGGCCGCCATTTTTTGAGAGCTCTTAAAATACAGCCCAACCTGTGTGAAAACTGAAAGACGATTTGATGTACTTACTTAACTTAAATCAGAAAAGATAGTTTCTCATTCTAATTGATCATGATGACGGTTTGGGGCCATCAATTCCTCAAACAGTTTCTGGAACTAGAATGAGTTTGCCTTATGAGTTGGATTGGGGAAATGTGTTTACTTTTTCACGTTCAGTTAGATTCCCCACCCACCTATCTTGTTGAATTTTGCATTCAATGTGTGGCTATCTTTTCATAAACTATAATCTACAGTGGGCCAACTACCTGCTTTATTTGTTATGAGGACTTCAGAAATAAATTCTAAGGCTGAATCATTAGAATCTTGTACCACTTTGCTTGCATTTCATCTATTACCTGCTCAGCTGTTTTGTTGCCGGCTCATATTCTGAAGTCCCTAGTAATATTGATACTCCTTTATTGTACCACACAATTCTGTGTGTGTATTATTCATCTGTACAAGGAAAGGTGTTGTGGTTGTTACTATCTGGATTGATCATAATAGATGAAGGGGCAAACAAGGAAGAATGTGACTGGATGGGATGGACAGGTATAACATAAGAGACTGATGCACTCTATGAGTGCAAAGATCTGAAAATATGAAGTCTTCTGGTCAGCAATTTCCAAAGCAGAGAAGGCACAAAGAAAGGGAGATTGCCCTGGGCACCAAGGGCAATTGCAGTAACTGTATCAGTGCCTCAGATGAGATCAACGAACCAGGACAGACCAGAGATTGAAATGGGAACTTGCTGCTCTGTATGACACAATGACATCAGCCAGTGCTTTTACCCACTGAGCCATTGTGAGCATCACCCACTCTGCTGAATTCTGTGGCCAAGATTCTCATATTGTGCATTCTGAACAAAGCAACACAGAAGCAAATGGTGAGGGGCATTGAGAGAAAAAAAAAAAACTTATCTATAAGGTCAGATGGAATGATGATATGAAATGGATAGGTTATGCAAGTCACACAGTAAAACAGAAAACAGAAAGAGCTCACACTGATACCAGATGGTGTACACTTCTTTTTCCGTGTTTCTCAGCTTCTTTCCCTCTCTGCTTGGCTTGTGGTGCTGAAACAGATTCATTCATTTCTTCAAGAATTCTGACAGCAACATTGGTTTCCATCATCATTCCCTGCTCAGAAATTAAAAGCTCCATTTGATTTAACCCTGTAAGCCCATAAATTTTTACAAAAGCTTTTGTTATATTGAGGATTTTTCTACTTAAAGCTAGATATTACACACTTTGCCAAAGCAATTATAAACAGCTTCTAGCAGATTGGATCATTTTAGCAATGAGAGAAAAAGCAGCTTCAGTTTTTCATCCTTGACAGCGCTGTGTCAGTTATTCAACAGTAATTGTAGAGCATAAATGGTCAAGAAAACAAAATGTCCTAAACTAGTGTCATGCCAGGCCCCCACCTGCCAAGAATGAGGCACATTAATTTTGCCATAAACCTTAATTTCAAACTGTTGTTGAAGTGAAGAAAGGACTTGCTTTAAAAAATTGCCAGATCTTGGCTGGAAAGACAATTTCAATATTAGCAGACAGTATATGGAAGGACAAAGTAGCCATTCCCTGACACATTAAACCCACAATGGTCCCTTGGCTGGAAAGACATTTGCATATTGACAGACAGTGCTTGGAAAGGACGAAGGACCATTCCCTGACACATTCAACCCACAATGGACTTTTGATCACCAGACGTTGAAGGTGGGGGAGCTCGCATTCCAGGTTGACTGCTAAGATGGTCGAATACATAAACTGACGTGGTCAGCTAGTCACATGACTAACCCACTGGGCAACCTGAGTTTTTTGAATTTGCACAAACCGTTTGAGCAGAAAGCAGAATACTTCTGGACTGAGAAGATCTCTCCTGGCTGGCTCGCCACAGCCTCTCCTGTCTGCCTGCTCCCATCTCTTTCTCATGGAATTCCAAATCCACTGAAGACACATGAACCCCAAGACAGAAAAGTCTCCTGCAGCAAGCAAGGGTTAAGAAGAATACTTGGTCCCAACGAAAAGCAAGATCTACCTACAATAAAGGACACTACAGTGAGCTCGAAGAACCATAACACAAAAAACCTCCTCAGATATTGCTTCAAACTTTTCCACCTGATTTCTTCTGTTTTCTTTCAGTCTCTATCTGCATGTATCACGTATGCATGCTAGCGTGGGCGCGTCGTGTATCCGTAGGTGTCAACTGAATTTGAGTTTAAATTTAAGTTTAATAAATTTTTTTAAACTGAAGAAAGCCTGTTGTGCTGGTTTCTTTGCCTTATAATTGAAAAGTGATGAACAAGGATTCACCAAGGGGGAGCTAAAAACACGGTGTGTTTAAAATTAAACCCTGCTACGGTAAGATCAGGTGAAGGCTGAGAGGGACTCCTGGACACCTTTCTCACCTGGTCATAACACTAGGCCAAAAATTCTCGACTACAATTATGAATCATCTATAAATTAAAGTCCACTAAATGTATATATTTTTTTTAAATGGGAAAGAACTTGCATCGATATAGAATAATGGAGAGAGTAGCTGTATTTGATCACCAATTAACTGGTAAAAATCCCAGTGTGCAATGTAATACACGTAATTAATAAAAAATGAATGTGACTTATTTCGGTAGATTTTGACTTTGTGCAACAATATGAAACAGGAAACAGTGAATCGGCAGCCTGTTTTACATCTCTCCTGATCTTAACTTCCATTGACTTCATTGACGAAGAAGTAGGGAATATCTATTGGCAACTTATCAGGTAGGAGAGAATCAAATATTGATGTGTATTAATATTGAGTGCAAGGCTCTCTCACAGTCACTGTCTTTTTCCCTCGATATTTTTCTTTATTGTATTCTTTCTCTATTTCTTCAGAATAATCAGTATTCTAAAGACTTGTTTCTTCCCCTGTCTCTCTTTGTACGCGTCTTGTACGCTATTCTTTTCCTAATATTTTCCATGGACAACTGCAGGTAGACTTGGGGATCCAAGGAACAGAAGCCTGAGACATGTTATCTTGTCATATTTCTGCAGGGTGGGGGTAGGGTGAAGGCAGCTGGCTGTTCAGGATGTGGGATGTGAGGGAGCTGAGTTTGAAGCCTGCATTTGGGAATATGAGACTGGAGCATGGAGAAGCTGATGTGTTTGTTTCTCTTTTTATTATTATTGATTATACATCTCAGTACCTTGCTCTATGGCAGCGAGGCCTGGACAACGTATGTCAGCCAAGAGCGACGTCTCAATTCATTCCATCTTCGCTGCCTCCGGAGAATACTTGGCATCAGGTGGCAGGACCGTATCTCCAACACAGAAGTCCTCGAGGCGGCCAACATCCCCAGCTTATACACACTACTGAGTCAGCGGCGCTTGAGATGGCTTGGCCATGTGAGCCGCATGGAAGATGGCAGGATCCCCAAAGAAACATTGTACAGCGAGCTCGCCACTGGTATCAGACCCATCGGCCGTCCATGTCTCCGCTTTAAAGACGTCTGCAAACGCGACATGAAATCCTGTGACATTGATCACAAGTAGTGGGAGTCAGTTGCCAGCGTTCGCCAGAGCTGGTGGACAGCCATAAAGGCGGGGCTAAAGTGTGGCGATTCGAAGAGACTTAGCAGTTGGCAGGAAAAAAGACAGAGGTGCAAGGGAAGAGCCAACTGTGTAACAGCCCCGACAATCAAATTTTTCTGCAGCACCTGTGGAAGAGTCTGTCACTCTAGAATTGGCCTTTATAACCACTCCAGGCGCTGCTCCACACACCACTGACCACCTCCAGGCGCTTACCCATTGTCTCTCGAGATAAGGAGGCCAAAGAATACACAAAACCAACCATGTATAAGGGTCTGTCAACACGCAACGAGGTTATTTATTTATAACTGTACTGCAGGTATATAAACTAGGAGCTATCGTACACAGGGCTGGTTCTGGACACCCTCTCTACAGACTCCCTGCCTAGTAGAAGACACGTGATACATTGAAGCATAATCACATCTTCTTAAAGGTATACCAAAAACTTAAAAAGGTATACCACAACATCCCCCGTTTTACTAAATAAAAATGATCCCTTTTAAACAAATAAACCAAAACTATATACAAGTCAGCAAACAATGGTAAATTACAAATATATATCGAAGACAACTATGACATAAGACTCAGCAGCACAGTGGCGCAGTGGTTAGCACCGCAGCCTCATAGCTCCAGCAACCTGGGTTCAGTTCTGGGTACTGCCTGTGCGGAGTTTGCAAGTTCTCCCTGTGTCTGTGTGGGTTTCCGCCAGGTGCTCCGGTTTCCTCCCACAGCCAAAGACTTGCAGGTTGATAGGTAAATTGGCTATTGTAAATTGCCCCTAGTGTAGGTAGGTGGTAGGAGAATGGTGGGGATGTGGTAGAAAATATGGGGTTAATATAGGATTAGTATAAATTGGCGGTTGTTGGACGGCACAGACTCGGTGGGCCGAAGGTCCTGTTTCAGTGCTGCATCTCTAAATAAATAAATAATAAAATAAGTCTCAATAATGTCTCTAATCATATGACCTGACTTGGTAACTATGTATCTGCTTTTGGATTGCTGAACAGTTTCACGTGGAATCTTCTTGCAAATAGAGTGCACAGATTTTGCTTGAGACTTGGTTTTGGAGCTTGCAATGGAATCATGCAATGATCCACAGTCAGGAATTTCTCTGATCTGACCTCTGTTTCTCATTTGCTCCCTCTGTGACCTTGGCTGGGATGAAGCCTCATGAATCTTCTCTTTCAGGACCTGTGGTTCTGCTGCAACATGTTTGTATTTTAATTTGTTCTGTTGAGACTTAATATAAATCTTCTGGTGTGCAGCCTCACCATTTTGTAAGGCTTTGTTCATTGCAATTTCACCTCCTCTATCTGATCAGCCAGCATCTTGGCCTTGCTTTGCTCACTCAGAAACTTTTCTTGTAACTTGTTGTGTTTTGCTTTCGTTTTCTTCAGGTACACCTCCACCATCTCCAGCAGTGTGAAATATTCTTCAACTTTTCTATTTCTTGAGTGAGATGCTCAACAGAGCGAACTGCTTTGTCCGCTTAATGGTTGATCCCATGTGTTCTAACAAGGTTTAGGTCTCTACACTCCTGCAATTGCTGGTCTGGTAGTCTGAACAATATGAAAGAGTTGGAATGTCCATGCCAATTGGTTGTACCGATAATCTATCCTTATGGAACCCAAACATGGAATTGCTGACCCGTTACAAGCCATAAGCTAGATGAGTGTAGGCATCATCATGGCTTTCCATGTCTGTGAGTACATGTTTTTGAGGATCCACAGAGGAAGTATGTTCGCACTTGCCCCGTTTCAACTTTTGCCGATAGTACATGTTTGCCTTGCTTCTTAGGACATATGATCTCTAAAGATGCAAATGCTTCCAATCGTGTGATGGCATCAATGCATCCAGTCACACTCACAGTGTGAAAAGCTTGCTCCTCACGTCCAGTGGAACCTGAGTAACTGGTACCATCATCACTCTGGGCACCTCCATTGGCTACCTCATGTATTTGTTTTTGCTGTATCTAGAATGCCCCCTGTGTTTATAAGGCTGTGGTATCTTTTTGTTGACTGTTTGACTCTGGTCACAAACCTTGCTCCTCCCATCAGGTTTGGCTCTTTTCCACTGCCGCTTCAGTGCCCTTTTGCACCGCCTGTTTTGCACACATCATAGAATGCCGGACAGCTCCTTGGCGCATGTAGGAGTCCACATTTCTGACATGATCTTACAGATTTGAAACCTTTCTCTAGTCTACCAATCATTGGAGTAGAACACAAAGATTTGCAAACTTTGTTGTCCTGCAATGATCACTTCGTATTTGTCCATCCTGGACAAACGAATCAATGGTGTAACCTTTAGGTTTTTCCAAGATGTCTTTCTGGTATGCCTGCATCGGCATTCACACAATGACCAATTCCATGATTCGCTCTGCGAGTTCAGCTTCTGATAAGTTGTAGTCATGTTCCTTTTCACGACAGCTGCTCACGAAATGATCAATTGACTCATGTGGCTGATGATGGAATGACAAACTCAAGGCGGTGAACACAGAAATTGATCTTGATCTGTGGTTGATCAAGTGTAGACCAAAATCTTACTGGGATCTTTTTAATCCTCCCCTGTGAGCCCTAATGTATTCAACTGTTGCAAACCAGTTGCCTATAACGATACAGATTTTGACGACCTGCTTTTTAGACTCAGAGACTGCCAAGTCAAGGAATCACAATTCAATTCACTGTTTAAGGAACTTAAACTCCGAGACAGGGTCAGCTGCTTTCCAATTGATGGATGGAAACTTGGAAGTCATTCTTGCCCTTTAACTGGCAGTAAACGCCTCCTTTGTAGTCAAAAAACACACCGCCTTGCTGCTTTGGAAAAAAAATGACTGCAGCATCTAAAAAAAACCTTCCTGGATGTTTTGAAAATAAAATAGTGCCTGCAATTCCACAGGCTACCACAGCCTAGTGCAGTAGTAGAGAGATTTCGCGAGCATGGTGCTGACTCCAGGTTTGCGCGCTTCCTTTAGGCCCCGCCAACAAATGGCGATTTCAGTGCAGAAAGGCTCTGTCTACTCCCGGCCTGTGCGCTTTTAGGCCACACCCACAAAGGGCAATATCAGCACGGAAAGACTCCACAGTTTCCCAGTCCACGGGCGGGAAAAACTTTTTTTTTCTTTTAGCTTGCCTGATCGACAATGAAACTGTAGGTAATGGAGCTGAATTTTTTTTTTTATATATCTCGCCTGATACCTTCATGTGGTCACCTGAACTCAGCACAATCCATGTAATGGCTTGCTCTAACACACTACCAATGCAGCTGTGCCCAAGTATCGATTTGGCATGATGCCTCTCGACGAGATGTGCAGAGGATCTGTACTAACTTGCAGATTCCCTCTGTGGGTCCAAGTAAATACTGAAATGCTCCTGGGGACTCCACTCCCTTTCAGAACTAAGCCCTTTGCTCGAGTCTGCGAGTGTCCCATTCTCACAGCGCGAGTGCCAACAATCTTACCCTATACAAATGCAAAGCTGCCTACAATGGCTGTGTCGCAAATGATGCAGTCAAAATTCAGATTCCTCCGTGTCCTCGAGGATCTTCCGAAGTCTGTGAACTTGAACCTTTTTGGAGACGATGGAGTTCACAATTGAAAAAGCTCCACCACTGCCACCATGATCTGTTTGTTTCTCTTTGTGTTAGTATTAACTACACACAAAACCAACCATGCTTAAGGGATCAGTTAACATGTAACAAAGTTCTTTATTTATAACTGTACTGTAGGTGTATAATTAGGAGCTATCTTACACAGGTCTGGTCTGGACACCTAATCTCGACAGACGACCCACCTAGTAGAAATCACATGGTACATTGAAACATAACCACACCTTCTTAAAGGTATACCACACTAAAAGGTGTACCACAACAGAAGCATCTCTCCCAGAATTATTAATTAATATTATTGTTGTCATGGGTTGCCTACATTTATTTTCAAGTGACTAATTTCCTGGTTTTTCATTCCTTTTAATATCACTCATTATAAACACTAGTAGCAGAAAGCATATTCATTTGCAGGTAATACAGATACCATCTCCAGGAACAGATAGAGAAAGAGAAATAAGGAGAAGCACAGAAATAGAGTAGATTAAGAGAGAGAGAGAGAAAACGAGACAGAAAGAAAAAGTACGCATTTTAAAAAAGAAATTAAGGAACCATTTGCTACCTGTGGGAGCAAGGCCCCACTGTTTCAACTGTTCAGTTTCTGGAACTCCAATGTTGAGTAGTATGTCAGGACTATAAATAATTTCATTAACATTGGACATGAATTACCCGTCCAAAATGGCTGTGACAGGATTAATTCGTATCAATGGCATAAATGCAGCAATTTTATAACATACTGTAGGGAAGCTCACAGCGAGATGGTAGTTTGTTTTTTTGTTTTGTTGTAAATCATCCAGCAATTTGTGGCTAATTGAAACTCATGGCATATCTCTTCTTCACCACAATTTTTTTCCAACAATTTCTGAGTAATTAAACTGCAGTCACATTTGCTTATTCAGGTTAAGTGTAAACATTCTCAAAGCAACACATAACAACAGTATGACTCAAAAAGAAATTAATTAGTTCTGAAACACTTTGGGACATCCTGAGGATATGAAAAATACTATATAAATGCAAATTCATTCTTCTCCATTATGAGGTAATCAGGCTAAAGGAAAATTAAAGACGGAATCAACATGATATAAATTAACTTTACAACAGCAAATGAACTATTATGATCTAATTTGTCAAATAACGGAAAATAAATGATGATTTTGATTTTTAAAAATAATCATTTCCAGATACAACCAGTAGAGGAATACTGGTTTGGTAATTATCCAAAGAAGGAAATAAAAACTATCTGCAAATGTCTTGAATATGGATCAAACTGATGAGGTGAAAGTTAGGTTTTTAGTAATGCTTTACAATTTTTAGCAATAATTTGTTTTCAATTTCATTGACTTTATTTGAAGACTGTAACAAAGAACATTGTGCTGTACATTTGTCGGGATACTTCACTCCATTTACTTGCCTCAGTTCCATTGACAACCGTACCCAACAAAAAATTATCAAGCGCTGCCTTGAAAAATCCAATTGGTCCAGCTTCAAACCTTTTTGGGAGAGTTCCAAATTTCCACTACGTTTTATGTGAAAAATGTCTTTCTGATTTCACTTCTAAGATGGACTAGCTTTAATTTTAAAGTTATGCCCTATTGAGCTTCCAAACTTAATGTAGTGTTATCCGGAAACCTGGATATACAACTCTCCAATCCTTCATCCAAGTCAGTAATATACGTGTGCAGATGCCTGGGACACCACACATCACACCCCTTCAAACAGAAAAGGTTTCCTTTGATACTCTCTGCTTCCTACCTCCCAACCAATTACCTATGATAGGAGACTGTGTAAATTGGGCCTATATTCTCTGAGTTTAGAAGAACGAGAGGCAATCTCATTGAAACATACAAGATTCTGAAGGGGCTGGATAGGGTAGAGGCAGAGATTGTTTCTGTTGGGCATGGAATCGAAAACACAGAGACACAGTCTCAAGATAAGCAGCTGATCATTTCGGACTGACATGACAGGAAATTAATTCACTCAAAGCGTTGTGAATTTTTGGAATTCTCTACCCCAGAGGGTTGTGGATGCTCCATCATTGAATATATTTAAGGCTGGGATAGACAGATTTTTGGTCTCTCAGAGAATCAAGGGATATGGCAAGTGGGCTGGAAAGTGGAGTTGAAGCCTAAGATCAGCCATGATTGCACTGAATGGTGGAGCATGATTGATGGGCCATATGGTCTACTACTGCTCCTATTTCTTGTGCTCTTGTGTACCCATGTCACATTACCTTGAATTCACTGCACTCTCATTTTTGCTAATAATCTCTTGTGTGAAAGTCCATATAGACACTACCCTATCCACCATTTTAGCATTCCCTCAGAATTTCAACTTGATTAGTGTTACGACCTTAGTTGAAACCATTAACTTTAAAACAAGAGATATGAACTCCCCAGACCAATTAAATTACACGACATTTCACATTAAGACTTCTACCATAACAACTAAACTAAAATTCAGCACAAACTAAACAGTACTTAGTAGGTAGCTAATACACTAAATTACAGAGAAAGATATTTCCCATTAACTTAATACACTCGAAAACCCCACAAAACATTTATGTTACATAATCTTCTCAGCAAAAAGGTATCCTTGCAATTAAAAGTCCCAAACATCTCCCAGTTGCAATGGGTTGGATCTCTCAGCATTCTTAACAAAGCCAATGTCCTCTTTGCTCACCTCGGAGCATACTCACCTGGTCTTGTGTTAGTAAGACAATCTCTGGTGACCCTGTTGGTCTTTTCTCCTCTGGAAACCTTCGAACTGGGTTTGAATCTTAGCAGCCTTGCACTGTATCAGTGTTCTGAGAGCAGTTGTTTTCTTTGTCTAGCATCTGAGGCTGCCACTGTTGGTCTTCGTGTCTTTCTTTCTTCGTTACAGCCCGTCCAACTTAGGAAAGCCTGTTGAATTTATCCAAAACAAGAGTCAATAGTCGTTTGCCTTTTACAATATTCAGAGACTGGGCATAGCAAAACCACCCGGACCTTCCTTTGTTTCCAGGTGTTAGCAATTGCAACTCAAATTTACATTTTCAGAGCCCCTGTCTCCCCGTTGACAATCTGAGAGTCTCGGAGAGTGAAACCCATTGCCCTTCAGGTGTTACAACCTTATACTTTGCTTTCAAAAGGGTCTTTGATCTGGGTTCCTTGTGCTGATGATAACCAAGACCCACAACTTGTCTCTGGGCAGGCTTGGTGAGAGGTGACATGTCTCCTCCGAATCCTTTTTATACTGCATTAAAGATCACAGTTTTTAAAAACATAATCACACTACAAAGTCCAGTGTTCAGAACAATTAAGAGTTGAGCCACCCTTTACAAATCCATACTGACTTTCTTTGAACAGCTGATATGCATCCAAGTAATCCGTCACTTTGTTTCGGATGATAGATTCCAGTTACTTGCACTTTTGGTGTTAAACTGACAGGTCTGTTATTACCTGATTTCTCCCTCCCTCCCTTTTTGAATAGCGAAGTGGCATTTGTAATTTTTCAATCCAAAGGCCTAAGTCTTGAACCTAGAGAACTTTGAAAATTATCATGAACAAATCTGCAATTTCCTCACTTTTAAAAAAAAAATACTTTGGGTGGAAACCATCAAGTACTTGAGATTTCTCTAGCTTAAATTCCATTATTATCTCCATTCCCACTTTCTCTTACATTAAATTTATTAAGTTGCTCCCTTTGACTTATTTTTAATTTCCCTTGTATATTTTATCCTTCTCAGTGAAAACGGATACAAATTTCCTTGTTATCCATTAAAGTCAGTTAAAAAAGTCTCAATATAAATGTGACCTAGATGTGCTTGACAGACAAGTAATGTAACTTGATAGAATTGATTGGCTAGCATCAGCTTTTGACAAAAATGAATGGGTTAACAACATTACCCAAATGGTTTCTTATGGGAAAATGCAACAGCCAGTTGAAAATCCAGGCCATTACTAGACAGTTATGAGGACATCATTTTCATACAAACATCCTTCTGCTGCTGCTCACAGTCTGTGACTATAAAAAAAGGGACTGGGTAAAATACTTAAATACTATTGTTTGTTAAATGTCCAATGTTCCAGTTCATTGCTGAAGGATTCTTAATATCAATATTACTTCTGTTCAACTCTGGTTATAATGATCCACCAGTGCTCTGCATTTGAGAACTGATCTTCTGCAACAAGTCGCTGCTTATTGATGCGTTTCTGGAGATGTACAACATTATCAAACGAAACCAGAATATATCCAATCTGCAGCCAATAACACTATATTAAGGAAAAAGGCTGAATAAGCTTGTCGTGTCAAGAAATAAAACAAAACTTCATTTGTGTTTTTCGAGCCAATAGCAATAACTCTCCTCTGTCTCTGGCAAATGCCTAGACACTGCATTAAACAGTTACAGATGGCAATGTAAAAATGTCACTCTTTTAATTCACTGTGTTTAAATTAGGGCATAATTTGACTTTAATTGCCAAGAGTGTGTTTTGCAAAGCAAATTAAGCACAATAAACTTCCTTTCAGTTTTGACTTTCTGCTTTGAGGGAGTTAAAAGGTTTTGACCTGATTTTGAGGTTCATGGTGAAGCAATGGTGCTTTCTGCTGACCTCAAAGAAAACTGCTCACAAAGATCAAGCAATCTCTGTGGCACAGATTTCCCCTTTCCCAATGTTAATTTGAATCTGACACCAAGTCAAGGGGATCTCCAGGCATTTGGCAACAGTGATATCATCAAACAGGGTAAGCAGCCAATCAGGTTGAAGTATTCGCATAGACAGCAAATCAGGATGGAAAATGCACTGATTATCCTTCATTTTTTAATTAAATTTTATGGAGAGCAAAATAAATGATTGGGCCATACACATTAGAAGCTGAAATATCAATTTGTTTTTTTTAAATTATATTAATAAGCTTACAATTATCAGAATGGAAAAATTTGACATGACACATAAAATTAGTTTTCCAGGGCCAAGGAGGTTCTTCAGCAATAGTTGCAACTTAGTACACCTTCAGTAACCCAGTTACACATCATTAATAAGCCGTAATTTTCCCTGGGGTTTTTAAACAGTGATATTACAGCTTAAAAGGGGAGGGTCTCATCAGTTCAGTGATTTCTAATTGTTGTCTATGAGGACTTCAACAGTGCACCCTGTGGAGCAATCACTGACAGCAACTTCTGGATTTCCATGTTTAACAGCACACGTGTGGACTTCAAAATTTGCTGTCAGCATTCACTGTCATTACCCCTCTAAAACTAAGAGTTTCACTGTTGGTGCTACCATAAAATCCAGGCCAATATGTTAACAGCACCAAACTGGATGGATATTTTATCCTGTGTCTATTTATTTTAGTTAACTTGTGTTTTCCCTCTTCATATCTTTTTGTGTAAGCAAGCAAAGGGTAATGTAAGCATTCTTGGACACAGAAATTATTTATTCTTTACACCTGATAGGAATAATATACACAATGGATGGGACAGCTGCTCAAATATTCCAGCAATGCTTCAATTCAACATTGTTCAACTAGAATCATTCCAGCACTGACATTTAAAATTAGAATGTATTAGTCTGACACTTGACAGCTTCAAAATGGTTAGGTCCTGAGACAAAGCACAGAGGTCTGCTTAGTAATGTTGTAGTACTTGATTCCTGCCTGAGTTTTTGTAAGTGACCTGTATGAAAAGTACCAGCAACATCTATTGGCAAACTCAAATACTGCACGATTCCCTTCCATTGGTCTCTCACAACTCAGCTTAGCATTCTTTGCTTTATTCGGGCTTTGGGATTGCACTTTTCAATTTATGGTGTTATCATGTCCAGTTATTGATACCATTCAGATTCATATTGTGTAAGTGAGAGTCACACACGGAGATGGAGATAAAGGAGAAGGGAGAAAATAAATTCAAATACAAACTGCATGGAAAAAATTTTTAACACTGGGTGTTATGAATTAATGAAGATGATAGCAACATTTTATATATTTACTTCCTTAAATTAAAAAAAAAAATCAGGTTTTCAAGAATTTATGTACAAGTGCATATTTTGCGAAATCATTGCACACTTTAATTGAACAATAGGTTTATGGCCATTGTGATATACATACATTCTGGGAAATTAAGGCTGAAAGGAGTTTGTCTGACATTGTCCTGGGGAGAGTTGCACTAAGGGGAGCTACATATATGATTTAGTTGCCCAGTTTATTTCCAATGGGTTGTTGTCGGCTATTCTGTTCCCTGTATTCAACTGTTTTCTCCTCCTGGGAACTGATTTGATTGTTAGAATGGGGTCTTTTATTAAACGAGCCCCAGATTACATGGCATTTCCATAAAACCAGCAGAGACTGCTTGTGAGATGCTCTGAATGGGATCTGTTCCAAACTTTAGATGTAAGGAGGCAAGCATAGTGAATGAATTATCCCACCCACCCCTGAAACCTATTCTAGATACTTCTGGGCAAGGTCCTGGTCAAGCAATTTTAAAACCTTGTAAGATGTATCTCCATATTCTTCTGGGTAGTGGTCCAGAAACACCCCATATTAGTACTTCTATTTTCCTCTGAAATGGCAGAAGGAAAAATGGCAGCAAATGCAGATATGAAGGTTGTTGGCAACAAGAAAAAACTAAACAAAGGGACAAAATCACAGGAGAAACAAGATTTTTACAAATATACCTGTTGGGCTCTTTTGCACAACATCTGGATATCTTGGATGCCAGATTTCCATGGGTAAGAACATGAACAAGCTCACATGAGGCACGAGCAATGGGAAATATGACAGATAATGTCATATCATTAAAGCTCCTTTGCAGGTGTTTCCCAAAAATGAGTGGGCACTTTTAGTAGCAGTCCAAAATCACAATGGAAAATGGGTCAGTGCTAAAGTGGAAGAATTTCTTTGATGCAGAACCCTGACACTTTTTCCAAACCAGGCCGCCTGACATATGCCAACAAAACAGATGGCCCAAATTGGAAAATCCAGATGTTGAAATTCTTTGTGCAATACTCCTGTCATCCATAAAATGTAGACTGGTGGTCTGAGTTCATATTGTGATTCTTTTAGGGCATCACAGTCACAAAACCTTGAGATCTACATGTTTATTGCTTATATATTATCTAAATTCTAATCTTTCTTTGTAAATGTACTTATCACCAGTTATTGATTGGTACCTGTCTAAGTTACATTTGTGTTCAAGGATCTAAACATGGACGAAACAGCTAAATTCCAGAGGTGAGTTAAGAACGGCTGCCCTTGACATCAAGGCAGCATCTGACCGAGTGTGGCATCAAGGAGCCCTAGTAAAACTGAAATCAATGAGAATCAAGGGGAAAACTCTCCACTGGTTGGAGTCATACCTAGCACAAAAGAAGATGGTTGTGATTGTTGGAGGTGAATCATGGCAGTCCCAGGACATCATTGCCGGAGTTCCTCAGGATAGTGTCCTAGGCCCAAACATCTTCAGCTGCTTCATCAATGACCTTCCGTCCAGAAGTGGGGATGCTCGCTGATGATTGTAGAGTGATCAGTACCATTCACAACTCCTCAGATAGAGAAGCAGTCCGTGCTGGCGCGCAGCAAGACCTGGGGCTGAATTTTCCGGGAAGGCCTGAGGTCCTGCTGCCAGGACTGGAAGTGGGAGCTGCTGCTGCTCGGGCGGAGGACATGCTGTTATTAGCTTTTGAGTCGCAGCTAACCAATTAACTGCTGGGAGGTGGAGAAGCTGTCCTCATGCACAGGTAGCATGAGGTTGCACCCCTGGAAGTGCTGGCGCTACATTTTTATAGGGCTGCCAGCACTCTGTTACATCAATCCTCCCACAAAGGCAGCAACTATTGAAGTCCTGAAGGTAACAGCTTTTAGAGGAATGATGAAGGAAGTTACAGGGTAACCTGATGGTTCAGTGATGCCTCCCTGTGGGTTCTCCTCCAGACTGCTCAGGCAAGGAGGGAGGTCCTCTTCCCCCAGGAAGGGAGAAGGAGACAGGCCTGGGAGATGAAGCAAGTCTGGATGGAGATCACAGAGGAGGCATGTCCTCTTTCTGTGAAGGACCCTGGTCTGTCAGAGTCCACTCCTGCTCTGCCGCCTCGAAGTAGCCGCATGCAGGAGGCATCCCTGTGGCACCATCATGGATAGTCAGACAGCTACCAGCATCGGTGTTGTGCTTGTTTTTGGCGAGTGACTAACAATGGACATTTTTGTGCTTGCAGGAGCAGACTGCACACAATACATAAGAAAGGAGCAAGACAGGCGGTGTCCCTTACCTCAACTTCCTGATGCTGATGGAGGAAGAGGCTCTGGAGCTCAGAGGTCAGTATGTAGGCCAGTTCATAGCTGATGTTGAGAAGGGAGTGGATCCCCAAGACAATGAATGGTTGGGCACAAGAAAGCCTCTGGCGAACATAAGGCTTAGTGCTCATGTGTCCCCCACTGGCCTAATGAAGCTCCACACTAAGTGTGCTCTGAAAGACGCGATGGAATGTGTATTACCCTCTAATCATTTTTCTCTCTCTCCCGCAGGTCAAAGGCAAGAGCAGATAACTGCAGTGAACGGGGGATAGCCGCCACATCTGAGGAGGAGGAGGAGGGGACCTCAGATGGTGCACCGTCACATCATTCCACCCTCCACCAGTGCAGATAGTATCTTGTCAGTAGGTATCCATCCACGCGTAGATTTGGGATCACAAACTGGTGAGCACAGCACAGACTTGCCGGAGAAGTTGACAGAGGCTTTGATGGCCAAGACCACTGCCACTCAGAGGACAAGGCAGCACATGCTGGAGCTACAGCTTGAGGTGCGGGAACATCTGCAGAGCTTCCAGTGACTCTGCACACCCGAGGTTGGACATTGGAGGTAGCCATCCAGGCTATGACTGCTGCCATGTCTCTGGCGTGTGCACGCTTATCTTTCTGCGTGGAGAGAGTGGGAACCTTCTTGGAGAGAGCCATTTCCAGCAGACCACTCAGTGTGTGCCGGAGATACACTCAGATCTGCATGCCATCACCACCTCCAAAAGCTCTGTTGGCGAGGCGGGTTTGTAGGGGGGAGAGCGGGGAAGATGCCTGGACTGACCGCCAGGTCCTCAGACTCCTCAGGTGAGCAGGGAAGACTGGGTGCCCTGAAAAGGAGCAGCTGCCTGATGCATCTGGGGGGCTCCTCTCAAGGCACTCCTGGCGTGAACAGCAGCTCCTCAGTCAGTGACACCAGCGCCTCACGTAGCCATGATGACAGACTCTTGCACAATGTGTTGGGGCCCTCCAGGCCTCAGGCAGCCAGGGGATGACCAAGACCATTGAAAGCCACAGAACACAAAGGTCAGCAGCCTGCCTCGACCTCAACTGACAGCGCAGGGGAAATGCCATGCAGTAGCACATGCAACGGATTTAAGAAAAGCACCCAGCTGCACATGGGAGTCACAAGTTTATTTTTGGATATCACCTTGCAATTTTTTTGTATCCCAATAAACGTGGAATGTTACAAGGCAAGAGGAATCCTTTCATTTCTTGTGGGCAGCTGGACTTTTGGAGTACCCTGTCTCCCTAAACAGGCACGATGGGATGGAACACAGTATGTGAGGTCAATGTATTCCCCATGTCAGTGTCTAATGGGTACAGGTAAATAGTAAGGGCAATAAAGGAAATGGCAACCGGAATGCAGAAGGCCGTAGCTTTATTGGGTTGCATGGATCTGTTGTTAAGGAACATACCTGTATTCGTGCATTGTGAGCCTCCCTTGCATGTATCTCATTGCGCCTGACCTGCAGTCTCTGGGGTTCTTCATCATGCAGTGCCTGATCAGCATCTTCCTCCATATCTTCATTGTTAGAGGAGGCAGCACACTCCACAATGTCCTCATTGTTCAAAGCCACTTCCCTTTGTTGTGCCAGGTTGTGCAGAGCACAGCACACTACCACAATACGCGAGACCCTTGCTGGGGCATACTGAAGGGCTCCACCGTGGCATATGACCTGCATCTTCAGAAGGCCTATGGCCTGCTTGCTGATTGAGCGAGTTGTCTTGTGGCTGATGTTGTACCTCTCTTCTACAGTGCTGGGTTTCCTCACAGGTGTCAGTAGCTCTCATCACCCAGTATCCATCCTTGAAGGCACGTGGGGTGGAGTGGCGAAATCAGAAAAGGTCTGGCACCTGGGACTGCCTTAGTATATAGACGCCATTGCAAACCATTTGTACATTGAGCAAATGGAAGCCCTTCCCGCTGATGAAGGCTGCTGCCTGGTCTTTGGGAGCCTTGATGGCCACATGCTTGCAATCGATGACATCCTGCACTTGGGGGAACCCAGCATGAATCCAATGACCCTCTCAGCCTTATTTTCCAGGTTGGTACAAAAGTACATGTACTGGGTGGCCCTCTTGAAGATGGCATTGATGCAGCAATGAGCCACCAACTGGGAGACCCCACACACATCTCCAGGGGATCGTTGGAATGATCCAGAGGAGTATAAATTCAGCACCACGGTGACCTTCAGTGCCACTGGCATTGGGTGGCCACCACTTCCCATAGGGCTCAGCTCATCATTCATCATTCCACACAGCTCGGTGACCACCTCCCTGAAGAGCCGGAGTCTTCGGCAATACTGCTGCTCCGACATTTGCAGGAAGCTGAGCCTCTGACATTAAACCCTTTCTGGTGGGTAATCTCTTCTGCACACAGGAGACAGGTTGCGTGCCCCTGTGTGCCCCACTCTGAGGCTGACGCTCCTGGTGGCCCTCAGATTGCCACGTCCACTGTCTGTGGCTACATCTCTCCCTCTCTGATGCTGCTCCTCACTGGAGGTCTCGAAGCCTGAACGAATAAGGGCCATGGCAGATAGCTGCACCCAGTTTCCAAAGCTTCCCCCCATCTAGCTCCCCCCGTCCGCTCTATTCACACAAGTGCCACTTCTGACTGCCACTGCTCACACTGTTCCACCCTCCCTGCCAAGCCACGCTTGCATTCACAATGGCTGCTGTCTGGAGCTAGCACTGACCTCCTGCTAATCCACCACCTCTTTATACCTGTTGAAGCTCTAAAGCCCTGCAGTTCCTGTAAATTTAGAAATCCCAATAAATGTGGAATGTTACAAGGCAAGAGGAATCCTTTCATTTCTGGGGGGTCGCTGGGCCTTTAGCACTACCCCGGCTCCCTAAATGGGTGCGATGGGACGGGACACAGCGTGTGAAGTCAGCGTATTCTCAAATAGCAGTTAATTGCCTGCTAAACCGACTTCATTACCTTCCTGCCACATTTTAGTCTGAGGTCCTCCCGCCATGCTGGCTGCCCTTTGTAATACCTGGTTGCGACGTAAAGACATCAGCCTTCTCTCTCGATGCCTTTCATTGCGATATTTGTCTCCTTCCGCCTCAGAGGGCTGGTAAAATCCGGCCCCTGGACAACATTCAGGCTTGGGCTGATAAGTAATATTCATGCCAAACAAGTCCCAAGCAATGAGCATCTCCAACAAGAGAGAATCTAACCATCTCCCCTGGCATTTAACAGCATTACCATTGCTGAATCTCCCTCCATCAACATCCTGAGGGTCACCACTGACCAGAAACTGAATTGGACCAGCCATATAAACACTTTGGCAACAAGAGCAGGTCAGAAACTGGGAATTCTGTGGCAAGTAACACATCCCCTGACTCCCCAAAAAATGTCCAAGATACAAACCACAAATATGATCGAATACTCTCCACTTGTCTGGATGAGTGCAGCTCCAACAACACTCAAGAAGCTCAATACCATCCAAGACAAAGAAGCCCACTGGATTAGCACCCCATCCACCTCCTTAAACATTCACTTCCTCCATCACTGCTGCACAGTGGCTGCAGTGTATATCATCTACAAGATGTATTGTAGTAACTCGCCAAGGCTCTTTCCAAAGATCGCACTTTCCAAACCCGCGACCTCTACCAGCTAGATGGACAAGGGCAGCAGGCACATGGGAACACTTTCAAATTCCCTTCCAAGTCACACACCATTCTGACTTGGAACTATATCACCGTTCCTTCACTGTTGCTGGGTCAAAATTCTGGAACTCCCTCTCTAACAGCACTGTGGGTGTACTTACACCACATGGACTGCAGTGGTTCAAGAAGGGGGTTGAACACCACCTTCTCAAGGGCGGTTAGGGATGGGCAATAAAATGCTGGCCTTGCCAGCGACGGTCATATCCCAAGAATGAATTTTTAAAATCATTGGTTTGTGGAATCACCCAGATATGAAAATGAATAAATAAGTGTATTTCATGGTTAGAATAACCATTCTCAATAAAATGAGTAACCACCAAAAGAAACCTATTAATTCCCATGTACTGTACACATGATGGAATATAACTCCAGGTAAAAATATCAGTTGGTTAGAATATATTTTCTCCAATGCCACGATAAGCATTTTTAAATCCTTAAAAGTTAATGTAATGTAGAAGTATAAACATGCGGAAGGAGATATTGAGGCTGTAATCCAATCTTGGTGTTCAGTTGACAATGACAAACTGCCAGGCTTGGGCTATCGCAATTGAGCACATCATCTGGACTTTGAGAATGAATTATGGTCTTGCATCTTCCTCTCCATCTGTACACAATTCTGAAGACTATACCTTCCTGCGTATCATTTGATTCTGCTTCATGGATACCACATTCTGGTATATCACAATCAGTGCATATGTTAATTTATAATATAACTGCAATAAATTATCATTTGTTTCTTCACTATAATGAACTTGCACTTTGCTGTTCTGTGGAAGAACCACAGCACACTAAACAGAATAGCCCAGATTTTGTGGTTGGCAGTGAAGGAATGGTCTTCATTGTTCATCTTACTGACAGTTGCCCACAAAGAGCTGTCTGGCTTTAGAGTGGAGACTTCCAGTCATCAATAATCCAGCATGGCGCCCTGTACAGGGAATATGTGGTGTCTGTGAACTGGGCAAGAAATATAAGACTCTTCAACCATCAGAATGAAGAATGCTCACTGAAACACGCAGAATTCAAACCATGGGGTATAAAGCTTGAAATATAAATTAGACTTAAGCCACAGCGAGACAAAAAATTAAAGATTGAGAATACAATGGGATTAAGGAAGAGAGATAAAAGAGAAAAACAGAAAATGTTTAAATATATTTTATATATTAAATATATTTTATATAACGGAGTTTGCAAGTTCTCCCTGTGTCTGCGTGGGTTTTCTCCGGGTGCTCCGGTTTCCTCCCACATCCAAAAGACTTGCAGGTGATAGGTAAATTGGCTGTTATAAATTGCCCCTAGTGTAGGTAGGTGATAGGGAATATGGGATTACTGTAGGGTTAGTATAAATGGGTGGTTGTTGGTCGGCACAGACTCAGTGGGCTGAAGGGCCTGTTTCGGTGCTGTATCTCTAAATAAAAATAAAAAAAATATATATGTATATATTTTCTTCTGAGGAAGTGAAACTCTACACTTTCAAAATTAAATTTTCAGGGCCACAGAGGTTGTTCAGCAGCAATCATCACTTATTAAACTGTTACAAATTCACTGAATGCAACGGTCCCAACTTTTTCAGCCATCTTTCATATGGAAGTAATGGGAAAATACCCCAAATTCATACTATTGCATGATTTCAGTACCGAGTTTGTGGGGAAGGACTGCAACAGCACACTTTATTTTCTTCTACACTATGTCTTAATGTAATATTATAAAACTAAAATTATGAAACAGCTGAAATAGCACCCAATTACATTTCTATAATTTTGGGTCTGTGATTAGTTTTTTTTACATCAAAACAGGATGATATTTAAAGCCATTTAGAGATTGATCTGAGTGTGCAAGCTCTGAACGGTTGATCATTCTTTCATTGCTTTCAACGACCATGAATTCCTTTCACAAAGGACCAAGCCATTTTTGCAGCCAGAATGGTTCATTTTCTTTTTTCACTTCCAAACTCCAGTTCACATAAGTCTGCTGTGAGAGACATTGAAAGGCAGAATTCTAATTTTCTTCGGAACAAATAGTTTCAGGCAATTCCTCTAAATGCCAATTTATTCATCCACTCCAATTTGTTTGAAACAAATAAAAATGGAAAATGCAAAGACTCGGTAAGAAAAATATCCATTGAAAACAACCTTGCTGTGGGAAATCATTTCTTCACGATCAAGGCAGAAATAATTTGAGGAATGGTAAAAAAAATTGAATTTATTTAAAACAGGTCACTATTTAATGGGTATCTTTTTTTTCTAGCAACTGACAAATGGAAATGTGAAATGTGTGTTTATTGTGGCACTTGCTTTGTGGTGAACAGATAACAAGTTTGAGTGCTATTAAGTCACACTGTAGCCTCCTGGTTTCACAGTGACAAAATTGCTTTTTTCTCTGGATGGGAGAGGGACATTTTTTGACTCATAATGTGAACCTTCCTACATATGTAAAGATTTAACTTTCATACTTTTAATTACCAATTGCTGATTTTTGTCAAAGCTTGCTTTTGCAGAAACTTAGTCTTCAAAAAAGCTTGTTTGTGCATTTAGGGTAGAAAACATGAGACTTTGTAACCCATTAACTGCATCCCAGCTGTGGAGTTAGAACAGAGCATTGTGATTTCGAGGCTGCTAGACTCTCTGGGCCAGAGATCAAGTGATATGAAATTAAATAAGTTCAGAAGGACATAAATAGATGGGACCCCAAAGTTGTGGATTGGAGAACAGACTGTTACAAGTCCCCAGGAAACAAAATATAAAAGGGGACTGCATAAGGAAGGGAAAAATCACAGAGTTGGAAAACCCAGAGATCCAGAAGAAAGACACAAAAAGATAGAAGAACCAGAAGTAAATACAAAAGGGAACTCAACCAATGTTGTAAGCATCTCTGTCCAGTGTTGAACGGGTAATATGAGTCTTGTTTGATACTGTAATGTGTTGATCTCGGTCAATTGTTAATAAATAGTTGCTGTCAACAATTGGTGTCAACTTAAACCATTCAGAACGATACCACTGGTTTGTTTACCCCAGTTATAGACATATCCTCAACAGGTTAAAGTGGCTGGATTGTTCAGGCAGGTTATTTCCACAAGCTCATATTTAACAATGTTTTTATCATGGAAGTTGGTTGAACTCATTTTTCTTCTTTTGCTCTGCATGAAATACCTTTCATGTTCAGTGCTCCTTTAGCCAAAATCCAACAAATATTATTCAACTGAACCCAACAAATTTTATTGACAGGCAGCCCAGGGCTGAAACACACACATCTAGATGGAAGTAAGCATTGAATTAGTTGACCCCACCAAACATTTTTTTTAAATTTGATGTATTTTTCCACTTGAGGTGTACTGACCTTCAGTTGGCAAGGCAAGCAAAGGAATTGCAGACCACAATGCCATGAGGTCATTGCACTACAGATCCAAAGCCATTCCTACATTATACCCAGTCAAATACAAAGGCATTGCTATTATATCATTTTCCCCACCCAAAGTAGGAACATTGTCCTTGAGCCATCTGAAACGAAGCTGGATTACTGAATATTCACGCAGTTCCTTTCCACTTAAGCCTAACCTTGTTAAACCAGGAGTACAAACAAGGTGTTTATTCACCGAGCCCTTTGCAAATCTGATGAAGTGGCCATTTGCAGAATAGTTGTGGATGCAGATTTTGCAGGCAAATTGCTTTGTGGTTACTTTTCATGTGCACTAAATAATGATCTTTTACATTTTGGGATGTCCACTACAAATTAGCATGCACGTGTGTGCTCTTCACTAAACATTTCTGATCTGCAATCTAATACTTAGGAGGCAATTTATTTACAAGAGCATTAAGATGTTAATTCCTCATGAAACATTATGGATTCCAGACTGTCAATCAGTTGTGTTCTGGAAATGTAACTCTTGTGTGTACTTTCTTCACACAACCCAATAGATATTGGAGATGTAATTAATCCTCAAGAGGAGGACTTATTGGCCCTGGGTGATCTTCTTTGACCAGAGTACCACCCATATAACCTGCAGGAACAGATTAAGCTGCCATGTAGTTGAAGACCTCTGCAACGAGCCAAAGGATGATCTGAAACTATTTTACAGTTGCATGTGGGCAGTGCAAGTAAAGCTTACTAATTTTTTGCAATGCATTTTAGACTCTTGTACAAGTGAATTATCTCAAATCAACAGATGACAGTGTTAAATTGCCCAATCTGCATACCAATGTGACTGAATTCTTCAGATTTAAAGTCTGCTGCAGGTCAAGCGTGGCAGTCATTGTACCCGGGGTAAAAATAAGAAAAGGCGGATGAGGTGAGAATCCGCTTCAATAACATAAATGAAAATAGCTCTTCAATAGAAAAATATTCAGTTCCCTGTTGATCTAAAATAGGCAGGGTTGCCTGAAAAGCTAACAGTGACATCACGGGAAATCCGTAAGCTGATTGGTTGGTAGGTAACAGCTGTTAGTGCCTGGAAATAGCTTAAAAATCAGAGAAAATAAAAACTCTTAAAAAAAACCCTCAAATAGCTACCTTGTAAGTGGTAATGTAGTACTAAGGTTTTAGTTAGTGTAATTTATTTATAATTACTAATTAGAAAGTACTGTTTGGACAGAGTATGAAGCTGAGAGTTGTGTGTCAGGGATTTCACTGACTCGGGGAAAGGAGGTGCTCTTTGGTCTCTTTTCTTTTCTGCCTTTTCAGCGTCCATGGTACAGGAGAAGAAGCTGGTTGGCAAGTAACTGGTAAGTTATTCTACTTATTACATGTATTACAATAGCAATAATTAGTTTGTAAAGCTAAGTAATGGCAGGGCTGCTCGGCCAAGTGGAATGTGCCTCCTGTGGTATGTGGGAAATCATGGATGCACCATGTGTCCTTGACAAACACATCTGCAGGAAGTGTCACTGGCTGCAGAAGCTTGAGCTCTGAATTTCGGAACTCGAGCAACAGCTGAAGTCACTATGGTGCATCCGTGAGGCAGGGAACTACGTGGATAGCACGTTTCAGGAGGTGGTCACTAAGTAGCTTAAGACAGCATAGGCAGAGGGGGACTCGGTGGCTGCCAGACAGACAAGGTGGTCAAGGCAGGTAGTGCAGGAGTCCCCAGAGGGCATCCCCACTTTCAAACCAGTATTCAGTTCCAAGTACTGATGGGAGAAAGGGGTTCTCTGGAGATTGCAGTAAGAGTCATGACCAGAGCACCATGGGTGGCTCAGCTGTGCAGGGAGGGAGGAGAAAAGAAAGGAGAGCAATAGTGGTAGGGGATTCTATAGCTAGGGGAACAAATAGGCACTTCTGTGGTCACAGGCATGATTCCAGGATGGTATGTTGTCTCCCTGGTGCAAGGGTCATGGATAGCACAGAGTGGCTATGGAGCATTCTGGAGGGCGAGGGTGCACAGCCAGAGGTTGTGGTCCACATTGGTATCAACTATATTGGAAGAAAGAGGGACGAGGTCCTGCAGGCTGAGTTTAGGGAGTTAGGAAAGAGATCAGTAAGCAGGACCTCAAAGGTAGTAATCTCCGGATTACTCCCAAGGCCACTTGGCAGTGAGTATAGAAATAGGAGAATACACCAGATGAATGCATGGCTGGAGAGATGGTGCAGGAGGGAGGGCTTCAGATTTCTGGGGCATTGGGACCGGTTCTGGGGAAGGTCGGACCTGTACAATCTGGACTCTGTTCAAGCTGGACAGTCTACACCTGAACATGACTGGGATGAATATCCTTGCAGGAAGGTTTGCTAGTGCTGTTGGGGATGGTTTAAACTAGTTTGGCAGGGGGATGGGAACCTGAGGGGAGTTTCAGACAGGAAAATTTCAGGGCAGGGAATGAGAGGCTGAAAATTAGCAAGTGACTCTGAAAGACAGAAGAAGAAAAGGGTTAAAAAGTGTGCAACACAGGAATTTGGCAGTATTAAAAGGTATTTATTTAAATGCAAGGTGTATAGCAAATAAAGCCAATGAGCTGAGGGCACAGATAGACACATGGCAACACAATATCATTGCTATAATGGAAACTTGGCTCAAAGAGGGGCAAGAATGGCGGCTCAAAGAGGGGCAAGAATGGCAGCTCAACATCCCTGGATATATAGAGTTTTCAGGTGTGATAGAGAGGGGGATAAAAAAGGAGGGGGTGTATCATTATTGTTCAAGGAATCATTAACAGCTGTGAGGAGGGACGATATGCTAAATGAATCATCAAATGAGGCCATATGGGTGGAGCTCAGAAATAAAAAAGGGGCAGCCACACTACTAGGAGTGTATTATAGACCCACAAATAGTGAGAGGGAGACAGAAGAACAAATATGTAAGCAAGTTTCTGAGTGCAAAACTATAGGTTAATAATAGTTGGGGATTTCAACTACCTGAATATCAACTGGGATACAAAGAGTGTTTGGGGAACAGCTTGGACTGCATTCAAGAGAACTTTTTTAGCCAGCACATAACAAACCCAACGAGAGTGGGTGCAATTCTAGATTTAATGAAGCTGGGCCAGTGGATGAAGTAGCAGTGGGTGACCATTTTGGAGATAGTGACCATAATAAAGTTAGTTTTAGCATAATCATGGAAAAGGACAAAGATAAAACAGGAGTAAAAGTTCTAAGTTGGGGAAGGCAAATTTTACAAAACTGAGTAGTGATCTGGGGAAAGTGGACTGGATACAGCTATGTGAAGAAAAGTCAGTGGCAAACCAGTGGGAAGCATTCAAAAGCGAGATTCTACAGGCACAGTGTAGGCATGTCCCGACAAAGATAAAGGGTGGTACTGCCAAATCTAGAGCCTCCAGGTTATCTAGAAGCATACAGGTTAAGTTAAAGCAGAAGAAAGCAAGCTTATGACAGTCACAAGAAACTTAGCACTTTAGAAAGCCTAGAGGAGTATAGAAAAAGTGCAAGGGTGAAGTAAAAAAAGAAATTAGAAAAGCAAAAAGAGAGGACATGAAAAATTATTGGCGGGTAAAATCAAAGAAAACCAAAACATGTTTTATCAGTACATTAAGAGCAAGAGGATAACTAAGGAAAGGGTAGAGCCCATCAGAGATATACAAGGGAACTTATGGGGGGACGCAGAAGATGTGGGCAGGGTTCTTAATGAGTTCTTTGTCTCTGTCTTCACAAAGGAGAGGGAAGATGTAGACATTGTAGTAAAAGAGGAGTGTGAAATATTAGATATGATAAGCATAATGAGAGAGGAAGTACGAGATGGTCTGACATCCTTGAAAATGGATAAATCACCAGGGCCGGATGTATTGCACATCAGGTTGTTAAAGGAAGCCAGGGAGGAAATAGTGGATGCACTGAGGATCATCTTCAAATCCTTACTGGATACGGGGAGGTGCCAAAGGATTGGAGGTTTGCAAACATTGTATCATTATTTAAAAAGGGTGCGAGGGTTAGGCCAAATAATTATAGGCCGGTCAGTCTGATCTCAGTGGTGGGTAAATTATTAGAATCATTTCTGAGAGACAGGATAAACTGCCACTTAGAAAGGCACGGATTAATCAGGGATAGTCAGCATGGATTTGTTATGGGAAGGTCATGTTTTACTAACTTGATTGAGTTTTTTGAGGAAGTAGCAAGGAGGATTGATGAGGGTAGTGCAGTGGATGTGGTCTAAATGGATTTTAGTAAGGTATTTGACAACGTCCCACATGGCAGACTGGTTAGAAAAATGAAAGCCCATGGGATACAGGGGAATGTGGCAGGTTGGATCCAAAATTAGCTCAGTGACAGGGAACAAAGGGTAATGGGCGGCACTGTGGCGCAGTGGTTAGCACCGCAGCCTCACAGCTCCAGCGACCCGGGTTCAATTCTGAGTACTGCCTGTGTGGAGTTTGCAAGTTCTCCCTGTGTCTGCGTGGGTTTCCTCCGGGTGCTCCGGTTTCCTCCCACATGCCAAAGACTTGCAGGTTGATAGGTTAATTGGCCATTATAAATTGCCCCTAGTATAGGTAGTTGGTAGGGAAATATAGGGACAGGTGGGGATGTGGTAGGAATATGGAATTAGTGTAGGATTAGTATAAATGGGTGGTTGATGGTCGGCACAGACTCGGTGGGCCGAAGGGCCTGTTTCAGTGCTGTATCTCTAAAACTAAAGATGTTTTTGCAAATGGAAAGCAGTTTCCAGTGGCGTTCCACAGGGCTCAGTGTTGGGTCCCTTGCTGGTTGTGTTATATATTAATGATTTGGACTTAAATGTGGGAGGCATGATTGGGAAATTTGCAGATGACACAAGGGCCGTGTAGTTGATAGTGAAGAGGATAGCCATAGACTCCAGAATGATATCAATGGTTTGGTTGAATGCGTGGAAAAGTGGCAAATGGAATTCAATCTGGAGAAGTGTGAGGTAACGCATTTGGGGAGGGCAAACAAAGCAAGGGAATACACAATAAACGGGAGGATATTGAGAGGGGTAGAAGAAGTAAGAGACCTTGGAGTGCATGTCCACAGGTCCCTGAAGGTGGCAGGATAGGTAGATAGCGTGGTGAGGAAGGCATATGGAATGCTTTCCTTTTTTGGCCGAGATATAGAATACAAAATCAGAGAAGTAATGCTGCAACTGTACAATACACTGGTTAAGCCACAGCTGAAGTATTGCATACAGTTCTAGTCACCACATTACAGGAAGGACATAATTGCACTGGAGAGAGTATAGAGAAGATTTCCAAGAATGCTGCCAGGGCTTGAAAGTTGCAGCTATGAGGAAAGATTGGATTAGCTAGGGCTGTTTTCCTTAGAACAGAGGAGGCTGAGGGGTTACTTAATTGAGGTGTACAAAATTATGAGGGGCCTAGATAGAGCAGAGAGGAAGAAATTATTTCCCCTAGCGGAGAGGTCAATGACCGGGGGCACAGATTTAGTGTGATTGGTAGAAGGATTAGAGGGGACATGAGGAAAAGCTTTTTCACCCATTGGGTGGTGTGTCTGGAATTCATTGCCAGGACCTGTGGTGGAGGTAGAAACCCGCAACCTTTTTAAAAGATACCTGGACATGCACCTGAAGTGCTGTAACCTGCAAGGCCAAGGACCAGGTGCTGGAAGGTGGGATTAGATTGGGCGGCTAGTTTTTTCAGCCGACACAGACACGATGGGCTGAATGGCCTCGTTCTGTGCCATAATCTTTCTGTGGTTCTGTGGCACTGAGTGCCCCATTCATTTATTTTACTTTAAAAATTAGTTTTAAAAATGCTCTATTCATAGAAAACTTCTAGTGTGTAAATTGGTTAAATTATGACAGCTCCTGCTCACTTCTCTCTTGAAATCTTTAAACTGGACATTTTCTGCAAGACCATGCGGATCCCATGCAGAATGCTGATTGCATGATTCTCTTTTTCTTTTAAGGAAGGCTTCAGGGTCCCGGATGCAGCACTGGAGGCCTTAGTGGTGCAGGTGGATAGGAGGAAAGACGCTATGGTTCACGGGGTCCCCCAGGAGGCCCTCAAGGACCACCCTCAGGAGTGATTGGGAGCAGGTGGCTGGGGAGGTCACATCCTGGTATCCGGACTGAGGACTAGGCAGCAATGTCACAATGGGCTGAATTTTACAGACCACCCGATGTTGGGGGTCACAGTGGGGGTGGGGGGTGGTGGGGAGTGTTGGCCGGAAGATGCCTTTGGCAGAGGCCTGCACAGGCCTCAATGCTGGGAAGGCCTGGCCCGATATTGCCGCCGGTGGCAAGGCCTTGTGGCAGCAACCCCCTCCCTTCCGCTCGGCAATGGGAGACCAATTCCAATATGTAAATTCATTTAAATACCTGAATTAATGACTGTCACACTCCTGCCGTCCATCCCGGAGCGATACTGGTGCTGGGGATCTGAAGCGCAACACTGGTAGGGAGAGGGGAGCGGGCAAGCTTTCCAGTGTGAGAGGAGGGAGAGTGGGGTCAAATTCATCTGATTGGTGGAGGGGATGGTGGGAAGGGTTACTATGCACAGTTTATGAACTTTGGGGGGAGGGGGGTGGGTGTAAGTTCAGGTGGGCAGGGGAAGTGTTTTGGGGGAGGGAGAGGGCAAGTAATGAATTTTATGGTAATGGGGGTTGGGGGTGGGAGAGGGGGTCGGAGAGGGGCAATTTAAGTGGATTTAAATTTTTACGTTCCATTTAAATATTTAAAGGTAAGTTTAAAGTTAGGTCTGGAAGCCCTTTAAAAATAGGGTCTGGGCCTGCGCAAAGGCAGCTGACTCCATTGCCGGGAATGGCCTACCCGCCCCTGCCACGTCATCAGGGTGGGTGGTCTGCTCCAGCCACTTAAATGAGCCATCACGTTTAATATCGTGGCGGCTCTATGACGTGCGGGCCCCCATTGTTTACGTCCGCCGCCATAATGTAAATTTCAGCCCAATATCTAATGATCTCACATATGTGGTCAGGGTCAGCATTCATGGTGTTGTAGGGCATTCTAGAGAAAGTCTTCGACTCCAGTAAATGTGAACTAACAACTCAATTATTTACAGTGACTATATTACACTCTCCCCAAGCCACCTAAGCTAGCATCCTTTGTGCTGCTATATCTTCTTCTTCCCAAGCCTATCTCTTGACTGTTACATCATCGCTCGTACAGTGGGAGGGGTCTCTCTCACTGTCTTCAGTATTAAAACTTTACATCTTTATACTACACATGCATCTCCACACGACATCTCCTACCCACTGCTCCATCAGCCTCTCATGCTGCTCAATGCACTACACCCATATTATTCACCGATTAGCAGTCCCTGGCTCTCAAGATTCACACCTAGCATCCAGATATTCCACTTCATCCTCATACGCACCCATTGCCTGCTGCTTCAAAATACCTACAGCTATTCAGCTGTGGCAGGCACATCACCCAAACATTGTGCAGCACAATCTGTCCTCTCTCTTGCAGGACAAGGCGGCCAACAGAAGGGAATAGAAGGGAACAGAGCAGAACCAGTGTGGGTTAAGGACGTTTGTATCTCTTGAGTCCTAAGGGGAATATAGTTGCCCTCAAGATGGGGCAGGCTTTGACAGAGCCCATGGCATCCAGTGTAACTGAGAACATTGAGGATGTCGGTATCTTCCTGCCCTTAACTCCCAGATCACCGTCATCCTGCTATCTGGCATTATGAGTAAGCTAATGAAGGTGTCACCATGGACATTTTGATTTCCATCCCACCCCACATCCTGCACCAAAATGTCCCCTATGGATTCTCTACTTTCAAACACCCAAGCACTGACACTCTCAGCTACAGCAGTCCCATGAGGAGGAGAGAAAGAAGCAGCACAGCACTGAGGAAGAGGCCCAGCCACTTGATCTGACACTCACAGCTACTAGCTCAGAAAACTAGCATTGCATGTATCTTAAAGGCTGGCACAGAGTCAGGATCTGCATGTAGTGAGTCATGGGGCACGACTGGGCTGCAGCCATGCCAGGAGGAAAGGGTGGTTCGTGTGCCAGCTCACCGGAAGGCGAGGTTGCTGATAAGTTCCGCTGCAGAGGACTCAGGTGAAAATTTCAATGGGGCAGCATACAGGAGAACACCAACGGCCATGCACATCAAGATGCTAGGTGCATTGGCTGGCCTGCCAGACAGCCTCCTGGCACTGTCAAGGAGCATTGACAGGCAGAGAGATCTGGGTGTACAGGTCCACTGGTCACTGAAAGTGGCAACGCAGGTGGATAAGGTAGTCAAGAAGGCATACGGCATGCTTGCCTTCATCGGTCGGGGCATACAGTATAAAGATTGGCAAGTCATGCTGCAGCTGTACAGAACCTTAGTTAGGCCACACTTAGAATATTGCGTGCAATTCTGGTCGCCACACTACCAGAAGGACATGGAAGCTTTGGAGAAGGTACAGAAGAGGTTTACCAGGATGTTGCCTGGTCTGGAGGGCATTAACTATGAGGAGAGTTTGGATAAACTCGGATTGTTTTCACTGGAACGACGGAGGTGGAGGGGTGACATGATAGAGGTTTACAAAGTTATGAGTGGCATGGACAGAGTGGATAGTCAGAAGCTTTTTCCCAGGGTGGAAGAGTCAGTTACTAGGGGACATAGGTTTAAGGTGCGAGGGGCAAAGTTTAGAGGGGATGTGTGAGGAACTTGCTGCCAGGGGAGGTGGTGGAAGCAGGTACGACAGCCGACGTTTAAGAGGCATCTTGACAAATACATGAATAGGATGGGAATAGAAGGATATGGTCCCCGGAAGTGCAGAAGGTTTTAGTTTAGACAGGCATCAAGATCGGCGCAGGCTTGGAGGGCCGAATGGCCTGTTCCTGTGCTGTACTGTTCTTTGTTGTTCTTTGAAGGAGTCTGGCTCCAACTTGCAGAGGGCATCTCAGAGAGTTTAACTTCTCTGCATCCTCTGTTCCCTTTGCCTGTCATGTTTCTGACCCAGAGGTATGGGCTCTGCAGCCCCCATACCTGTTGTGTGGACAGGTCACTAAATCCTCTGCCCTCCACATGAGGGTGCAGCAACACTCCCTGCCAAATCCAGGAACTCACCACACACCTCCAAAAACACTCCACAGTACTTCCAGAGACTTTGCATTAGCAGATGCTCTTAAAAATTACCTTACTTGCAAGTTGGGTGCCTGGCCCTTTAAATGACACTATGCTGGGCCCCCCTTGCAACTGAAGACTTCTTCTTTAGTGAGTGACAAGCAAATTCGTCCAATGAACCTGGCAGTTGGGCATTGCATCAGCTGGTAGGGCTGAGTGATGTCATGTTAGCATCACTCCACATGCTTCTGGCGCATGCAAGGGACACCGGCCTGAATGCCCTTCTCAGGATGGGGTGCTGTGTGTGCCATGCCAGAAGCGACTAGAGGTGCAGCACTCAACAGCAGAAGGGTGTTTGGCTTCTGTGGCGCCATCTCCAGCATCCAGGATCTGAATTTCATGCCCAAAATGTGTTACTTAATTGAAACAGCAAAATCTCAAAAAGCAGGATTGGATATAAGTGTTTAAGGCACAGGTTCAAGTATTTAAGGAGCAGTCATAACATTGAAGTTAACTCCAATATTACTGGTCATTTTATAATGGACTTCTGGATGGCAGGGAAATGTATGAATTCTTAAGTTTTGTTAGTTTTTAAGTGTGCCAATTTGCTGATATTTTAATTTAAGCAGGATTTTGTTGTTCAATCAGGATTGACTTCAACCATATGGTGGGTCTGTTGAGTTTAATCACAGTTTAAGATAGCTATAAAGCATTAGTTATACAGTAAAAACATACGACTGTGACAAGTAGCGGGTACTAGTTCAGATCAGGCAAAACAACTGGCATGTATGAACAGCTCTTTCTTTTCCTCTTCTCAGTACTTGGTTCCTGCTTGAAAACTTCTGAACTGACTGCGTTCAACCGAAGTCAGCATGGATCCACACTTGAGAGCCCTCCTTTTCACCGCCTACTGCAATGGCTTCATTCAAAAACTTATTCTTTATACCCTTTTAAGAGGTGGACCTGGGTGTTATATTGGCAGGAATTAATTGTCCTGTCAAAAGTTCTTAATATAAAGTGTCCAATGGTATGCCAAGTTCTTTGTTTAAACCATGGAGTAAAAGCCTGCCCTTAAGTTACCTTCCATCTTATATGGTTTGCTATAGCCTTTGCATGTACCTCCTATCCTTGATCAACCACGTCTTTACATCATCCACCTTTGCTTCATCCAGTGCTATTCCTCATGAACAATTTCTTAACTCCCTTGATTACCATCCTTGGCCTTCAAGCCTACTTGCAGGGGCCCCATTATTCGTATTTGCCCATTATCAGATATTTACGCCTAAAGCTATTTATAAGGCCTGTTAGTAAGGTGTTCATAAGGGCTATCCAGTCTAACTGGTCTAATTCCTTAGTAGACTTATTGAACCATAGGGTGATTCACTAAAGTAACTTCTATTCTACTTCCATACACTAATTAACTTTCACATTTCAGCATGCATCATAATTAAGCAAGTTTAACTGAAAATCCTAACACAGCTTTGTAGTATGGTTATTTGTTTTAAGTATCTATCCTGTTGCTCTCCCATTATTGCAGAGGCCTCATCTGACCATGGCCCCTTTCCTGGCCTGAGTATAGCTATCATTACCCAAGACTAATCATTCCACTGGCTTGTTTCTGGAGAAATGAAACTTAAGTAGTTTTCAGTAATATAAAACTTACAGCACTAATTAATCCCCTACCTATTCCAAGCTGACACATAGATAGTTCGAAATCGGCAATATGCCTAACCTGTCTCTGTGAGGAAGTCCAATCTTTCAAGCTGGCACTCTTCAACTCTTCCCATCCAGTTCATACTGGTGTATCTTTCCTTTCTCCTCCCTAGTTTATGCCAACAATTCCCTTGCTTTCCCCCTAAGTACAGGCAAGCACTTTTTTCCCTCCCACTTCTCGGTTTGCTATGCACAGTTTTGATTTCTGCAAATAGTAAATTACATCAAGGCTCTGGAGAATGTGCAGAGGACAGCTTCCAGATTGATACCTAGCCTTAGGACTCTTAGTCATTAGAATAGGTAACCTTCTCCTGCCCTCCCCCTCCACCTCCCAACCATCACATTACTCATATCTCCTATCTGCTATTACCGCTGCTTCAGGATTGAACATGACTATGTGTGCACTGCATATTGTGGGTGGCAATTCGTGACATTGCAAAACTAATGAGAGGATTCCCATCCACAGTATGCAGTGCTATTCTATCCCCATAAACAGCTGGTAATCACAGACCCAGGAACAGTGCTGAAGTGGGAGATCAAAAGCAGCACTGATTTTCATTTGCAACATGGAGAACTGAACATCGACATGAAATTCCTGACTGTTGAGTGTGTTTTGCATTCTCTGCGGACACTTGCTTATTGCCATTCACGTTGTCAACAATTCCAAATGCTAGCAGAAGGAGATAAAATGATATCCATATCCAGTGCATCTCTTCACTTTAAAAAGCATTGAACCAACAAAGAGGTCTGCTTCCAGAAGATATCACAAATACTTGAACTTCTCATATTATCAGAAGGATATATGGTTTAGAGAGCTACTGGAGATGTATGCTGATTCCTTAGAGAATAAATCACAGCGAGCTGCAAGATAACATTTTGGACGGAGTTGTGTTGGGGAGAAGGTGCATATGGTAAGTGAAAGGATTTGGAAAGTTGTTTGTGAAATAGCTTCCAAGAGACAATGAATACATATTTTTCATTTAGTTCCTGGGAAATTAAGCTATGTGATTAATACTGATGAACACATGCTAGCCATAATACAATATAAATTATATTAATAACACATTATCAACACTACAGATGTCACAATCCAGATGTTGTTATGACCAGGTGAGAAAGGTGTCTCGGGGTCTTTTCAGCCTTCACCTGGTCTTATTGTAACAGGGTTTAATTTTTAAACATACTATGTTTTGAGCACCCCTTTGTGAATCCTTGTTCACAGCTTTCCAATTCTAAGGCAAAGAAATGAACATAAACAGGCTTTCTTTGGTTTAAAGGAAAAAAGTGAAATTTATTAACCTTAAACTTAAACTCTAATACAGTTAACACCTATGGATATACGATGCACCGACGCTAGCATGCACACGCGATACACACATGCAAATAGGGACAGAAAAGAGAAGAAAAGTAAAATGGAGAAGTTTGAGGCAATCTCTGAAGAGGGTTTTTTTTTTTTTAAACTGTGCTTCGAGCTCGCTGTAGTCCTTGATTGTAGGTAGTCCTGCTTTTTCATTGGGGCCCAGTATTCTTCTTAAACCTTGTTCACTGTAGGAGACTTTTCTCTCTTGGGGTTCATATGTCTTCAATGGTTTCCAAAACTGGTGAGAGTGAAATGAGAGCAGACAGGAGAGAGATGTTCTCAGTCCAGGAGAAAAGTGCCTCGTGATCTCTTTCCCTGTTGGAAGTTCAAATTCAAAAAAACCTCCAGTCAGTCAGTCATGTGACTAAAACTGGTCTGACCACTTCTTCTGTGTATTGGGGAAGCAACGACTGGGTCCCCTTGTTCCAACACGGTCTGTTACTATGCAAATGTCTTTCCAGTCAGGGGCTTGCAATTTTAAGTTTTAATGTTCATGTGGCGAAATAATGTGCGCCTCAGTCTTGGCAGGTGGGGGGTTTGCCTGGGCGGCACAGTGGCGCAGTGGTTAGCACCGCAGCCTCACAGCTCCAGCGACCCGGGTTCAACTCTGGGTACTGCTTGTGTGGAGTTTGCAAGTTCTCCCTGTGTCTGCGTGGGTTTCCTCCGGGTGCTCCGGTTTCCTCCCACATGCCAAAAACTTGCAGGTTGATAGGTAAATTGGCCATTAGCAATTGCCCCTAATATAGGTAGGTGGTAGGGAAATATAGGGACAGGTGGGGATGTGGTAGGAATATGGAATTAGTGTAGGATTAGTATAAATGGGTGGTTGATGGTCGGCACAGACTCGGTGGGCCGAAGGGCCTGTTTCAGTGCAGTATCTCTAAACTAAAAAAAAAAAATGTCATATTCTATCTAATGTAAATTTCTCTGCCTCATTTAATACCAGATCCAGAATATCTTGAGCTTTTCATTGATCAACCTAAAGTCAGCATCTGCACTCTGGCTTGCAGCTAACATGAGCATTTGTTTTAAGAATGCAGAGCTTTACAGTAGTGGCTTAAGCAGAAAATTAGCCAAAAGTGCAATCTTCATACATGCAATTTACAACCTGTCACATATCCATTATCGTCTGCTAGTAATCAATAACTGGAATAGGTTACCATTAACAGTAGTTGAGACCCAGAACCTGGACTCACTTAAGAAATGATTAGATGCTATAATGGAAAGGTAGTTGGGTTGATACTCTGAAAAGAAGAAATCAAATGGGATGAAAAGCCTTCATCTTCCATACCTATATTATGTGACCTTACAACATTTTATTTCTATAAACAGGATGACTATAATGGTATGGAATGTAGACTCTTCTACAAAACAAAATGTGGCAGAAGGGCCAGGTTAGTTGTCTCTGGGCATCAGGATGAAAAAGTTAAAATCTGTTCTAACAGGAAGAAAGATCTTGTAACAGTCTCGATCACGAGGGACAAACTAATGGGACTAAAGGCAGACAAGTTGCCAGGCCCTAATGGCCTGCATCCAAGGGTTTTAAAGGAAATGGCTGCAGAGATGGTGGAGGCATTGGTCGAAATATTCCAGAACTCACTGGATTCCGGGAGTGTCCCAGCGGATTGGAAAATCATTAATGTGAAACCCCTGTTCAAGAAGGGAGGGAGACAAAAAGCAGGAAACTGTAGGCCAGTCAGCCTAACATCAGTCGTTGGGAAAATGCTAGAGTCCATTATTAAGGAAAAAATAGCAGGACTATCTATCGCAATCAAACAGAGTCATCATGGTTTTGTGAAAGGGAAATCATGTTTGACAAATTTGCTACAGTTCTTTGAGGATATAACAAGCAGAGTTAATAAAGGGGAACTGTTAGATGTAATGTATTTGGATTTCCAGAAGGCATTCGATAAGGTGCCACATAAAAGATTATTGCACAAGATGGGAGCTCATGTTATTGGGGGGAATGTATTAGCATGGATTGAGGATTGGTTAACTCAGAAGAGAGAGAGTCGGGATCAATAGATCTTTTTTATGTTGGAAAGACGTAACTAGTGGAGTGCCACAAGGATCAATCCTAGGGCCTCAATCATTTACTATCTATATTAATGATTTGGAGGAGGGGGCAGAGTGTAATATATCCAAATTTGAAGATAATATAAAAATAGGTGGGAGGGCATGTTGTGGTGAGGACATAAGGAATCTGCAAGGGGATATAGATAGATTGAGTGAGTGGGCAAAAACTTGGCAGATGGAGTTTAATGTAGGAAAGTGTGAGGTCATGCACTTTGGTAGGAAGAATCAAAAGGCAGACTATTATTTAAATGGAGAGAGACTCCACAAAAAGTGCAGCACAGAGGGATCTGGGTGTTCTTGTACATGAAACACAAAAAGTTAGCATGCAGGTGCAGCAAGTAATTAAAAAGGCAAAAGGAATTTTAGCCTTTATTGCTAGGGGGTTGGGGTTTAAAAATAGGGAAGTTTTGTTACAACTGTACAGGGTGTTGGTGAGGCCGCACCTGGAGTACTGTGTACAGTTTTGGTCCCCATATTTAAGAAAGGATATATTGGCATTGGAGGCAGTTCAAAAGAGATTCAGTAGGCTGATTCCTGGGATGAAGGGGTCGACTTATCAAGAATGGCTACACAGGTTAGGCCTTTATTCATTAGAGTTAAGAAGAATGAGGGGTGATCTTATTGAAATGTACAAGATTCTGAGGTGGCTTGACAGGGTAGATGCTGAGAAGATGTTTCCATTAGTGGGGGAATCTCGAACCAGGGGACATAGTTACAGAATAAGGGGACACTCATTTAAGTGAATGTCTGGAATTCTCTACCCCAGAGAGTTGCAGAGGCTAGATCACAGAGGAGGTAGATAGATTTCTGAAATATCAGGGAGTTGAGGGCTATGAGGAGCAGGCACAAAAGAGGAGTTGAGGTCTGGGACAGATCAGCCATGATCTTATTGAATGGTGGGGCAGGCTTGAGGGGCTGAATGGCCTAGTCCTGCTCCTATTTCTTATTTTCTATGTGACCTTGTAAAGATGGAGACATAGATCTTCAGCCTGGCCATCACGCCAATTAAAATGCAATGTGGTAAAACTTGCACGCAGCATAATAATGTGCCCCTGACTTTAGATGTATTTTCCAGTTGGGACAAACATAAGCAGTGGCAGGCTTCAGCCTATCACTTCTGTGCTGCTGATTTAAATTGACATTTCAATTTTATTTTTTTTTAGTAAAGTTCCCAGGTCTATGCAATTGGCCACTCCGTAATAAACTGCAGAGGCCTTATGGTCCCTTTGCTACCCATAACAACATTGATTGCCAAGGAAGAGTAGGCATTCCTTGTGACACAACTAATCAAAATAAGTTTTTCCACAGCACTTCAAAGCACCCTCCATCCAGTGGGAAATTCCTGAAGGCAGTTGGAGCAATGGGGGAAAATCAGATCATTTCTGGATGCATTTTCACCACATCCTGATGGAGTTACATGTGCTCCCCAGCTTAACTCCAGCAGAAAAGTCACAATAGAGTGAATGTGAAGAATCCTGATCTAGGGTTCCATTGTTTCCAGAATCAGCTAGGCCCATTTTATCTTGAAGTTTATTTGAGAAGCCATTTATTATACACGTTCAACATTTGTTCTATAATTGGATCTATGACTAATTATCATTACTTTCATCTCCTAAGGGTTTCTTTAAACTGAGACAAAGGCAGAGCCATCCTGAAGAAAAAAGGAGTTGCTCTTATTGGTATGTTTTTACATCAGCAACTTCCACTCGTTATCACATTATACCTTATCATGTTACCCCCATAGATTGGTGATTATGACCAAAACTGCCCCAAATTATTGATTTGTCCCCTTGTACTTATAAAGTCAGTATTGCTGAGATAGATAACTAACTTATTTGATAAATCATGCAAAGCTTTGCTGAAAAGGGGAGCACTCTGGTCGGTCTTACCCAGAAATACTGCTAGGTACTGTTTGTCTCCTCAGTTCACTAGATATTATGCTGTGAAGCTGGGCTGTAACAAGTATATTCTTCAGAAATATATTTGCTTGCAAATAATTCACAGCCTAAATTTGTTTAGTAATCCAACTTCACTATTTTCCAGTCTCTGATGTTTCCAATTGTTGTTAAACAACTCAAATTCTAAGTAACGATCTTGTATAGTGAAGAGATGAGACGTTAAGTTTTCTTTTCATGTTCCAGAAAATATCCAAAGGATGAATTTCAATGTTTCCTTCATTGCAAGTATCAAAAAGCATCTAGTTGGTTGTGTCTCAGGAAGGGCACATAGAACTGTTCATGATTCTGATTAAATTAGAATGCAACCAAAGTGTCTATAAAATTACAGTCACTGCAATAGTCATTTTATTGCAAAACTATTCATCTTAAATATTTCTGAGAAAAATTACATTAATTTCGAGTGAAACTTGATTATTACCATTTCATATTAATTCCTTAGTACTGTCTGGAAAATTAAGTTTAAGAACAGGAATCCAGTATATAGTAAAATTGTGAAGTACATCAGTTGCCTGCAAATTCCAATAAATCACAAGGTTCCCTGAACCTTTGATATTAAGTCAGGTTGAACAGAGTTTCAGACTGGAGAATCTATTAAACTGTCAGAAGAAGAGATAGACAGTCACCACAAATGATCTCCAGTCTGGACTGTAGCCTCATTAAACTTCTAGTATAGAGTTTTAGACAGTGACTCCATAGTCAAGACAAACCAGGAAACCCTTTAATCACTGTCAACCTTAAAAGAGTTCATGACTATTCAGGGTTTTTTTTTTTCTTTTCCACAAATGGAAGCAAATAACCATCTGATTTTTCCCCAGAATTTCTCATTATCCTGCTACATTGTATTTTAACCATTTTCCTGCAATGATCATTTTTGCTTAAATCTGTAGTCAAACACCCCATGAAATTGCAATGCATAAGAAAACCAATTGGTCCACTGCACTTGTGCTGGTGCTGGCTCCTCAGCAATCCTTGCCCTCTCCAAGCATCCTTTTATATTCTGCCTTTGCAAATATGTGTCCAATTTCCTTTAAAATGGTGTGGTCTCTGCCTCAATTGACATTTGTGGTAAACTATTCCATGTCCTGACCAGCCTGGATGACTAAAAATCTTTGAGTCCGCACACTAGGTTATTACAGTGTTCTATTTATCTTTATGTTGCTTTCAACACAAGTGTTACTATCTTCCAATATGCAAAAATCTTGCTGTAGTGTATTGCACATTTAGGCCACTGTACACACTCGGCATAGTGTGTGCAGTGTGCCACTACAGGGAGTTGATAATAAAGTTTCAGTTTACAGCAGCAATCTAGAAGGCAGTGCCGTGTGTTTCTTCTGGAGGTTTACAATATGAGATCTTACACTTGGTAATATATAAGTATTGTAGTGTTTATTTGGAAACATAGGTACTTGTATGTCCTTTCCTATTTCCCGCTTATCTGTCATAGGCAGAACCCATTTTCTCTCTCGTCAAAAACATGGACACTGCTACCAATTGTTTAGGATGCACTTCTGAACATTGCAAACCTAACAGCAGGAAAATGCATTCAATACATTACTAAATCATATTGTAAGCAGTAGCCTGAGGTGGACAAAACATACCTCTGTTTTAAGGAGTAAAGCAGAGACTTGGGGCAAACATTATATTATGAAAGCATTGCTCCCGATTCCCTCAATCAGATTCTCATTTATTTGGATTGAGTTTTTTTCTTGGAAAATGCATAAAAAGTGCACAATGCTTGATTTCTGAATGAATATAATGGAGCTCTGAAGCATTAAGTACAGGAAGTTGTTTCACCTGCATTAACTACATTGTTGAAGCACATCAAAGCATCAGACAACTGCTTAAAGAACTCCCAGTCTGAGCATAGCCTTATTCAGAGATAATAATCTCTGTTCAGAGTGATTAATCTTTGTCAATTCTGTTTCTTTCATGAAACAAAATGACATTTTGAGAAAGTTTTCTTGAAAGCTGCAATTTCCTTTCACCACCAGTCAATGTCACATCAATTTCACCAATTTCTTTGTTCTGCAAATATAGATGTAGGATATTCAAAAAAAATTCTGACATAAATTTTAAATATTTTAATTTCCTCTGCTCATTTTCTCCCTCTTGCAAGCCTCTCATCTTCTTGTGTGAGGGAGGGTAGTATGGATTGAGACTTCTTCATAATCACTCTACATATCAGCTCATTGGGCAATAGTAAGATTACCTACACTTTCTTTTCTACTTCTGACAAAGCTGATGAATTACTGCAGGTAGTTTAATATAACTACTCAGGTTAGATGAGGGAAGGAGGCTATTGTGGAACATAAACACTGGCAGAAATCAGTTAGGCCTAATGGCCCATTTCTGTGTTGTATCTGCCATGTAACGCTCTTATAATTATCCTCATTGAATTTACTTACATGCAGGTGAATTTGGCAAGCCAATATTTTCTCTTCATAAGAGTTCTTTTTTAGTTAGTGATTTCTCCTCCGTTTCCAACATAGGATCAAAGGTCCAGATCCTGATTTTCTCCTGCAGCCACGGCATGCGGTAAGTCCATTGAGGTGAAGAAGGAGCTGCGGGACCCGAGAGAAGTCCTGTGAAAAGGTGCCCCGAACACCCAAAACATCCACGAACGGCCCCCCCGGCCGCAACTTCAAAGCGCCCGCGGGAGATGGCTCGGAGAGCATCTGCAGCGCACTGTCGGCAATGCTGCATGCCTTTATTTAAACCACTGCAAAAAAAAAACCCTTAGCAAATGTAATCACCTCTAAGTCTGCCAAATGATGCTTCACCTCCCGAAGGACGTAGATGAGCTTTCCGGACGTCGATGGTGGGCACTGAGGAAATGGCTTATTACCTGCACCAGATTCCACCCCCCCTCCCCCCCCCCTTTACCCCCCTTCCACCCCCCCCCACCCCCGTCCCCTTCCCTGCTCCACCCTCTCAGCTCACCCCCTCACAACCCCGTCCCAGCCCGCCCCCCCCCGCACCATCTTCACCCCGCACCCCCTTCCCCTGCACCCCCCCCCACCCCCTCCCTCTACCCCTCCCCCTTGCATCCCCTCCTCCCACCGGCACCATCCTACACCTGTGTAGGGGCCCCAACAACCCCACTGCCTTGTGGGCGTCTCGGGAGAGACCAAGGCTAAGGGAGTAAACCCTAACAGAAAATCCGGAGCGGAACCCCGTAGGCGGTCATGTGTCACCTTTGGCATGTTTCCGGCAGTTCCTGCAGCCATACTGGTGCCAAACGTCGTGTCCTGCACTCCTTTGGACCCCACCAGAAAGGCCGAGAGGGGGGTTTTGACGACTGGGCAACTCTCAACCTCCATAAATTTGCCCAGGCATGCGCCATGGAGAGGTCACTCCATAGTTGCCTCACAGCGACTGAAACAACACGGAAGGCAGCAGTTACGGGTTATAAGTCCAGATAAATTGGCGTAGAAACTGGGCGCCACGGGTTGCCTTTGTCGGTGGGAGAGGTCATTGCACCTCACTGGACAGCTACCGCCCGCCTCAAACCGGGCAGCCCCCGGTCAATAAGGTTCTGTCCCGCCACAGTCTGCCTGCTTCAATGGGTGCTTGGAGCTCAGGGTCATTGCCCGAAAGGTGGACTGATACACCGCACCAAACAACATGAAAAAAGGAAAGAAGGTACCAGCCCTTCGCTTTGCAAGCTGGAACGTCAGAACTATGTGTCCTGGCCTGTCGGAAGACCTTACACAAATCAACGATTCTCGGAAGACCGCCATCATTAACAACGAGCTCAGTAGACTCAATGTGGACATTGCAGCACTTCAGGAGACTCGCCTCCCCGCGAGTGGCTCTCTAGCAGAGCAAGACTACACCTTCTTCTGGCAGGGCAGGGATCCTGAAGAACCAAGACAGCATGGAGTGGGCTTCGCCATCAGAAACTCCTTGCTCAGCATGATAGAGCCTCCCTCAAATGGCTCGGAACGCATACTGTCCATCCGACTGCTCACCACCTCTGGTCCAGTACACCTACTCAGCATCTATGCTCCAACACTCTGTTCCGCACCTGAAGCTAAAGACCAGTTCTATGAACAACTCCATAACATCATTAGCAGCATCCCCAACACCGAACACCTATTCCTGCTGGGGGACTTTAATGCCAGGGTTGGGGCCGACCATGACTCATGGCCCTCCTGCCTTGGGCGCTATGGCGTTGGAAGGATGAATGAGAACGGGCAGAGACTGCTTGAGTTGTGTACCTATCATAACCTCTGCATCACCAACTCGTTCTTTCACACTAAACCCTGTCACCAGGTTTCATGGAGGCACCCAAGATCACGTCGTTGGCACCAGCTAGACCTCATTGTCACAAGGCGAGCCGCCTTAAACAGTGTTCAAATCACACGCAGCTTCCACAGTGCGGACTGCGAAACCGACCACTCCCTGGTGTGCAGCAAGGTTAGACTCAGACCAAAGAAGTTGCATCACTCCAAGCAGAAGGGCCACCCGCGCATCAACACGAGCAGAATTTCTCACCCACAGCTGTTACAAAAATTTCTAAATTCACTTGTAACAGCCCTTCAAAACACTCCCACAGGGGATGCTGAGACCAAGTGGGCCCACATCAGAGACGCCATCTATGAGTCAGCTTTGACCACCTACGGCAAAAGTGCGAAGAGAAATGCAGACTGGTTTCAATCTCATAATGAAGAGCTGGAACCTGTCATAGCCGCTAAGCGCATTGCACTTTTGAACTACAAGAAAGCTCCCAGCGATTTAACATCCGCAGCACTTAAAGCAGCCAGAAGTACTGCACAAAGAACAGCTAGGCGTTGCGCAAACGACTACTGGCAACACCTATGCAGCCATATTCAGCTGGCCTCAGACACCGGAAACATCAGAGGAATGTATGATGGCATGAAGAGAGCTCTTGGGCCAACCATCAAGAAGATCACCCCCCTCAAATCTAAATCGGGGGACATAATCACTGACCAACGCAAACAGATGGACCGCTGGGTTGAGCACTACCTAGAACTGTACTCCAGGGAGAATGCTGTCACTGAAACTGCCCTCAATGCAGCCCAGCCTCTACCAGTCATGGATGAGCTGGACATACAGCCAACCAAATCGGAACTCAGTGATGCCATTGATTCCCTAGCCAGCGGAAAAGCCCCTGGGAAGGACAGCATTACCCCTGAAATAATCAAGAGTGCCAAGCCTGCTATACTCTCAGCACTACATGAACTGCTATGCCTGTGCTGGGACGAGGGAGCAGTACCCCAGGACATGCGCGATGCCAACATCATCACCCTCTATAAAAACAAAGGTGACCGCGGTGACTGCAACAACTACCGTGGAATCTCCCTGCTCAGCATAGTGGGGAAAGTCTTTGCTCGAGTCGCTCTGAACAGGCTCCAGAAGCTGGCCGAGCGCGTCTACCCTGAGGCACAGTGTGGCTTTCGTGCAGAGAGATCGACTATTGACATGCTGTTCTCCCTTCGTCAGATACAGGAGAAATGCCGTGAACAACAGATGCCCCTCTACATTGCTTTCATTGATCTCACCAAAGCCTTTGACCTCGTCAGCAGACGTGGTCTCTTCAGACTACTAGAAAAGATCGGATGTCCGCCAAAGCTACTAAGTATCATCACCTCATTCCATGACAATATGAAAGGCACAATTCAACATGGTGGCTTCTCATCAGAGCCCTTTCCTATCCTGAGTGGTGTGAAACAGGGCTGTGTTCTCGCACCCACACTTTTTGGGATTTTCTTCTCCCTGCTGCTTTCACATGCGTTCAAATCCTCTGAAGAAGGAATTTTCCTCCACACAAGATCAGGGGGCAGGTTGTTCAACCTTGCCCGTCTAAGAGCGAAGTCCAAAGTACGGAAAGTCCTCATCAGAGAACTCCTCTTTGCTGACGATGCTGCTTTAACATCTCACACTGAAGAATGCCTGCAGAGTCTCATCGACAGGTTTGTGTCTGCCTGCAATGAATTTGGCCTAACCATCAGCCTCAAGAAAACGAACATCATGGGGCAGGATGTCAGAAATGCTCCATCCATCAATATTGGCGACCACGCTCTGGAAGTGGTTCAAGAGTTCACCTACCTAGGCTCAACTATCACCAGTAACCTGTCTCTAGATGCAGAAATCAACAAGCGCATGGGTAAGGCTTCCACTGCTATGTTCAGACTGGCCAAGAGAGTGTGGGAAAATGGCGCACTGACACGGAACACAAAAGTCCGAGTGTATCAGGCCTGTGTCCTCAGTACCTTGCTCTACGGCAGCGAGGCCTGGACAACGTATGCCAGCCAAGAGCGACGTCTCAATTCATTCCATCTTCGCTGCCTTCGGAGAATACTTGGCATCAGGTGGCAGGACTATATCTCCAACACAGAAGTCCTTGAAGCGGCCAACATCCCCAGCTTATACACACTACTGAGTCAGCGGCGCTTGAGATGGCTTGGCCATGTGAGCCGCATGGAAGATGGCAGGATCCCCAAAGACACATTGTACAGCGAGCTCGCCACTGGTATCAGACCCACCGGCCGTCCATGTCTCCGTTATAAAGACGTCTGCAAACGCAACATGAAATCGTGTGACATTGATCACAAGTCGTGGGAGTCAGTTGCCAGCATTCGCCAGAGCTGGCGGGCAGCCATAAAGACAGGGCTAAATTGTGGCGAGTCGAAGAGACTTAGTAGTTGGCAGGAAAAAAGACAGAGGCGCAAGGGGAGAGCCAACTGTGCAACAGCCCCAACAAACAAATTTCTCTGCAGCACCTGTGGAAGAGCCTGTCACTCCAGAATTGGCCTTTATAGCCACTCCAGGCGCTGCTTCACAAACCACTGACCACCTCCAGGCGCGTATCCATTGTCTCTCGAGATAAGGAGGCCCAAAAGAAAAAATTTTCAATGAAGGCAACTGTTGAATGGGCTGAAATGATATAACAAGGGATGAATTTAAATGAATAAAAGCTCCCAACACTGAAAATCAGTAGGTCTGGAAATTGCTACTAATGTACAATGCAAGAATTAACTGTGATCTATTTACCATTTCTGCAGTAATTTATTCCTGTTGAGTTACCCACAGCAGTGCTGATTTCAGTCTGTAGTGTTTACTCTCAATTCGTAGGCCATCCAATGAAAAGGCAGCAGCATTAATCTTTTAAACCAGCTGTGAAGTACAATTAGGAGACAGTTAAATACTTGAAGTATCACTGGGAAGACAAAGTTGGCTAATTACTCATCAAATTGCTGTAGCTTTGAGTATTATTGGGTAAGAAACGAGGAACTGAAACCCTACTGGAAAGGCTGAGGAAGCGAAGGTGCACAATTAAGGAACTGATAGCCAGCTATCTTCAAAAGCATCTGAGCACCTGGCATAAGTGAGCTCAAAGCAAATAACACCTGTAAGTCACCACAGTGTCAGACATGTATCAGTCTTAGGAGGTGTCGAGTTACCAATATTCCCAAGTAAAGTGTTGCAACTACCCAAAACACTCCTATGAGGGAATAACTTAGGAGTAGTCGGTTAGGTGTTAGTCATCCAAAACAAAGCACTAAAGGGCATCAACATGTTAATTTAAGCTACTAACATTCACAAACTGCATAACAGAGAAAAATAAATCCTTGGACTAGCACTGAATATTTACTTGTTATCGATTACAATAAGCAGGAGCTATGCATAAGATGAAGAATGAAGTTTATGTGTAGGTCAAAGTGGTTTGGCAGATATGGGTGACATCGTAAGAAATGGTGTAGCTCTGCCACTCTTTGGAAGGCATTTGGAATCAATGCCAGGTGCACCAGTCTTCTTTGCTGCAGTGCTGGTATCACTGTCAATTGGTAAAGTTATGCAACGTGAAGCAAATTAAAATTATTCTGTAAACTCTGGGGCATTGTACTGTTCTATCACACCCAATTGGGTATGGACATGAAGCACTGCTTCTAGATATCAATGATGTTTCTGATATTAATTTTGATTGAACGTAAGCTTTGTTGCATAAGGAAGCTTTAATTTGTACATCCTTCCATTCCATGGCTTTAAGCTTAGGGCAAATGAGAGCTCCTGGGAATCAAACATTGATTGGCATAATTCAATGTTGATGTTCATCTACAGTGTTCATATTGAGATAAAGAAATATCTTTTAGATCATATAGAGCACAGCATTGTGTAAAAGACCCCAAATAGCAGCATGGGTTCTGAATTTGGGGAAGCTATCAGTTCTGCAGTATTGTCACCCTCTTAAAATAATGTTTTTTAGAGGCTAGAGTGATGGAGTCATTGGCCCTTACAAATAATGCACCTATGATCTCCTTGATATATTTATGGTCAGCAAAGTGCCTGATACTACCAATGTCACCAAGGCAAGACTGGAAGGAACCTAGTACTTAAAAGAGAGGTACATTGTGCCTTGATGGCCACTGGCAAAACCATATTGATGTTATATATTGTGTGGAGGTCTTTTTAAAGATCCAGCTCTGTCTCAATCACCCTGTGGCCAAAATTTGAAAATTTTGAATTATTTATGTTTATATAAAGACTACAGTTATATTCCTGAAGTCACATTCTGCAAAACTGCAGTCTAGCTCTGGAAAGAGTGTGAGAGTGAGTGGAAATCTGTTAAAATTATGCACAACCTTTTTATTATGTACAATATTGCTGTCTATCTGTAGATTTAATATTTGAGGAACGGCCACATTGATCAGTTCAGGTCTGTTGCTATGTCAGCTAATTTATGGTTTTACCAGTACACTACAGGTAAAGACCTCTTACAGTGGGCATCACATCTTGTGAAGTAAACAGCCAACATCAGAGTAAAAGATGATGGTGGAGTATATTATTATAATATGGTATGATGATTTATTTCCTAGGACCACCAAGGCAGATTAACTCTAACTCCTGATTCATCCTAGTCATGGAATAATTAAGGGTGCTTCAAGGGCCAATGATTGAGAAAGCCAACTTGTGACAGTTCCATGTAAAGCTTTCGTTGTAACCAGAAAGATGGCTGCTGGTATTCTGTAACCCCAAATACATGGAGAAATCAAAATAAGTACATCTGGATATCATCTGTCTTTCTTCTTAACAGAAGAACAAAGCTCCTTATGGTAAATTCTCTTCTACAGAATTCCAATTAGCTGGATGCATTTCTGGAAGTAAAATTTGAACCTTAAAATGTGATTTGGTTATTATTATTATTATGACTGTTAATTGGTATTGTGAATGGGATTTATGACAAATGTATAATGAATAGCTTATAAATTTACTTTTTAAAAAGCTGTGATTTCTTAATCTGAATATCTATACACTGAGTGATAAAATGAATGTCTTCTATAAATGTTATACACAGTGAGATTCAGGAAGAGTCAGGCCATAAATCGAGGTGTTATGTCAAAATAATGTGGAAACTTAAGAGGGAAAGAAAACAGGCCACGAATGAACTTTTGCACCTTCCAGAAGTTGGTTCAGAACAATGGCAATTGCAAAGGCTAGGGAACAAAATCCCATATATATTTTTAGGGTGTGTTTAATGGTACATTGATAATATATGGAGGGAATTCCTTCATTTGAAAGAACGAACGAACTTGCATTTATCTAGTGCCTTTTAATCCTCAGGATATCCAAAGTGCTTCACAGCCAATGAAGTAAATCTTGAAGTCTAATCACTGTTAATATAGGCAAATGCAGCAGCTAAGTTCTACAGAGCAAGATCCCACATGCAGCAATTATGCTAGTTGAGTGATAAATATTGGCCAGGACACAGAGAACCTCCCACCTCCTCTTTGAAAAGAGTCACTGGATCTTTTACGTCCACCTGAGAGAGCAAGCAAATGTCTCCATTTAATGTTTCATCCAAGAAGCAATATCTCAGACAGTGAAACACTTCTTCAGTACTGCATTGAAGTGTCAGCTCAGATCAGGTGTTCAAGTCTCTGAAGTGATGGAAGTATTAACTTTGGCTTTGAGTTTGAACACCCCATTCATAAAATCACCTACAAAACATAATCAGAGCTCATGGGGAATCCTGTGGTGGTGACGTCGTGGCATCACAACAATGTTGTTAATTTTTGTGTATGTTAAAATCATTTCTAACTTAATCTGCAGGAGGGACAATCATCAGGGGAATGATTTATGATATTAAAAAATATTCTTGTCACTGTCAAACTTTGCTCTTTCGGACACAGGTTGTAGAGATTGTTTGCACTGCGGTTTGAGATCCACAGTTTAGGTTTGAAGCCATCACATTGTGAATTTAGACAATTACATATGGAAATTCTTTGACCTGCTATTAACCATCCCTGACAAGCATGAGCATCTTTGGAACAATGTTAAAAATGATGAATAAATGCTCTCTGAAATGTAACTATTAACCTCAAACTGGAAGCTGCACTTAGGTTATGCCAAGTAGTTCCCTGTTTATACCGAATGTCAGAAATTTCCAAAGAGCTACACACTTGCACAAAACTTCTCTTTCAGCAGTTAAATTTCAAAGACTCAGGCAGTGAAAGTGGCAGTGTTACACTAACAACATTTACATTAATTGTGACTAAGTTGTTTTTACATTATTTTTGACACCACCCTGGAATTACAGTTAAACTAAACTGATTCTTTTTTATTTGTTCATGGGATGTGGGCATCATTGCCTAGGCCAGCATTTATCGCCCATCCCTAATTGCCCTTGAGAAGGTGGTGATGAGCTTCTTGAACCGCTGCAGTCCTTGGGATGTAGGTACCGCAACAGTGGTTAGGAAGGGAGTTGCAGGGTTTTGACCCAGTGACAGTGGAATGGCGACATAGTTCCAAGTCAGGATGGTCTGTGGCTTGATAGTAAGTCTAATTCCTAGTCTTATATCTACTGATGTAAGACAAATTTCTCAATGTGTCTTGCACTGCTTCTTTATGGATTAAGGTCACACCATTAATCCAAATTTATCTAACTTTAACCTTTACTCCACTCTCTTGTCTTAGTTCAATTAACTCCTTGTCCTCTAACCTGAAAAGAGCCCTTCCTTCCCTTGACTCCCCATGTGCAACAGCAGAGAACAACTACTATTACAAATAATAACAAATGGCAGGGATTGATTCCAATGTTGCAATCTCATCTGAGGGCTCATCTAGCAATTAGAAACTGCTCTGGGTCCACTTTATCTTATGATGCTACCTGTATTCTTCAATTAGATTACAACCGCTATCACTCAGTTACCCAGTATTCTAAATGTGATCCCATTTGTGTTCACCATCAGAGAAGTTAGGCTAAATCCATTTAACACAGATTGGAGTCCTGGTACTGAAAATAGGAACCATACATCCCAGCAGATTCATTTCCTGCACCTGAAGAGGTCTGTCTCAGAGTCATAGAATTATACAGCACAGAAATAAGCCCTTCAGCCCACTGTGTCCATGCCGGCCATCAAGCACCTATCTATTCGAATCCCTTTTTCCAGCACTTGGCCCATAGCCTTGCATGCTATGGCATTTCAAGTGCTCATCTAAATACTACTTAAATGTTGTGAGGGTTCCTGCCTCTACCACCATTCAGACAGTGTATTCCAGATTCCAACCACCCTCTGGGTGAAAAATCTTCTCCTCAAATCCCCTCTAAACCTCTTGCCCCTTACCTTAAATCTATGCCCCTGGTTATTGACACCTCCGCTAAAGGGAAAAAGTTTCTTCCTATCTACCCTGTCTACACCCTTCATAATTTTGTATACCTCAATCAGGTCCCCCCTCAGCCTTCTCTGTTCTAAGGAAAATAACCCTAGCCTATCCAGTCTCTCTTCATAGCTGAAATGCTCCAGCCCAGGCAACATCCTGAAGAATCTCCTCTGCACCCTCTCAAGTGCAATCGCATCGTTCCTATAGTGTGGCGACCAGAACTGTACACAGTACTCCAGCAGTGGCCCAACTTGCATTTTGTACAGTTCCATCATAACCTCCCTGCTCTTATGTTCTATGTCTCGGCTAATAAAGGCAAATATCCCATAAATCTTCCTAACCACCTTATCTACCTGTGCTGCTGCCTTCAGTGATCTATGGACACACCAAGGTCCCTCTGTACTTCCCGTGGTGCTACCATCCATTGTATATTCTCTTGACTTGTTAGTACTCTCAAAATGCATCACCTCACACTTCTCAGGATTAAATTACATTTGCCACTGCTCTTCCCATCTTATTATTAATTAATTGTTTTGGATAAGCATTGTATAATCTATCAGTAGGTTTCCTCCTTATAATACAATCCTCTGATCTGCCCTAAGCTTTTCTTGGTACAGCACCTTCAATCTCTTCAGAACCTTGGTGATACTTTCCAGATGTTTAACGATGGCAAATGGGTGGCAAATCCTTGTTCTCTCAAAAGAGATTCTGGTCCAATTCGACATGAAGCAGCTGTCCATGCTGCTTAGTAAAACACATTTAGACAGGTGTGGTGTTACACATTATGACTCCAGTGCAGCAGTGAATGTGGCATCCTGGAATCCACATATAATAATTAATTCCTAGCTAATTAGTTCCTAGCTCTTTACGAATAATATAATATATAACAGCCACTATACCTGCTTCCTGGCTTCACAGTACTGCCCCAATCTCCCTTTAACTATGGGATATGTATACATACAAATGTTGCCTGACATTACCAGGTTCCTAATGCCGCCTACATGTAAGACCAAGCAATGGCCACACACCTCCCTGAAAAGGGGAAGGGGGAGAAAGAGCTCCATAAACTGGCATCACTCATCTATAAGACAGAAGAAAGATTGACTTATCTATTTCCCTCATTGCTTTTTCCAACTTGCATGTTTGTAATGCTTCTATCTAATTCTTCTACTGATATGTTTATTTCTCTGTCAATTTGAGTAGGTTAAGATTATCCAGGGAACTGCTGATAGAAACGTGCATGGATAGATATTTTGTTTTTACTGGGGGAAAAAATCCAATAATTAGTGGGCCAGGCCAATGTTTAAAAATCAAACAATATTTTGATAATTAATATTGGCAAGGTTATATGTCCTGCTGTGGAGGTCACCACAGCACCAAAATCAATCTTTTTTCTATAATATAGTTAAAATGAATTCCAAGAGCCAAATTGGAATCAAAGTAAACCAACCTGAGGGGTTGGTTTCATGACAGTTCCAATTTGAGTTGGTGCCAGTATTGTCAGTAAATGGCTTACCCCCAATTATCTTGATTAGTCCAACCAAACAGAAAATTTCTGAAATGCTTGTTTGGTATCCAAAACAAAGATGTACTGAATGAAACTGAGAGGAAAATGAATGAAAGTAGCACCATCATATAATATGCTACATTGTGATAATGCAACGCATTGTAAGAGTAAAACCTTAAAATTAGACAAGCATTCTGCACTAGGAAGGCAGAATAATGAATTTTAATTTGTAGATATACAATGAGATTTTAAGGAGCTCAGATTATGACCCAGGCCTCATTACAATCTGGGTAGTAAAGAACAATCATAGCTCTCACTCCACATTCAGAATAGCTTTCGAGATATCCTTAGGCTTTTATATAGTTAGAGGTCACTTATGGAGAACACTAAAGGACAAAAAGATGCAATAATAATATCTTAAATAATTGAAGTATCCTAGAGGTAAAATATATCAAAAATAATGTTCCATAGAATTGAATGCACAGCTTTCATTGTAGACTTTGCTCTTATCTAGTTGTTATCTGAAATTGAGCAAATTAAATAGGCTCTTACATTATCTCCTTAGCAAAACTGATATCTAATGTAATGTTTTAAACAAAGGAATGATTGTTACTATAAAGGAAATTACCTCACAGCCACATTAGCATCCCGTTTCAGTGTATTACTGAATAATTGGCACAAGCCTAATATCAGCAATATAAATTAAACCAGTAACACTTCACACTTCATTAAATCAGACTTTGACCTAAATTACTGATGGATCTTCAGCAAAAATTCAAAGGATTGCTAACATTTCTTAACTGCAGCTTTGTATCAGATACTTAAATAGATTTTAAATAAATGGACACAGTTTTCTCCTCAAGTTACTAGCAATGTGTTTTATGCTACCAGCAACTGTTTCCACCCATTTCCCAGCAAATTACAAGAAGACTGAAAGTTATCAAATTACTGTTTAGTATTTATAAATACTTTAGCTAGGATAGAATCCACATGGCATTTTTGAATTGATGCTGGGATTGAATTGAGAGGGCTTTGCAGGTGTTAGGATGAAGCTTCACCTGTTGTTAGCATTTGGATAACAGTTAGCAGCAAAAGATGGGAGTACATATTTTTTCTTTAGGACTCCCATTGCAGAGTTTCATATGATGGAATCACATATCAGGAATTCAGGCATATAGGCCCTTGATTTTCCAGCCATTAATTTCCCACGGTCATTGCATTGAGAGTCTTGGATGGGATTATTCTCAAATGGTTAAAAGCAATTCCCAAAGAAAAATCACCTATTGATAAGACAATTAAAACACAAGACCCTTGCTTGACTGCTTACACTGCTTTCTGACATCACTGATGAGAAAAACAAATTAAGTTTGCTGACATTTACATTACATGATGTGCACAATGAAGAATTCATAAAGAAGCATTTATTTTCACTGAAACTACTCACTATGATATTTCAGTAAAATTGCAATGGAATTGACTTGACTCTTACCACTGTTGCTCCTACTTAACAGACTGTTGTGCAAATGGCCACTACTTCAAGTTCTCCATGGCTGGCAGCAGGAATTTCCTGCTTGATTAGCCAAGGCTTTAATAGCTCACTGTTTAGGTATGTTCTTTTCTAAATAAATCAACTTTGTAAATAACATTCTCTGGTTATTTTTAACCCTGGAAAACTCATTGGTAAGGCCACACTTGCATTATTATATACAATTGTAGATATCCTATCTTAGAGTCATAGAGAGATTTAGCACTGAAACAGGCCCTTCGGCCCACAGAGTGTGTGCCGCCCATCAACCACCCATTTTATACTAATCCTACATTAATCCCATGTCCCCGACCACATCCCCACCTTCCCTCAATTCTCCTAATAACGATGATTGAAATGGCATTAGAAAAGCCTGTTGAGAATGATTTCATTCTGAACTGTGGGGAGAAAAGTGAAAAGATTAAGAGCAGACCCAATGTAGAGTTAATATTGCTGAAAGGCCAATAATGTAAGCCATATTGTTTAAATTTGTCTCTATTTTCCAATTAAGGCATTGAGTTAGTATTTAAAGAGCATGAGCCTGCAAAAATTTGCTCTTGAAAAGATGATTTTTAGCATGATTACCAAGCATTACTAATATTGCAAAGTTCAGTCAGTTACTGGCTTTGCATTTATCTTCATGGCACTGTAGGTGAGGTCGTCAATATGCTAGTTTACACAATAATCACTGATTTTGCACTGTCCAGAATCCTTGGAATTTCTGCAATTAATTGTTTGTGGCGAGTTATTGGTTTACATTGAGCTTAATGTTGGGAGCTCATTAAAGCACATGCAAACAACTGTTAAAGGGCTGCAGCTAAGATTTAAAGGGATATAGCAACTTAAAGGAAACTGGCTACATATTGGGTAAAAGTTGTTATAGGCATCTCAGAATTTTGATGGCTGGTGAACTGTAAGTGCAGCTGCATGAGGTGGGCATTGTAAGACTCTTAAAAAGGGGGTCTCACCTCCCTCTAAGGTCCTGACCCTGTACTGAGTATCAATCGCATGAAACAGACTTTGGATATAATTTCCACTTTATGTGGAACACCTTTATTAACTCACCAAGCATCTGTATTTACTTACAACACCAGTTACTTAGTGGACCCGTGTACAGGAGCTCATTCCCGGGTGGTCAGGTCCGCTGAGCGACTTCTCCCGCACGACTTCCCGTGACTGACCAAGTCACGCTTCCCGGCTGCAGCAATAATGTCCTTATGAGCTGTGGCTTTATACCCCTTTCTGACCCTGGTCCCTTAACATATAAGGTAATGTTTGAATTGGGTCATCCGATTGGGTTTTAGTGCCTTAACATTCCCAACCTGGCTATGCAAGACCACCTGCATGTGGTCATATCCTGCTCTCAGCAGCAAATGGGGGGGGGGGCCTTAGGTGCATATCACCCATGGATGTGATATTTGCATCTTGATAAGGCAAGAAGGAAACCATTCATACATATTTAAAAAGGCCATTGTCCATGAGAGTGGTTGTAGACAGGCTGTTTGATGTTTTAACAGCCTAGGTTACCACATCAGTGGCATATCCTGACTTATCTGTCTGTGTGTGTCTATGTGGGGATCCTTGTTCAGTTACGCTGTCTTTTATTTTTTAAAAGTCCAATATGAATTCCAGCGATGATGTCTTCGGTCAGAATTCTCCACCCTTTGTCCCGATGTCCTTCGCCTCCATGTTTTTACCACCCGGTGAGCTCCACACGCTGGTCCACACCACAACTAGTTACATTTTACTTATGAACAGAAATGCAGGAGATATTAACAAATGCCTCAGAGCATAACAAAAATACAAGAGATATCCAAATGCCTTACAGCATGAGGAGAGTTGAGTGAGAGTTGAACACCTCTTGGACATTCCAAGTAACTGTCCCCTGGGGACTGCAGTGCACATAGAGTCATTTACAGCACAGAAGGAGGCCATCTGGCCAGCTGTTCACAGAGCAATCCAGTCAGTCCCACTCCCCTACTCGATCCCTGTAACCCTGCAAGTTTATTTCCTTCAAGTGCCCATCTAATTTCCTTTTGAAATCATTTATTTTCTCTGCTTCCACCACCCATGTGAACAGTGAATTCCAGGTCATTACCACCTGCTGCGTAAAAAAAAAGTTCTTCCTCATATTCCCCCTGCATCTCTCGTCCAAAACTTTCAATCTGTGTCCCCTAGTTCTTGTACAATTAGTTAATGGGAATAGTTTTTCCTTGTCTAACTTATCCATGCCTGTCATTATCTTGTGCACCTCTATTAAAACTCCCCTCAATCTCCTTTGTTATATGGAGAACAATCCCAGCTTTTCCAACCTGACCTTGTAATTAAAATCCCCATCCCTGGAACCATTCTGGTAAATCTCCTCTGCAAGCTCTCAAGGACACTCACATCCTTCCTAAAGTGTGGCGACCAGAACTAGATGCAATATTCCAACTGGGGCCTAGCCAGAACTTTATAAAGGTTCAGCATAACTTCTGTGCTTTCGTACTCAATTCTCTATTTATGAAGCCCAAGATGCCATATGCTTTACTAATCACTCTCTCAATATGTCCTGCCACCTTCAAAGATCGATTCACATGCACCCCCAGGCCCCTCTGTTCCTGCACACTCTTTAGAACTGTGCCATTAAGTATATATTGCCTCTTCCTTCTGCCAAAATTGCATTGTCTCACACTTGTTAGCCATAGAGAGATACAGCACTGAAACAGGTCCTTTGGCCCACTGAGTCTATGTCAACCATCAACCACCCATTTATACTGATCCCTACATTAATCCCACAATTCTCTTACCATCTACCTATACTAGGGTCAATTTACAATGGCCAATTTACCTATCAACCTGCAAGTCTTTGGCTGTGGGAGGAAACCAGAGCACCCGGCTGAAACCCACGCAGTCACAGGGAGAACTTGCAAACTCCGCACAGGCAGTACCCAGAACTGAACCGGGGTGGCTGGAACTGTGAGGCTGCGGTGCTACCCACTGCGCCACTGTGCCGCCCTAAATTAAGTATTAAATTCAATCTGCCACCTGTCTGCACGTTCTGCTAACCCATCTATGTCCCGTTGCAGGCGGTTCATATCATCCGCATTGTTTTCCACACCTCCAAATTTGGTGTCATTGGCACATTTTGAAATTCTACTCTGTATTCCAAGATCCAAGCCATTTATATATAGCAAAAAAAAACAGTGGCCCCAGCACTGACTCTTGATAGGAGTTGGCGTGTAAACAGTACTGTTAAAATACAAACTATCACAGGTGGTCAGGAAGCAGTTGGAAAGCCAAGTTAAATTAATTTTGGAGGATGGTTTTGAAGCTGGTGAACAAAATCAACACTGTGCACATTACCAAAAAGACCAACAAATGTGGAAGGATATGGCACAGTTTAAGGAAAATGCTAAGGAATGATTACCCAACAGTACCATATACTAAGAATATATGCAAGAGAGTTACCTGTAAGTCCATTCCATGTTTACCCTGCTGGCTTATACCAAGCCCCATTGTTACCTCATGCAACCCAATGGCTGTTTTATTGCTTATCATGCATGCCCATAGTATAGCAGTACACACATGAACTACAACTTACAAATTACATTGGGACACACATATCTTCAAAGGACTTCATGCATAGAATCATTGCAACACAGCCTACCTGCAAGATGCTGGCTAGTTATGGACACACAGGATGTCTACAATTGTTGCCATCAATGACCAGTCTACTGTGGAAAGTACAACAGTGGAGTTGCATTAGTCAGCTATGTTTGCGGTGGCTTTCAGATGCGAAAGTAGACTGTGTGTTGGCCATGCTAATCTGTGCATTAGTTAGCTACTTGATAAATGTGTGGGCAGCACATTGGCTGACTGTGGAGATGATCCCTATTCAAGATGGAAACGAGATGGAGACAAAAGATTTGAAGAAGAAAATGCCCATGACTGCTGCTGGCAGTACCATCCCAAAAGGGCAGATTGACTGAAGGTGGCCTTAACATAGATAGCACAGAACTGCAACTGGTTTACTGATGACCAATAGTCTGTGGAGCAAGTTCACATTGTTGTTGCCAGCTAGGTGGTCCAGAAGTCGCAATGTGGTTAGTGACATAATAGTGGATATGGGTAGACAATTCTGATATAAAAACAAGAAATGCTGGAAATACTCAGCAGGTCTGGCAGCATCTGTGGAGAGAGAAGCAGAGTTGGTCACAATGTTTCAGATCAGTGACCCTTCTTCAGAACTGACAAATATTAGAAATGTGAAAGGTTATAAGCAAGCAAAGTGGGGGTTGGGCAAGAGATAACAAAGGAGAAGGTGTAGATAGGACAAGGTCACAGAATAGCTGACCAAAGTTCATGGAGCAAAGGCAAACAATAGGTTAATGGTGTGTTGAAAGACAAAGATGTGAAAGTACAGCTAGGGTGTTAATGGACAGAAAATTGAACAGCATCAAGTACAAACATGAAAAAAATCAGTGGGTAAGCAAACTGAACAAACTAAGATGAAATAAAATAAACACACAAAAAAAAAATTAAAAAAGAAAAAATAACTAAAAATAAAAGTAGAATAGGGGATCCGTCATGCTCTGAAATTATTAAACTCAATGTTCAGTCCGGCAGGCTGTAGTGTGCCTAATTGGTAAATGAGATGCTGTTCCTCGAGCTTGCGTTGATGTTCACTGGAACACTGCAGCAATCCCAGGACAGAGATGTGAGCATGAGAGCAGGGGGAGAGTGTTGAAATGGCAAGCAACTGGAAGCTCGGGGTCATGCTTGCGGACTGAGCAGAGGTGTTCCGCAAAGCAGTCACCCAGTCTGCGTTTGTTCTCCCCAATGTAGAGGAGACCACATTGTGAGCAGCGAATACAATATACTACATCGAAAGAAGTACAAGTAAATTGTTTCCAGTGAATTCCAGTGAACATCAACGCAAGCTCGAGGAACAGCATCTCATTTACCGATTAGGCACATTACAACCTGCTGGACTGAACATTGAGTTCAATAATTTCAGAGCATGACAGGCCCTCCATTTTACTTTTATTTTTAGTTATTTTTTCTTTTTTTATATTTTTTGTGTTTATTTTATTTTATTTCATCTTAGTTTGTTCAGTTTGCTTACCCACTGATTTTTTTCATGTTTGTAATTGCTGCTGTTCGATTTTCAGTCCATTAACACCCTATCTGTACTAATGCTTTGTCTTTCAACACACCATTAACCATTTGCCTTTGCTCCATGACCTTCTGGTCAGCTAATCTGTCACCTTGCCCTAGCTACACCTTCTCCTTTGTTATCTCTTGCCCCACCCCCGCTTTACTTGCTTATAACCTTTCACATTTCTAATATTTGCCAGTTCTGCAACTCTGCTTCTCTCTCCACAGATGCTGCCAGATCTGCTGAGTATTTTCAGCACTTATTGTTTTTATTTCAGATTTCCAGCATCCGTAGTATTTTGCTTTTCTTTTAGACAATTCTGATGCCTGCTGATCTCCCCAGTATGCATTCTTTCACTACCATGCCAAAGATGAGATACGGATTTTGTGGTGCTTCAAAACCATCCTCTAAAATTAATTTAACTTGGCTTTCCAACTGCTTTCCAGACTACCTGTGATCGTTTGTATTTTAACAGCACTGTTTACATGCCAACTTCTATTTGAACTCAAAGTCATCCTGTTGTGATTAAATCTTGGAACTGTTTCCATTTTTTCCTGACAATATTCAGCTATTTCAAGTTCTACAAAAGTATTACTTTCTATTAAAGAGAGAAAAAAAACTCCTCAAAATATAGAAAAGGGATTTTTTTCATAAATAGGCCAATAAAAATTAAAAACAGAAGCTGATACTAAAAAATGTACTGGAAAATAAAAACCTGAAATTCCTTAGACTGTTTTAGAGCTTCATCACTCATGATGTCTTTATTAGGTTTATGCAATTAGGAAAAGAGAACATGTAGCCCAATGCTGTCCTAAGCAGATACGAATTGCACTTGGCTTTGCTTAATGCATTCCAATATTTATATGAGATTATGGTTCCTTTTTGGCTAGTCTAAAAGACTTGGTAGAAAATTCAGCACTAAAGTCACATAAATATGACTATGAGGGGGCAATTTTAACTTCCCTGCCTGGTGGAAACCAGATTTGGGGGCAATTAAAATGTATTGTGGGACTTTCTCAATGTTCCCATCTCCATTTGGCCAACTGCAATTTTAAATCACAACTGGCAAGGACACCCTTCGCAAACTTCAAATTACCAGAATGGGCTCTGATGACATTACTAGGGCCTGATTTGCTATTCTAACCTAAGGTCTGAGTGGGCGAATAGTAATGACTTATTCAGTAGATCAAACCTGGTTGGAACGTGAGGCAGGCTCATGAAAGTGCTCCTCTAGGGCCGATTACCTCCATTGTCTGACTGGGGATTCTATACCAGAGCACTTTGTGATGGAGCCATTCACTGAGTTCCTGAAGTTGGTTCCCTGCTGCTTGATTTTAAATGGCCAGGCTGCATCTTCCCACTGCTCTCCCGACCCTTTTGGTTGGGAAGTTGGCAGGATGCATGTTCATAAAACCCTGTCATTAAAATTGGCCTAGCAATCCAGCTAGCAAACTGGCCCTTGCTTTGCCGTGTTTTCTTTTATTCTTTCATGGGATGTGGGCGTCGCTGACAAGGCCAGCATTTGTTACCCATCCCTAATTGCCCTTGGCAACTGAGTGGCTTGCTAGGCCATTTCAGAGGGCAGTTAAGAGTCAACCACATTGCTGTGGGTCTGGAGTCACATGTAGGCCAGACCAGATAAGGATGGCAGATTTCCTTCCCTCAAGGATATCAGTGAACCAGATGGGTTTTTACAACAATCGATGATAGTTTCATGGCACCATTAGTGAGACTAACTTTCAGTTCCAGATTTTTATTAATTAATTGAATTTATTAATTAATTGAATTTAAATGACACCAGCTGCCATGGTGGGATTTGAACCCATGTCCCCAGGACATTAGCCTGGGCATCTGAATTACTAGTTCAGTGGTATTACCACTATGCCACCATTGCTTGCCATGGAGTTAAAATCATCCCCAATATATCTGCGATAGACTTTCCACTCCTTCAGGATCTGTCTGCCCCCACGTCATCAACTTTAGCAGCAGAATGCTAACTGGAAACAATCTCCAGATTTTACCATTATAACATTGACTTTTAAGTAATTAGATGCAATTAAACTGTTTTAGATTTGGCAAAAAATGACAAGCACAAAAAATTCCATTTTAATAAGAAATTACAAAACTCCTGTCATTTGACCTTTAAGAATTCTCAGCAGACTAAAATGAGTTGATGGAGAAAAAGTAACGGTAATTCTGAGCTGAAACTAAAGCGAAAATCCTTGACTAATCTTGAAATATATTTAAAACAATTCACACTTCTAAAATCATTGCTAGCAAAGAATAATTAAGTTTTTCCAATTTCATGCTATTATTGGGTAGAGTAATTACTGTGTTCAGGTTTTGGAAATATTTCTGCAGTGATAATTTCCTTTCACATCAAAGAAGGGACGGTATCGTAGCCTTTCAACGCAAAATATGGGTGACTACTGCCACCTTTTCCTGTTGTTCTATAATTCCCCCATTTACATTACATATATTCTAGATCACCAACAGTAACACGGAAACAACTAAGCATGCATGAAATGGGTCATCAGCCTAAAAACATGCAATAAATGCCAGCGATAAATTCCCTTCTACTCCCAAAGGGTCAACTGCAACCTTACTACATTTCTGAATTAAACAAGAGTGCCAAGTGGCAGCTAGTATTGCATATTTATTTGTAAGGAAAACTGAGGACTTAAAGTGAGCAAGTTTTTTTATTCATTCATGGGATGTGAACATTGCTGGCAAGGCCAGCATTTGTTGCCCATCCCTAATTGCCCTTGAGAAGATAGTGGTGAGCTGCCTTCTTGAACGGCTGCAGTCCATGTGGTATAGGTACACCAACAGTGCTGTGAATATAATGTCAAAGTGCTGGCAGCATTTTGGTGTTTTTTTTTTAGGTTTCCCCTGAATCTAGAAAGTTATCACATGATGTTTTTAGATCGACACACTGAAGAGTTTAAATAGCTCTGTACATTTTTGGCAGTGCTATGCACTAAAGGTTTATAGGATCAACATTTCTTGCTTCCAACTGCCAAACAGCGACAAACCTTCTTCAGGTATTTTGAACACATATTTATTGGGGGGATGCCAGGTTGCTCATCAGATGTACTTCAATCTGAAACCTCCATAAGTCAATCTGAGCGAGTGAACATAAATTGCATTAGATGCTGATGATGATTTCTCTGCTTCAATCTGAAATTCGACATTTATGCCTAAGTATTTTGTCCATAACTTGAAAACTGGAAAATAAACACTTGTGTCCAGAAACATATTCATAACACATAGATAATTTCTTTTGAAGTAGGCTTATCCTAATCCTGGAATGTAATAGGCTACTCCGGCATACAAAACCAAAATAATATGTAAAAGAAACAAAATACCAGTAATAAAACATTTTCAAGTTGAATATACTTTATTTACTGAAGCAATAAATTTAAGATCTTTGTAATAATTCATTCCATGATGACGCTGTGTAGCCTTCTATATCTCAAGCTGAAGGCACTCCAGGAACACCAGAAGAGGTAGAAGAGCAGTTAAGATCGGCACTATGAGCTTGAACCAGGAACAGCAGTTAATGGCAATGTAATGATCACTATAAATTATATCCCTTTTTGAAACTCTTGTGTAGTTTGGTGGGTACTTGATGACTACATAATGGGGGTAATTTTGATTTTGCACACTCGTGTAGCATGGGTGATAGTGAACTGGGAGCCTATTTTACATCTCTTCTGATTTTTATTTCAATTGAAGATGATGGATGAAGCCGTCACTGTCGGCCATTTTGCTCTATCGCACAAAGGTTAAAATGATCCCCAAATTGTTTTGTCTGAAAGCTCCAGGTTTGTATTTGTGCAGAACTGGGACTGATGCTCGGAGGCACTGTTGGGAGAAGAGAATGTAAATCTTCAGCCGAAGTGCTCCTATATGAGCTACTGTTGCAGAGCTCTTGCAGCAGACAGGATAGGGCTTTGCTCTTCCGCATCATCCTCAGTGTCTTCCTGTCATGCATGCTCCTCTGCCTCTGTATCATCCTCTGCAAGCTGGCTTGAGGGGTTGGCCCTTCTAAATGATAAAGCTGAATGGCATGCAGGTGACAGGATGTCCCTTGAGAGTCTCAGGGGACTACACTGCCTCACACCTCCAGACTTATTTCAACAGCAAAATGTTGATTCAGTGGGGGCTATGACCTGCACTATCAGGGCTCAACTGGAGGCTTAGCACTGATTGTACCTCATCTTTGTACGTGTGCGTGGGTTCCTGAGAGGATAGCCTTTCTCCCCAGGCAACCAGCTTCTGATCTGAGGTTCAGTTTGAAAGACAGGGAGTGAGGAATTACACTAATGAAAGTATCATGGCAGTCACTAAGAAACCTGGTACAGACCACATGAAGCACTAAATGTTGTTGCACACTGGCTTAATGTTCAGTGAGTGAAATTGCTTCCTATTCATGTAGACTCCAGGCATGCAACATTATGTGAGTCCATGATGATGCTCAGCACCTGGGGGAAGCCTACAATCTGGTGAAAGTCCAGAGCCCTGTCTTACTGCTTTATGGCCTCTAAAGGGAAGGATATGGTGTTGGCAAAGAGCACATCTGTCACCTAGTAAATGCTGACTTAAACAGTTGATTGGCTGATGCTGCACATGTCAACTGCTGCAGACTGGAATGATCCTGAGGCATAAAAAGTTCAAGGCCACCGTATCTTTAACAGACACAGGCAAGGATGTATGTGGCCTTGTACTGGGCTGTTGTTGGTGCTTTAGCAGGTGATGGAGCACAGTGACACAGTGAAGTGGAGCCTCTTCACACACTGCTCCTTGGTAAACTGCAGGTAAGAAATATTGGGCCTATATATTCCTGTGGGGTAGGCCTTCTTTTAGCTGCACTCCTTCCGCCTCTTCTCTCTACAGCTCCATGGAATCTAGCCTGCTCCTCCTCGTCTTCCAACCACAATGGCACCAAGCTTATTGAAACCAGAGGTTTGCCAGAAGCCTTTAGTCAAAAACTCTCTGCTTACTCATTAAATATTCTAAGAAACAGTTACCGTCAATTCCAGCAGCCAAATTTCCCAAAAAAGCTCAAAAGCAGCACACGAGCAGTCCAAATAAATTAACCAATGCTTAACTTGAGATTGTTTGATCACATCAAATATCACTAGAAATGGCAACATCCAACTGTTCACGCCAAGGCTTCCAGGACTGATTTAGAATTGCCGAATAGGACAGTAAGTCTGTTGTAGAAGGCATTTAGATCCAAAAACAAGTGCAGGACCCTAATTAGGATTCTTGAATAGTGCCTGCTGATTTCAGGAGGGCATGCTAGATGCCTAAAAGAAGCACCATTTCCAGGTGGCAATGGGAGATTTCTGTCTGTGAAATGGCATGCAAGATCATGACCCAACGTTCAGTGCCTTAGCACTAATTTTTTTTACAGGTACAATGGGTATTCCCAAATTCATAGTCCTGCGTCATTGTCTTCCTAGAATGTCAAATCATAGCCACTACCACAATGGTAAGATGCAAACATTTGTAAATATTTGGTGTTTGAAATTTGACATTTTACTAATCTGGTCACAGATGTAGATAATTTGCCAGTAAACACAGCTGTGAACACTGACATTTGCAAACCTGTAATAGAAAAATGGAGTGGTGGGTTTTGCAAGCAAATTCTATGATATCAATCTCATTCATTTGTCTAAACCTATGTTTATGTTTGAACTTCCTGAATATTAACCAAGATGTCAGTTTGAATTGCTGTCAACCTGGATAATCCACAATAGCTCGTGTCTGTGTAAAGTACCATGCATCTTATGTGTAACAGATATGATGGAGCATGAGCTGAACCACAATTCTTAGGAATATATAGGTTAGAAGATGTAAAGACAGCTGGATCACTGGCAGAGTGTTTAAATTCTTAAAGCTTCTGTAAAATGACAGTCTCATGGCTAAATGGATGGGATAAAATTTACCAAAAACTGCTGATTTACTTATATCGGAAAAGAACTTAAAAGATATAAATTTCTGGAGAAATAAAATGATCACAAAGTTAAGGGCTCCTGGTCCCCCAATGCCTCAAATTTAAATTTCCCAATCTTATGCTTTATCTTATCCCTCCTTGGCATCACCACTCCCTATCTCTGTAAACTCCTCCAGCCCTACAATCCCCTTAGAACTCTACATGCCCCCAACTCTGGCATCCTGAGCACACCTATCTCCCTTCGATCCATCACTGGTTGTTGTGTCTTCCGTCACTTAGACCCCGCGTTCTGAAATTCTCTCCCTAAACGTCTTCAGCTCTCCATCTTGCTCTCCTTCTTTAAGGCCCTCCTTAAAACCAAACCATTGAAGTGTCTTTGAATATTGTTGACATTATAAATACACAAGTTGTTGCGATTAACTTCCAAGGTTCATTTTTTGGGTAAAACAAATAAATGGCAAAATCCTCCATGCCGTATATTCAAAAATGTAAAATATTTTCATTTTTATTTGGAAACTCAACTTTAATCACAGTGGTGGTGCATTATCTTGGACTTCAGTATGCATTTTCCTGGAAACATCATTGTCGGTACACCATTACCACAAGGATTGCAGGGGTTCAAGAAGCTGGCTCACTAATGGACAGGGCAGCATATGTATACATGGGCAGCTAGCACAGTTCCTGCGATAACCAGAAGCAGACTAATTGGATTGATAACAATTAAATAAAACAAAGCGACATGTTGTTGCTTTGCTGGTTCTAAGACAAGATATTTTCTCTGCCAGGTAAAAGGAATTGACTATGTGCCTGCAAGGACATCTAGAATTATTTTCAGAAATGTAGGGAGATTTTCAGAACAGAATCAATTAAGTCATAATTTTGAAATAGCTGGATAACCTTCTTTTCCAACCAGTGGGCCACTGTGCTGTAAATGATTGCAGCAACCCTGTAATCGGAAACTAGAGAGTCAGTGCTTCATGGCTGCAAACAAAGTGGCCATATATAGCCTGAGAACAATTGAAATAAACAAATGCTTCTCTGCGCACATTACGATCTCAGCTATATTGACTAGAAGGCACAATATAAAGAGCAGAGTGAAGTGAAGGGACCTTGCAGAATATTGTGGCATGTAGCCAAAGTTAAAGGAACTTAAAGGTAGGTGGCTGCATATGGGTGTAAAATTTTCTTTTAAAAGCTGAATATTCATTTTGAAAATTTCTTGGCCTTTGCAAAGGCTGAGCAGGGGTTTGAAAATGAAAGGACATGGGTAAGTTACAAAATATAATGCTGCCTTGAATCCGAATTTGGTAAACATGTTGATGCAATAGCTAGACTAAGGATGGGTGTCCTAATTGGAATTTCAGGGTACCCTCCCCAGAAATTGGTAGCACACCATACCTGGCGAGAGATAGTGGCCAGGATAAAACCTGTCTAAGGTGTCTGCAGGACATGGAAACAGACATGGAAGAACAGCAGTCTTGAAGGAATATGGCAAGATAAGACTACCCAACTGTACCAGGTAGACAGTCCAAGATTCCACGCACCAAAATAATGCCTGCTAACGTGTTCCACATTCATTAGACATCATGGCAAGTACTCACACAACCTTACAACTCTGTCATTGAATTTTGCACACTCCCATATCTCAATAAGTCACACAGTCAAGTGCTTTTATTTGGCAGAGATATTAATATCTTGCTTTGGAACCAGCAAAGTTACAATATGTCACTTTATTTTATTTAATTGTTATCAATCAAATTGATCACTGATTCTCTGCTTCTGGTTCTCACTGTAACTGCCAGACTACTATGCACGATAATGGGTACATTCATCTCAGTCCCAGGACATCACTGCAGGGGTTCCTCAGGGTAGTGCCCTAGGCCCAAACATCTTCAGCTGCTTCATCAATGACCTTCCTTCCATTATAAGGTCAGAAGTGGAAATGTTTGCTGATGATTGCACAATGTTCAGCACCATTCACGACTCCTTAATTATTGAAGAAGCCCATGTCCAGAGCGGCAAGACCTGTACAATATCCAGGCTTGGGCTGATAAGTCGCAAGTAACATTCCCACCACACAACTGCCAGGCAATGACCATCTCAAACAAGAGAGAATCTAACCATCTCCCCATCACGTTCAATGGTATTACCATCACTGAATCCTCCACTATCAACATCCTGTGGGTCACCATTGACCAGAAACTGAATTGGACCAGCCACATTAATGCTGTGGCTACAACAGTAGGTCAGAGGATGAGAATTCTGCAGCGAGTAACTCACCTCCTGTCTCCCCAATGCTTGTCCACCATCTACAAGGCACAAGTCAGGAGTGTGATGGAATACTCTCCACTTGCCTGGACGGGTGCAACTCCAACAACACTCAAGAAGCTCGACACCATCCAGGACAAAGCGGCCCGCTTGATTGGTACCCTATCTACCACCTTCAACATTCACTCCCTACACCACAGATGCACAGTGGTAGTGTGCACCATCTACAACAGAACTGCAGCCACTCACCACTGTTCCTTTGACAACACCTTCCAAGCCCCAACCTCTACTACCTAGAAGGACAAGGGCAGTAGATTCATGGGAACACCAGCACCTGCAAGATCCCCTCCAAGCCACACACTATTGTGACTTGGAACTATATTGCCATACCTTCACTGTCGTTGGGTCAAAATCCTGGAACTCCCTTCCTGACAGCACTGTGGTGTACCTACACCCCAAGAACTGCAGCGGTTCAAGAAGGCAGCTCACCACCACCTTCTCAAAGGCAATTAGGGATGGGCAATAAATGCTGGCCGAGCCAGCAATGCCCACATCCCAGAAACGAATAAAAACAAACATTCCTACCACCAGGCTGCACTAGAGTGTGGAACTCATAGCCTACCCTTTGATGGTGTAAATGATGATGATAGTTAATTCTTCACAGACGAAGATCAAAGGAAGAGTCAGCTCTATGAATGCTGGCACGCTTGTTGGTGGCTAAACAGTCCATTTCTAGATCTGCAGGCTCTTGAACATTTGGGGCGCAGGAATTCTTGACCCCAGGGAGTTCGGGCAGAAGCAACTTCCTTCTGTTTTCGACATTTCTCTCCTATAGCTTCGCATCTTAAGGACTCAAAATTGCATGTAGCATTCCTGATTTTTGAGTACTAGTTGGTTGTGTCAGCAGCTTCCTGCTCCCATATCCATTGTTCAATGTCAGCCAAGGAGCGTTGTTTCTTCAGCTGATCCTTGAAACGTTTTTGTCGAGCATGTCGATTCTGCTTCCCGAGGCACAGTTCTCCATAGAGCACTGCTTTTGGCATTCTGGTGGCCTCCATGCATGATACATGCCCTGACCAGTGCAACTTTCATTGTAGGAGAATGCTGTCAATGCTGGGTAAATTCATTCTTCTAAGGACTTCTAAGGCGACGTTGTTTGAAATAACACTGCCCAGATATGTGAATTGATCAACTGTGTTGAGACTTTCATTATTGATATTGACCTGTGGTGGCTTATAATTTTCACGGGGTTGGGGTTGGAACAGTGCTTCTGTTTTCTTCAGGCTGATGGTAGGGCCAAATGCCTTAGCTGCTTCTGAGAAGCGGTTCACGATGAGCTGTAGTGCTGCCTGTGTATGGGCCACAAGGGCACAACCATCAGCAAACAAATTCCAAGATGTGCATTTCTGTGGTCCTTGTAAGCGCCAAGAGTCGTTGTAGATTGAAAAGACTGCCATTTGTTCGGAAGCGGACATAAATACTCTCTGTCAAATCTCTCCTAGTCTCATGAAGCATCATGCTAAAGAAGATGGAAAAGAGGGTCAGTGAAAGAAAGCACCGTTGTTCTACACCATTTACACCTTTTTACACCACAATTAACAAGTCAATATGTAATAACACTTGGGTCATTACTTACCGCTGACTATAAACTTCCTTATTCCATATTTGTAAGTCATTCAGAAACACAGCACAACTTCTTTGAGACAATTATGGTACAGATTATGTACTCAGACATTTTGTTGCAGTTTCTCATTCTGAAAATGTAAGCACTTACAATCTTTCTAACAGAATGATATCAGTCGAAAGGATAGGCAATTGATACAGTCGAACTGAGAAATCTTGGAGTTAGAGAAACTGCACCAGTTGGCAAAGATTAGATTTAATTTATAACTCGATGATTTGGCTCATTTGACACTATAAATATTGAAACTCAGTAAAGGCAATTAAAGGAAAACCTCCTTCTTGGCAAGCTTTGAAAAGCTGACAGCAGATGTAGTTGTGTTGACTTTGCTTTTCTGATTGCTATAAAAAGTGGTTTTGGAAAGAACCACAGCCACTGCGAGCTCGAAGACCTGCTGCTCCTCAAGTCTTCTCCCTGCAACAAATGAAACAGTTTTTAATAGTCTTAGCTGCAACATCACTCCTCTGTCTTTGAGTGAAAAATAGCCCTTGTAAAAGATGTAAAACTAAATTTAAATTTAAAAAACTATGCATACATCAACTGCTGCACATGCATGTGCAATACATTTTGATGCATGAAAGATTTTTTAACTTTTTCAATCTATTTGCAGCATACATTCCCCCACAAAACTGAAGGGGAGGAGGAGGAGAATCTGATATCTATATTTCTGCTGAAAGAATCTCTCTCATACTTATTTACCTGCTGATCTAGGAAGGATTTCAAAAATCACACTAATTTAGCAATTTTCTAAACTTTAGACCAGGATTTGTTTTTGTTGTTGAGGAGGTTGAATGCAAATATAAGATAGACATTTGATTCATATCAAACTCTCAATCCTTACCAATTGGTGTTATTTTAATACACCAAATAGAAACATAAGAAAATAATTGATCTTTTACAGTAAGAATATATTCAGAGAAGTAAAACAGCTTGAATTTTAATAACAGACTTGTTACATGCAGTACTGGTTTTGCACTCATCCAGGCAAATGACTTTGGGAATTAATCTGATTCTGAAAATCAGAAATTGGCAACTGTAAAATTTATGAATATTAATGAACAATTAATTTGTGACATGTGCCTGGAACAGTACAAGACTTGTTTTTATATGTTCTGCATAGCCAATTGCTTAGACAAGTTCAAACGCCTCAGCATGTCAGGCTAGTTCAGGCTAACAATAACCCAAGCCTTGTTTACCAGCTTTTTGTTCCTACAGTGTGACACAACAAAGAGGTCAAATTCTCTGCTACAATATCTGAATACAGTCGCACACTTTTAATCAGAACTCTTGGATTTGTGGTTCAGTTTGATAGATTCTTGTTTCCTTCTGCTTTGTCTGTCTAATATCCAGCACAATGCTAATGCCATCCCCAATTTACTGCCAGAATATATATGTATATATCTTTGCATTGACTTCTTAAGTACTAAGTGCCTTTATGTAATTTTCCCGAAAGATGACAGCATCCTTTTAGAAAACACTATTGTCTTCAAACATTATTTTCTGCTGTAAGTTCAAAATAGGATCACAGAAATGAACAGAATAACAAACTATTGCTTAGTTCAGCCTCAGAATAAACAAATGTAAATAGAGAAAGAGGTTTTGAAATCATCCTTCAGAAATAATTAGCAACGGAGGAGAAATAAGGATATTGATGCCCAGTACTGCCTTCTTTTAATCAAATAAAACACAAATCCAAAGAAAGAAAGAATTTGAATTTAAATATTACCTTTCGTAACCTCAGGATCTCCCAAAGCACTTGAAGTACTTTTGAAGTGTAGTTACTTGTGATGCAGGAAATGCAGCAACAATTTGCACACAGCAAGGTACCACCAACAGCAATGTGATAATGACCAGATAATTTGGTACTGGTGAAGGGATAAGGATTGGCCAGGACATTGGGGAGAACTCCCCTTCTCTCAGAAATAGTACCATGGGACCTTCTATGTCCAACTGAGTGGGCAGAAGGGGCCTCGGTTTAATGTCTCCTCCAACAGTGCCGCAGAATACTGGAGTGTCAGCCTAGATTTTGTAGTCAGATCTCTGGAGAAAGACCTAAAACCCACAACCTTCTGCCTCAGAGGTGTGAGTGCTGCTACTGAGCCACAGTTAACATTAATTTACTTAAAAGCCAATTTCTTCATCTAGTGTTCTGAATGGTTTTCAACAATTTTATGGAAAATCGACCTTGAAACAGTAAATTTTTTATCATTTGTGTTCATTCTGTCCTTGTTCTTTAGATTCCCTCAAAAGGAATGGCTGCTGGAAGCTCATCACAGCGTTGTCAAAGTTTAGAATTTTGAATAATGTATCCCATCTGGGACAAGTCCAAGTAAACCCACCCACAATGGAGCCTATAATTAAAATGTAGTTAGAATAAAGCTAAAACAGAAATCATTAATAGTTTTTTAAAAATTGACTGAGAAATGCATCTAAAAGAAAACTCCGGAACTGCTGTCCTACGGACATAAGAATGATTCAAAGATTATCCATACATAAACATGAACAATTAGTAACTTACGTATGCTGCTGGCATGACTATATTAGGGGGGGAATTTTAACCCTACCCACCTGGCAGTATGCTAATTAGGCCTTGTGGTTAAAATCTGCTGTGGGCGGACAAGCCATGAACTGGCTCCTGCGGTTTCCCACTGGAAATCTGCTGGGAGTTAAAACTGACTCTCTGGTATCCTTCAGCCCAATGAAAGAGTGACATTACTCCTGTTAAATATTTTATTCAATTGGTAGATTCAATTTTAAATTCCAACTATATTTTGGAATCAAGCTGGTAATTGCATTAAATAACCAAAAATAAAAGCAGCAGAATCACAGATTATGCATAGTGAAGTGTGTTCTTGTACTTCAAAGAGCTCGATTTAAAATCCAGTTGTGACTTGTGTTGCTTTAAAGGGCAAATTTGAAATGAATTTGCAGTTTTAATTCCGTTCTTAGTGTGCACAAAGCACAAGAGTGCTGATGATTTGGCACTAAATTAGGAATTTCACTCAAAGGGACTGCCTAGAGTGAGAAATAGAAAAAAATCAATCTGGTGCAATAAGAGTGTTCTTCCAAGGTTGGAGTTGAGGCATATTATTAGGAAACTTTTGAGAGCATACTCTGTTTCTAACCAGCGCTGAACCTGGGACTACTGGTTATTATGCTAGAAAATTATCCATTTCTGGTTGTAAAATTGTTCTATTTCTGACATCAATATCACCCGCATTGATTGGCACAGTATGAACTCAGAACCCGTCCAAAAATACTGAGTAGTAAAGTTTCAAGCAAACATGCAATGAAACATTGTTGATGAGACATTAAACCAAGTCTCCATCTGCTATCTCAGATGCACATAAAATGCCAGTATTGAAAGAAAATAAGAGTCGTTCTGCCCTGTGTTTTGGCCAATATTTATCCCTCAAACCAACAACAAAAACAGGGTATCTGGCCATTATCACATTGCTGTTTGTGGGATCTTCCTGTGTGCAAATCAGCTGCCATGTTTCCTTCATTACAACAGTGACTACACTTCAGAAAGTATTTAATTGGCTGTAAAGCACTTTGGAACATCCAGAGGCAGTGAAAGGTGCTATAAAAATGGAATTATTTCTTGATTGTAACAGATAATATAGCACGGCATCTTTATCCTTTGTACCAGGCGCTAGAAAGATTATTATTCATACAAGTTAATTTATAGGAAATGGAAACTTGTGGGGAAAAAAACTTACATTTGAGCTTGTAGTGATTAGTGGTAGGGATTTGTATATGGAAACAAGAATAGAGATCAGGAAAATATAAATGTAAGAACATAGGGCGGCACAGTGGCACAGTGGTTAGCACTGCAGCCTCACAGCTTCAGCGACCCGGGTTCAATCCTGGGTACTGTCTGTGTGGAGTTTGCAAGTTCTCCCTGTGTCTGCGTGGGTTTCCTCCGGGCGCTCTGGTTTCCTCCCACATGCCAAAGACTTGTGGGTTGATAGGTAAATTGGCCATTATAAATTGCCCCTAGTATAGGTAGGTGGTAGGCAAATATAGGGACAGGTGAGGATGTGGTAGGAATATGGGATTAGTGTAGGATTAGTATAAATGGGTGGTTGATGGTCGGCACAGACTCGGTGGGCCGAAGGGCCTGTTTCAGTGCTGTATCTCTAAATTAAAATAATCTTATTGAGGACTGTAATTTGTACAAAAAGTGTGATTACTCACTGTTGAAGTTTTGAAGAGTTTTATTTTGTACTTTAATGTCTCCTTTTGTCTTCGCTAACTCAACATTTTTCATTTGATCTGGATCACTGTTCATTCTGTAAAAAAGCTTGGGTAAGCATGGACCATCATTCTCATTGTGGGCTGCAAAGAACTGAAGCTGGAATATGAAGAGTGAGATGATGATTAATGGGGAAGAAAAGTTGCAATTCAGGAGAAAAGAAGTGCGAAGTGTCACTACTGCTGTTCTCTAGGGTTCTAGAAAGTTTTCAACTACAATTAGGAGCACAGGTCATCACTGGAACCAATATGAGTAGCATACTATGTACAGCTGAAGGTAGGCAAGCTAAATTAAAGCTGGAGCTAGAAGCCCATTTGGATGCGAGTTTGAGAATATCAGCCTTAGAATTTTGAATGCATCTGAAAATGGGTGAGTGGGGTGAGAGGGCAGGGTGCTCATCGCACTTACCTGTTCACATGGTTGCAATGACCACAGGAAATTGGTGCTGCCAGATTGAGCGGTGCCACTTAAAAACAACAAGTACCTCTTAAAGGGGAGGTGCAATCTGGCTGCAGACAGCAAGGGAAATACTGTAAAAGGTCTAAAATGGCTGGAAGAGCTACAGAAATGTTACCCCTTTCTCAGATGTAGAATTGGAAGTCTTGTCCCCTGAAGAAAGCCCTCCAGTTCACACTTCCAGTGTGAAGAGGTCACTAAAGAGCTCAATGCCAGGACTTCAGTTTCCAGGGCATGGTTGTGCAGCAGAAAAAAGTTCAATGACCTCACCTGTATTATTAAGGTAAGAACCCTACCTCTCACATCAATTACTCTCCTAACATCTCCACACAGCTGCAGCCTTATTACTCACAATAAACCCTTCCCCGCTTCCCTTTACTCTCCTCCCCTGCTGCCCTTCATTCACCTACAATCACTGCACCACATTTCATTCCAACTCCTTCTCTTACTCACACGCTGTGCACCTCCTACTCTCAACACTACTGTATCTCTCACTCTCCCACACCTTAGCCGGAATTTTATGCCAATCCAGTGAGCCGGATTGTGGTGATGGAGAGGGGGTGAGGCATAAAATGGAGTGGGAGGCTCCGGGAGGCCTTCCTGACCCACTCCCACCTCCGCCCCACTCTATGTGGGCTGGAGGGGGGGATGGTGCGAGAAACGGGCCGCCCACTCGAGGCCATCAAGGCCTTTCACCCACCTCCACAGGTATTTACTCATGACAAGCAGGCAACTGGGAGACTTGAAAGGCCGCCCAGTGAAACCTGGCAGCCTCTCAGCACACCAGGGGGCGGGGGGGCCCGGACAAATGGGCACAGGATGCCTGATTGAGGGCCGCCCCCGCTTCCCCAACCACTCCCAGGACCCGAGACGCCCCCCCCACTCCCCCTTCCCTCCAAACGACCATCCTTGCCTCGCGGGGCGCAGCCAATTAGCCCCGCGAGGCAACCCTAACTTACCTGGCCCCCTGGCTCCATGTTCTCGGTTGGGCTGCAGTCCCGGCAGTGGCCACCTCTCCCAGTGGCGCTGCTGGGCCTAAGAGCTGTCAACCTGATGATTGGCCGGCAGCTCAATGAGGCGGGACTTTCTCCCTCAAGTGGGTGGAAGTCCCGCCTCGGAACACTTAAAGCCCGGGGAACCTGTAAAATGCAGGACGGATCCCCGGGCCAGGTGGAAGCAGGTTCGCCACCAACTTTAACGTCGGTGGCCAGCTCCCATCTGCCCGACATAAAATCCAGCCCCTTGCATCTTCAAAACAATATACAAACTATTCAATTATGACAGCCATATTCTCAAATTATTTCACAAGCTGTCACTAATGGTAGGAGAAGATTCTGCATAACATGTGGCAGTAAACCGTGATAGGAAGAGGCTCAGCCAACCTGCTCCCTTCTGGAAGATGTGTCGGTCATCATGGGCATGGAGAGAGTTATGGCCTTGACAAGCAGCAACACAGTAGCACTGTGTTTCTTTGCACTGTATCTGCTTTCCATTCTTATTTCTATCTCACCCTACGCACTCTGCATGACAAACTGCAGCTACTTATCTCTGTCTGCTGTCCCATCATGCTAAAAGCTGACATTTATTCCTCTCCTTCAGTTCAGGTGCTGAAAATGTCAACCCCTCTGTGCTACTTCAGGAACAGGAGGATGGCCTTCCTGAAGATGCAGCATCACTCAATCTGACCATAGGAAGTACCAACTTAGAGGGTAGATTAGAAAAGGGATCTTCACCTCTTGAGCTGTCCAGGAGCTAGGTCAGGGTGACCACAGGTACCAGTTTCCTAGAGGACAAGATCACACGCAAGCTTTGCTGCAAAGAATCCAGATGCTGACTTTAAGAGCTCAGTCTAGCAAAGAAGGCTGATAAGCATACACTAGGAAATGGTAGGGGCACTGGGCAGCCTGTCAGTGAACTTGTGCACAATGGAGCAGAATATGGAGAAGTCAAGCTCCAACTTGTGTTGGCACTGGGCTGGATTTTATAATCTCGCTGCCAATCTTGGAAGCGAGATGAAAAAACGGTGGCACACCCATGCGGGCCGCATGCCACAGAGTCACCGCAAGCTTCCGTGCAGTGGCTCATTTGCATCCCCGGGGCGGGCCATGCCCCCCACTTATCACGTTGGGCGGGGGGGGGCGCTGCCCGTCCCCAGCAATGGCGTCAGCTGCCTGTGTGCAAGTGCTGCCGCCATTTTTAAAGGGCTGTCAGCACTTCCAGCTAATTTAAATATTTGAAGGTCAATGAATTAAAATAAATAAATACATCTCTTTTTCCCCTCTCCCAAACACCCCCCAATGACAAGTAAATTAATTTGCCCTTTCCCCATCCTAAACACTTACTTTTACCATCTGACCTTCCACGCCCAAACTGCACAAACTTTCAATTATAACCCTTCCAACCATCCCTATACCCATGACGTTAATTTGACCCTGTTTCCACCCCCCCCCACCCCCCCCCGCATTGACAAACTTACCTCCTCCCTCACCCACCCCCCCACTAGTGTTGCACCTCTTTTCCCTGGATGAGGATCCGAAGGCGCGGGAGTGCCAGCCGCCGGGCCGAAGATCGCAGCGGGATGTCAGGAGGCGGTGAGCTTAATTAAATCAATCATTTAAATATTCAAATATCCCATCACCGAGCGGCAGGGGGGGCCGCCACGAGGCCTCACCGCTGCCAGCACTATCAGGCCGGGTCCTCCCAGTGTCGGGGTGCGTGGTGGCCCTCTCCCGGAGGCATTTTCCAGCATTCCCGGCATGAAACCCAATGTCGGTGGTGGGGGGGATCGGTAAAATCCAGCCCACTATGTGTAGAGCATGGAGACCATTCTGTCCAACATGGAACGGAAAGTCAGCTCCATGAATGTGGCAATGGAGCCCACTATGATGGAGTTTTCTGGCAACTCTGACAGATACTTAACAGATATCAAGGAGTGGGTCTCCCTATCCCAGGATTGGAGGGATCAATTTGGCATTATCACACTTGTAAGGAAGGGAAAGAATAAAAATGAAACACTTAAAAGCAAGTTAAATTATCTTTCACAACGACATAGAATAAAAATATCTGGGTCTCAGTATACTTTAACAAAATACTGAAATGAGTGATATTTAACTGCTGCAATAAGGTTATAATGTAACATTATCTTATATGCATTTGAATGTATCATCTCATTTGCAACTTCCAAAAGATATTTTTATTTATTCATTTAGAGATAGAGTAATGAAACAGGCCCTTCGGCCCACTGAGTCTGTGCCGACCAACAACCACCCATTTATACTAACCCTACACTACCCCCACATTTTCTACCACATCCCCACCATTCTTCTACCACCTACCTACACTAGGGGCAATTTATAATGGCCAATTTACCTATCAACCTGCAAGTCTTTTGGAGGTGGGAGGAAACCGGAACACCCAGCGGAAACCCACGCAGACACAGGAAGAACTTGCAAACTCCGCACAGGCAGTATCCAGAATTGAACCCGGGTCGCTGGAGCTGTGAGGCTGCAGTGCTAACCACTGCACCACTGTGCCACCCATATATTTTCAATCATGTAAGATCCACAAAAACTATCAAAGACCACAGAACATTTCTTAGCCATTTACCTCAGCTGGCAATCAGTTTTCCAAAAAGACATTTGAGCAACCACAGATTGCCTCAAAACATTTGCAATTTTGGCAATTTAACCCCTTATTTGGCTAAGTATATGTGTTTGTGTGTGTTCAGATGGGAGTCATTCTCAATTTATGGCCTGAATAAACCTTTCAAAATGCTCGGAGTGAAATCTGCAAGAAAGTGGGTTTTCCTCTGTGTTAGACGTCTGACATCATCTCTGAGGAAACATGTTCTCAAATATGTGCTTTCAAGAGAAAGAGAAACGTGTGGAGCAAGTGGTGTCCCACTTGCTGGTGTCCCACTTGCTGGTATTTCTCAGGCTATTTTGTCAATGCTGTGTTATTTGAGGTAATCTACCCTACAGGCCATGCAATTGAGTTCTCAGTCCACTTAGGGCTTCAGAATCACCTAAATGAGAGTGTTAGCACAGATACAGCTCTAGGTGGGCTTCTTCTCCTGAGCAGATTAATCATTGGCAAAAAATCAGAATCAACGTGAGGAGTCATCCATCTTCTGTTTTTGTATAGTAGGCAGTTTGCCAAGTGAATCTCAAATGTGTGAAGTACAAATAATATATGCACATAACAATACAAAATCTTTTACACATCCGTTTGCTGTTTTAATCTGAGGATGCACTGGTGTGAAAGCCGTGAAGAACCAGGGTTAAGAGTAGTTTGTTTTTAAAACTACTTTAACATTGGCAGCTTAGAAGTGAGTATAACGTTTTTGCAATCCAGTTTGTGTTTTTAATATACTTTGAAAGAACATTAGCTTAGAACTGACACTTGGTAATGTTATCAAAGGACGCTTAGCATATCAAATTCTTCTCTCCACTACTGCAAAGAAAGCACTATCCTACATAACTTCAATGATAAAATCTCCAGTAAAGAGTGGAAAATGGCATTTAATAGAAATCCACCAAGCACTCGTACAATAATGTTACACAAGATTTCTAAGCAAATACTTTTAGAAACAACTAACAATGCAGATGATCTCAAAGTTGCGACTGTGTATAAATGCCATTGAAAAGTTTTACCAAACATACTTCAGTGGTGATGATGCCTCTTCAACTGTTGTCTTAATAGCTCAATCAAGATCAGAACTTCACCAGTTCCATGACTAAGACTGAAAAACTTGCACTTTGCATCACATGGAAAGCACATATACATTGCAGTATGGAATTACTCATTTGATTGAATATGGAATCTTTAATAGCTCCTTGAACTGTAAAAATGAGCTGTTAAATTTGAGATTTACTTTGAAAGGTTAAAAGGGGGAGGTGTATCTAATCATTTTGAATCTATTAGATTCAGGAATTTGAAGGCTTGAGTATCTTGATATGGTTTGACCTTATCTTTCCAATTTAATTGAAGTAGAAGGAACATTAAAATACCACAGAACATCCTTACTTTGGAGATAATACTGTCATTTTCAACATGATGGAACTGACAAGAAATTATAAAATTCTATGAACGTATCTTGGATTTTCCAATGAACATCGGGTAGGAAATGGGACAGGGATGTATTACACTGAATCTCTACTCACTTTAGTGCTGGCCCAATTTTCTACCATCATTTTTGATGGCCAGTGAAAGTGGCTGCCCTAAAATATGTGCGACTATTTAAATGAGACTGTCGTGATGTTATAGCTCCCATTTCATATCATTACCACCTTATTTACACTTAGTAACAACAAAATAGGACGTCCAATGTTGCTAGGCATCACAGAAAAAGTGCAGGTGGATTAAAAGAGCTTAGCCAATACTTTCGAAGGATTCAAATAAGGCTTATTCTTCAGGGGATTTGGTTCTTCTGTGGGGGTTTTTTTGCTGCTGACAACTGCTTAACAGGTTGCCTTTTGCTGTGGTGGCTTCCCTCTTGTCTCCAATTCTAAAAGGAGCACAATGGATATCCCACTAGGTATTCCCTGTTTTTTGGAGTAAGGAGAGTTGGAACAATACAGGGAGGGCTGGCTGGTCAAACAGTATAGCCGGTCACTGCTAGTAGCCCCACACTCAATATACAGACTGAGGTGCTCCCCTGTCCAATTGCCAAGCAGCAGTGCTTGGGGCGTGGCTGCACTACAAAGAGACCTATTAATGCGTTATGCCACACACTGCAACCTGATCTACAGCCCACCTCTAACACAAACACAGATCTACAGTCCACCTGTAACACAGACACTGATCTACAGTCCACCTGTAACACAGACACTGATCTACAATCCACCTGTAACACAGACACTGATCTACAGTCCACCTGTAACACAGACACTGATCTACAGTCCACCTCTAACACAGACATTGATCTACAATTCACCTGTAACACAGACACTGATCTACAGTCCACCTGTAACACAGACACTGATCTACAATCCACCTGTAACACAGACACTGATCTACAGTCCACCTCTAACACAGACACTGATCTACAATCCACCTCTAACACAGACACTGATCTACAGTCCACCTCTAACACAGACACTGATCTACAGTCCACCTCTAACACAAACACTGATCTACAGTCCACCTCTAACACAGACACTGATCTAAAGTCCACCTGTAACACAGACACTGATCTACAGTCCACCTCTAACACAGACACTGATCTACAGTCCACCTCTAACACAGACACTGATCTACAGTCCACCTCTAACACAAACACTGATCTACAGTCCACCTGTAACACAGACACTGATCTACAGTCCACCTCTAACACAAGCACTGATCTACAGTCCACCTCTAACACAGACACTGATCTACAGTCCACCTGTAACACAGACACTGATCTACAGTCCACCTCTAACACAGACACTGATCTACAGTCCACCTCTGACACAAACACTGCTCTACAGTCCGCCTCTAACACAGACACTGATCTACAGTCCACCTGTAACACAGACACTGATTAGATATAAAATGATTAGATACACCTCCCCCTTTTAACCTTTCAAAGTAAACCTCAAATTTGACAGCTCATTTTTACAGTTCAAGGAGCTATTAAGGATTCCAATTTCAATCAAATGAGTAATTCCACCTCTAACACAGACACTGATCTACAGCCCAACGGTAACACAACTGTACTGAAATTTTATTCTATGGCTTCACTGCAGGCTGCTGTTGTAAACAACATAAACATTAGCCAATTAGCTGTATGAAAATACATTAAGCAAATCTCTGCTGCTACAGTTGTTAGAGTAAACCATTTCATTCACAACCCCAGAGATCATATAGGGATATCTCTCCCTGCTGCACAAACTCCTTAGCATTAAATGTGGCCATTTCTTTTGTTCCTAGCACTGTAGAGGAAAACAGAAGAGTACAAGAAAACCTGTTTGTTTACCCTTCCACAATTTAGAGGTCAATTTTCCCTCCCGTTTTCCAAATTTCCCGTTTGTCTGGCAGTTCAGATCCCAGACAAGCCCCCAATTGGTTACGGCCACCTGGTGAGGGTGGTTTGCACTGTTCAACTCCCACCTGACTGCAGCAAGTATTTTTTGGTTATGAGGTTATAACCCTAACTTGTTTTATTTGTCAAATGAACAGCTGCCTTGTGGGCGTCTCGGGAGAGACCACGGCTAAGGGAGTAAACCCTAACAGAAAATCCGGAGTGGAACCCCGTAGGCGGTCATGTGTCACCTTTGGCATGTTTCCGGCAGTTCCTGCAGCCATACCGGTGCCAAACGTCGTGCTCTGCACTCCTTTGGACCCCACCAGAAAGGCCGAGAGGGGGGTTTTGACGCTTGGGCAACTCTCAACCTCCATACATTCGCCCAGGCATGCGCCATGGAGAGGTCACTCCATAGTTGCCTCACAGCGACTGACACCACTGACCACCTCTAGGCGCTTACCCATTGTCTCTCGAGACAAGGAGGCCAAAGAAGAAGATATAGGTGGCAATATGACAGAGAGACAGGAATTGTCAAAGTCCAAGGAGCCACAGATTGCACCCATGATTCCTTGGTAAATGTCATCACGCAGGTCAACTCAACACAACGTCCACTCTCTTGAATGTCCAGCTCATATGTGACCAGCAAGTGAATGCTAAAAGCTGCCATGATTCCTTCATTTGAACCAAAAACGCCAGGCACTGAGTAACTCCGGGAAGATCAGAAGTTACCCATGTCATCTATTGTAGATGACCCCTGTGTACTTTCCCAGGACACCAACTGAGGGCCAAAATAATGAGGTCTACTCATCCTCCAGTGTCATCATAGAGTACACAATTAGAATTTTGAAGGCGTGCTTCAGGTGCCTGAATTGATCTGGGATGCTCTGCAATACAATTCAGTTTCAAGGATTGTAATTATGTGCTGCCTGCCGCACACTTTGCATCACAAAGAAGCCTCATCATGAAGGCAACATAGGAGGAAGGTACCCAAGGGCAGCAGGGAGACCAGCTGTATCAGTGTGAAGAGAATATGAGGAGCCTGCAAGAAGACATTTTGCAGTTGAAGTCAAACTTTAACAAGCCCACAATAAAGAACTAAATGTTGGTTAAAATTTAGAAGACATTTATGCTTAGCTGCACCACAAACATATTTAACATTCCAAGAAAGAGAAAATTAAATAGCCTGGCTATTGTAAATAAAATGTATGATGTTCAGTTAATTTTTTCCTAATTTTGAAACCAATTTCCTCAGTTACATACATTTGACACTGGAAGTTGGATCTGAGTTGCACTTGCATTGCGCGAGTGGCACCATCACGGATTGTGCATGTTTTATTTAATGCGTACCACATACACCACATAATCGTGAATTATGGCATCACTAATGTTGTGTGAGCATCTCAAGACCTGATTTTCAACAGAACGACAAGGGAGAATTTGGTATTTTGAAATGGAAAACTGGAAGGCAATCGCTGCTACTGATTTACCATAAACCTGAAAAAAATTCAGGAATTTGTCTGTGATAATTTAAGCATGTCTGGAGATAAAAAGTTGCTTTCAGTAAGAGTGACCATGAAGCTGTCGGATTGTTGTAAAACACTCTACTGGTTTACTAATGCCTTTTAGGGAAGGAAACCTGCTGCCCTACCCCATCTGGCCTCCAAGTGACTCCAGGCCCACACCAATGAGGTTGATCCTTATTTTCCACTCATATGTGATAAAAAAGAGGGCCCACTACCACCTTCTCTGGGTAACCAGTGATGGGCAATGAATGCTGACTTTTGTAGTCATGTCCATATCCTGAGAAAAATAATCAGGAATAAATGACTTAATTATGCTTACTTATCTCAAAAGTCCTCTTCCTTCATTAATACAGTTGTTTGAATGGAACTGAATAAACTTTTGACCAGATTTTAAGACTTATGACATTCTGCACTGTAAACTTCAGAACGGCAGGACAATTAAAATGAGACTTCAAACTCTGAACTCCCGTTTTTGGATCTTTGAATTTTAAACTCAGGTTCAATTATTTTAAAAATAAAACACGGTACATTGTGTTCACTTAGAACAGGAGCTCCAAGTCCGAAAAATAGCTGATGACTGCTAAAACTGTGTTTTCCAAGTATATGAATATTTAAAAAAATGAAAGAGATCCCATATTTCAAACTGTATTGTTATATATGTCTATTTTTATGTGAGTAAAGCGTTCAGAAACCACATTATCCAATTTGAAGGAAAAAAGTGAAATTTTATGCAAATATCTCATCTTAATGCTACTGCATGAAGGTGTGAACAACATACCAAAAGGATAATTCCCCCATCTATGCTTGTGGAAAGGCAATTTATCCACTAGGTGGCTGAGTATGTTGTTAATCACAAACCAATGAAAGATTCAAGAGGGAAACTTCTGATCTCAGAAAAAAATCACCTTAATGTTAATTACATAATAATTTTGTCTCTCCACTTTACTTAACAAACATATCAAAATCCTATCTTTTAGATGAATGGATTTGATCTCCCAGCTGTTCCTGGCTTTTTTTTTGTCCTGTACAATCACATCTGTTATTAGTTTCTTTGGGTAAGTAGAGGGCTGGATTGTAGATGTACCATAATTCAAATGCAACTAGCTTTTTATACAGCAAATACTGCTAAAATATTTATTAATCAAATCTCTTCCTTATCACAATATAGTGCTGCAGTTCTTCACTCATTTGTAAAATCATTGAGTGTTCGTCTTTCCTCTCTTCCTGATCTATCGCATTGCAATGTGTAACTTAACTAAGGCTCAGACCTGCACTATAGTCTCGAATAGAGCACTGTTTCATCGAGAACAGAAATAAATAATATATTTTAAAGAACACTACGGGGAGAATTACTCAACCAGTTATGCTTAGAAGTAGATTTTGATTGTTACAGCAGTCTAAGTAGAGAATACACACTGAAAAACAATGGTTATTTTGTTGAACCAGGAGAGAGGGAATCAGATCAAAAACAGAAAATGTTGAAAATACTCAGCAGGCCTGGCAGCATCTATGGAGAGACAAACAGAGTCAACGTTTCAGGTCAATGACCTATCATCAGAAATGGCAAAAGAAAAAAAAAGGCAGGGATTGTGGGGGGAGAAAGAGAGTGAACCAGTAAAATAAAAACATGAAATAAGAAAAAATGGGGGCAGAGGTTATTATCTAAAATTATTGAACTCAATGTTGAGTCCGGAAGGGTGTAAAGTGCCCAGTTGAAAGATGAGGTGCTGTTCCTTGAGATTGCGTTGAGTTTCATTGGAGCACGGCAGCAGGCCAAGGACAGAAATTTCAGCATGGGCGCAAGGTGGGGAAATTGAAGTGGCAAGCGACAGGAAGTGTGGGGTCGATCTCACATACTGAACGGAAGTGTTCAGCAAAGTAGTCTCCCAGTCTGCGTTTAGTCTCCCCATTGTAATGGAGACCACAACATAAGCAGCGAATACAGTATACTAAATTAAAAGAAGTACAAGCAAATCTCTGTTTCACTTGGAAGGAGTGTTTGGGGCTCTGGACAGTGGGAAGGGAATAGGTATTGTTGCATCTCCTGCGGTGCATGGAAAGGTGCCGTAGGAAAGTGGGGAGATGTTGGGGATGACTAAGGACTGGACCAGGGTGCCACGAAGGGAATGATCCCTTCGGAATGTTGAAAGACGAGGGGAGGGGAAGATGTGTTTAGTGATGGCATCAAGCTGGAGGTGGTGGAAATGGTGGCGGAAGATCCGTTGAATACGGAAGCGAGTGTGGTGGAAGGTAAGGACAAGGGGGAACCTATCATGGTTCTGAAAGAGAAGGAAAGGGGTGAGAATAGAAGTGTGTGAAATAGATCAGACACATTTCAGGGTCCTGTCAGCTACAATGGGGGATATCCTCGGTTGAGGAAAAAGGAAGACATATCAGAAGCGCGGGTATGGAAGGTTGCATCGCCCAAACAGATGCAACGGAGACGGAGAAACTTGGAGAATGGAATCGAGTTCTTGCAGGAAGTGGGGTGTGAGGAAATGAGGCCCAGGTAGCTGTGGGAGTACACAATAATGAATATTGGTTAATAGCCTATCCCCATAAATGGAAACAGAGAAGGGGAGGAAGGAATGGGAAAAGTCGGAGATGGACCATGTTAAGATGAGACAAGGGTGGAAATCGGAAACAAAGTCAATGACATTTTCCAGTTCAGGGTGAGTGCAGGAAGCGGCAGTGATACAGTCATCAATGTACTGGAAAAAGAGGTGAGGGAAGGGACCTGAGTAAGATGTAAAAGGTAAATTTTTTGGGGGGGAGAAGGGAAAATAGTTATTGTTATGGGGGGATGGGAACGGGGTGTTAGAAATTTATTTATTTAATTTTTGGGAGTAGGACTTTAAAAATTTAAATTAGGCAGCAGGGCTGGCTGCCCTTTAAAAATGTTGCCAGTGCCTGTACACAGGCAGTTGCCGCCATTGCTGGGATGGACAGCCCTCCCCCTCCATGAGTTTGGGGGGGGGGGGCCACACCGACTATGTAAATGAGACGCGGCGCTTGAAATTGCAGCATGCGCGGGCTGCCATTTTTTGAGCTCGCCACAGATTGGCAGCGGGCTCTTAAAATCCAAACCGTTATGTTGACTTGATATTCTCCTTCTGCAGTCATCATTCCAACTGTCACAAACCATATCGACCTGACTGAGCCAACCTGTTGTATGGTGTCTCGTGATTCGTCAGAATCTTCGGCTGACATCTCTCCAGTGGCCATCTGTACTTGCTTGTTGTGCTTCCTTCTAGCCAAACACTTGTGTGCAAAATGATTCGGTTTCTTGCAGTGAGAACACTGCTTTCCCCACGCTGGACATGCCTTCTTTTCCTTTGTGTGAAGTCCTCCGTAGTATTTGCATCCTGCTCTTTGTCCGTGATGTTTCTGCCCTTTCGGCCTGGAATGTCTATCAACATAATGCAAGGCCTAAAATGTCCTGCCATGACTATGCACTAGCTGCTGATTTACAACCTCAGTGCTTCTGCACATGTCGATTGATTTCCTGAGAGTAAGTTTCTCCTTTCTTAGTAGACATGCTCTTGCTGCGGGATATCTTATGCTGAATACAATCCTGTCTTTCATTAGATCATCTTTTGGTTGCACAAATTCACAGGATTCTGCGAGCTATGTTAGTGCAGTCACATATTGATCAATGAACTCTTTTTCACCTTGGTCCCTGATATTAAACACATACCATTCATAAGTTACATTCACTTGGGGTTCAAAGCATGTTTTCAAAGCTTTCAAAACTTCTACTGTCTGTTTTTCTTGTTCTTGGAGAGATTTAGGGTGGAGTACATTTTGTAACAGTCTCTCCACAGCAGTGATAAAAGTGTAGCTACCCGTAGCAGCTCTGGTCTGTTAATTAAATCTGTTGCAATTGCATAATTTTGCCATTGCGAGTGGAAAAACTGCCAGTTTTACTTCCTATCACCTTTCATTTTGATTGGCACCAGGAGAAGAAGATTTGCAGCCATTGCATCTTTCCCAGTGCTTTCAGCGCTTCTTTGTTCCTTTTCTGTGGCTTACAGTGGCTGTTAGCAGCTTTCAGCAGCTCTGAACATTCCTGTGTTCCTCTTTTAATAGTTGTGCTTCTATACAGCTCTTCAACACTCTATTTCAGCTCTACTCTGACACCATATTATGAGCTTACAGGACAACAGTCTTGCTTGTACTATGTCTTTATTGAATTGCCTGCTGATGGATGCCTGCAGTGAGTGCCTCATGGTAAAAGACACGTGGCTATGGCAAGCTAGGAGGCACATTATGACAGTATTGCATTTCTATCCCAAACAGTTTCCTGGCTGCAGCCAACCAGATTGAGAGCGCCTGGCTGTTGGATGGATAGGCCTTTGGCACCAGGCCACAGCTAGGGAGCGAAGGAGGGAGAGACTGATCAGAGGTCGGCAGGGGGCTATCTATGGAGCTTCATGTTGAGTGGGAAGTCAAGGATTTTGGCTCAGCAGTGATGAAACATTGGAACTTTTATGTTCAAATCAGAATGGTGTGTGACTTGGAGGTGGTGATGTTTCCAAGGCATTGCAGGCAACCCAATATGCCCAGGTGTCGGAACAGGAAAATGTACCAGATAGTCATGACTTTTAAAGTACTATGAAACAGGGATTATTTAGGTGCAAGATACATCTTCTGATATTTCACATAAGCTATGATCTCAGAACTATTGAATGTCAGTGCATAATTAACAAGTCTCCAGTTAAATTAGATCTCAAAAGAATTTATCTCTCTTCAAAGCAACAGATATGTGGAATAACCTCCCACCAATTAACCTTTTAACAAGAGCTGGGTGAACATCTACTCAAGAATGTGATTGAAGATGACAGATGAGATAGTGATGCTGGAATCATGGAGAGGTCACCTCTGAAATGTAAATGGTTAGGAGTACACATCACCAATTGCAATGTTGGATTTATTTTGTGGAGTTTTGTTCAATCGCCTTACAGAGATGGAAATTTGAGAGGTTTAACTTGAAAGTTTTACTTTCCTACTTGGATCTCCCATTGATATGATGATTGGGGCCTAGATAGAGTAGACAGGAAGGAGCTGTTTCCCCTAATGGAGAGGTCAATTACCAGGGGGCACAGAATTAAGTTGATTGGCAGAAAGATTAGAGGGGACATGAGGAAAAACTTTTTCACCGAGAGGGTGATGGGTGTCTGGAATTCACTGCCAGGAACAGTGGTGGAGGCAGAAACCCTCATTTCTTTTAAAGGGTACCTGGACATGCACCTGAAGTGCTGTAACCTGCAAGGCTATGGACCAGGCACTGGAAGGTGGGATTAGATTTGGCAGCGACTAATTTTTTTCTTTGGCCGGCACGGACACGACGGGCTGAATGGCCTCCTTCTGTGCCATCATTTTTCTATGGTTCTATGGATTGAGATTTTGAATATCTCTACTTCCAGATTTCCAGATATACCCTGATGTTTGGTTGCAGTAAACGTTGCTGATTTAGCTTCTTTCGTCTATGGTGTGTAGCAAGATGGAATAATATTTTTTTTTTCCAAAATATACTTTATTCATAAAAATCTGTAAAAATTACATTGCCAAACAGTTTCCAAACAGCACGAAAAAATACAAACATTGCAAAAGAGATCAGTTTCTTTCATTAATGTCATGAGTTTCTTCCCAACCCTTCCGTTTCACAATTGTCATGTCAATTACAGTTTTACATTTACAGCAATTGAGAATATTAACGATACAGTTCGAGGGGCTTCCCATGGTTCCAGCCCCTCAGTCCAGCTTGGTGGGGGAACCTTACACTGTGGTCTTTCCCCATTGAGCCTTTGCTGCGGCTGCCCCAAGCTTTAGTGCGTCCCTCAGCACGTAGTCCTGGACCTTGGAATGTGCCAGTCTGCAACATTCGGTGGTGGACAACTCTTTGCGCTGGAAGACCAGCAAGTTTCGGGCAGACCAAAGGGCGTCTTTCACCGAATTGATAGTCCTCCAGCAGCAGTTGATGTTTGTCTCGGTGTGCGTCCCTGGGAACAGCCCGTAGAGCACAGACTCCTGTGTTACAGAGCTGCTTGGGATGAACCTTGACAAAACCCACTGCATCTCTTTCCACACCTGCTTTGCAAAGGCACATTCCAGGAGGAGGTGGGCGACCGTCTCTTCCCCACCACAGCCAACGCGGGGGCACTGTGCGGAGGGGGCGAGACTTCGGGTGTGCATGAAGGATCTGACGGGGAGGGCCCTTCTCACCACCAGCCAAGCTACGTCTTGGTGCTTGTTTGAAAGTTCTGGTGATGAGGCATTCCGCCAAATGACTTTAACGGTCTGCTCGGGGAACCATCCGACAGGATCCACCGTTTCCTTTTCCCGTAGGGCCTTGAGGACATTCCGTGCAGACCACTGCCTGATGGACCGGTGGTCAAAGGTGTTTTTCCGCAGAAACTGCTCCACGAAGGATAGGTGGTACGGCGCCGCCCAGCTGCATGGTGCGTTCCGCGGCAATGTGACCAGGCCCATCCTTCGCAACACCGGGGACAGATAGAACCTCAGCACGTAGTGACACTTGGAGTTTGCGTACTGGGGATCTACACATAGCTTGATGCAGCCGCACACGAAGGTGGTCATCAGGATGAGGGCCACGTTGGGTACATTTTTCCCGCCCATGTCCAGAGATTTGAACATCGTGTCCCTCCGGACCCGGTCCATTTTAGATCCCCAGACGAAGCGGAAAATGGCTCGGGTGATTGCCACGGCGCAGGAGTGGGGTATGGGCCAGACCTGCGCCACGTAGAGCAACAACGTGAGCGCCTCGCACCTGATGACCAGGTTCTTACCCACAATGGAGAGAGATCGCTGCCCCCACATGCCCAACTTTTGTCGTACCTTGGCTACTCGCTCCTCCCATGTTTTGGTGCACGCCCCGGCACTTCCGAACCATATCCCCAGCACCTTCAGGTAATCTGACCTGACGGTGAAGGGGACAAAAATAATATCAGATTTACTATCAGGGTTGCAGTTCACTCCTGGTGAATGAAGACTCTTGGATAAAAGGTCATCTGTAACTTATGCACTACCTACTGGGGTGAACTTAAACATGAACTGGAAATCCAAACTGGTCCAGTTTATGTTGATTCTGAGTAATTTAGAAATATCTGATGTAGACCAGTTTTGAACAGTTCAGGTTCCTACCTGCTTGCTCCTTAATAAATAAATGGGTATGCAGATCCCGAGAGCAACACAATGAGGAATGCAGATAAGAGTGAATATGATTCAAGCCGGGGAGAGGCAGGTACATATGTGTTTGATTTCTGCTGGTGTGGATATGGAGGAAACCATGGAGCTAATTTGGGCTGGAACATATCAGCACTGCAGACAATCTGGGGAAGACAGATTTCCCAATTCACTGACATTGCTTTAATATTCACATTTCAATTTTGGATAATCTAAATACCATGCTTGAATACATTGAAATGCTCATCCCCACTCTGCTCCCCTTTCCCCAGACAACATAATGGCTTTTGAAATTTGAAACTTTCGCAAATCCTCCCTCTTTATCTTCAATCAATTCTTGTCATATTAGCCCATATATTTTACCTTTAGTAATTGATTATTTAGTAACTGCATTAGATGAATAACGCCACAAACAAAGTATGATACAATACAGTACAATGCTCCTCAACTAGCATGACCCCAGATTCTTCATTATGAATTTTAGTTTGCTACTGTTATGCACTCTGTCTAATTAAAACAAAATCTGTTACAGACTATTAATTAGAATATTGTTGCATAATTATTCAAATTAGAACCACAACATTCACCTTGAAGTGCTGTTATGTTGTCATTAAATGAAGTCATTTAAAATAAATTATGAAATAATTAGGTTGATTTTACACCCTCTGGACTATTCATTGTTTTGAATAGCAGTAAGAATATAGCAGCTTCATAGAAATCTTCACAGGAAGAGACTCAGAAACAGCCCAAAGCCAATGTCCCTAATAAGTGAGACTTGACATGCAGTGGCTATAACCATAATAGAAATTATAATTGGCTCCGTCACAGTCAGGAGAATAGACAGAATTTCTTCACGTTTTCTGTGTAGTTGTTTGGTCTGTCAGTGCTCATGTGATTTTAATCCACCAAGAAAACATCTTGCAGATATAATTATCATTCCCTGGAAATACCCGATTTTCTAACCATACCTCCTATGTTATCAAGAGAACTAAGCAGCAAACAGGACTTGTAAGAATGCACTTTTAATTAAAGTAAATACTGGTTGTTAGACAAAGTGAAAAAACATCAGCTCCAAATAAAAGGTCAAATAGTAAAAGTATTTTCAAACACGTTTCTTCAAATATTTGCTGACTCGCCAAATGCTTCTACCTATGTGAACTTAGCTTCTGTGCGAAAGGTGCTGAACGTGAACGAGGGTGCAGTGTTGGCAATATTGTTGAGGATTTTGAAGTCAGCTGAAATGATTGCAGAGTTGGAAGCACAGGCAGCAATGCCATTTTGGCTGCTTCCACTCTCTGGAGTTCTCTAGTAAGCTGTGAGTCAGAATGATACCCTGACTGCACTTGATGAACTCCTGAAGCACAGTTAGCAGTATTGTATGATTGCCTTAAAGAGTGATGTCCCTTTAAGATCTTAGTATGCTAATGAGCCAAGTACCAGGACGCAGTCATGTAACTCAGAGCCAGAATCATTCTGCTACTGTAACACCCAGAGTAAGGTTCTGGAAATAGTTTGCTCTGTACTGTATATAATAGTCTAGCTGTAAATAAACCTGTTTGAGATCTTCAACCAACTGGACTCCATGCATCTCATTTATGTTGCATCAGACAATATAAAAGAACTCATTGGAAGCAGTGAAACTCCAAAGCTGGTCGGAATAGCCATGAACTGTTAGATTTGTTGCATTGCACCATAAGTAGTTATCTGATAAAAACAAAGGAGAATTAAATCTAAATTTAAAAAGTTTTTTTTTCTTTAAGTGCACTTTTTTTTAGTAGAAGTGTGCAAGCATATCATTATTTGATTTCTGCGACTGACATTGGAAACTACTTCATGGTCTTTTTTCTGGCAGGCCAAAAATTACCAAATTTATTAAATGCAGTTTCTCAACTTTCCATTATGGAATGTGAACCTATGACCTTTGTGTTTTTAATCCAGTACCACAGCAATACTGGCCTAATGACAGTGGAAACAAAAAACAGTAATAATAATACAATTATCAAGATAATTAATGTAATTCCTTCTCACCTTCTTTTGAAGTTTCTTTCAATTAGTTATACAAGGGCAATGTGAACTTCCTCTAGAGAAAACCAGTTCGTGTGGGAGTTAAAATCAAAGTGGTTCACTTACCAATCTTTTTCTGCCCATGGTTACCTTAAAGTTGGGCAACTGAGGAATCTGCTTGATCCAGGTGGAAGCCTCATCATATTATGATCAGCGGGGTCCTATAACATAGATAGGATCTGTTACGACCGAGGTGGGAGGAGTGCACTGTCTTTTTTAGTCCCCCTTCTCCACAGGTCACAACATTTTGAAATATGCTTACCCAGTTACCAATTTAGTCAATCATATACTCTGGACGTATACTGTGGACGTGAAAGAGACTCCAGGATGGTATGTTGCCTCCCTGGTGCCAGGGTCAAGGATGTCTCTGAACGGACAGGGGGCATTCTGAAGGGGGAGGGTGAACAGCCAGACGTTGTGGTACACATCGTTACCAGTGACATAGGCAGGAAGAGTGATGAGGTCCTGCAGGGGGAGTTTAGGGAGTTAGATAGTAAGTTAACAAACAGGACCTCTAGGGTTGTAATCTCTGGATTACTCCCTGTGCCATGTGCCAGTGAGGCTAGAAATAGAAAGATAGTGTAGCTAAACACGTGGCTGAGCAGCTGGTATAGAAGGGAGGGTTTCAGATATCTGGACCATTGGGCTCTCTTCAGGGACAGATGGGACCTGTATAAGAAGGACGGGGTGCATCTAAACTGGAGGGGCACTAATATCCTGGCTTCAAGGTTTGCTAGCGTCACTCGGGAGGGTTTAAACTAGTGTGGCAGGGGGGTGGGAACCAGAGCAGTAGGACAGCTAGTGAAATAAATGAGGAGGACATAGTAAATAAGGCCAGTAGGACTAAGAGGAAGAGCAGGCAGGGAGATGTTGCTGAGCACAGCGGGACTGGTGGTCTGAAGTGCATTTGTTTCAATGCGAGAAGTATAACAGGTAAGGTAGATGAACTTAGAGCTTGGATTAGTACTTGGAAATATGATGTTGTTGCTATTACAGAGACTTGGTTGAGGGAAGGGCAGGATTGGCAGCTAAATGTTCCAGGCTTTAGAAGCTTCAGGCGGGATAGAGGGGGATGTAAAAGGGGTGGGGGAGTTGCATTACTGGTTAAGGAGAATATCACAGCTGTACTGCAGGAGGACACCTCAGAGGGGTCATGCAGCGAGGCAATATGGGTGGAGCTCAGGAATAGGAAGGGTGCAGTCACGATGTTGGGAGTTTACTACAGGCCTCCCAACAGCCAGCGGGAGGTAGAGGAGCAGATATGTAGACAGATTTTGGAAAGATGTAAAGATGCAAATGTTATTCCCTTGTTCAAGAAAGGGAATAGGGATAACCCTGGGAATTATAGACCAGTCAGTCTTAGGTCGGTAGTGGGCAAATTATTGGAGAGGATTCTGAGAGACAGGATTTATGATTATTTGGAAAAGAATAGTTTGATTAGAGACAGTCAGAATGGCTTTGTGAGGGGCAGGTCATGCCTCACAAGCCTTATTGAATTCTTTGAAGATGTGACAAAACACATTGATGAAGGAAGAGCAGTGGATGTGGTGTATATGGATTTTAGCAAGGCGTTTGATAAGGTTCCCCATGGTAGGCTCATTCAGAAAGTATGGAGGCATGGGATACAGGGAAAGTTGGCTGTCTGGATACAGAATTGGCTGGCCCATAGAAGACAGAGGGTGGTAGTAGATGGAAAGTATTCAGCCTGGAGCTCGGTGACCAGTGGTGTTCCGCAGGGATCTGTTCTGGGACCTCTGCTCTTTGTCATTTTTATAAATGACTTGGATGAGGAAGTGGAAGGCTGGGTTAGCAAGTTTGCCGATGACCCAAAGATTGCTGGAGTTGTGGATAGTGTGGAAGGCTGTTGTAGGTTGCAACGGGACATTGACAGGATGCAGAGCTGGGCTGAGAAGTGGCAGATGGAGTTCAACCTGGAAAAGTGTGAAGTGATTCATTTTGGAAGGTCGAATTTGAATGCAGAATACAGGCTTAAAGACAGGATTCTTGGTAGTGTGGAGGAACAGAGGGATCTTGGGGTCCATGTCCATAGATCGCTCAAAGTTGCCACCCAAGTTGATAGGGTTGTTAAGAAGGCGTATGGTGTGTTGGCTTTCATTAACAGGGGGATTGAGTTTAAGAGCCGCGAGGTTATGCTGCAGCTCTATAAAGCCCTGGTTAGACCACACTTGGAATATTGTGTTCAGTTCTGGTCGCCTCATTATAGGAAGGATGTGGTGGCTTTAGAGAGGGTGCAGAGGAGATTTACCAGGATGCTGTCTGGACTGGAGGGCATGTCTTACGAAGAAAAGTTGAGGGAGCTAGGGCTTTTCTCATTGGAGCGAAGAAGGATGAGAGGTGACTTGATAGAGGGGTACAAGATGATGAGAGGCATAGATAGAGTAGCCAGAGACTTTTTCCCAGGGTGGAAAGGGCTATCACCAGGGGGCATAATTTTAAGGTGATTGGAGGAAGGTTTCAGGGAGATGTCAGAGGTAGGTTCTTTACACAGAGAGTGGTGGGTGCGTGGAATGCACTGCCAGTGGTGGTAGTAGAAGCAGATACATTAGGGACATTTAAGTGACTCTTGGATAGGTACATGGATGATAGTAGAATGAAGGGTAGGTAGTTAGTTTGATCTTAGAGTAGGTTAAAGGTTCGGCACAACATCATGGGCCGAAGGGCCTGTACTGTGCTGTACTGTTCTATGTTCTATGTAACAGGGTTGTGGTGGTGGGCGAGTTTAACTTCCCCAATATTGACTGGGACTCACTTAGTGCTAGGGGCTTGGATGGGGCAGAATTTGTGAGGAGCATCCAGGAGGGCTTCTTGAAACAGTATGTAGATAGTCCAACTAGGGATGGGGCCATTCTGGACCTGGTATTGGGGAATGAGCCCGGCCAGGTGGTCAAAGTTTCAGTGGGGGAGCATTTCGGGAGCAGTGACCATAATTCCATAAGTTTTAAGGTACTTGTGGATAAGGATAAGAGTAGTCCTCGGGTGAAGGTGCTAAATTGGGGGAAGGCTAATTATAACAATACTAGGTAGGAACTGAAGAATTTAGATTGGGGGCGGCTGTTTGAGGGTAAATCAACATCTGACGTGGGAGTCTTTCAAACGTCAGCTGATTAGAATCCAGGACCAGCATGTTCCTGTGAGGAAGAAAGACAAGTTTGGCAAGTTTTGGGAAGCTTGGATAACAAGGGATATTGTGAGCCTAGTCAAAAAGAAAAAGGAAGCATTTGTAAGGGCTGGAAGGCTAGGAACAGATGAAGCACTTGAGGAATATAAAGACAGTAGGAAGGAACTTAAGCAAGGAATTAGGAGGGCTAAAAGGGGTCATGAAAAGTCATTGGCAAACAGGATTAAGGAGAATCCCAAGGCTTTTTATACATATATAAAGAGCAAGAGGGTAACCAGGGAAAGGGTTGGCCCACTCAAGGACAGAGATGGGAATCTATGTGTGGAGCCAGAGGAAATGGGCGAGGTGCTAAATGAGTACTTTGCATCAGTATTCGCCAAAGAGAAGGACTTGGTGGATGATGAGCCTAGGGAAGGGAGTGCAGATAGTCTCAGTCATCTCATTATCAAAAATGAGGAGGTGTTGGGTGTCTTGCAAAGCATTAAGGTAGATAAGTCCCCAGCGCCTGATGGGATCTACCCTAGAATACTGAGGGAGGCAAGGGAAGAAATTGCTGGGGCCTTGACAGAAATCTTTGCATCCTCATTGGCTACAGGTGAGGTCCCAGAGGACTGGAGAATAGCCAATGTTGTGCCTTTGTTTAAGAAGGGTGGCAAGGATAATCCAGGAAATTGTAGGCCGGTGAGCCTTACGTCAGTGGTAGGGAAACTATTAGAGAGGATTATACGGGACAGGATTTACTCCCATTTGGAAACAAACAAACTTATTCGCGAGAGACAGCATGGTTTTGTGAAGGGGAGGTCGTGTCTTACTAATTTGATTGGGTTTTTTGAGGAAGTGACGAAGATGATTGATGAAGGAAGGGCAGTGGATGTTGTCTATATGGACTTTAGTAAAGCCTTTGACAAGGTCCCGCATGGCAGACTGGTACAAAAGGTGAAGTCACACAGGATCAGAGGTGAGCTGGCAAGATGGATACAGAACTGGCTCAGTCATAGACGACAGAGGGTATCAGTGGATGGGTGTTTTTCTGAATGGAGGGATGTGACTAGTGGTGTTCCGCAGGGATCAGTGCTGGGACCTTTGCTGTTTGTAGTATATATAAATGATTTGGAGGAAAATGTAGCTGGTCTGATTCGTAAGTTTGCGGACGACACAAAGGTTGGTGGAGTTGCGGATAATGATGAGGATTGTCAGAGGATACAGCAGGATATAGATCGGTTGGAGACTTGGGCAGAGAAATGGCAGATGGAGTTTAATCCGGACAAATGTGAGATAATGCATTTTGGAAGGTCTAATGCAGGTGGGAGGTATACAGTAAATAGGAGTATTGACAGGCAGAGAGATCTGAGAGATTTGTATCCACAGGTCATTGAAAGTGGCAACGCAGGTGGATAAGGTAGTCAAGAAGGCATACGGCATGCTTGCCTTCATCGGTCGGGGTATAGAGTATAAAAATTGGCAAGTCATGTTGCAGCTGTACAGAACCTTAGTTAGGCCACACTTAGAATATTGCGTGCAATTCTGGTCACCACACTACCAGAAGGACATGGAGGCTTTGGAGAGGGTACAGAGGAGGTTTACCAGGATGTTGCCTGGTCTGGAGGGCATTAGCTATGAGGAGAGGTTGGAAAAACTCGGATTGTTTTCACTGGAACGACGGAGGTGGAGGGGCGACATGATAGAGGTTTACAAAGTTATGAGCGGCATGGACAGAGTGGATAGTCAGAAGCTTTTTCCCAGGGTGGAAGAGTCAGTTACTAGGGGACATAGGTTTAAGGTGCAAGGGGCAAAGTTTAGAGGGGATGTGCGGGGCAAGTTTTTTTTACACAGAGGGTGGTGAGTGCCTGGAACTTGCTGCCAGGGGAGGTGGTGGAAGCAGATACGATAGCGACGTTTAAGAGACATCTTGACAAATACATGAATAGGAAGGGAATAGAGGGATATGGGCCCCGGAAGTGCAGAAGGTTTTAGTTTAGGCAGGCATCAGGCTTGGAGGGCTGAATGGCCTGTTCCTGTGCTGAACTGTTCTTTGTTCTTTGTACTCTACTCTTTATCCCAGAATAAAATACACCAACCAGGTTTCTTTAATAAACAATAAAATTATCAGTTTATCAAACAAGACTTATCCAGTAATGAAGCACTGCATTAACACACAGATGGAAATATGAAAATTCCCTTTTTAAATTCTCCCCACACACACACCCACACACACATTGAAAACAATACAGAAATTCACTCTGCAGAGGTCTGTTACAAAAAGGACAAAAAAGAATACTTTGACCAAATACTTGCAAATTCTTGAAGAAAAAAGAGAAGATATAGAACAAAGTCAGTTGTCCTTTTCGGTCTGGTGCCTGGGTATACGGAAACGGGTCACTGGGATCTTTTCTAAAGCAGTTCTTTTCAGGGGGCATTAAGAATTAATCTGACAGGTTTTTCCAGCTTCTCAGGAGATATGCAGCACCAGAGATTTTAGCTCTTCCACACTGGACCTTTGCAGGATTTCTTCAAACAGGTAGAGAAAGATGTGAGCTGGGTGGTTTCTTTTTCCTTGGCAGGCAAAATACCAATTGTCTTCAAAACAGTTCACACCTCAACTGCATTGAAAACAATATCCAAACCCCAAACAGAAAGTCAACCTCTTGACCTCCATAAAACTTGACATGTAGCTTCTCTGTCACCAAGGTTTCTGTTGTTTATTGAGCTTAAAGCACATGATTTCCAGCACAGGTTGTTTTCAAACAACATCGCAAGTGCCCTTTTGGTGAACTTGGTAAAAAAAAAAATCCATGGAATCTTTTCAGTTTTAATACAAATCCTCAAAAAAATAAAGTATTAAAAAAGGAAGCACTTTCGTAACAGATCCCAAAATTATTTATATGACCTACTGGGCAGAATGCTCACTGGTAACACACCGCACAGTGGAAACTGTCAGATCAGAAGCAGATAACCTTTTTTTTAATTCATTTCAGGGGATCTGGGCATCTCTGGCAAGGCCAGCATGTTGCCCATCCATAATTGCCTGTGAGAAGGTAGTAGTGAGCTGCCTTCTTGAACCATTGCAGTCCATTTGCTGCAGGTACACTCACAGTGCTGTTAGGGAGGGAATTCCAGGATTTTGATCCAGTGACAGTTAAGGCGACATATTTGCAAGTCAGGATGATAGTTTTGAAGTGATTGATAGCAAAATTAGAGGGGAGATGAAGAAAACCTTTTCACCCAGAGGGTGGTGGTGGTCTGGAACTCACTGCCTGAAAGGGTCATTGAGGCAGAAACCCTCAACTCATTCAAAAGGAGTCTGACCATACACCTCAAGTGCGGTAATCTGCAGGGCTACGGACCAAATGCTGGAAGGTGGGATTTGAATAGATGGATCATTTTTCAGTCGACACAGACACACTGGGCCAAGTGGCCTCTTTCTGTGCCTTAAACTTTCTATGATTCTATGATGGTGTGTGGCTTGGAGGGGAACTTGTAGTTGATGGTGTTCCCACACATCTGCTGCCCTTGTCCTTCTAGGTGTAAGAGGTCGCGGCTTTGGAAGGTGCTGTCGACGGAGGCGTGGTGTGTTGCCGCAGCGCTTCTTGTATATGGTACACACTGCTGCCATTGTGCGTCGGTGGTGGAGGGAGTGAATGTTTAAGGTGGTGGGTGGGGTGCTGATCAAGTAGGCTGCCTTGTCCTGGATGGCGTCAAGCTTCCTGAGTGTTGTTGGAGCGCACTCATCCAAGCAAGTGGACAGTATTCATGACACTCCTGACTTGTGCCTTGTAGGTGGTGCACAGGGCTTTGGGGAGTCAGGAAGTAGGTTACTCATCACAGAATTTCCTGCCTCTGACATGCTCTCATGGCTCAGTATTTATATGGCTGGTCCAGTTAAGTTTATGGTCAATGGTAACCCCCAGGATGTTGATGGTGGGGAATCAGCAATGGCAATGCCATTGAATGGCAAGCGGAGATGGTTAGATTCTCTCTTTTTGGAGATGGTCATTGCTGGGCACTTGTGTGGCATGAATTTTACATGTCACTTATCAGCTCAAGCCTGAATGTTGTCCAAGTCTTGCTGTATGTTACACAGACTACTTCGTTATCTGAGGAGTCATGAATAGTACTGGTTGGCCCTGGGACATTACTCGGAGGAACTCCTGCAGCAATGTCCTGGGGCTGAGATGATTGGCCTCCAATAACCACACCATCTTCCTTTGTGATAGGTGTGACTCCAACCAGTGGAGAGTTTCTTGATGATTCCCATTGACTTCAATTTGCTTGGGCTCCTTGATGCCATACTCGGTGAAATGCTGCCCTGATATCAAGGGCTGTCACACTTACCTCACCTCTGGAAATCTGCTCTTTTGTCTATGTTTGGATCAAGGCTGTAACGAGGTCTGGAGCCATGATCTTGGCAGAATCCAAACTGAGCATTGATGAGCAGGTTATTGCTACATAACAGCCACTTGATAACACTGTCGACGACATATTCCAACACTTTGCTGACGATCGAGAGTAGACTGATGGGGCGGTAATTGGCCAGATTGGATTTGTCCTGCTTTTTGTGGACAGGACTACTTGGGCAATTTTCCATACTGTTGGGTCGGTGCCTGTGTTGTAGCTGTACCAGAACAGCTTGGCTAAGGGTACGGCTTTTCTGTTCCTCTGAACCCCACAAAAGCAGCTTGACCCATTGCTGCGCCAGGATCAACCCCTTCCACATTCCCAAAACACTCACAACCCCCATCAATTTACCTTGGTGCCTCTTTTTTTTAGGCATCGCTGGGTAGGACAGCATTTATTGCTCATCCCTAATTGTGCTGCCTGATATTGCATCAGCTTGAAGCTGCCGCTGGGGCAGGACACTCATTGGCTTCATTTAATTGAGGCCTGGCTGTTTAAATGGCCTTCTTTCTGCATTGATCACTGACTGGGAGTTTAAATTCCCTTAATAGTTTTTAAAAAGGGAGAAGTAGAATATCCAAGTCAGGACTAGAAGCAGAAATCGCAGCTTCTTTAACTTATTTGAATTCTTGTAGGTTGTGATAGGTGTGCCAGCTGAAGAAACCTCATGGTGATAAGAATGAATTCTGAACAATACATTTTAAATGAACACTACAGAAAGCCTACAGTGTTCCACTTGCTTCAGCTTTACCGGTCTTCTTCAGCAAATTGTACATGGAAAAACAAAGTTATTCTGTGGAGGCATTTTGTACACCTTTTGTAACCCAATCTAATCCCATTTTTGTTGAATGAAGAGTGACCCTTTGGCCTAAATGTAAGCTGTACCATTCAATTTCAACTGGATAAGACCAGATATGAAGTCTGAGATGCGAGAGGGCTTTAGTTATATGATGGAGGGAAATCCAGGTACTATCATCTCTTGAATTGTTACTTTTGTGTATTTTTCTTGAACTTCTAATTCTTCCTCACTTCTTTTTTGGTACTATTCATTTTTTGATAATTCTATTCACAGCATGTACCAAATTTCCATGCATATTCTTTAATGGTTGTTCACTATTAGTATTTTTGCTTGACTCTTTGTACTTTTCATCTCCCTCAAAATAGGCAATGCAATCTAACTGTGAGCAAAGCATCTCTCAAGGCAACTGAAAAAACAAGCTGTTACTGTCTCTTCATATTTGTTGTCAGATTTTTGCATTGGAACAAATTACACTGGGCATATTGAGTCACTGGGTAGAGAAGTGAGAACAGTTGAAAGCAAAGCAAAGAAGATAATCTGTCATCTGCAGACCATGTAGCTTGAATTTGATGGAACTGAATGTTGTAATGCTTCTTGTTGAATAAAAGGGCAGGACATCAAATGGAAATCCTTTAAAATTACTCCATACAGATCTCTGGAATAGCAGTGAGGAATAGACTTGAACTGTCACCCTTCTTTTAGCACAGCATTTTTATAGTTCATACGTAAACTTTCAGGACAATCTACTGCACCTACATACAAAGTTATGTGAACACTGCTTTCAGAGAAAAAGTTTACAAAGTACGTAAAGCTACTGCAATAAAAGAGAAATGTAAATGCAATAACGTAAAATGTAGCTGCATGATATTTCCTGCCCCTTCCCTTTCCTAGTGATATATTCCCACCATCAGCCCAATCTAAAAAAATAAATACTTGCATTTATATAGCGCTTTTCATGATCACCGGACATCACAAAGTGCTTTACAGCCAATGAAGTACTTTTAAAGTGTAGTCACTGTTGTAGTGTAGGAAACTCGGCAACCACAGCAAACTCCCACAAACAGCAATGTGATAATGACCAGATAATCTGGTTTTGTGATGTTGATTGTGCGATAAATATTGGCCAGGACATCAGGGATAACTCCCTTTCTCTTACAAACACACAAACATACGAATTAGGAGTAGGCCATTCGGCCCCTCGTACCCACTCCGCCATTCAACAAGATCATGGCTGATCTGTTTGTGTCTCGAATTCCACACTCCATCTACCCACCATAACCTTTGATTCCCTTGCCTAACAAGAATCTATCTACCTCTGCCTTAAAAATATTCAATGACCCCACCTCCACCAACTCCTGAAGCAAAGAGTTCCAAAGTTGCACAACCCTCAGAGAAAAATTTTCTCCTTATCTCTATTCGAAAATGGTGACCCCTAATTTTAAAACAGTGCTGCCCAGTTCTGGACTCACCCACAAGAGGAAACATCCTTTCCACACCCACCTTGTCAAGACCGTTCAGGATCTTATGTACTTCAATCAAGTCTCCCCTCACTCTTCTAAACTCCAGTGAAAATAAGCTTTTCTTCAATATAGTGCTATGGGATCTTTTATGTCCACCTGAGAGGGCAGACAGGGCCTCAGCTTAATGTCTCATCTGAAAGACAGCACCTCCCACAGCGCAGCACTCCGCTAGAGTGTCAGTCTACATTGCTGTGCTCAAGTCCTGGAGCAGGTCTTGCACCTGGAATCTAATGACTCAGAAGCGAGAATGCTACCAACTGAACCATGGCTGACACTATCTATGAATATTAATGAACCCAACCTTGGAAATCCTGTAAAGTTAATGCAGCATTCATTAGTGAGAGTTCCAATAGGCTTGTGCAGCTGTGAATTCTGCTTCCAGTCTCATCTCAGGTACTCCACATATCATAAAGCTAACAGAAACCAGCTTCAAAGAGGGTGAAACTCAGGAGGATTGTTTATAATATTGTATTGTCATTGATTTTTTATTTCCACCATCATTTCTGTAGCATTACCTGTGATACAGGGTCATCAGTTGTGTAATAACGTGTAAAGGTTGGGGCAGGGGTGGGGGATGGAATTTCATTGAGATAGAACACAAATGTTTGCTAGTTTTCCCATGCCAATACACAAGGATGACAGAAGCTTTTCACCCTGTGAGATCTGGGTTCAAGAACAAATGGAATGATGGGACAAAAGTGTTTTCTATCTGGTGACTGCTGGAGTTACGTGTGAAATTATTTTGGCCCGTCTCAATCTACAAGTGAGCATGGGGCCCTGAGCACAAAACTAGCCCTAATGTACAACTAAATGGCAATCTCATTGAGAGATATAGAAAAAAGTCACACTGTTGCAGTAGGGGTGATTTCCTGAAGCTGGGGTTGAGGCACATTGTTGAGGAAGAATAGAACTGATCATAGAATAGGTAATTTGACTAAAAATGGGAATGTGTTCCATTTCCCAGCACTAACATCCATTACCTTAATGTGCATAAAGTTCATTAACGTAATTTTTAAAGTACTTCAATATCTTCAGAGAGCTTACCTTTTTATTTGATAACTAACTGGCTGCACTGAGCAGAATAAATTATGGCTGCTGAAGTGGATATGGCATTCAGCTGAATGTCTAATCTATGAGAAGCTGTCATTTAACTCTTACTGCCTGTAAAGATGTTTCAGCAGTGATATCCTCCAGCTGATAGTGTTTTGTTCAGTCCTTGGCTGCAGGTGGATGCCTCTTGCATTGTTACGTATTACAGCATGCAGCAAATTATGATAATCTTGCAGACTTTGGAAAGGTTGTTTTGTAAGATAGACCCGGTCCAGCCATCTGAAGTGCTGCTTCAAGACGTCTTTGTGTGTATGCGATAATGATCCTTGTGGATGCTTGGGTTGCCTCTTTGCTCAGCTGCTGTTTATGGTTGTCTCATTGGTGTCATGAGCTCGAGCTGAAGAGATTAGTCTTCATCTCCTAGAAGCCATCCGTGCAATCTGTCTTCTTCAAACAGCCTTGGCACAAAGGATAGTCTCATAATGAAGGGGTCATGGCTGCTGACTTGGAACAAGAAATTGACCTGCATGAGCCTCTGTTGCTGCTCACTGTGTTCAGAGCTACAGTGATCTCAACAGTAGTCCATTCCTAAGCTTCAGGTCTTCTGCAGGTCAATATTTGAGCAGCAAGCACAACTCTTGCCAGTTGCTTCTGCATGAAGTGGAGCATGTGAAGGCAGATTTTGTCTGACATTCCCAGGTAAATGTGCTGGGGATTGTAGACAACTGCAAGGGTAAAGGTGCAAAGGTGCACCCCTCCTTTCAACTTTTTAGATTTTTTAGATTTATATTTTAGAGATACAGCACTGAAACAGGCCCTTCGGCCCACCGAGTCTGTGCCGACCATTAACAACCCATTTATACTAATCCTACACTAATCCCCTATTCCTACCACATCCTCACCTGTCCCTATACATCCTCACCTGTCCCTATATTCCCCTACCACCTACCTATACTAGGGGCAATTTATAATGGCCAATTTACCTATCAACCTGCAAGTCTTTTGGCTGTGGGAGGAAACCAGAGCACCCGGAGGAAACCCACGCAGACACAGGGAGAACTTGCAAACTCCACACAGGCAGTACCCAGAATTGAACCTTGGTCGCTGGAGCTGTGAGGCTGCGGTCCTAACCACTGCGCCACTGTGCCTTCTTCTTCTTCCTCCAAATAATGCAAAGGAGAGAAGAATGCCCATTAGAATTCCTTATTGACCATAGAACCATAGAAAAATTACAGCATAGAAGGAGGCCATTTAGCCCGTCGTGTCCATGCCGGCCAAAAGATTAGCCGCCCAGTCTAATTCCACCTTCCACCACCTGGTCCTTGGACTTACAGGTTACAGCCCTTCAGTTTCTTTGTACTGTACTTCTGTGGTGAAAGGTGAATCAGAGAATATCACAGTAACTTGAGAAATAATTTTACGTTAATGGCTGACTGATGACCGCAGATGCCGTGGCTGGGTTGTGAAAGATGTTGGCAATACAGAAGGCAATCACAACAGTCACCTTCATGATGACCAATGGTGCATAATTCATGGATGCATGACACTCCAAATCCTCTCTTAACCTATCACAGGGACTTAGAGAATCAGTTTGTTCATTGCATGTCAGAGCAATCTATAAAACTTAACAACTGTTTGTGGATCTTGCAGGATGTTTGTCTTTCCATAGCATGACCAGCTGTAGCCCATTCATCGTTTTCCAACCTTGACCCCTGCAGATTAAACAGACTTTTTTTACTTGACACAATTTCCTATGTTGCTGCCTATTTGTGTAAACAATAACCCAAAAACTGGGTGATTCATACCCTTGAATCAATTAATTAAATCCTTAAGTACAGGGCTGAGGACCCAATAGGCTGAGGCATGAATACATACCAGGAGAAATTAGACCTACGAAAGAATTGTTTCTAAACGACATGCTGTGTCAACCCAGAATGGGATAAAATATATCCCTTCATGTCTTCTGTACTTCATAGTAGGAAATAAATTCTTTTCAATAGATATATAAATAAAGGGGAGATACTTAAAATGTTGCTGTCATCAAAGTAGAAAAATCACCTGGTTCATATGGGATGCATCCTAGATTACTGAGGGAAGTAAAAGTAGAAATTATGATGATTCTGACGCAATCTTTCAATATTCCTTGGATATGGGGTTGGTGCCAGAGGACTGGAAGATTGCAAAGGTTGTATCCTTGTTTAAAAAAGGGGAGAAGAATAAACCAAATAACAACAGGCCAGTCAGCCTAATGTTAGTGATGGGGAAACTGTTAGAGACAATAATCTGTGATAAAATTAATTGGCATTTGAAAAATTATGGACTAATAAATGAAAGCACAGATTTGTTAAAGATAAATCACATTTGACAAATTTAATTGAGTTCTTTGACAAAGTAACAAAGAATGTGGTGAAGGTAGTGTGGATGTGGAAATAGATTTTCAAAAGGCATTTGACAACGTGCCACAAAACAGACCTGTTAACAAAATTAAAGTCGATGGGATTAAAGGGAGAGTAGTGCCATGGATACAAAATTGGCTGAGACACAGAAAGCAGGGAGTGGTGGTGAACGGTTGTTTCTCAGACTGGATGCAAGTGTACTGTGGTTGATATTAGGAACACTGCTTTTTTTGATATGTATTAATGACTTGGGCTCGGGTATACAGGGCATAATTTCAAATTTTGCAGATGATACAAAACTCAGGAATGTAGTAAACAATGAGGAGGACATAGACTGGTGAAATGGGCAGACAACCTGGCAGACGAAATTTAACACAGAGAAGTGTGATAGGCGGCGGAATGAGGAAAGGCAGTGTGAATTAAATGGTGCAATTTTGAAGAGGGTTCAGGAACTGAGAAATCTGGCTGTACGTACACAGATCTCTGAGGGTGGCAGGACAAGTTGAGAAGGCTGTTAAAGCATATGGAATCCTTGATTTTATTAATAGAGGAATAGAATAGGAAGGCAAGGAAGTTATGCTTAACCTTTATAAAAAAAACTGATTAGGCAACAGCTGAAATAGCAGGCAGGAATTTTCCTGTGGGCTTTGGAACTCCACCATCATGGTGAAAGTGGGGTCAGAAGCCCAAATTGTGTAGGGGACAGTCAGCCGGCTGTTATTTTCCCAGAACTGGCCAGTTAATGGCCAGAGAGCAAGCTCGCTGTCCAATTAAGGATGCTTTCCAGTACAGAAGCAGCAGCAGGCTGCCTTTTCAGGTGAGTCAGTGAGAGAGGGCACCCTCATTCCAACTTTTTAAATTTTAAATGAAGAAATGGTCACAGCAGCAAGGCCACCATTGTGGAGGAGGAACTACTCCACTGGGCGGGCTGTGGCTGCAGCCAGGCTGGCAGGGAGGGCACCTAGGGCTGCCTAGAGCACGAAACCCCCACCTGCCCCCCCCTCCCCGCCACCACCCACATCCTCCAGTGGTCTGCTGTCAGGTGGCTGTCTCCAGGCAGCTACACTGTTCCCCGATGCTTCCGTGAACTTGGAGGCAGACTGGAGTAATCCAACGATAGGCCTTCATAGGCTTTTAATGAAATCAAAAGGCTACCCGCTTGCAGGTGGGTAGCCCTGCTGCCCCATCCCTCCCCATTCCACCTCCAGTAAAATGGCTTGGGGACAGGATGGTGCCATGAAACTGGCATGCAGGCCGGTGGTGCGAATTTATGTTTCTGTCCGCCTCTGCACTTGCTCCTAGCTGGGCCTAAAAATTCAAGAGAATTGTGTTCAATTCTAGGCAGGCAAGATTTACTAGAATGATACCAGGGATGATGAACCTCGTATATGTGGACAAACTGGAGAAGTTGGGATGTTCTCCTTCGAGCAGAGAAGATTAAGAGGAGATTTGACAGAGGTGTTCAAAACCATGAATGGTTTTGGTACAGGAAATAAAGAGTTTCCAATGACAGAAGGGTTGTTAACCATCAAACACAGAATTAAAGTGATTGGCAAAAGAACCGGGACAACATAAGGAAACGCTTTGTTGCAGAGCAAGTGGTTGTGATCTGGAATGCACTGCCTGGAAAGGTGGAATAAGCAGATTCAATATTCAAAAGAGAATTGAACAAATATCTAATGGGAAAGAAAAATGTACACGGCTATGGAGAAAGAGCATGGGAGTGGGATTAATTGGATAGCTTTAATAAAGAGACCACAGACATGATGGACCAAATGGTCTCCTTCTGTGCTGTATCATTCTATGATTCGATAATTCAACCAACCTCGATAGCAGGTATTTACCCTGCACATTATAGCTACTCAATTGCACAGGAGTAGAAAAAAAAATAATGCTGTCAGTTATTAGGTTGTATTGTCCTTGGTTTTCTAATTGCATTGCAATCTGCTATACTTTATTTGCTATAATGGTAAAGTGCAGGGACATCATTCCTGGCATTTCACTAACATGCTACACCGAGGTAATTGACCAATTAAGTTTCATGCAGTGGTGCAGTCGTCAGAAAACAAAACTTTTAACGAATCAACAAGCTTGCCAGTTGTAACAAGCAAGATAACAAGAAAATAGTTGATCCAAGTTGAAATACTCTGCAGCATATTTCATCTGTACTTCATTATTTCAGTGAACTTCAGCTCAAGATCAAAATACAAAAATGATCACCTATTCTTCTTGCAACTGATGCTTTATAATGTGTATATTAACCACATAATGCTAGCTAACATGAGAATTGTTAATTTATTAGTGAAATACTATCAGACGTTTCATTCCTTGTTTTCGGAGACATAAGCCCTGATTTTAACTTGTGGCATGAGGGGGTTTGCAGGGTGGGTGACGATCACACAGCCACACTTCAGCTTCAACTGCAAAGCTCACCCAAAATGAAATGCGTTATATACAACCAATTTTCCATGGTCAGCTCATTATCATAATTATACATAGCTCCAACTGCAAATTTTGAAGTGTACAGGGAACACATTCATGGTGGGAATGGAAAATAACATGCTGAATTTTCCTGGCCCTTTGGGATGCAGCAGGATTGGCAATATGGTGGGGAAAGGTGTCGGTAGGGGAGCCCGATGTCTTTCTGCCACCATAGCATATTGCCAGTGGCGGGAACCTTAGCAATGCGGCCGCCCAGATCCACTTCAGGGCCCAATCAAGGGCCGAGTGCTGTCCCCGCAGGCATTTTGCCCATGTTGGGAGGGCCTGCCGCTGCATGGGGAGACCACAGATAAACACTGGCAGCCTCCCAGCGGGTTCCCGGGGGGCCCACCTTGATGAGTGCTCCATGACCCATGAAGGGCCCCCCCACCACCCCCAGTGGCAATGGCCATCCCTGTGCCTAACTCCCAGCTGGTTCACTATGTTCCCACTCCCCTATCCTTCCCCCGATTGCCAGGGCCTGCCTGTCTGCCTAGCCCTGGCTGTTCAAAAATAACCTACCTGCTCTTCGAGGGCGCGTTGGCATTGAAGTGCCCTCTCCCTTGATCTGCAGTGGCCACCACATTGCAGAAGTTGCTGAACTGCCGGCCCTCTGATTGGCGGTGGCCTGTTAATTAGCCGGCATTGGCAAATTGCCGCCCGCCACCTTAATGGCAGGACTTGACCAACAGAGGAAAATTTCAGCCCAAACATTTAAGCCCATTGGTCACCTTTGCCAAGGGATGGTGGGGTGGCAGGGATTGGGGGGGGGGGGCAAAAGTAAAGGGAAATGAAATCTCGATTGGAACAATGAGTTCACAGACAAGTGATGGAGCAGTCCAATATCTGACTTTATGTTTGATGGGTGCTGAAGAGGAAGTGGTGCTGCGTGAAATGAATGCAAAGAGGGTGGCCCTTTGGGGGCACCATCTCCATAGATCAATATTGAAGCAGGTTGGAGGCCAAAGCTGATCACTATGTGCCATCCCCATACTGCAGATGCCACAGCTCTGCAGCTGACATCCTTTTCACCCCAGATCCTGTGTAGATATTTGCTCACAGTCATTGCCCAAGTTGGTCCAACGATGCCTACTGAGGGTTAGGAATATACTAATGGGTGTGGCCAATGATGCTAGGTGTTAATAAACACTTAGAAATGTAAGAACCAAAGTCAAAGTCATGTGCTGTGGCTCAAGTCATGCTTTAATTTTATATCACAGGGAATAGTGCAAAAGTAGGTGACAGTTCTGCAGACATTTCAAATCATAATTCAGACTCCTGGCATGCCATATTAATTTTCATATATGTGGCAGGTTATATAGCTCATTGGTAGAACTAGCTTCTATATTAATCAACGTAATGGCTTGGAGGAAACTACATGCTGGGTTTTTAAAGCAAAAAAGTGCTATTTATAACAAGCAGGTTTCAGAATAAATTAACTTAATAAGTAGTAGCAATATTGTTTTAAATTATGGTTCATTTTGATGGGTTTTGGGTCTTTATTATTCATCCTTTTTCCTTTAGAGTTCCTTATGGATGATTTATTTGTTATACTACATCTGTAGATTTACAGGAAAGCTTCAGTTTAAATTCAGTTACTTCTTCTTTATTTCTGATTCTTTGAGCCGATGGTTTTCAGGTGCTTTAATTCATACAGCCAGTATTCATTTTTCATTGTTGTGTAACCAGTTTGGAATACTCAATTTTCTTGATGACCATTTTTCTTGACTTGCTATTTTGAATTTATATTTGGTTTCTGTTACCTGTTCCTTCACACTCTCCTGTTCCTTGCCTTGTGTTCACTTTTTATTCACACATTTTTTGCATTTTCACTCCTCAAGTTTCTTTTTGATGCTTTTCTTTCCTTTTCCCCTGCATGTTTATTTCTCTTCCGTTTGCATAAGGCTAAAACCCTGAAGTCCTTTCTCTACATTCCAAGTTCTACTTTATCTTTCTCTTTAAACTTGAGGTCACCCAAAACTGACTGTATCCGAATTCGCACCAAATTCCATCCACCCTTCATCTCTGTGCTCATTGACCTACATTGGCTCCTGGTTAATGCCTCGATTTTAAAATTCTCTTCTTTGTTTCCATTTCTCTCCATGGCCTCGCCCCGATCTCTGTAATCTCCTCCAGCCCCACAACTGTCCGAGATATCTGCGTCCTCTAATTCTGGCCTCTTGAGCATCTCCAATTATAATTGCCTCGCCACTGGTGGCTGTGCCTTCAGCTGCCTGGGCCCTAAGCTCTGGAATTCTCTCCCCAAACACTTCCGCCTCCCTATCTCTCTTTCCTTCTTTAAGACAAGCCATAAGATGTAACTTCCACCCTAATATCTCCTTTTGTGGCCCAGTGTAATATTTTGTTTTATAATGCCCCTGTGAAGCACCTGAGGACATTTTATTACGTTAAGGGTGCTATACAAATACAAGTTAATTGTTGTTGTTCATTTTAGACTTTAGGTAGTGTTGTTAAATGGGCAATAATGAATTAGCAGTCTATTATGCACCTCAGCTGATGCCCCCTTCCATTGACTTCAATGAAAAGAGAAATAAGGAGCAGTGTACAATGGGAGGCTAATTCAATACTGGCAATTTTACACTGTTAGCCAAAGTTAAAACTACCCCGAATGTATCTTCTTTGGATTTTTTACACAGTTTTCAACAGAATAAAAGGGTTTGACATGCCTCTTTAATGTCTCTTTTCGGCTTCACAATATTTCCCTTAGCTTTGCCTATTGCCTCTTATAGGTTCACTTTCAATTCTTACATAATTTATCCTTGCATTAGCCTCTAGCAACTGCAAAGGTCCTAAAGGTTTCCATCTCCAACTCTAAAAATCTATGAGAGCCTGTGGAGTTTCCCTCTCATACAGACAGAAGTGCTAATCATCCAGTAGCTTGTTTACTAATTCTACACAGCCACTGGTGGAGGGAATCTGTTACATCAAACTTCTGAAGGTCAATGGTCAGATCTTACTCAGAGACAAAAACAAAATTTGGTTTGTTTTAGCACGGTGCCAATATCACAACAGGCAGATTGCTGATCAAACATTTAGATCAGAAGATAAACATTCACAAAACAACCTACTAGTATTGAACAGCTGCCATCCCCTAGAGTTATAAGCATCCAATTGAAATGCCAAACAGCTGAACGCTCTCAGAAGCCCTTATAAATCACAGCAACGAACCTGCAGGCAAACGAGCTCCAGAAATGGCTGCAGGTTGCTGATGTAGTATTTGCCAAGATGCAAGCTGCAGTTTAAAGAAAGTCAATTGATTTGTGGCAAATTACATCATCATATCCTCCAGTCACATGGCTTGTGATGTCTACTTGTTCCATTTGTGCTATTCTAGAATGCAAGCAAAAACAGCTCCAGAAAATCAATGCAGCTGCCCACCCCTGCAACTGATATTATCACCCTCCTCCGCCCCCTCATGGGTGGTATTTTATGTAGCTGCGGCATCCGTTTCCCACACAATCGAGTATGTAAATTTAACTGGTGGTGGTGGGCACAGGAGACACATGCTATCATGTGGTGGGGAGGGTGTTTCATTGGTGGAACCCACATCAATCTGCAAAGCGCTGTTAATGTCACAGCTATAAATCATTCTGTAATGCAAGCCTGGAGCTTCAGCAACCTGTCCGGACTTTCATCTCGCCTAGGACATCTTTTTTCATCTTGCTTAAATCAAGTATTTTTTTTCATTCCTTCATCTCTTACAATCACTCCCACCCCAGCACCAACTCCTCTTTATATTTGACTCCTCTCACCATCACTACCCACATCAGCACCATCATGGCAGCCAGCAGCCAGCAGCCAGCATCCCGCCCCACACAGTGATACCCTCCTGCAGGCTCTTCTCCAGGCGGTCAGGGAAAGGCAGGAGGTCCTCTTCCCAAGGGATGGACTCAAAAGACCCTCCTGCCTGAACAAGGCAGCCTGGATGGAGGTGGCGGGGGAGGTTTCAAACCGTGGGGTCACATGCAGAGCCTGGGTACAGTGTCGGAAATATGTCAATGACTTGCTCAGATCTACAAGGGTAAGTGATGTTGCTGAGGCTGTAAAAGCGTTTTGCACCTTGACTCTGTGACAATGTGTTTATGACAGTAGGCAGTCATGGGTATGCATTTGAATGCGAGATTGGCCTTGGTGCCAAATACCATATCATTGTGCAGAATGTGTAAATGTGGTGTATGTTTGCACTTGGATGCAGCATACGAATGACATTCCAGAATGAGTGATATTGATGCATGTGGACAATGCTTCTGAGGCATCATTTGACATCTCATTAAATCAGCACCTTCTCCTACTGGGTAAACAGTCCCATAATCAGTGTGAGCCCACCAAAATGGGTGGAGGAGTGCCCGACTTAAGAATACTGACACCAGCAGAGGAGGAGGCAGCAGAATTGACTGGAGAGCAAGGAGGTAGAACAATTGCTGACGGTGAGGCAGGATCGTCAGGGAATGAGGATGAATTGTTAAATTTACTGTTGCAACCGTATGTGAACAGAGGAGGAATGTGTGTTGAAGTGTTGACCTCATGATGTAATAATGCTTAATGTGTCTCTGTTTTGCTACTATAGGTGTCCGCACTCAACCAGCTGAACACTGCAAGGAACAAGCCACTGCCTCTGGGGAAGATGCTGCCAGTGCCCCAGAGGATATGCCGTCACCTGCCCCTTCTTCTACCTCCGCATGCACAGATACATCCACACGGTCTGTGGGATGGGGCGGGGGGTGGGGGTGGTGGTGGGGGGTGGTGGGTCAGGATGTTCAGAATTTAATCAGAGTCACAATCTGGTGGGCACAAGACAGACACATCCCAGCAGCTGAGGGAGCATATTGCAGCCAGGTCTCCTGACAATCGGAGGACTGTTGGGGACCAGGCCCCCGCTCGGCCTCATTCTGATGATGATCTAGTTTGAGGCTACCAGAGGTCTGCTGGAAGTGCAGAGAAATCATGGGGAAAATATGTCAGCGATGCCCAAGGTCATGCATGGCTTTGCATGTGCCATGGAGAAGTCCATGCAAGCCATGACGTCTGCCAAATCCCAGGCATAGGAGCATATGGCTTCCTCAGTGGAGATTTTGGTGAGATCCATGGCAAGTCTGGTTGAGCATCGAGCCACATATGCTCTGACCTGCACTTCATTGCTGTGGCCATGGGCTGTATGCAGCAGTGGCTAAACAAGAGGGGGACGAGGAACCTGGTCCTTCCTCCAGGTGCTCCTTCCCCTCAGGGAGACAGGCAGGTGCCATCGTGCACCCAGATGGAGGAGGAATGTGTGCTAACTTCCCTGGGGCCTTCCTCTCAGGACAGCCCCAGGATAAGCAGCATCTCCTCTTCCTCACTGACATTGACCCCCTTACATCCAGCAGGCAAGCCCACGGGGGCTGCTCAAGCACCAGTGCTGGAGACCTTCAGTAGGATGGAGCCCTCAAGGCCCCATACCTCCATAGGACACCCAATACTGTCATCCAGGGCAATGGGGCAGCGTAATGAGCAGACTGCCTCCATCTCAGATGCTAATGTCAGGATAGCACCTTGACATGGTGGAAGAAAAAGGAAAATAAAGGAATTATGAGCACGTAGGTGGCACGGGTGGTTATGATAATGTAAAAACAAAGTACGATAGTTGGAACTATATTTAGTTGATTTACGTTTTCATACATTCTCATTGATCATTTGAAGTTAGCGATCTGAAGAGGATAATGATTATGGTCGCCTTATGGCTGGCATGCATTTATGCTTTCAAACAATTTTAGAGGCTCACCATTGTGTTGCTATAGTTGATGTTTGTGCCTTCAGTTTTCAATGACAGCTACTTGTTTCATGAAGGTTTTTTGCACTATTCCTTAGCGACATGCCTTCCAATGCAAGTTTTGTAGGCCCTGTCTGATAAGCCCTGTATAGGAGCTGCTGCATTTCCATTGCAACCGGGATCAGTCTTGATGCACCGGTCTAATCAAAGTGCTGTAACGGTGCAGCACCTTATGCTCCAGGGGGATTGCCTGGATGCCAGACACTATTACCATAGAGACGCAGGTAGTTTAAAAAGAAGTTCGTAACAGAATGGGGGTTAAGCTCATCTCCACTGCAGGTGCAATTTTTGATGTTACTGGAGGCCTGCTTCTATATTACAGCAATGAAGCAGGTGGTGGGGTTTTGAACATTCTGCAAAGTTGAATTTTCATGCGTTGAGCTTTAATTAGGTAAGTGCATCACTCTTTGCATAAACATCCAAAGATAAGGTTCTCTCTGATGTCCCTTGCACGTCTCTCCATGGCCCTAACATCCATAAAATTCTCTATCACATTATTGTCCTCCTCCTCAGGCTCTTCATATTCATTCTCAGAAGGACTGCTGCTCCTCCTGTTACTCCGCATGTCAAATATGTCCGCGTTGCAGTGCCAAGTTGTGCAGTGCGCAGCAGATAACAATTATTCATGAGTCACTCTGTGGTACATACTGAAGATCCCATCCAGACCGGTCAAGGCAGCAGAAGTGCATTTTTAGCAAGCCTATGGTGTGTATGATGATGGTTCTGAGGATGAGTGAGCAGCATTGTATTGCTCTTCAGCTGTGCTTGGGGGATGACTCACTGGTGTCATTAACCATGTCCAAAGTGGGTGCCCCTTGTCACCCAGGATCCAGCTGTCAACCTGGGCTGGTCCTTCAAAAATCCCTGGTAGCTGTGAGTCACTCAAAATGTATGATTCGTGACAGCTCCCTGGGAAGTGAGTAGACCTGCATGATTTTTCGCATGTGGTTGCAAACCAGTTGAACACTCAAGAAGTGAAAGCCTTTGTGATGTACAAATGCACCTGACTGGTGCCAGGGAGCTGTAATGGCCACATGAGTGCAGGCGATCATCCCTTGCACTCTAGGGAAACAAGCGATGATGCCAAAGGCTGCTGACCTTGATGCCTGGCTGTCATCGTCTACTGGGAAATAGATGAAATTATTGGCATGACAGAATAGGGCGTTGGTAACCTTTGAGCAGCAGCCTGTGAGATGTGACATATGTCAGCCGCTGAGCCCTGAAAAGCACCACTAGCAAATAAATTGAGTGCAGCCGTAATCTTGAGGGCAATTAGCATGGGAATCCTACCACAACCACACTGTTGCAGTTATGCTGAATGATCGCACAAATTTCAGTGACCAACTCACGTGACATCCTCAGGGGTCTCTGGCATTGACTCATAGTTGGTCCCTGTTTGGATGATGCACTGACACGCCAGCGCCTATCTTTTATAATGCCTTCCCTGGATGGCCTCATACTGAGCAGCCTCCCCCTCTTGTGCTGCCTGCTGGCTTTAGCTGCTGAGCTGTAAGAGCCCTCCTTAGGCGCATCCTCTGCTCTTCTTCCTGTGGTAGGAGAAAAATTGGTTGTATGTGGCCCATGCCCTTGCAGCTTTGCAACTGTTAAAATGAGACCAGTGTTAAAATTCACTGCGTTTTGCCATGGAACTCTAACTTTGAAATAATGAGCAGATAGCTTGTAGGCAACTCACATTGCACATAATCTGAAATCCACCCACCCATCATTGGTCTCCTCCCAATTGATTTGCAATCCTTGAATGGCCATGTAGTTCACAGTATCATTTGGTAAAAATTGAATTTCCCCACCTTCCAGCCTGCACCCGTCACCCTTGAGCCGCCCAACGTTACCTTACACCTTCCCTCTGTGACCCTGGAACCTCCTCTCATTACCTTGGACTGCATTACTATAAATTTATACATGCCACCCCTCCCCCCTGTTCCTATAATGGGGAGGATAGAAATGCTGACTCGAACCCTTAGTCTTGACCTTCCCCCCCATACTGAATCCAACTGCCCCTGTGACTGTACCCTCTGCCAGCCAGTACACTGACTTCGCCCCACAGCCCTTGATGTCGACAGCACTCACCCCTCCCTTTAGGCTCATCATCACCATCACTGTACTCTTCGCAAAACAACCCTGCTCCCGTCCAGCTAATGAATCACCCTTGCTTGTCCCAAGCCCGCAGCCAAATATCCATTCCAATGTTGGCCTTCCTTGTGCCGAAGAGTTCAAGAAAGAAAACCACTGAGCTCAGACACAAATGCACAAAGCCGACTGGTGCGCACCACCTTGAAACAAACATGAACCAGGTGCCACGATATTCCTGTTTGCCGCTGACTTAATCGGCAGGTAGGACTTAATTTAAAATACTTGCAGGGTAATGAGCATTCACGCTATGCAAATGCAGGGAAAGCTGCAACCTGCCGCAGTACAGGGTGAACTCCGGACCGCTGCAAACATGCCGCTGACTTAATTACAGAACAAAAGCCCTCCATCGGGAAATCAAAATATCAACTCACACCGAAATGAGTTACCCTGCCTGCCACAAAAGCCACTCTTTCAGGCCCCATAAAATTCCCTCTTGCTCCCCCTAGCCCATGCAAAACATAAATATGAATAATTTATGGGTCATTTGGTTTTGCTTAGGATGCTCATCATTCGTTTTGTACCTCAAAATTGAATTAAGAATATAGAAATAGGAGCAGGAGCAGGCCATATGGGTTCCGCCATTCAATCAGATCATGGCTAATCTGATCTGGGCCTCAACTCCCCTTTCCTGCCTGTTCCCTCTGGCTTATTCTTTTATTTCTGGGGACCAACACTACCTATGTGTGTGTAAGGACCTCTGATTTGCAATTTAATGATCCTCCTGCTTGATTCAGGTGGGCACCTGGTCTGTCTTGGTAAAGGCCTAAGTGAAATGGCGATGGATAGAGCTGGGTTAGGACCACGAAAGTAAGTGCAGCACTCCAATCCTAAGTCTGCTTTCTTTTTTTTTTAATTCATTCATGGGATGAGGGCATCACTGGCTATGCCAGCATACACGGACTGCTTCCGTATTTGAGGAGTCACGAATGGTGCTGAACATTGTGCAATCATCAGCGAACATCCCCACTTTTGACCTTATGATTGAAGGAAGGTCATTGATGAAGCAGCTGAAGATGGTTGAGCCTAAGACACTACCCTGAGGAACTCCTGCAGTGATGTCCTGGAGCACAGATGATTGACCTCCAACAACCACAGCCATCTTCCTTTGCGCTAGGTATGACTCCAACCAGCAGGCAGTTTTCCCCCTGATTCCCATTGACTCCTGTTTTGCTAGGGCTCCTTGATGCCATACTCGGTCAAATGCTGCCTTGATGTCAAGGGCAGTCACTCACACCTCACCTCTTGACTTCAGCTCTTTTGTCCATGTCTGAACCAAGGCTGTAATGAGGTCAGGAGCTGAGTGGCCCTGGTGGAACCCAAACTGAACATCACTGAGCAGGTTATTACTAAGCAAGTACTGCTTGATGGCACTGTTGATGACACCTTCCATCACTTTACTGATGATCGAAAGTAGACTGATGGGGCGGTAATTGGTCGGGTTGGACCTGTCCTGCTTTTTGTGTACAGGACATAGCTGGGCAATTTTCCACATTGCTGGGTAGATGCCAGTGTTGTAGCTATACTGGAACAGTTTGGCTAGGGGTGCGGCATGTTGTGGAGCACAGGTCTTCAGTACTATTGCCAGAATATTGTCAGGGCCCATAGACTTTGCAGTATCCAGTGCCTTCAGTTGTTTCTTGATATCACACAGAGTGAATCGAATTGGCTGAAGTCTGGCATCTGTGATGCTGGGGACTTCAGGAGGGGGCCGAGATGGATCATCAACTCGGCACTTCTGGCTGAAGATTGTTACAAATGCTTCAGCCTTATCTTTCGCACTGATGTGCTGGGCTCCTCCATCATTGAGGATGGGGATATTTGTGGAGCCACCTCCTCCAGTTAGTTGTTTAATTGTCCACACCATTCACGACTGGATGTGGCAGGACTGCAGCACTTAGATCTGATCTGTTGGTTATGAGATCACTTAGCTCTGTCTATTGCATGCTGCTTATGCAGTTTGGCATGCATGTAGTCCTGGGTTGTAGCTTCACCAGGTTGACACCTCATTTTGAGGTATGCCTGGTGCTGCTCCTGGCATGTGCTTCTGTGCTCTTCATTGAACCAGGGTTGGTCTCCTGGCTTGATGGTAATGCTAGAGTGGGAGATATGCCAGGCCATGAGGTTATAGATTGTGGTTGAGTACAATTCTGCTGCTGCTGATGGCCCACAGCGCCTCATGGATGCCCAGTTTTGCATTGCTAGATCTGTTCGAAATCTATCCCATTTAGCACGGTGGTACTGCCACACAACACGATGGATGGTATCCTCAATATGAAGGCGGGACTTCGTCTCCACAAGGACTGTGCAGTGGTCTCTCCTACCAATACAGTCATGGACAGAATCATCTGTGGCAGGCAGATTGGTGAGGACAAGGTCAAGTATGTTTTTCCCTCGTGTTGGTTCCCCCACCACCTGCCGCAGACCCAGTCTAGCAGCTATGTCCTTTAGGACTCGGCCAGCTCGGTCAGAGTGGTGCTACTGAGCCACTCTTGGTGATGGACATTGAAGTCCCCCACCCAGAGTACATTCTGTGCCCTTGTCACCCTCAGTGCTTCCTCCAAATGGTGATCAACATGGAGGAGTACTGACTCATCAGCTGAGGGAAGGCAGTAGGTGGTAATCAGTAGGAGGTTACCTTGCCCATGTTTGACCTGATGCCATGAGACTTCATGGGGTCCGGAGTCGATGCTGAGGACTCCCAGGGGAACTCCCTCCCCACTGTAGACCACTGTCCCACCACCACTACTGGGTCTGTCCTGCCGGTGGGACAGGATATACCCAGGGATAGTGATTGCAGTGTCTGGGACATTGTCTGTAAGGTATGCTTCCGTGTGTATGACTATGTCAGGCTGTTGCTTGACTAGTCTGTGGGACCAGCTCTCCCAACTTTGGCACAAGCCCCCAGATGTTAGTAAGGAGGACTTTGCAGGGTCGACAGGGCTGGATTTGCCGTTGTTGTTTCCGGTGCCTAGGTCGATGCCGGGTGGTCCGTCCGGTTTCATTCCTTTTTATTGATTTTGTAGCAGTTAGGTACAACTGAGTGGCTTGCTAGGCCATTTCCGAGGGCATGTAAGAGTTAACCACATTGCTGTGGGTCTGGAGTCACATGTAGGCCAGACCAGGTAAGGACAGCAGATTTCCTTCCCGAAAGGACATTAGTGAACCAGATCGGTTTTTACAACAATCGACCATGGTTTCATGGCCAACATTAGACTAGCTTGTAATTCCAGATTTATTAATTAATTTCAAATTCCACCTTCTGCTGTGGTGGGATTTGAACCCATGTCTCCAGATCAATTCCCTGGGTCTCTGGGTTACTAGTCCAGTGATAATACCACTACGCCACTGCCTGCCCCTTTCTGCCCAGCAGACACAGTTAAAATTGGCCCTGTGGAGTGGCAACTGGCCCTATGGTTGCTCGGTCTGCAATCCAACAGGGCCAGAGAAAGATTTTGGAGTCGATATGTTTTTAAAAGCTTCACTTTAGTAGTTTATTTGTTATTTCTGGGCACCAACATTGAACAAAAAATAACTTTGGCTCTGAGAAATCATCTCATCTTAAAACTTTATTGCCTTACTGGCTTGTACAACCTGCAGTGGGAGAATGTAAGAGTTGATTAATTGTTGTAGACAGCCTCCAATTCCACTTTCCATAAAAGGATATGGAGTCAAGGCAGGTGGATGGAGTTAAGATGCAGATTAGCTGCGATCTCATTGAATGATGGAACAGGCTCAAGGGGCTGAATGGCCTACTCCTGGTCTTCTATCAAAATTGATCTTATTGGTTTATACTGACAAGTTGCAATAGTTGTGAAATGCTCACAAGCTGATACATAGGTTGAAACACTGAGTGTCAGTTTAAAATACTGATGGTTGACAAGTATGTTGTCCATGGTAGACCCTGAGCGCATAATACATTACTATTTAGTTTTAATGGAGAGTAATAATTAGGGACCCTGTTGGTCTAACCACAGAAGATAATATTAAAAATATTCCAGTCTCTGAACTAGCAACACTGCATTAAGGTGCCTGTCCTCATGCCTATGGATTTGTGTCTCAGAATTACTTGATGTACAATCCTGCCACGTGTGGTTATGAGATGCTTTCTTAAATTCTCAGTTATCTACCGAAAAAAAAGCCTCGCAGTCTGCATTAGCTCATCTCTGGGGGAGGAAAAAACTGACAGAAGTGACAGGGGAATGTGGTTTTTCAGCTTTCCATTTCATTTCTGAAGTTCTTTGGGGAGTCAATCACTTGAGCTGTTTAATATTTTTTTTAACTTTAAAAATTGTTATTCAGGAGCTGTGGCAAACCACATCATCCTCAGTGTAAATTCCAAGTGGGCAATATTGTATATTGGAGTGTGATTTTACCGACAGTTGCTCTGAGACTCCTCATTTTTTCAAACATTTCTCAAAATCTGTCTTCATATCCCTAAGAGCTGTTTGTTCCTGCTGCAAGCTGTTTCATGTCCACTGTACACTGAGTGGTCATGGTTTTGAGGGCATACAGCTTCTCACAAACTCCCATGATTCATTTTCCTCTGGCACAGCAACAGGATTGGAATCAACACCTGCTTCTGTTTATCTCTCCAGCAAAGGTAGATCTCTGCAATGCTCCAACAATGGGCTCTGACCCAAACCAAATCTAATTCTGCAGCCGAAAACAGCTAATTTACAATTCAAGAAAATTAAATTTTCTTCATTTCTTTGTGTATCAACTCAAAGAACAGAAGTGGGAAAGACATTTTAGTTTCATTGACCCGTTGTCCACTTGAATCATCTCATCCAGGCATAATTGTTCTTTACACACTTGTCCAATATTAGCTGGACTCTGTCACGCGAAAATCTGGTCAAGCATATAACTCAAATGGTCAAGGCCTCAACATCTGGGCCTTGGCTAGTTAATGAAATGATCTTTGAAGGTTGTTATTGTACTATCTTGTGCTGTTAGTATTGAATGAAGAAAGTCGACTCTGGGTCAAAGTAACGAGTTTATTTACAGGGCTCTTCTTACTAGGGTATCTACATGAACACTGAGCAGCACGAGGTAGAGACTTGTAAACATCACACCCTGTAATGATGCTTAAGGTCTATATACATAATCTACCCAGCAATAGCTTTTGTACATTAAACTACATCTCCCCCCAAGTCTCTGACTTCATTCATCAGGTCTGTAATGCTGTGGGTTATCATGACTCTGCCATAGCGTGTTCTTCTTTCACTTGTTTGGGCTATTGAGTCTTTCAGTTCTTCTTCCTCACTTTCCTGTTTGTGAGTAGAACAATCGGATGACTCATGTTCTTTGTCCTCACTGTCGTCTGGGTTATTAGTTGTTGGTTGTGTCACCGATTCATCAGCTCTCTCTGGTAGCTGATTCTCCTGATCTTTCATCAGTTCTTTTGGATGGTATAATTTCTTTGCGAGATGAAAGCAAGCCATAATCATCCGTTTCATGTGAGGGAGGTCCTCTGCAGCTACTTCCTCTTCCCCCCATTTCTCCACTTCGCATTGCTCTGGAAGGAAGGGGCCTTTTAGTTGGTAGTACCTTGCTCTTAAGGTAACACTGTTATTTTTCCTGAATCCACTCAGCGGCCCGCCTTTTTGGGGGGTATCTCTCATTCCTCCTCAAATCCTCCTAGGAGGACCACGGCTTTTCATTTATTTTTTTATTTAGAGATACAGCACTGAAACAGGCCCTTCGGCCCACCGAGTCTGTGCCGACCATCAACCACCCATTTATACTAATCCTACACTAATCCCATATTCCTACCACATCCCCACCTGTCCCTATACTAGGGGCAATTTATAATGGCCAATTTACCTATCAACCTGCAAGTCTTTGGTGGTGGGAGGAAACCGAGTACCCGGCGAAAACCCACGCAGACACAGGGAGAACTTGCAAACTCCACACAGGCAGTACTCAGAATTGAACCCGGGTCGCTGGAGCTGTGAGGCTGCAGTGCTAACCACAGCGCCACTGTGCCGCCTTGGCTTCTTGGGGGTGGATGTGGTTTATGTCATCTACTATTTTCAAATGCTGGCTATATTTAATAGGTTTTCCCTCCTAAGGCTTCCCATTCATATCCTGGGCGGCATCCAAATTAGCCAAATTAAACACTTTATTAATCCCCAGAATAAAACACACCAAACCAGGTATCTTTAAACAACAACAAATTAATTACTTATTAATAAACTAAATCTTAAACAATATTGAGATAATTTATGTCTGAAAAGACTTTATAACTTCTTATTCCTCCTAACCCTCATGCACACACACACATACGTTTAAAAAACCAATGGTTAATTGGTTCTAAAATGATGTTTTAAATTAGAGCTGTTCCTTAGAAATAAAACAACTGGGTTGTAAGTCTTGGTGGGTTACGTTCCTAGTTCGGTGAGGTGCCCCAGAGTCGAATAGTCAGATGCCACTTGAAGTCTCCAGGCGCGTTTGATGAACAGTCTGTAATGGATAGGCATTCATGGTACTTTGGCTGCAGTAGGCATCACATAGACCTTTCAACAAGGACTATAACAACAAGCCTATTTAGATTTTTGAATTCGCCCTTTCATTAGAAACTTTACGGAGTTTCCAGAACATCCAGAAACACAAAAGGCAACAGAAATTTACTCCTGAGGTAGAGACTAGAAGTAAAAAGGAATTTGCTATCTCCAATAATGCAAATATTCCTTGCCAGGGGTCTTTTCCTCTTTAGGCGAGCCACAGCCTGTAGGCCAATGTAGATTTTCTACTGAGAGGGACAAATCCTTCCTTCCTTCCAGGAGTGCACACTTTGCTGGTCTGCCAATTCAAACAAGTTCTAGCCAGTCTTTACACACAGTCAAACTGATACAATACGACATGTGACCACTCTTTCTCCTGCTGTTGCTTAGGAAACAGGCTTGCAGCTCGCATACACTGTCTTCAGAGAGAAAAATAACTCTCAGTCTTAAAGGCACACAGACATCCTTTAGTTTTTAAACATAGAGGAAAAAAAACACTTCCATGACAACTGGTAAACAACCCAACTACTTTGCTCATGTTTGACACTCATCAGCAAAAATCAACGACTAAGACCAATACCAGCAAAAGGGTACCATGTATGCATACCACAGCAAAAAGGCGAGAGAATGTAGCCAATGTAGAGGCAGATGACCCTGAATATACTTTTGAGCTCCCTCTCAGACACAACAAACAGCCACGTGAGGCTGTGCATTGGCTGCTTGGACGTAAATGCAGGAGCATCTTTCAATGTCATGGGACACAAAACATCCAACAAATTTCGGGATTACCCCATTTTCCGCAAACCAGGGAATATGACAAATTTCCCTTACAATAGTGACAAATCGCTAAAAATTCTCGGGACTTTTGAAATGCCAGTCTCATTCAAAGACACTACAGAGTACGAGTTCCATGTTAAGTATCAGCCAAGCAAGCTCAACCCAGTGGACTATCTTTCGTGACATTCATTACCGACAGTCGGGCCTACGAGACGTGAGGATAAAGTTGCTGAACATATTAGCTACGTAAGTTTAAATGCGGTGCCAAATTTGCTAAAACTAGCTGACTTCAAAGCAGCAACAAAACAAGCTGAGGCTTTACAATTATGTGTGAACACTATGGAATCACAAAACTGGAAAGATGTGATCAAGACAGCGTCTACAAACGAAATAGCTCACACACTACAAGGTTTTCACAATGTTTGAAATGAGCTCACCATTACAACCACATCTGATTTTGTGTTGTGCAACAACTGTATTGTCGTTCCACACTCATTGAGGGAATGTGTTGTTGATACAGAACTTGAAGAACACCAGGAAATTGTCAAAACCAAACAACTCTTTAGGGAAAAGGTATGGTTCCCAGGAACTGACTGCACGGTGGAGAACAAAATCAATCAGTGTTTGTCATGACAAGCAACCACAATGTCAAATCTTCATGATCATCTCAAGACGTCCAAACTGCCTCCAGGAACATAGATTGAAATTAGAGTAATGTGCAAAATGGTGGTTGCTTGCCAAGTGCAAATAAACTAAGACAGGACTACCTACCGAAGGTTTTTGCTACACATTGTGAGGAGATGAAGTCTCAGATTAGCACGTGAGTCCTTTGCAATTATTTGTGATGAGTCCACTGATGAGCAAAACAACCATGTGCTGCATGTTTTTTGATTTTACGTCTGGTTAGGCCGAAGATGTAGACTCAAAAAAGCAAACAACAGTGTTCACAGACTGCATCCACCTAGAAGCTGTTAATTACACCACGGTTTCCCAAGCGATAATCAAAACTGCTTCAAAATATGGTGCAGATTTCAACAAAGTGTCTGCTTTCATTAGTGACAATACAACTTACATGACAAAATCTTTCAAATCTTTGCTCCAAGGTGTAATGCCTAATGTTGTCCATATTACACGCAATGTGCATATAATTTCTTCTGTCAGCGAGCTGTGAAAAGCGAGTTTGGTAAAATCGACAAACTCGCCAGCCACATTAAAAAGATCTTCAAACACTGCCCTAGCTGCAAGCCTTGATACAGGGAACACATTGCAAATGTGGCTGAAATTAGGGAACAAAACACCGCTCTTTCCTCAGACCCAGTAATTACACTTTGGAATTCTCTTTATCTTGGAATATGGGCAGTACAGTATATTGCAGCTCACCTGAAATACTACTCAGACTTCATCTCAGAAGAGGTCACACTGATGCCAAAAAACATAGGTTTTAACAGACATTGTAACCCTTCTAAAAGATGCTAAATTTAATGACGACATTCAGTTTGTTGGCAAGCATGCTACATGATTTAATCACTTGGTTTGATTCTTGTCACAATCCACAAAGCTTACAATAAAGTAATGGATGTTGTTATGACCGAGGTGGGAGGAGTGCACTACCTTTTGTGTGTGCTTAAAACCTAATTCTTTTCTAACCTTTGCCACTTCTGATGAAAGGTCGCAGACCTGAAACGTTAACTTTGCTTTCCTCTCCACAGATGCTATCAGACCTGCTGAGTATTTCCAGCACTTTTTGTTTTTGTTTCAGATTTCCAGCATCCGCAGTATTTTGCTTTTATTACACTATCTTTTCTAGTTCTACTTCTCCACCGGTCACAACATATATTTAAATGTTTACCCAATTACTGATGTGGTCAATTATATATTCTACTCTTTATCCCAGAATAAAATACATCAACCAAATTTAATAACAACAAAATTATCAGTTTATTATCAAACAAGACTTATTCAGTAATGAAGCAAAGCATTAACACACAAAATCCCTCCCCCACCCCCCACACTGAAAAAAATACAGAAATTCTCTGTTACAAAAAAAGACAAAAAGAGTACTTTGGCCAAATACTTGCACCAGAGATTTTAGCTCTCCCACACTGTATCATTGCAGGATTTCTTCAAAGAAGTAGAGAAAGAGGTGAGCTGGGTGGTTTTTCCTTGGCAAGTTGATCTCCAATTGTCTTCAAAACAGTTCACACACGAACTGAATTGAAAACAATATCCAAACCCCAAACAGAAAGTCAACCTCTTGACTTCCATAAACCTTGACATGTGGCTTCTCTGTAAATATCTTCTCCAGGTCACCAAGGTTTCTGTTGTTTATTGAGCTTAAAGCACATGATTTCCAGCACAGGTTGTTTTCAAACAACATCTCAGTGTCCTTTCAGTGAACTGTCAATAACAAAGCAAAGTTCAGCATTTCTGAAATCTTCAACTTTCCAATGAATCCATCTCCACAATTTAAATATGAGTCCTCAAAAATACTTAACAAAAAATATAGAAGCATTTTCATAACAATGTACTGTTCTGGTGAAGAAAAAGCAGCTCAGAGGTTTCAACAACCTTCTGTGACATTCCTGAAAGCTGTGTGTATCTTTGACCCTGCACAAATGCGCCTGTCAATGATGGATTTAAACTCATTTAATGTGATTCCTGGATTTGTAAAGAACTGTAGGCTGGAGATTCCTGCTTATAAAAGCATTGCAAAAGAAGCAGATTGTACTTTGCCTGTGCTGCACTTTTGGCACTCTGTGGAATACAGAATTCCCCACCTTGCAAGACTAGCACAGTGTTGTCTAACAATACCAACAAACTCTGTGGACACAGAGAGAGCTGTGTCTGAACATGGACAGGTGTTCACAGTGCAGAGACAGGGAATGTAAAAAGAGACAGTTGCAGGTTTGCTCCATGCTCACATTCAACCACTGACTTCAGTGAGTAAAGAATGTGATCTGTTTATTGTCAGCTTTTTGCCTTGTCTGTGCAACCTGCCTCATAATTCAACCCTTTTAACCCCAGTATAATTCTGGTGACTCTTCACTGCACCCACTCCAAGGTAAAAATGTTCTTCCTGAGGTACAGTGCCCAGAACTGAATGCAGTACTCTGAATGGGGTCTAACTAGAGCTTTATGTAAGTGTAATGTAACTTCTTCTCCTTTGTATTTCAGTCTTTTTGAAATAAAGTCCAATGCATCATTAGACTTTTTAATTGTTTGTACCCGACCATTCACTTTTACTGATTTCTGTACTTGGACCCCTAAATCCATTTGCTCTGTTACACAAATAGGACTGTTTAACTTGATTTTAAAAAGCAGCTTTCAATTCAGTCCGCTCTGTTAGGATTTTCCTAAAGGGATCCTAAACCATAGGGAGTCAAAACACACTTCATATATATATATATTTTACATTATATGCTGCTGTTTTTTATTTGCACACTCATTTCTAGAGCTATGTTTTGTACCACTGGGTATTTATCTTGATATGATAGTGCCTGATGGGTAAATAACAGCTTTGGGAGCTACTGGCCATTTCTCTACACAACGAGTATGCTATAAGTGATTTTAATTTATGTTCTGAGCAAAAGTTGCACTAAAGAGTTCGCTTTTTGGGATGTCCCATTCTGTCTTGTGAATAGACAAGCAGTTGATGTATTAAAAGTATGGAATGGGCAGTTGCTTTGCATAGATCCCAGGCAATGGGCAATTTGTTAGCAATATCAGGCCAATTTGGAAGAAATGCAACTGATCTCTATTAAACATTGAAGAAAGACTTTTAAAGATCAAATCACAGATGCCAAAACATGGATTCAGGCCCAGAAAGGCACAGTTGTTAGCATCGCAGTTTTACAGCTCCAGCAACTCGGGTTCGATTCTGGGTACTGCCTGTGCGGAGTTTGCAAGTTCTCCCTGTGACGGCGTGGGTTTTCACTGGGTGCTCCGGTTTCCTCCCACAGCCAAATACTTGCAGATTGATAGGTAAATTGGCCATTGTAAATTGCCCCTAGTATTGGTCGGGGAATCGAGGGAAGGTGGGGATGTGAGAGGGTAATGGGATTAATGTAGGATTAGTATAAATGGGTGGTTGATGGTCAGCACAGACTCAGTGGGCCAAAGGGCCTTTTTCAGTGCTGTATCTCTAAATAAAAAAAAAGGCCATGAAGAGAACATTTCATTCTTCTGGGCATTAGGACAGGCATAAAAAGGTTGTGCTTTTAAGTTGAATTGGATGACCTGCTGAAGTGAGCCAGTGTATGTATGGTCTTTATTTTTGTAATAGTACACAAACAAAGGCACAATTCAACATGGTGGCTCCTCATCAGAGCCCTTTCCTATCCTGAGTGGCGTGAAACAGGGCAGTGTTCTCGCACCCACACCTTTTGGGATTTTCTTCTCACTGCTGCTTTCACATGCGTTCAAGTCCTCTGAAGAAGGAATTTTCCTCTACACAAGATCAGGGGGCAGGTTGTTCACCCTTGCCCGTCTAAGAGCGAAGTCCAAAGTACGGAAAGTCCTCATCAGGGAACTCCTCTTTGCTGACGATGCTGCTTTAACATCTCACACTGAAGAGCGTCTGCAGAGTCTAATTGACAGGTTTGCGGCTGCCTGCAATGAATTTGGCCTAACCATCAGCCTCAAGAAAATGAACATCATGGGGCAGGACGTCAGAAATGCTCCATCCATCAATATTGGCGACCACGCTCTGGAAGTGGTTCAAGAGTTCACCTACCTAGGCTCAACTATCACCAGTAACCTGCCTCTAGATGCAGAAATCAACAAGCGCATGGGAAAGGCTTCCACTACTATGTCCAAGAGAGTGTGGGAAAATGGCGCACTGACACGGAACACAAAAGTCCGAATGTATCAAGCCTGTGTCCTCAGTACCTTGCTCTATGGCAGTGAGGCCTGGACAACGTATGTCAGCCACGAGCGACGTCTCAATTCATTCCATCTTCGCTGACTCCGGAGACTACTTGGCATCAGGTTGCAGGACCGTATCTCCAACACAGAAGTCCTCATGGCGGCCAACATCCCCAGCTTATACACACTACTGAGTCAGCGGCGCTTGAGATGGCTTGGCCATGTGAGCCGCATGGAAGATGGCAGGATCCCCAAAGACACATTGTACAGCGAGCTCGCCACTGGTATCAGACCCACCAGCCGTCCATGTCTCCGCTTTAAAGACGTCTGCAAACGCGACATGAAATCCTGTGACATTGATCACAAGTCGTGGGAGTCAGTTGCCAGCGTTCGCCAGAGCTGGCGGGCAGCCATAAAGACGGGGCTAAAGTGTGGCGAGTCGAAGAGACTTAGTAGTTGGCAGGAAAAAAGACAGATGCGCAAGGGGAGAGCCAACTGTGTAACAGCCCCGACAAACAAATTTCTCTGCAGCACCTGTGGAAGAGCCTGTCACTCTAGAATTGGCCTTTATATCCACTCCAAACGCTGCTTCACAAACCATTGACATTGTCTCTCGAGATAAGGAGGCCAAAGAAGTACACAAACAGCAGTTATACTAATTTTACCAAATACCTCCAATCATATAAATAAAAGCAAAATACTGCGGATGCTGGAAATCTGAAATAAAAACAAGAAATGCTGGAACCACTCAGCAGGTCTGGCAGCATCTGTGAAAAGAGAAGCAGAGTTAACGTTTCGGGTCAGTGACCCTTCTTCGGAACCAGTGTGTAAGACATGGAGATCCAGTCAAGAACACAAGGAAGTTTTATTGCTGCATTCTTGGTCTAAACCAAGCTGGTAAATACAGAATAGTGGGCATCAATTTCTGTAAGAAGCAGGGAACCAGATTCTTTAAGGGAGGGGCTGGCTGACACCACTGGATCCAAGGAAATGCCTGTATCGGATCTGAATTTTTAGCAGTAAACGACAGCTAATTCATAAGGTGTAGGTAGATTTTTTGCAGGTTATTTAAATTCCTTGTCTAAGTCTAGATGGTGTAGGGGTGGGGGGCTGCTTGTGAATTGTTGAAAGCATTTGTTCACTTTCCAGGCCAGTGTTGACTGATTAACTGATTGACTGATTAATTGGCATTTATATCTTATCCCTGGTGCAAATGCGCTGTCTGATTTCTTTCAGAACACGGTATGCATCTGTATTTTTTAATGGTACTATGGGGAGTTTCATCCATCTGCCTGTCTGTAAGATTAGGATTAGATCTTTGGCTTGAGCTTCAAATTTATGTATCTCTGTATTTTATGTGGCTCTGAAGCCCTTAAAAAACAAATTACTTATATCTTGAACAGATTTACAAGTTTGAATCTCAGCCTTGAATTACATTGGAATCTGCATTGGTCAAGTTTTGGTGACTCTCAAGTGGGCCACTAAGACAAATCACTTTCAGAAAACTATAGAATGGGAAGAGTCATTGGCATAGATTTTCGATTCTGTGTGCAGACTCACTGGGAGGGAGTCATGGTGGGCCTAACACCCAACTGAATGGGATGGGTGGTCAAACCTGGCTTCCCAATGTTTAACAGGAAGACATGGTGGCTCATTTAGGACTGAATGGTCACGAGCAGTCTGACAACACAAATGCAATGGAGGAATTGAGTGAGGTGCTTGAAACGTGAAGCTGGGGGCCATCAGCGTGCATGTAGAACTGAATACCATTTCTCTGGATGAGGTTGTCAAGATGCAACATATAGATGAGGAAGATGACGGGGAGAGGGCTAGATCCTTGGGGACACCAGAGGCAATAGATTGAGGGTGGAAAGAGAAGCAATTGCTGGAAATGCTCTGCTATGAATGATAGGTTAGAGCGGAACTAAGAGAGAGCAACCCCACTCAGCTGGACAATGAAAGAGACACATTGGAGGAGGATGATGTCACCTCTGTCAAAGGCTGTAGAGATCCACAGAAGGACAAGAAGGGAGAGTGCACCATCAGAAACCTGATTGGTGAGATTCAAACAGAGAGTTGTGGGAAAGATGGGTGCAGATTTACATGTTAAACTACTTTAGAGAGGAAAGGGATGTTAGAGATGAGGGGCCCGATTTTAATTCTATGCAATGGGTAGGTTTTAAATGAGTTAAAATCTCACCAGGAGGGTTAGTTTGCAAGGATAGAGGAGTGGGTTTTTTCGGAGTAAGATGATGGCAGTTTCGAAAGCGAGGAGCACAATGTCAGAGAGAATCATTTACAATGCGAGCTAGCATGGGGGATAGGAAGGGAAGTTGGTTGGCAACAGTTGAGTGGAAATGGGGTTTGGAGAGCAGGAGATGGTCCTCATGGACAAGATAATCTTGGAGAAGGCATGCTTTGCGACTTTGTGATAGGTGATAGTGGAAGTGCTCCTTTTTCATGTGATTGTATTCACACCACCTGTTCTGTTAAATTCCATTAAATGATTGATTTACAATCTGCTTTGCTGTGACTTAACAGGAGGTTATGGGGTTTTTTTTGAGAGGGGGTCTTGGGTGAGTGGGAGGAGTGATGTTCAAACCAAACTTATTGTAATAGGTAAATAAAACATATCTCCAAAGATTAATTCCACTCATTCATAGTAATAAAATTGATGCCAGCACCGAAAAAAAATCCTTAATAAAAACACAGCAGTACTAATAAAGGCATCGTAAACATGTGCCGTTAATACTGAATTTAATGTCGTAACAACATAACATAAATGAATCCAAAAATCCCTTTAGGCTAATTAGGCAAAAATCTCAACACATGGTATACTAATGCTAAACTATATTTTACATGTGGAATTATTATTTGCTTCTTGTATTTTGACCAATTCTAGGAACTAATTAGTCTGACTAATATATTTGAAAGTTCCAGATCGGCTCTGATTTGAGCTGTCCAATCTAATTAAATACCCTTAAAACAGTTGCCAAGACTTTTTGTACTTGAATAATTGTCAGTTAAATTCAAAAGGAGTTGCCAGCCATACGTATAACTGGGGGGGAAAAAAAAAAATCACACAATTGGTATTTGAATTGTCTTGCTTGGTTTCTTTCCTCAAGCCAACAGAAACAACTGAAGACGTCCTGACAACATTTGTTAAGCTGGGGACATAATTCGGAGCACAGCTGATTTTAAAATCCTTATGTATTGTGCATTTAAGATTGAATTAAAGGAACCTTTACTAAGCTAAAAGATGTTTTATTTTTGTCACACCAATATAGATTTATCATCTATAATTTTGAAAATCTTGGCCTTACTGAAGTTGTTTGTAATCTTTTCAACTGTTGCCAATGAATTTTCATACCTTATTTGTTTTCACAATTGTTGTCGTATTTAATAATCACCTGTGAATGCACTGACAGGTGCAAGTACCTCTACTAATACCATTGCACATCTGTTTCAGGAGAGGCTCCTTCAATACAACAGCTATCTGGCATGGAGGTTCACTCCAGCCTTCACAGTTTGTAATGGTATGCCCTTTGTAGGGAACGTAGGTCTTTGAACATGTAATTATCATTGATAATTGCATTATTGGTCAACAATTCTGCAGATAATTTTCAAGTATTTAGCTGATATGGTTAATTAGATGATAGAGCCTTAAAAAAAAATTCAATTTCTGACATGTCCCTTCGCCATACAGTGGCATGACATCTTTACCTACCAACTTGCATTCTAGGCTATGCATATTTCCAGTTTAGCCTACATTTGCCTGATGAATACATCACATATTTACACATTCAGCTTAGCTTGCTCTTTTGACAATAGAAATAATTTGGATTTCCTATGACTTTCACAATTTAGCTGAAGCTTGCATTGACATGATGAATAATTCTCATTGTTCCGGACAAGTCTTTTTAGGAAAAGCTTTCATATCCATTAATATTTTTATGTTAATATGTTTACTGAGCAAAGTGATGGAACTGTGGGCTGACAAGTCCCTGGGTCCTGATTGGCTTCATCCTAGGGTCCTAAAAGAGGTGGCTAATGAGGTAATAGATGCATTGGTGTTAATTTTTCAAAATTCGCTAGATTCGGGAAAGCTTCCACTGGACTGGAAAGTAGCAAATATAACTCCTCTATTCAAGAAGGCTGGGAGGCAAAAATAGGTAACTATAGCCAGTTAGCTCGATGTTTGTCATGGGGAAGGTGTTTGAATCAATCATTAAGAAGGTTATAACCAGGCACTTAGAAAAACTCAAGGTAATTGGGAATAGTCAGCATGGTTTTGTGGAAGGGAAATCATGTTTAACCAATTTATTGGAGTTCTTTGAAGGAGTAACATGTGCTGTGGATAAATGGGAGCCTGTTGACATACTGTACTTGGATTTCCAGAAAGCATTTGACAAGGTGCCACATAAAAGGTTGTTGCGCAAAGTAGGAGCTCATGGTGTAGGGGGTAACATATTAGTATGGATAGAAGATTGGCTGGCTGGCAGAAAACAGAGAGTATGCATAAATGGGTCCTTTTCTGATTGGCTGGTTGTAACGAGTGGAGTCTTGCAAGGGTCTGTGCTGGGGTATTAACTTTTTACAATTTATATCAATAACTTAGATGAGGGGAGGGATGGCATCATAGCTAAATTTGCAGATGACACAAAGATAGGAAGGAAAGTATGTTGTGAAGAGTACATAAGGAGGTTGCAGATCAATATAGATAGATTGAGTGAGTGGGCAAAAATCTGGCAGTTGGAGTATAATGTGGGATAATGTGAAGTTGTTCGCTTCAGCAGGAAGAATAAAAAAGCAGAACATTACTTAAATGGAGAATTCCTAGGTGCAGAGGGATCTAGGTGTTCTGGTGCATGAGTCACAAAAAGTTAGTATGCAGGTACAGCAAGTAGTAAAGTAGACTAATGGAATGCTACCCTTTATTGCGAGAGGAATTGAAAATAAAAGTAAGGATGTTATGCTTTAGTTATACAGGGCATTGTTGAGACCACATGCCGAATACTGTGTGCAGTTTTGGTCTCCTTATTTAAGGAAGTATGTAAATGCGTTGGAGGCGGTTCAGAGGAGGTTTACTAGATTGATACTTGGAATGAACAGATTACTTTTTGAGGAAAGGTTGGACAGACTGGGCTTGTTTTCACTGGAGTGTAGTAGAGTGAGGGGAGACTTGATTGAAGCATATGAGATCCTGAGCAGTCTTGACAAGGTAGATATGGAAAGGATGTTTCCTCTAGTGGGAGAGTCCAGAACTAGGGGTCACTATTTAAAAATAAGGGGTCGCCCTTTTAGAAAGAGATGAGGAGAAATTTTTTTCTCTCAGTGGTTTGTGCAACTTTGGAACTCTTTTCCTCAGAATGTGGTGGAGGCAGGGTCATTGAATATTTTTAAGGGAAAGTTAGATAGATTCTTGTTAGGCAAGGGATCAAAGGTTATTGGGGATAGATAGGAGTGTGGAATTCGAAACACAAACAGATCAGCCATGATCTTATTGAATGGCGGAGCAGGTTCAAGGGGCCGAATGGCCTACCTCTGTTCCTAATTCGTATGTTTGTATATTTTGATTATGTTGTTTTTTCACTCAGTTGCTTCTTTTACAGTTTTGTTGTCTTGCACTTGGCAGCAAATTGATTCCTAAACCACATTTACATATCTGTCTGAATGCTGGGCACTGATTCTTATCTTTAAGCTATGTAGAAACATTGGAACATGGGTAGGCCATTCAGTCCCTCGAGCCTCGTCCACCATTCAATTAGATCATGGCTGCTCTGTATCTTAATTTCATTTACCTGCCAGGGTTGCATAACTCTTAATACAACAAAAATCTACCACTCATCAGAACAGTCACAGCCCCGAAACGTTAACTTTGCTTCTCTCTCCACAGGCGCTGCAAGACCTGCTGAGTACTTCCAGCACTTTTTGTTTTTATTTCAGATTTCCAGCATCTGCAGTATTTTGCTTTTGTTATAAAAATCTACCACTCTTAGTTTTGAATTATTCAATTGACCTAACCTCAACAGCTTTATGAGGGAAAGAGTTTCAGTTTTCCACTACACTTTTCTGCAAAGAAGTCGTTCTGGCATCACTACTGAATGGCCTTGCTCTAATTTTGTTCTGGACACCTCCACCAGAGGAAATAGTTTCTCTCTATCCAGCTTATCAATGCCTATATTCTTATTTGATTTTTCCATAATTGTTTGGTACAACTTGCTAGGCCATTTCAGAGGACAATTAAGAGTCAAGCACATTGCTGTGTCAAGTCACACATTGGTCAGACTGGGCAAGGATGGCAGATTTCCTTCCCTAAAGGACATTAGTGAAACAGATGGGTTTTTCAGACAATCCAACAGTTTCAAGGTCACCATTACAAAGACTAGCTTTTCATTCTAAATTTAATTAATTGAATTTAAATTCCCCAGCTATAGTCCAGGCCTCTGGATTACTAGTCCTGTAACATTATCACTATGCTACTGTTCCCTCAAAACTCACCAAGGCTCCTTTGACAGCGCCTTCCAAACCTGTAACTTCCACCACCTCGAGGAACAAGGGCAACAGGCACATGGGAACACCACCACCTCAAATATATCAGCATTCCTTCACTGCCGCTAGCTCAAAGTCCTAGAACTCCCTTCCTAATTAACAGTGCTGTGAGTGTACCTACACGACATGGACTGCAAAGGTTCAAGAAGGTGGCTCACCACCACCTTCTCAAGGGCAATTAGGGATGGGCAATAAATAATGGTCTTGCCAGTGACACCCACATTCCATAAACAAATTTTAAAAAGCTCCTTTGATCATCTTAAAACACCTCAATTAGACCACCTCTTAATCTTCTATACTGAAGGAAATAAGACGGCAGTCCATGCAGCCTGTCCTCATAATTTAACCTGTTCAATCTCATTACTATTCCACACCCACTCCAAAGCCAATATATCCTTTCTGCAGTGTGATGCCCAGGACTGAATGCTGTATTCCAGATGGGGTCTACACAGAGTTCTGTATGATTGTAAGCAATGATTTACATAAGCTTCTTTTCACTGTTTATTTTATTCTAAACACTTTCTTCTTGACTATGTATATGGATTTTTGTCAACTCTAATCAGCTTCATTTGTGCCTGTGTGACTTCAGCGATTCTTAACATATCTATTGGTTTCTTGAGATTTAATCTAACTCTCTTATATCTCTGACTTCAAACACAATACTTTCATGAACCAATATATCTATCAGATCCCCCAGGAATCAATATCTGCCAGATGTCAAATCATCGTAATCCAGTGATATGCATATATGCATTTCTCATAAATGGTGTTCTTTTTAAGGTGGGGAAAATGCTCAGATTTCACAGCCTATTTTATGTCTTCACACGAACTCCATGTCTCTGACATTAATGCAATGGAGGTTTTCAAGCAAGAGGTTGGGGTGGAAGAGGAGAGAATGCATGAGCGAAATCCAGAAGTAAAGATAGCAGGTTGGATTCTCCGATTTCGCAGCAGATGTGATGCGTGTCTACATGCCGCAATCACAAATCCACAATTAAAAGGGCCAATGCAGAAATGGAATTTGGAGAGGCGAGGAGGTGTTTAGGCTGGATTCACAAAGAGCAAGGGCAGCACCCAGATTTAATGATGCATCACTGAAATTATTGCTGGGTGCAGTCAGAAGCAGGAGGGACATACTTTTCCCCAGAAATGGGAGAAAGAAACTGATGGTCCTCACCAAGACGATATGTTTGGAGGTGGCTGAGGAGGTGATCAGTGGGAGCATTGATCTCCAGTCTTGTGAACAATGCAGGAAGCAGTTTAATGGCCTAACCAGGTCAAGAAAAATGAGTACATCTGTCGGTTCACTTACATCCTGTAATGTAAACCCACAATCTCCCCTCACTTTGTCTCACCAAGCATATGCCATCAAATCGCTCCTCACACCCACTTCAGTTTCAACAGCAGCCATCCTTCACTTTCTATGCAATTCTTCACCTCCCCATATATGCATCCACCACTGCCACTGGCCCCAAACCTTATGAAATGTGATGCCTCTGTCTGATAGTCACCCTCACCAAATGCACTCCATCGGGTGAATATTTGACCTTCACTCAGTCACAAGTCTTTCTCTTCACCCCTTGTAGGAGAAGAGAGCGCAAAATCCAAGGGAGGGGTTGAGGACTGGAGGTGGCTCGCTTATAGATTACTGATACAGAGGAGGATGCCCCGGAGATAAGTGGCACATCTGCACCCCTCTCAATCAGGGATGGAGAGACTGGGAACTCACAGATAGAATCATAGCATCATAGAATCATAGAATGGTTACAGCACAGAAGGAGGCCATTAAGCCCATCATTTCTGTGCCAGCTTTCTACAAGAACAACTCACCTAGTCCCACTCCCCTGCCTTTTCCCCATAGCCCTGCAATTTTTTTCTCTTCAGATAATTATCCAATTCTCTTTTGAAGTTCTCGTTTGAACTTGCCTCCACCATACTCTCAGGCAGTGCATTCCAGACCCTACCCACTTGCTGCGTAAAAAAGCTTTTCCTCATGTTGCTGTTGCTTTTTTTTTGCCAATTACCTTAAATAAGTGCCCTCTGGTTCTGGATCCTTCTTCCAATGGGATCAGTTTGTCCCTATCTACCATGTCCAGATCCTTCATGATTTTGAACACCTCTATCAAATCTCCTCTTAATCTTCTCTTCTCCAATGAGAACAGACCAAGCTTCTCCAAACTGTCTACGTAACTGAAGTTCCTTATCCTTGGAACCATTCTCATGAATCATTTCTGTACACCTTCACATCCTTCTGAAAGTATGGTGTCCAGAACTGGACACAAAACTCCAGTTGCGGCCAAACCAGTGATTTATACAGATTTATCATAACTTCTTTGTTCTTGTACTCTATGCCATGATTTATAAAGCCCAGGATCCAATATGCTTTATTAACCACTTTCTCAACCTGCCCTGCAACCTTCAATAATTTGTGCACATTTGCTCCCAGGTCCCTCTGCTCTTGCACCGCTTTTTGAATTGTACCCGTTAATCTATATTGCCTCTCCTCATTCTTCTGACCAAAATGAATCACTTCACAATTTTCTGCATTAAATTTCATCTACCACTTGTCCGCCCATTCTGCCAGACTGTCTATGTCTTCTTGAAGTTTATCACTATCCTCCTCACAGTTCACAATATTTTCAAGTTCTATGTCATCTGCAAATTTTGAAAGTGCCCTGTACATCCAAGTCTAGGACAATAATATATATCAAGAGAAACAGGGGTCCCAACACTGACTCATGGGAAACCCACTATATACCTTCCTCCAGACTGAAAAATAACTGTTCACAGCTACTGTCTGCTTCCTGTCACTCAGCCAATTTCATATTCATGCTGCTACTATCCCATTTATCCCTGGGCTCCATCTTTGCTGCCAAACCTGTTATGTGGCACTTTATCAAATACCTTTTGGAAGTCCTTGTACACAATATCAACAGCATTATCCTCATCAATCCTCTCTATTACCTCTACAAAAAAACTCAAGCAAGTTAGTTAAACATGATTTGCCCTTAACAAATCCGTGCTAGTTCTCGTTAACTAATCTATGTTTGTCCAAGTGACTTAATTTTGTCCCGAATTATCATTTCTAAAAGCTTTCCCGCCACAGAGGTTAAACTGACTGACCTGTAGATACTGGGCTTGTCCTTACACCCTTTTTTGAAGAAGAGTGTAAAATTTGCAATTCTCAGTCCTCTGGCACCAAACCTGTATCTAAGGAGGATTGGAAGATTATGGCCATGGCCTCTGCAATTTCCACCCTTACGTCCCTCAGTATCCTCAGATGCATCTCATCTGGTCCTGGTGATTTATCCACTTTAAGCTCAGCCAGCCTATCTCATGCCTCATCTTTATCAATTTTTAGCCCATCCAGTGTCTCAACCACCTCCTCATTCACCATGACTTGGGCAGCATCTTCTTCCTTGGTAAAGTACTCATTTAGTACCTCGGTCATGCCCTCTGCCTCCATGTGTAAATCCCCTTTCAGGTCCCTAATTGGCCCCACATCTCCTTTTATCACCCTTTTATTATTTATGTGCCTGTAGAACACTTTTACCTTCCCTTTTATGTTAGGCGTGAGTCTCTTCTAATCTCTCTTTGTTTCTCTTATTTGTTTTTTCACTTCCCCTCTGAACCTTCTATATTCAGCCTCATTCTCAATTGTATTATCCACCTGACATCTGTCATATGCACCCAATGCACAGATGGTTGGTAACACAATTACAAATATCTCCGACAAACATGTTGACTTTATTTCATCAATGATTTGTATAGTGATTGCCAATAATAAATAAAAACAAAAAATGCTGGAAATACTCAGCAGATCTGGTAGCATCTGTGGAGAGAGAGAAACAGAATTAATGTTTCAGGTCAATGATCCTTCAAGATTGTTACTTTGCCATGACTAATTCATATTTCTTTCTTTTGCCTTCCAGGACTTTACATATACATCAAGAATTGCTGGAAATGATTGAGGACCTCATTCCTTCTGTGGGGGGCACCATCACAGGACAGACATACAGCCATGCACCAGCATAAATACTCACAATTGAACAGTTAGTTGGGATTCACCTCGTGATTCACACTTCACAAGTGAGCATGAGCAGACACTGGTGGTAGGAACAGCTGTGGAGAGTCCGCATCAGTGGCCACAATCCTCTCCATGCCCTGCTCAGTTGGACACCAGTGCTGAAACCCAGTGGCCATTGTTGAGAAGGAGAATGACAGAGGTACATCAGCAGCTTTGTGAGGTACTGACAGATGTGCTGCACACACTCTCCACAATAATGGAAGAGCACAATTCTATCAGTAATGAATTAGTGGTGCAGGTAATTGTGAGAATGTCTGCTGCAGAGAGAGTGGTTGTCTCCATGGAGTTTCAAGCACGGATCTTAAATGAGTCCAAGCAGCCCATGGCCATAGCTTTGGATGCCAATAGGTCTGCCGCCATACAAAGGATGACAGATAACGTATCTGTGGCCTGACAAGGTGTTACTGATCCTCACCAATCTGGTCTACAGCAGAGTGGTAGGAGTGATGAGGCACTAACCTAGGAGAGGGATGATGAGAGAAGAGGACATGGAAGTAAGAACTTGTTTCAAAGGGCTCTCACTTCTCACCTGTTGCCCCTCCCTCAGTCAGTGCCCATCATACTGCCTCATCTTCCACTGGCCGAGTCTGCCACTGCACAGGTGCAGATAAAGCAGTCTTTGGAGGACCATCAGTGGATCCAAAACCCAGAGGTTGTAGGCCAAATGCATCTCAGCCGTCAGGGCAGGGATTGGAGCTGCCTGTTTCTATCTCTGCGAAAGCCATACAGGCTGCACCATGTAGAAATGGTAGGAAGCATAAGTTAAAGCAATTGTACTTCACCAAGGGTTTGTCAAAGTTTCCTTTTTTTATAACGTCATATAAAATTTGTTGATTAGAATCACTTCCGCGTTTTGCCTATTACCTGTGTCCTGAGTGCCAACTCACCTTTTCACTTGTTTCTTGATGAACGTCAATAGAGAATGGAACCCATTGGTTGGATGTGCAATGGGTGTATGCGGCACTATTTGAAGGACTATTTAATGCAAAGCTGGGGGGCGGTGGGGGTTGGGGAGGTGTGGGGGAGGGGTTTGGTTGTGATGGCTTTCATTTGTTATTTGTTCCAGTCGAAATAACTAACTAAATCTTCTAGCTATGAGGGCATCCCTGACATCCAGAGCCACAGTTAGTCTGGTGATGGGTGCCCCATCTTCATATTCCTGTTTTTCCTCCTCCTGGTCAACATGATCCTCCACAGAAAATGCATGAGAGTCTTAGTTGTCCTTCATCTCTAATTCACTATGCTGCACAATGCTGTGCAGGATGCAGCACTATACGATGATTTTTTTCCCTTCAAAAATATACTTTCTTCACAAAAATCTATTAAAAAATATGTTACAAAACAGTTCAAAACAGCACCAAGTTGACATTCCAAAAAGTGCAAAGGAAATCAGTTTTCTTCAATACAGGAGTGAGTTGCCTCACAACCCTTCATTCCATTTTACATGCCATGTACATTTTACAGAGAACCCATATTTGGTGTATACAGCCCGAGGGGTTTCCCATGGGTCCAGTCCCTCAGTTCACTATGGTGGGAGAACCTTACACTGTGGTCTTTCCCCGTTGAACCTTTGCAGTGGCTGCCCCAAGCTTTAGTGCGTCCCTCAGCATGTAGTCCTGGACCTTGGAATGTGCCAGTCTGCAACACTATGTCGTGGACAACTCTTTGCACTGGAAGACTGGCAAGTTTCGGGCAGACCAAAGAGCATCTTTCACCGAATTGATGGTCCTCCAGCAGCAGTTGATGTTTATCTCGGTGTGCGTCCCTGGGAACAGCCCGTAGAGCACAGACTCCTGTGTTACAGAGTTGCTTGGGATGAACCTCGACTAAAACCACTGCATCTCTTTCCACACCTGCTTTGCAAAGACACATTCCAGAAGGAGATAGGCAACTGTCTCTTCCCCACCACAGCCACCTCGAGGGTAGCATGCGGAGGGGATGAGACTCTGGGCGTGCAGGAATGATCTGATGGGGAGAGCCCTTCTCACCACCAGTCAAGCTATGTCTTGGTGCTTGTTTGAAAGTGTTCTGCCAAATGACTTTGGCAGTCTGCTCGGGGAACCATCCAACAGGATCCACCATCTCCTTATCCCATAGGACCTTGAGGGCATTCCGTGCAGACCACTGCCTGATGGATTGGTGGTCAAAGGTGTTTTTCCGCAGATTGGTGGTACAGCATGATCCAACTGGATGGAGCATTTCTCGGCAATGTGGCCAGACCCATCCTTCGCAACATCAGGGACAGATAGAACCTCAGCACGTAGTGACACTTGATGTTTGGGTACTGGGGCTCTACGCACAGCTTGAGGCAACCACACATGAAGGTGGTCATCAGAATGAGGACGACATTGGATACATTTTTCATGCCCTTATCCAGAGGTTTGAACATCGTGTCCCTCTGGACCCGGTCCATTTTGCATCTCCAGATAAGGCGGGAAAGTGCAGATAAGTGCTGTTAGGACAGGAGTTCCAGGATTTTGTCGCTGGGTCAAAATCCTGGAGCTCCCTTCCTAACAGCACTGTGGGTATACCTACCCCAAATAGACTGCAGTGGTTCAAGAAGGCAGCTCACCACCACCTTCTCAAGGGCAATTAGGGATGGGCAATAAATGCTGGCCTGGCCAGTGACACCCACATCCCATGAATGAATTTTTAAAAATGGCTTGGGTGACCGCCATGGCGCAGGAGTGGGGTATGGGCCAGACCTGCGCCACGTACAGTAACAAGGCGAGTGCCTTGCACCTGATGACCAGGTTCTTACCAACAATGGAGAGAGAACGCTGTTCCCAAATGCTCAGTTTATGGTGTACCCTGGCTACTCACTCCTTCCAGGTTTTGGCGCACGCCCCGGCCCTTCTGAACCATATCCCCAGCACCTTCAGGTAGTCTGACTCATGGTGAATGGGACAAAGGATAGGTTGGCCCAGTTCCCAAAGAACATGACCTCACTCTTGCCGTGGTTAACTTTGGCTCCCGAAGCCAGTTCGAACTGGTCGCAGATGTTCATCAGCCTGTGAACGGACTGCGGATCCGAGCAGAAGATGGCGATGTCATCCATGTACAGGGAGGCTTTAACCTGAGTGCCTCCGCTGCCTGGGATTGTCACCCCTCTTATGTCCGCATCCTTCCTAATGGACTCAGCAAAAGGTTCGATGCAGCAAACAAACAAGACAGGGGAGAGAGGACAGCCCTGTCTGACTCCAGATTGGATCGGGAAACTTTCTGATTCCCACCCATTGATTGAGACTGCGCTACTAATGTTCGTGTAGAGCAGTTTGATCCAGTTGCAGATTCCGTCCCCAAACCCCATTTTGGAAAGCACGTCCATCATGTATGTGTGCGAAATGCTGTCAAAAGCCTTCTCCTGGTCCAAACTGATGAGGCAGGTGTCCACCCTCCTGTCCTGTACATACACGATCGTATCCCTAAGTAGCGCGAGACTATCAGAGATCTTCCTGCCAGGTACAGTATAGGACTGGTCAGGGTGAATCACCAACTCCAGAGCAGACTTGACCCGACTAGCGATGACTTTGGACAGAATCTTGTAGTCAACATTGAGCAGTGAGATGGGCCGCCAATTTGTGATTTCTGCCCTCTCCCCCTTCTGCTTGTAGATGAGGGTGATGATGCCTTTTCTAATGGATTCTGACATGCTGCTGTCCAGAAGCATACTCTTGTACACTTCCTGCAGGTCTGGGCCAATACAGACTCACAGAACCGAATACAACTCAACCGGTAAGCTGTCGCTTCCGGGAGTTTTACTCGTCTCGAAGGGCCTGACGGCCTTTGTCAGCTCATCCAGAGTTAGCAGTTTGTCCAGTCTCTCCTGCATACTAAGACCTCTGTGATAGATGACAGTAAGGACTGGGAGGCCGTGCTGTCCGTGGGCTTCACGTCGTACAGCCCAGCATTAAAGAATTTGCTGATCCTTAGTATGTCGGACTATGAAGACGTTACCAAGCCGTCCTCTTCCTTTAGGCTTCTGATCACAGACTCTGGACTGGAAGATGATCTTGGAGGCCTTCATGGCAAAGAGCAAGGCCTGCTGACTCTTCACCTCTTGGAGATCCTCCTTGACCTCGACCCCCATCGACTGCAGCTGGAGGAGATTTTGCATTCTTTTCTAGAGTCGGGACATTTTCCTCTGTCTCTCTCTCGCCCTCTGAACACCTTTGAGGATAAAGAACCTCTTGATGTTCTCCTTGATCACCTCCCGCCAGTGCACCGGAGACTCAAAGAAGGGTTTCACAGTTCTCCAATCTTTGTAATCCCTTTTGAGTTCCTCAATGTTCTCTGGGGTTAGCAGTGTAGCAGTGTAGCATTGAGCTTCCATGTCCCCCTGCCAACCCGCTGGTTGTCCTGTAAGTGACAGTCAGCCAGTAAGAGGCAGTGGTCAGAGAAGAACACCGGCTTGACGTCTGTGGATCTGACCGTGAAAGCACGGGACACAAACAGGAAGTCAATCCTGGAACGGGCAGACCCGTCCGGTCTTGACCAAGAGTATCTATGCTGCACTCCATCTGCAGGGTTGCAGATGACGTCGTGCAGCTTGGCATCCTTTACTGTTTCCATTAGCAATCTGGACGTAGCGTCCAATTTGCTGTCGTCCCTGCCGGATTGTCCAGCTGCATTAATGATGCAGTTGAAGTCACCGCCTAGAATGATCGATCTGCATGTTGCCAGCAGCAGCGGGAGCTGCTGGAAGACGGTCAGCCGCTCGCTGCATTGAACCGGGGCGTACACGTTGATCAACCGGAGCGGAGCATTGTTGTACATTACATCTGCTACGAGGATGCGACCGCCCACCGCCTCCTTAACTTTGGAAATGATGAGGTTGCCTCCCTGCAGCAGAATACTCAGGCTGGAGGAACGGGAATCATTACCCCCGACCAGATTGATGTCCCATGCGGCCACCATCGCGGCCATTGCCTGTAGGTGCTGAGGTGTGGTATTCCACACTCCTGCAGAAACAGCAGGTCGGCTTTGACCTTGGCAAGATAGTCATAGAGGGATACAGCACTGAAACAGGCCCTTCGGCCCAACGAGTCCGCACCGATCATCAACCACCCATTTATACTAATCCTATTTTCCCTCTCACATCCCCACCTTTCCCACAATTCTCTTACTACTTACCTAGGGACAAATATTACAATGGCCAATTTACCTATCAACCCGCAAGTCTTTGGCAGGTGGGAGGAAACCAGAGCACCCGGAGGAAACCCACACAGTCACAGGGAGAACTTGCAAACTGGGCATAGGCAGTACCCAGAACTAAAGCAGAGTCGCTGGAGCTGTGAGGCTAGCCACTGCGCCACAGTGCCGTCTAAGGTTGAAACACATCGCGTAATGGATTTAATGCTACGTATGTTAATCGAAGCAATCTTTATGCCCATTTTAAAGTTGGGTGTTGCTTCCCACACCAGTTGTCCTTGCTAGTTCCAGTCCTTGGGTATGTTCCTGTATACCCATAAAGCTATTTCACATTCATTGGGCTCAGAAACCTCTCCTGGTTACTCATGGGGGGTTTGTTCTGCTGGGGTGACATCGGGGGGTCTTGTAGGTGGCAAGGCTTGGGCTGTCCTCTGCTGTTGGTGTCTCTCCCCTCTGTTCCTCCTTGAAGACATCACTGCTCCCGGCTTTCCGGAGCCGGAGTGTGCCAGACGCTTCATTGCTCTCAGTAACCCGGAGCTGTGGTGCGCTGGGTCCATCACAGCTTCCAGTGCCCCAGAGCTGGGGTGCTTTATCTTCCAGCTCCTTTGAGTTCTGCCGCTTCTTTTGCAGGTGCCGACGTTCCGGCCCTTCCTCATCCAATGAGAAGGAGCTGCCGTAGTCTGTCTCAGACGCTAGCCTCCTCTTGCCACTGGTTTGGGTGGTGACCTGTTCCTTTTTTGGAAGTTTTTTCTTTGTGGTTTTCCTTTGTACCACTTGCCACTGACCAGTTTGTCCATCTGCTGCCTCCTCGACCATTGATTCTGTCTGTAGAAGGGGAGTTTCCGGGCATGGGGTAGGTGTTGGGTCTCTGGTTGCAGCTGCCTCCCTTTCTTCTCCTTCGCAGGTAGGCTTTCCTCGCTGCGGAGAGGGTTGCTTCTCTCCTTCGCAGCACCAGACGCGTTCACCGTTCCTTCTCCTGGCCTTTGCTTGGACCTCGCTGCCTGAGCATAACTGTGGCAGTGTTTGGGGCAGGTTTTGTAGTGGTGACCTGCCCCACTGGACAGTTTGCAGCACTTACTCTGTTTACAGTCCTTGGTCTGATGGCCTTCCTTCTTGCAGTTCTTGCAGACGACTGTGCTGCAGTTGGCTGCCACATGACCAGATTTGCCACAGGTGCGACAAACTCTGTGCTGCCCCGCATAGACCAAGAAGCCTCAACTTCCCCCGAGAGCGAAGCTGGAGGGAAGATGGATGATGGCTCCGTTGGCATCAACCTTCGAGGTCACCTTGACCTGCCGCTTGCTGGTTAAAATCCCAAATGGGTCCTTGGCATCAGTGCTGCTGCCCCCCACCTCGACGTACCTGGCAAGGAAGGGGACCACCTCGATGACGGGAACATGGGGGTTATAGAGCTGAATTGTCACCGCCCGGTCGCATTGCGATGGCAGCGTGAAAAGCGGCTCCACTGTGAGGATTGACAGCGGCTCCTGTTTCCCTTCAGGAACTTGATGCATCCCGCCACTCTCTTGAACGTCACGTCGAAATATCCACTGCTGGGGAGGTCCTGCAGGCAGAAGATGTCCACAGCTTGGAATCCACAGCACTCAAAAAGGCTTTTCTGAATGAAGGAGGTACGGTCAACAGGTGAACCTACTTCATTATCCTTCACCACCACCCAAACAGTGTCACGCACTCCCTGGCCTGAAGCTCTAGAATTGGTTACAGCCATTTTACTTAAAAACCTACCTGGAACAGGATCAAAGGCCACTGATCATGGTTTTTCCCCTGCCAGGCACTATACTTTTTTTAAAATTCCAAAATATACTTTATTCATAAAAATCTGTAAAAATTACATTGCCAAACAGTTTCAAACAGCACCAAAAAATACAAACATCAGTTTCCTTCAATACTATCATGAGTTTCTTCACAACCCTTCCATTTCACAATTGTCATGCCAATTACAGTTTTACATTTACAGCAATTGAAAATATTAACGATACAGTTTGAGGGGTTTCCCATGGATCCAGCCCCTCAGTTCAGCTTGGTGGGAGGACCTTACACTGTGGTCTTTCCCCATTGAGCCTTTGCTGCGGCTGCCCCAAGCTTTAGTGCGTCCCTCAGCACGTAGTCCTGGACCTTGGAATGTGCCAGTCTGCAACATTCGGTGGTGGACAACTCTTTGCGCTGGAAGACCAGCAAGTTTCGGGCAGACCAAAGGGCGTCTTTCACCGAATTGATAGTCCTCCAGCAGCAGTTGATGTTTGTCTCGGTGTGCGTCCCTGGGAACAGCCCATAGAGCACAGACTCCTGTGTTACAGAGCTGCTTGGGATGAACCTCGACAAAAACCACTGCATCTCTTTCCACACCTGCTTTGCGAAGACACATTCCAGGAGGAGGTGGGCAACCGTCTCTTCCCCACCACAGCCACCGCGGGGGCATTGTGCGGAGGGGGCGAGACTTCGGGTGTGCATGAAGGATCTGACGGGAAGGGCCCTTCTCACCACCAGCCAAGCTACGTCTTGGTGCTTGTTTGAAAGTTCTGGTGATGAGGCATTCCGCCAAATGACTTTGACGGTCTGCTCGGGGAACCATCCGACAGGATCCACCGTCTCCTTTTCCCGTAGGGCCTTGAGGACATTCCGTGCAGACCACTGCCTGATGGACAGGTGGTCAAAGGTGTTTTCCTGCAGAAACTGCTCCACGAAGGATAGGTGGTACAGCACGGCCCAACTGCATGGAGCGTTCCGCGACAATGTGACCAGGCCCATCCTTCGCAACACCGGGGACAGATAGAACCTCAGCACGTAGTGACACTTGGAGTTTGCGTACTGGAGGTCCACACACAGCTTGATGCAGCCGCACACGAAGGTGGTCATCAAGATGAGGACCACGTTGGGTACATTTTTCCCGCCCTTATCCAGAGATTTGAACATCGTGTCCCTCCGGACCCAGTCCATTTTAGTTCCCCAGACGAAGCGGAAAATGGCTCGGATGACTGCCACAGCACAGGAGTGGGGTATGGGCCAGACCTGCGCCACGTAGAGCAACAACGTGAGCGCCTCGCACCTGATGACCAGGTTCTTACCCACAATGGAGAGAGATCGCTGCCCCCACATGCTCAACGTTTGTTGTACCTTGGCTACTCGCTCCTCCCAGGTTTTGGTGCACGCCCCGGCCCTTCCGAACCATATCCCCAGCATCTTCAGGTAGTCTGACCTGACGGTGAAGGGGACAAAGGATCGGTCAGTTCCCAAAGACCATGGCCTCGCTCTTTCCCTGGTTAACTTTGGCTCCCGAGGCCAGTTCAAACTGGTTGCAGATGCTCATCAGTTTGCGCACGGACAGCGGATCCGAGCAGAAGATGGCGACGTCATCCATGTACAGGGAGGTTTTACCTGAGTGCCTCCACTGCCTGGGATTGTCACCCCTCTTATGCTCGCATCCTTCCAGGCACTATACTATGATTCTGCACACACTTGCTGGCGAGTACAGAAGTGCACCTCCAGCCTAATCTGGGCTCCTGCCGATGGCTTGCTCAATGACACACCTTATGCTCATGTGGGTCACATTCTAGAGATCCTGCACCTCATTGGTGGGTTTCCTCACAGGTATCATGAACCAAGTTCAGAGGGCCCATCCCTTGTCTACTATGAACCAGCCCTTCAGTCTATTTTCTGGAACATAAAAGTCTGTGGACTGCCACAGCGTGAAAGCATCATGACAGCTCCCAAGGAATCTGGTACGGACCTGTGTGAACCTCTTCTTGTGATTGCCCACCTGTGCATGGATGGCATAACATCCCTTGTGGTTGATTAAAAACTCCTGGTTGACCTGATATTCCTTGGATTGCCATGTGCGTGCAGTCTATGGCACCCTGCACCTTTGGGAAGCCAGCTAGAGAGGCAAAAACAAGTCTCCACTCGTTTTGGCTGTTATCATTGCAGGGGAAATTGACGTAAATCAACACCCTGCCATGTGCGTTTACGGGCAAGCGAGAGGCGGTCTCTGGTGGCGCACTGCCAGAGTCAAAGAAATTGAGGGAGCCCAGGAGGGAGCAGCTCTTGTCGAAGGAGACTGCAGATGCCTGGGACTACCTGCCAGTTTAGTCTGAGCCTACAGAAGCACTATTTTCTAGATAGGTTAAGGAAGATGAGCCTCTTTCAGTAGACTCTCCCATGTGCCACCTGCAACCTCAGCCCCTCTGTTGCTCTCATCTCTGCTGTTCTCTTCTCTGTTCTTCTCTCTGTTGTTATGTGCCTCTCTCCTGTGCACCTGCTGATCCCACCATAGCACAACATTGCTGTGAATGGTGGATGGTGATTGTCTTCCTCGTCCGCTGTATTGCCGAAAATCGCCATGGCTGCTGCCCCGTCACAACTCCATCACTACCCCCCACAACCCCACCACCTTGCTACTGTCCGTTTGAAAGCCTCAAAATTTCTCAGAAATCTTTATGCTGACAAGAACCCGCTGCAAAATGTTTGCTGGCGAGAACTGACAAAGTCGTTATAAATACTCAGTCTTTATTGAGATTAGGCAATCTGAACTCCAAAGTCCCCCAGAAAGTACTGCTCAATCTCACCTCTTTTTCACTGGTGAGTTGCCCAAGCCCCGGAAAACCCATGCTGGAGGTGTTAAATGTAAATGCCTGTTTAATTCAATTCAAAATCACCTAATTACGATGTGCTAATGATGTTAATGGATGTGCTAATTACTGACCCGCCTGTCCTAATGATCGCGCTGCCTCTGGCGAGCAGGTTACTCACGTGCAGCCAAACTTGCCTCTGCTAAACCTGGAAATGGGCGCAATTGAGCCGTGTTGTGGTTGTGCTTCAGTTTTCTACAATTTTTACTTCCCACCCAACCTCAACCCATCTGCTCTTGGGGGTTAAAACTCCCTCCCATATCTCGCATGAAAGTGTTACACACTTGAACACCTTCATTACCAATCAGAGTAAGGCGTGAATACAGATGCTGCCAGACCTGCTGAGTATTTCCAGCATTTCATGTTTTTATTTCAGATTTCCAGCATCTGCAGTATTTTGCTTTTATATTAAAGTAGGGAGTTTTGTTGCCTTTCTCCTTTCTATGCAATGTGTATGGTTTCGATGTCATTAATCAAGCTTTCCTTGAACATCTACTGAGCCCAGTTACTAATAAGCAGTTACCACTGTTTGGGCAGTGCAGATCAACAGACATGTCTGCTTTTTATTATATCTATTTTCATCGTCAATCTGCAATTAGCAGAAGATCTGACACTATGTAATGATACCAACTATTCACAACTGTCAGTTCTTTATTTCAGTTGTATTACTACATTATGCTAATTTATTTTGGCTGTTTAGTTAGGTTAACAAATGTTGTGAACAGTCAAACTCTGGCAACTGCCAGGTGTTCTAATTGTGACACTGAACCAAACAAATATTATTGAGGCCATTAACTGTCAGAATTTCAAGAAATCTGCAATTAGGTCAAAGATCTATTTGGACTATTGTTTAAACAGATGGTTGTCTTCAGTCAAAAACACATTTTTCTATCTTACGTGCTGCATTGTCATTTAAAACAATAATACCACTGTTTTCATTCTAACATTGGAAATCATACTATATCTTAAACATTGCTTTATAAAGTGAAGAAGGTGGAATTATTCTGTCAGTTTACTCCCAGTGATTCAACTCTATGTATGTTCTTGGTGACGGTAGAGTGCAGTGCCTCAAAAGGTAAATAAAAATTGACTGTGCCAATCACACCTCACAGAAATGCACCTCTTGTCAGTTAATCATAAAATGCTATTGAAAAGAACAATGAAGACTTCTGCTGGACCATCTAACATTCCTAACTCAAGGAGATAATATTGGGAGGTAAAAGAAGAAAAGATTGGGAGGGCAAATATAAAATTAAGAGAAAAATTAAACGTGCCTTTAAGAAGAGAAGAAAATGGTACTCAGCAGGACAACAGTTCTGCAAAACAGCAAACACAGCTGTCCTAGCTCTAGGAGCTTGTGATCGATTGGCCCATTCGTGCTGCGATGTTTGATGCTCTTCCCTCTGATATGATCAAGGAGCTGGAGGTTGTCATGGCAGTTGGTGCCTAGAGTGAAGCAATATATTTAATCAGGCAACAGATGGGGGATTGATAGACTGTGTAGAATCCAGGTTCTGTGGACAGCCTGACAGCTCTTCTATTAACTCTTACAGAAGCAATGCCCTATTTAATAACCTATATAGACTATTTTCCACCATTGAAGGGCCCGGCAGTGTTTTTTAGTCAGATTGCATTCAATCTGGTATATCCAAGCTCAGGGAAGTTAGTCACAAAGTTCCTTTTTCATTACACAAGTTCTGCTTCTGTGGTACACATCCCTGACATACAGGTTAAGAAGTGACTTTTCAGAACTCAACAATTCTATTTAGTGGTTTTGGAGGTGAAACATTAGGAACAAGGTCTCAGCTTCCTTAGAGCAATCTGATTAATACAAGTGGCGATAATGATAAGCAGACAAGTTCATTAAAATTTTAGTCTGAATAGGAATTGTGATCATTGCAGTTGTGAGATCTTCATATAAGCAGTGTTTGACAGTTTACTTGTTTTAAGAAAAAAAAAAGTTTCTCCCTGTTATCTTTGTTTTGTAGCACTCCAACCACTATACTCTTGTCCTTTAAATTGTCTAGAGAAAGAATATGGCTAATGGTCTCTTTGATAGCCTTAATATTTAGCACTGGCAATAGGGAAATGTGATTTCCTGCTGATTAATAAGGCTTTTGCCAGTCTTACTTCCCTGCAAACATAACATTTTACTGCCACAAAGTGTTTCATTTATGAGACTAATGAAGCAACGGTGAAAATTTCCCAGTTAAGGTGGTCATCATCAAATGTAAGTTGGGGCTCGGAACTGTAATTGATGTCTCCTGAATGACAGCTCATTTGTCTTCTACTCTTTAGTCCTGTATTTGGTAATAATTCGCTCTTGCAAAAGAAAACTTGAATATGGAAATGCTCCTCTTCTGAGTTTGGAGTTGAGATGCATGTCCAGCAGAAATTTTAGTTTCCCATTCCATTAACATATGTATAAAAAAAAAAGGAGCATAAGTAACCCATTAAGACCCTTGAGATTGTTCTGCCAGTCTATGGCTGATTTGTACCTCAATTACATTTACCTGCCTTTTCTCCATATCCTTTGATATCCTAACATCCCCATCCTTTCGGTGGGCAGTTGGGCTGGGGTGAACGCGTTCCAGATTTCTGATACACTTGGGTGGAAAAGATGCTTTCCGATTACAATCTTAACTTGTCTCGCTCTGATTTTCAGCCTATGCTCCTTTCTTCTGGATTGTCCCACCAGAGGAAATAGATTCCCCATTTCTATTGAATCTCAATGGCCCGGATTTTGTGTGGTAATTATGGGGAAACTGTCAGCATTCACTGTCATTATTCCACTGAAAGAGACAACAACTTGTGGAGTTCACACATGTACACAGTAATGCAGAAATCCAGAGGTTGCTGTCAGTGATGCTACACTTCTCCAGTGGGTGCGCTGTTGAGACACCTCCAGTCTAAAATCAATGGGGCATCTCGGAATTGATTAACAACTACATTGTTAGTCTCACTGTAGAAACCCTCAAAAAAATTACACCTTGTTGAATGAAGTGTAACTGGGTTTTTAATGGTGTGCTAACTTCATAATTACTGCTGAACGCGAAAAGCTAACTTTATATCTGTGGGATGTCAAATTACTCCGTTATGATAAAAAATTCCACATTTTTAAAATAATAGGCTGAATTTTGTGGAGGCAGCAGAGGTCCTGCTGCCAGAGCCGAAAGCAGGAGGCGACCCCAATTCGGCCGGTGGTGGGACGTGGGGAGGGATATTGCCAGCGGCGGCCAATTAAGTGGCTGCCACCAGGGCCACTGTCCAATTAAGAATATCGGCCTGTCCCCAAGAGCTGCTGGCCCAATCAGAAGGCCGGCAGCTCAGCAGCGCCACCGCTAGCAGTGGCCATTGCAAAGGCTGCATCTCAATGGCCAGGCGCCCTCGAAGATAGGTAAGTGGGTTTGCGGATCCTGGACCAGGCAGGTAGGCCCTGGCGATTGGGTGGGGGGTTGCGCTGAGCGCAGGTGGCGCTGTTGCTGTGAGGGTGTCCATTGCCACTGAGGAGGACTTCTGTGGGTCATGGAGCGATGGAGTTCCCATAAAGGAGGTCCCCCCCCAACCCTGGAACCCTGTGGGAGGCCACTAGATTTCACTGTGTGGTCTCCTCATGCAGCAGCAGACCCACTTGATGCATGCAAAATGCCTGCAGAGGTGGGAATCGGTGCCTCCTGGCGGGTAGCCGATCTGACAAGCCAGCTATTGGCAAAATGATTTGGTGGCGGGAAGACATGGGGCACCCACCGCCCCCATGCCATTTGGCCAGTCATCCTACCTCCCAGCCTGTTGCCAAAGGGCCCAGAAAATTCCACCCAATGTTTTTTTTTAAAGTTTCTTTATTTTAGCTTCTATCTTAATCCAATCATAATCATTCATTTTGCCCTCTAAAATTTTAACTTAAAAGGTCAAGGATATTTTAAGTGCTTTTAACTTCCTTGTTTGTTCTGTGTGAATGCTTCAATGTAATTGGTTGCCTGCCTGCTTGCTGACATCACTGCTGCTGCACGCCAATAAGTTCCTTTGACTTGGCGACAGATTTAAACTGCCAGGAAGGGGAAGTTTGCATCACAGAAATTGCTCGATCCTTATGGGAAGCTTTCTCTGAGGTCAGAGGTAAGTGTTATTGCTTTGGTGCTGACTACAAAATCTTGCTGTTTGTCATTTTAAACACCTCAATTAGATATGTGAGAAAAGGCTTCCTTCACCCTCCTATCCAAGTGACAGTGCAACTATATGAACCACTCCTCCAAACTGTTGGTAATGCTAAATACTGAGGGATGCAATTAAAAGAAAAGAAATCTGTAGCTAATTTCAAGAAAACACCAAAATTCCTTAAGGTAGTCAAGAAAGTCACTTGTAGATAGAGATGGCTAGGCAAAACTAAATGTACTTATCGTTAAGATAAAAGTTTTAGTGGAGTTGGCAAACAATGTCTATAATTATGGCCAGTCGAAAAAATATATTTTAAATACAAGTTCCCGTTACATTTCTATTCTAATTTAGAAATAGAAATGATTAAACTTGATTGCTTGCTAGTGTAGAGAACAGCATTACCAGAGATAATGCAGATAATGTAGGAATTCCATACTGAAGGAAACACATTTAACAGACAATAATGAAATTTAAATAACTCTGTAACAAACGAGGAATTTAAGCAACACTGACAATGCAGTACAATACAAGACATCATTGGACTCCCAGCTGGAAAATTGATAATTGAAATCCCAGGCTTCACTGACATTTATTGACGCTGTATTACTTAATGAGGTAAATATTGCTCGAGTTTTGTGCGATAGCAAAGTGCCCTACCACAAGGGGAGGAATGTCAGCAAATATTTGGCTAGTCACATAGCAGCATTGACTTTGTTCCTCATACTGTTCAGGCTTTAAATGGAAGAATGGCAAGGAACAAAAGCATTTAACAAGTTCAGTTCACTATTATTACCATTTATCATCTAGAATTACTGAAATACACAAAAATTGAGAGGTACAAAGTGGTACTTCGAGTGGATAATGAAAGGAAAAGAATATTGGATGCAAAAGGACAAAGAACGGAATATGGAAAGATCACTGTGTCCAGTGGACCATACGTAGTATGCACCACCATGGATTTATCCTTATTAATATCATGAAAGAGGTGAATAATCATAGGTAAAGAAGCATAAACTGTGAAATTGGAACATGACCACAGAAAGCAATTAAACTCCATATCAATATACAATCTATTTTATTTAACCTAGATCAGTTGCATTCCAGACATTTTTGATTGCGCATGAGCAGACTCTCTTTTAAAGACATAATAATACTTCTGTTTATAAACCACCTTATCTTGTCAGAAGGACTCAAAGCACTTCACACAATGCATTATTTTGGAACGCACTTAGTAGGTAAACACATCAACTATTCTGTGGTAGCAATGTCTTCCAAGCAACAATGAGATGCATGACTAAGCAATCATCAGTTGGTGGTATTAGTTGAAGGATTGTTGGTCAAGGTATTAGAAGTATCAGGAGAACTACTTACTTCTCTCTGAATAGTGTCATAAGATTTTCAACATCCACCTCAACCATTCAAACAGGCAAACAAGCCTTTGTTCTGATGAAAGGTCACAGACCTGAAATGTTAACTCTGTTCTTCTCTCGACTGATGCTGCTGAGTATTTCCAACATTTTCTGTTAGTTTCAGATTTCCCAGTATCTGCAGTATTTTGCTCGTGACAAGACCTAGATTTCTCAACTGAAAGACCACACAACGAAAACAACTTGCATTTATATAGCACCTTTAATGTAGTAAAATGTACCAAGGTGCTTCATAGGAGCACAGTGGTTAGCACCACAGCCTCACACAGCTCCAGTGACCCAGGTTCAGTTCTGGGTACTGCCTGTGTGGAGTTTGCAAGTTCTCCCTATGACTGCGTGGGTTTCTGCCGGGTGCTCTGGTTCCCTCCCACAGCCAAAGACTTGATAGGTAAATTGGCCATTGTAAATTTCCCCTAGTGTGGGTAGGTGGTAGGAGAATGGTAGGCAATATGGGATTAATGTAGGATTAGTATAAAGAGGTGGTTGTTGGTCAGCACAGACTTGGAGGGCCAAAGGACCTGTTTCAGTGTTGTATCTCTAAAAATAAAAAACAAAATCTGATGCTGATATTAGAGCAGATGAACAAAAGCTTGGTCAAAGAGGTGGTTTTTAATGAGCATCTTAAAGGAGGGAAGAGAGGTGGAGAGCTTTAGGGAGGGATTTCCAGAGCTTTGGTCCTCGGCGGCCAAAGGCATGGTTGCCAATAGTGGAGCAATTAAAATTGGGGATGTGCAAGCAGCCAGAATTGGCGGAGTATAGAAATCTTGGAGGGTTGTAGGGCTAGAGGAGGTTACAGAGAGAGGGAGGACAAGAGCTTGGAGGAGTTTGAAAAGCAGGAAGAGAATTTAAAAATCAAGCCATCGATCAACAAGAAGCTAATGTAGATTGGTGAGCACAGGGCGATGGGTGAACAGAACTTGGTGTGAGTTAGGATACGGACAGCAGAGTTTTGATTGAACCCAAGTTTATGGAGGGTGGAAGATGGGACTCTGACCAGGAAGTGTCAGGTCGAGAGGTAACAAAGGCATAGATGAGGGTTTCAGTAACAGCTGAGCTGAGGCGGGGGCAGAGTGGAAGTAGGCAGCCTCAGCGATGATGCAGATATGTTGTCAGAAGTTCATCCCTGGGTTGAAAAAGACACCAAATTTGAGAAAAGTCGGGTTTAGTCTCAGACAGTTGCCAGGGAGAGAGATGGAGAGTAGGGAATTGAAATGTATGGAGTCAGTGGCCAGGAAATGAAGTTTGTGGTGAGGTCTGAAGACTGCTCATGCCTACTATCTCACCACATCCATATCCCGTATCTAGCTGGAGGAAGATCTGTAATGGAGTTTCCCCAGGGGTCTTTGTTGGGACCCTTGCTCTACCTGATATATATTAATGACCTAAACCTTGATGTCCAGGGGAAAATTTCAAAATTTGCAGATGATACAGAACTTGGAAGCATTGTGAACATTGAGGAGGATAGTGTAGAACTTCAAAAGGATATAGACAAGTTGATGGAATGAGCAGAGAGTGGCAGATGAAGTTCAATGTGGAGAAATGTGAAGTGATTCATTTTGGTAGGAAGAACATGGACAGACAATATAAAATAAAGGGTACAATTCTAAAGTGGGTGCAGGACCAGAGGGACCTCGGCATTTATGTGCATAAGTCATTGAAGGTGGCAAGACATGTTGAGAGAGCGGTTCATAAAGCATCCTGGGCTTTATTAATAGGGGCATAGAGTACAAGAGCAAGGAGGTTATGTTGAACTTGTATAAGACACTAGTTCAGCCTCAGCTGAAGTATTGCGTCCAGTTCTGGGTGCCGCACTTTAGGAAAGATATGAAGGCATTGGAGAGAGTGCAGAAAAGATTCATGAAAATGGTTCCAGGGATGAGCAACTTCAGTTATGAAGATAGATTGGTGAACTTGGGACTGTTTTCCTTGGAGGAGAGAAGGCTGCAAGGTGATTTGATAGAGGTATTCAAAATCATGAGGGATCTGGACAGAGTAGATAGAGAGAAACTGTTTCCACTCGTGAAAGAATCGAGAACGAGACAGCACAGATTTAAAGTAATTGGTAAAAGAAGCAAAAATGACATGAGGAAAAACTTTTTCATGCAGCGAGTGGTTAGGATCTGGAATGCACTGCCTGTGCAGTGGGCGGCACAGTGGCGCAGTGGTTAGCACCGCAGCCTCACAGCTCCAGTGACCCGGGTTCAGTTCTGGGTACTGCCTGTGCGGAGTTTGCAAGTTCTCCCTGTGACCGCGTGGGTTTTCGCCGGGTGCTCCGGTTTCCTCCCACAGCCAAAGACTTGCAGTTGATAGGTAAATTGGCCATTATAAATTGCCCCTAGTATAGGTAAGTGCTAGGGGAATTGTGGGGATGTGGTAGGAATATGGGATTAATGTAGGATTAGTATAAATAGGTGGTTGATGGTCGGCACAGACTCTGTGGGCCGAAGGGCCTGTTTCAGTGCTGTATCTCTAAATAAAAACAAATAAATAAAGTGTGGTGGAGGCAGGTTCAATTAAGGCATTCAAAAGGGAATTAGACTGTTATCTGAAAAGGAGGAATTTGCAGGGTTACGGGGAGAAGGCAGGGGAAAGGCATTAGGTGAATTGCCCGTTCAGAGAATCAGTGCAGACACGATGGACTGAATGGCCTCCTTCTGCGCTGTAACAATTCTGTGATTGTGTGTGTGATGTTATTGAACTTCTTGTGGAACTGCGTTCAGGCCCTTGAGGCTTGACTCCTGGCATTGATCACAATGGCTATCTGGTCCCAGTACCTTCTGAGACTTTGCCTGGATGATGTCATGCCCCTTATGAATAAAGCACATCTCTTTTCCCCTGCATCTGTTCGACCAAGGTCTCCAGTGCAACGTCAGAAAATCTTGCAGCCTGTGCTCTCCCACATGTAGTGCCATTATTGAGCATTTCCCAGGTCAGAATTAGTGATACATTGTCTTCCAGCACCTGCTCCAGCTACAGTTCACCTCCCTTTTAAGAGGCTGGCTTTAAGTAATGCAGACTAGTTTTAACCCGTGCTATCCTCTCTCAATTTTGGAGCTCCTGCAGAGACATGCAGCCATTCAACAGTACGGTTAGCAAAGCTGCAATCATGTAAATGAACAGGCAACACAAAGTTAATGTGCTGCCTGCATCGGAAGCAATGGGTTCAGGGCAGTCCCCATGCCTGTTTTTGTGGGGGGTTCTACTAAATTTAGCCCCACTAATGATTTTACAATTCATGGTAAGGACCTGAAAACAACCCTCAAACTAAGTGCTGGGATTCTTTTGTAGACAATCTGCAAAAGGCAAGGAGACTATTGAAGCTGTCAGATATTATCTCTGAATTCTTCAACATTGTGTTGAGTGGGCACAAATAGCATGGAAAATGCAGTTTTCCAGTTTAAAAGCAGATCATGTATAAGAGGAAAGTAAGCAATGCTGCACAAAGAGGAACTATTGACCTGAAAAGATATTGTCTGGAACCTGAAGCATGGAAAGAGAGGAAGCAATACCCTCTGTCCCCAGATTATTCCATTTAAAAGGTCCATTTTGAAAAAAGCAACAGTTTAGTGGTAAATACATATAAAACATAACTATGTTGGAAAAGACCAGGCAAAATATTGTACCTCCTAACAAGCAATTATGCATTCTCACAAAATGTATAATTGTCCATTTTTTTAAACTCTAAATCACCTTTAGATATTTTGGCGAGGGCAATTAGCTAAGTCGCACAGATGATGACAGATGGGCTTACAGCAGGCGGCACTCGCATACCTGCCCTTATGGTATTGAGAGTCATGAGAATTCTGCAGTGAAGACAAAAGATCATCCAAAGAAAAGAAAGGTTAAATTTGTCCCCAAATCTCAACACAGGTGTACCACTAAATCTAAAGCATTCTGGTATATGCGTATTGCCAAGAAATGAGCACTTCAGCTGCAGGTACATGTTTTGCCACATCAGTACCCCTGCCACCCCCATGCCTATGTGTTGTGTTATTGTGGACACTGGCGAGGTCTATTTCATAGTGGCTTCCCCTAAATGTACAACTGTACACTCTGGATGGATGAGCAGATTAATTTGCTGATCTTGCAGCTTTAATTCAACACTGAATCAGTGAATAAGAGTAACTACTCACCATGAATTTAGATTGGAAAATTATATGTGCCATTCCTAAGCTGTTTTTTTTTCATTACTAAAGCATTTGGTTTCCTTCATATAAGGTATCCAAGCTTCTTCTGATAATTGAAATAATGCTGAATGGAGGGTTTTTTCTCTATTCATACATCTATCTGCTTAATAATCCAGCTGCCATTCCTTCAACTTCGTGTTTAACTAATCAATAATTTAAATATTTAATTTGGTTGTTTACAAAATCGAAAAAACATTGGATATTGTCTGCGAATCAGAGATATCTGGGGCGAGGCTTTGCTGGAGCAGTGGAGGTCCTGTCATCTGGCTGGTACTTGAGTGGCCTGCATGCTTGGGCAGGAGGTGGGACTGCCCTTGCAATATTTCTAGGAGGAGGCAGTTAAGAGCTGGCAGGTGGGGAGGCAGCCAATTAAGGACAGTGGGCGGGCCTTCCACGCTGCTGGCCTAATCAGGGGGCCGGCAACTCTGGAGACTCGGCAATGCCACTGAGAGAGGTGGCTGCTGCTGAAGCAGCAAGGAGAATATGTGGGTGTCTCCATTTTGAGGCGCTCTCGGAAGAGTGAGCATTAAATAAATTTTTATGTGGACCAAGCAGGCAGGGCCCGAGGAATGGAGGGGAAACCCCTTCAACAACAGTGTTGGGGCTGCAGATGCCAGTGGTGATCATTGCTGCCAGTGGCCCCTTCCCCGCGCCATGGAGCCTCCGTCTCCAATGGCCCCCCCGGAAGCCACCGAGATGCCGCCTTCACGCAGCAAGGGGGTGGGGGTTGGGCCACACCTCCACTGGCAAAATACCAGCAGCCCAGCAAAATCGTTCTTAATTGGGCCATTAATCATTCAAATTGGCTGCCCGCCTCCGTTCAACAGCATGGGACTGTGTTGAGGAACCATTCCCACATGGCTGCCAGGCCTTTTTTGCAGCAAGATTCCGCCCCTCGTTGCTGGGTGAACATTTGTATGTGCTACACAGGTGGATTCATGCTGATATGCTGATTGGTTGTTTATGGTGCTTTGAGTTGCCGTTAAGTTGGCGAGGCCCATCTTTCTGCTAGGGTTCAATTGAAGAAAATGCAAACTTTTGGTAAATCAGCCAACTGAAAATTACTGGCTTGAAAGCAGATCTAATCACAGATATAACATCCACTTTAGTGTTATTGCAGGTAGAAAATTCTAACCTTTTGACTTTAAATGTTTGAAAATCAGTATATTGCTCCTTGTGTACAAGTTTTCCCAAGAAAATAAAAGACTCACTTCAAAATAAGTCATTCTTTGAAGCAGTTATCAGCTTTGGATATAGTCCTGTGCTCCTTAACTGGCCTCATTATCTTTTTATAGTCCCACTTTTTTTTGAGAAACCTCAAAGCTTTTAACACTTTTTCCTTACTTGCAACTTTACACTCCAATCCAATTGGCATAGCTGATTTTTCTTCCTGGAAAAATCATCAAGTTTCCACTATTTTTCACCTCTCTTATAGTTGGTGTTATGCCAATGTGCTTTGTTGAATCATTTTTCTTTAATCCACTGACTGGAGATCTGAATTTATATTTGCTTCCTTCAAAGACATTTTAATAAGATGAGCTAAAAGGATGAATTTGCTGGAAGCTTACGATGGCTACCTAGTTTGCAACACTGTATCCTACACTGCAATGCTTGCGAGGAGAGAGATGAAATGTCTTCACATGCCAGAGCAAGAACCAAGAGACAGGAAGTCTTAATTACCTGTTCATTTTAGCAAGAGAGAAATACTGCTAACTGCTACGTTTGAATGACTGAGTGACTGTCATGTGACAAGCCCCACCCCATCTGTGGCTTTAAGCTTGTGTCCTTCTGCAGCAGAGAGAAGAGAAGCAATTGGACTCTGACACGTGCAAACCCAAGTGGGGGGTCCCTTTCTCTCCATTCCAGCTTGAAAGCTTTCAAATCCTGCCTGTTCACTGACCACCTTTGCATACTCCGGCTACAATCAGAAACCCCATTGGAGGAAATCATCCGCATCGCTTTCTCCAAGAGACCCACTGAACCAGTCACCTACCTCTTCAAACTAAAAGCCTCAGGACCACCAAATTCATCCAGAAGCCAGCTGAATCACCAAAAACCCACAGATTGTATACCCTTTTGTCTTATGGACTCTAACTCAACCAATCTACCTTTCTCCACTCTGTAATCTATTTGTGTGTGTGTGTACACCTCCAGAGTGTGTGTGAGTGAAAGTTGGCCGCTGTTTATTATTCTTTATTAGTTTGGTTTAGGTACAATAATGTTAACCTCTTTCTTTGTTAACTCAAGAAAACCTGTCCGATTACTTACTTGTTATGATCATAACAAGAACCAATCAAACCTACGGAATTGCCAATACATCCACTTTAAGAAAGAATTAAACCGGTTGTGGCCAAACAAGGAGAGGGAAAAGAGGGAAGCCCTTCGACCACTCCTCCCTTGACCGTAACAGTTGGTGTATTGAAATTGCATTTGGACCACTAAAAAGCAGTTCTTGGTCAAACTTACAAAAGTGTTGCTGAAGTAATTGACATCATGTCGTAATTTTGATCAAAATGCTACAAGATAAAATATTGCTAATAAAATAAAAACATCTACAAATTGTGGTATTTATCAAATCTAGATTAATGGTGCAGAACAACGCCATTCATTAATTATGGCCAAACAATTAACTGGAAGCTGTACACGAAGAAGTTAGGAGTTCAGGGAATATTTTATTACCATTCTTTGGACGGCTGCAGTAGCATTTTGTATTTCAAAGAACATAATGACTCAGTTTATCAAAGGGATCCCATTTGTGAAAAATACTCTTTGTCCATGATGAAACATTAATTATACTTTGAAAATTTAATCTGAGTTTTTCCGTGATTATCCTGATATAGAACAATCAGCAGTGAACCATGTTGCTAAGCTAATGATCTCTTCAGTTTTGGTCACCATAGCACAAACGAGATGTCTTTGCATCAGAAAGGACATTCAAAAGAGCAGCACAGCTGATCTCAAGTGTAGAGGGGTTGAACTATGAAGCGAGAATAAAGAAGCTTTCAGAAGACCATTAAAGGGGGAATCTTAAAGAATAAAAGATATTAAGTTAGCTGGATAAACCAAATGCAGATTATTACTTTAAAGATAGTCAGAAAAGTAGGAGCAGAGATTAGAAATGGAAATGAGAAGAAACTACATTTTCAACAGAAACCAGGAAAAACTTCATCAATCAAAACTAGTAATATTTTTGGATTTGGAAGAATGTACTAAATATAGTAATAGAGACAATTACATTGGGGTCATTCAGAATACAATTCAAAAGGACATGACGAGAGAGTTTTTTTTTTAGAACATTACAGCGCAGTACAGGCCCTTCGGCCCTCGATGTTGCGCCGACCATCTGACCTACACTATTCCATTTTCATCCATATGTCTATCCAATGACCACTTAAATGCCCTTAAAGTTGGCAAGTCTACTACTGTTGCAGGCAGGGCGTTCCACGCCCCTACTACTCTCTGCGTAAAGAAACTACCTCTGACATCTGTCCTATATCTTTCACCCCTCAACTTAAAGCTATGTCCCCTCGTGTTTGCCATCATCATCCGAGGAAAAAGACTCTCACTATCCACCCTATCTAACCCTCTGATTATCTTGTATGTCTCCATTAAGTCACCTCTCCTCCTCCTTCTCTCTAACGAAAACAACCCCAAGTCCCTCAGCCTTTACTCGTAAGACCTTCCTTCCATACCAGGCAACATCCTAGTAAATCTCCTCTGCACCCTTTCCAAAGCTTCCACATCCTTCCTATAATGCGGTGACCAGAACTGCACGCAATGCTCAAGGTGCGGCCTCACCAGAGTTTTGTACAGCAGCATCATGACCTCGTGGCTCCGAAACTCGATCCCCCTACTAATAAAAGCTAACACACCATATGCCTTCTTAACAGCCCTATTAACCTGGGTAGCAACTTTCAGGGATTTATGTACCTGGACACCAAGATCTCTCTGCTCATCTACACTACCAAGAATCTTCCCATTAGCCCAGTACTCTGCATTGCTGTCACTCCTTCCAAAGTGAATCACCTCAGACTTCTCCGCATTAAACTCCACTTGCCATCTCTCAGCCCAGCTCTGCAGCCTATCTATGTCCCTCTGTACCCTACAACACCCTTCGACACTATCCACAACTCCACCGACCTTCGTGTCATCCGCAAATTTACTAACCCACCCTTCTACACCCTCATCCAGGTCATTTATAAAAATGACAAACAGCAGTGGCCCCAAAACAGAACCTTGCGGTACACCACTAGTAACTAAACTCCAGGATGAACATTTGCCATCAACCACCACCCTCTGTCTTCTTTCAGCTAGCCAATTTCTGATCCAAAGCTCTAAATCACCTTCAACCCCATACTTCCGTATTTTCTGCAATAGCCTACCGTGGGGAACCTTATCAAACGCCTTACTGAAATCCATATACACCACATCCACAGCTTTACCCTCATCCACCTGTTTGGTCACCTTCTCGAAAAACTCAATAAGGTTTGTGAGGCACGACCTACCTTTCACAAAACCGTGCTGACTATCGCAAATGAACTTATTTTTTTCAAGATGATTATAAATCCTATCTCTTATAACCTTTTCCAACATTTTACCCACAACCGAAGTAAGGCTCACAGGTCTATAATTACCAGGGCTGTCTCTACTCCCCTTCTTGAACAAGGGGACAACATTTGCTATCCTCCAGTCTTCCGGCACTACTCCTGTCGACAATGACGACATAAAGATCAACAACAACGGCTCTGCAATCTCCTCCCTGGCTTCCCAGAGAATCCTAGGATAAATCCCATCTGGCCCAGGGGACTTATCTATTTTCACTCTTTCCAAAATTGCTAACACCTCCTCCTTGTGAATCTCAATCCCATCTAGCCTAGTAGGCTGTATCTCAGTAATCTCCTCGGCAACATTTTCTTTCTCTACTGTAAATACTGACGAAAAATATTCATTTAACGCTTCCCCTATCCCCTCTGATTCCGCACACAACTTCCCACTACTATCCTTGATTGGCCCTGTTCTAACTCTTATCATTCTTTTATTCCTGATATACCTATAGAAAGCTTTAGGGTTTTCTTTGATCCTATCCGCCAATGACTTCTCGTGTCCTCTCCTTGCTCTTCTTAGCCCTCCCTTTAGATCCTTCCTGGCTAGCTTGTAACTCTCAAGCGCCCTAACTGAGCCTTCACGTCTCATCCTAACATAAGCCGCCCTCTTCCTCTTGACAAGCGCTTCAACTTCTTGAGTAAACCACGGCTCCCTCGCTCGACAACTTCCTCCCTGCCTGACAGGTACATACTTATCAAGGACACGCATTAGCTGCTCCTTGAATAAGCTCCACATTTCGTTTGTGCCCATCCCCTGCAGTTTCCTTCCCCATCCTACACATCCTAAATCTTGCCTAATCGCGTCATAATTTCCTTTCCCCCAGCTATAATTCTTGCCCTGCGGTATATACCTGTCCCTGCCCATCGCTAGGGTAAACCGAACCGAATTGTGATCACTATCGCCAAAGTGCTCACCTACATCTAAATCGAACACCTGGCCGGGTTCATTACCCAGTACCAAATCCAATGTGGCATCGCCCCTGGTTGGCCTGTCCACATACTGTGTCAGAAAACCCTCCTGCACACACTGGACAAAAACAGACCCATCTAAAGTACTCGAACTATAGTATTTCCAGTCAATATTTGGAAAGTTAAAGTCCCCCATAACCACTACCCTGTTACTCTCGCTCCTGTCGAGAATCATCTTCGCTATCCTTTCCTCTACATCTCTGGAACTATTCGGAGGTCTATAGAAAACTCCCAACAGGGTGACCTCTCCTCTCCTGTTTCTAACCTCGGCCCATACTACCTCAGTAGACGAGTCCTCAAACGTCCTTTCTGCCGCTGTAATACTTTCCTTGATTAACAATGCCACACCCCCCCCTCTTTTACCCTCTTCTCTGTTCTTGCTGAAACATCTAAATCCCGGAACCTGCAACATCCATTCCTGCCCCTGCTCTACCCATGTCTCTGAAATGGCCACAACATCAGGATCCCAGGTACCAACCCATGCTGCAAGCTCACCCACCTTATTCCGGATGCTCCTGGCGTTGAAGTAGACACACTTTAAACCAAGTTCTTGCTTGCCAGTGCCCTCTTGCGTCCCTGTAACCTTATCCCCTACCTCACTACTCTCACCAGCCTGTACACTGGAACTACAATTTAGGTTCCCATTCCCCTGCTGATTTAGTTTAAACCCCCCCGAAGAGCACTAACAAATCTCCCCCCCAGGATATTGGTACCCCTCTGGTTCAGGTGAAGACCATCCTGTTTGTAGAGGTCCCACCTACCCCAGAAAGAGCCCCAATTATCAAGAGTTAATTGGGTAACATTACCTTTTCTTAAACCAGATTTTTTGTATGTCAAAAGGCTTCCTTTCTGAATCTGCTTGGAGTTACCCATGATGGAAAGATCCTTTACAAGGTAATGATTGTAGGGCTGTTAGCTTTTGGGGCCAAATTAACAATTTAAACCATCCTTTATCTCAAAGTTCCTAATTTGACTTTCTCAGATGAAAAAGTCATAGGATATCAGAAAACTTTCCCTGGTATAACAGAAACTCCCCATTGCCTGCACTTGTTGCTCTGACATGGACAACTCTTCTGTTCTGAAATTGAGTTCCCTTCTTACCTATATCATTCCTGATATGGAATTGTATAATACTGAGTATCCTTGACCTTGATGAACACATAGAAACAGGAATATATTTAGCAAATGCTTATAACTGATTACATACTGGTGAAATGTGACTGTTCTCGGACATCTGGCACGGTATATTTCTTGTACATCCTATTGTCAAATCTCGCCTAAGTGCACAATAATCTAAATTACAAAAACAGTATTCCCACCATATTAGAGGACCACTATTTCAGCATCCAACCAGCTGTTTTAGTGAAAAAGGAGCGAATATTTATTTGTTTAACATGCCGCATCAGTACAGATGGACTGTCATTCCCTTTATAAGTGATATATATTTGTGGTAGTAAACAGCTGCAGCACAATATATTACTTGTGCCAGCTTTTATGTGATGGGAACTGTAAATAATCATGGGACTGAAAGTGGTGCAACTGCCTCGAAGTCTGGAATCCTATCCTTTTGTTTAATGAATAAAATTACTTAATTCATTCCGAAACTTAAATGTGCACAACAACTAACTCATTCTCATTTTCAACCAACCCACATGGAGCATTTTGGATAACAGGGGGACAATGCTTGCGTGTAAGTCAGAAGTGTTGCAATGGGATTCCATTCTTATTATTTACCTTTCTACTCATATATATATATCTGCATAATTGCTTTTATGAAAATACAGTTTTCTTTTTAACTTAATGGTCAATGAAGTAACGTAAGAATTAAGACCGAAAATTTTTTTGCCTCTTTTTGCCCCAGGTTTCTCCTCTTCCCCATATTCAAAGGCACAGATTCTTTATTGGAGGAACATTCCATGCAAACTTTCTGGTGCCTCACCCAAGAGGCAGTTCTTCAAATGTGATGAAAGCCATTCTGTCATGGCGAATATCATGTGCAAACCTGATTATGCACTCTCTTGACATGCACACATGTACATATCCAAGTAGAGGTTAAGTAAAGTCATGTGAGGAAACCCAGGAGTGCTAAGTTTAATTGTAGCACCCATGCCATCTCCCTTTCTGAGATCAGCCAAATGCAGACTGGAATCTTTCCAATTTTTACAGCTCAGCTACTCATTAACTAAACCAGCAGAGGCACTGAGCATAGAAGAGTTTTAAGAACAGGTAAAGACCATTCAGAATAAGTAATAGGCTGGAACATAATGGGAAAATACTGAGAAGTGTAGAGGAAATGAGAGACCTTGGAGTGAATGTCCACAGATCCCTGAAGGTAACAGGACAGGTCAATAAGATGGTTAAGAAGGCATATGGAATCCTTTCCTTTATTAGTTGAGGTATAGAATATAAGAGTAGGGAGGTTATTTTGGAACTGTATAAATCAATGGTTAGGCCACAACTTGACAACTGTGTGCAGTTCCGGTCACCTCATTACAGAAAGGATGTAATTGCACTAGAGTGGGTACAGAGGATGTTGCTAGGACTGGAAAAATGGAGCTATGAGGAAAGATTGGATAATGTGGGGTTGTTCTCTTTGGAACAGGGAAAACTAAGGGGAGATGTGATTGAAATGTACAAAATTTTGAGGGGTCTGGATAGAGTGGAGGTGAAGTGTCTATTCACTTAGCAGAGAGGTTAGTGACGAGGGGGCATAGATTTAAAGTGATTGGTAGAGAAATTAGAGGTGAGATGAGGAAAAACTTTTTCCACCCAGAGGTGGTCTGGAACTCACTGTCTGAAAGCGTAGTTGAGGCAGAGACCGTCAACTTATTCAAAAGGAGTCTGGATATTCACCTCAAGTGCCGTCATTTGCAGGATTACAGACCGAATGCTGGAAGGTGGGATGAGAATAGATGGATTGTTTTTCAGCCGGCACAGACACAATGGGCCAAGTGGCTTCTTTCTGTGTCTTAAACTTTCTATGATTCTACAAAATGGGTTTAACAAGCAGAAATTGGCGCAAACAAACGAGGTCCAAGGAAAATACTGAACTCACACCATGAGCTAGATTTTCAAAGGGCCACAGGGTCGGACCCAGTGCGGATGCAATTTGAAAATCGCAGTTCTAGAGGTCATCTCCGGACCCCAATGCCTCCAGGACAGTCTGCAATTTTCAATATGAGGGCAGGGGGAGGAAATGGGGAAGCTGCTCGCCTCCAATTAAGAGCCCATAGAGGAGCTCGTTAAGGGGCTGGTTTGGGGAGTTGGGGGGGGTGGGCGTTGCTGGTGGGTGTCCACATGTAATTGTCAAAGGCAATTCCGGCAAGCCCAACCAGTCTGGTGCACGATACTGCACAGCTGTCAGACTCCCAGCGGGCAGGAGGCAAACTTTATTTCTGCAGAATTAAATGTTTTGGTCCCATGGAGATCTTGCATGAGCCAAGCACAGGAATTTTTTTTTAATTCAGGAAGCACTGCCTCGCCTCTTCATTCCGCTGACCCTCCATGGAGTTGTGCCATCATGGCCGCTGTCTGCCTTTGCTGCTCACACTCTGCAGGCAGCTCTCACCTCCTGCAGATGCTCGGTGCCACTAATTGGGCACCGAGCTTGCCACCTGCCCAATAAAGACATGACCATTTGAAGGTCACATCGCGCTAGCGACACAGCTCAGGTGTGTGGTCAGGATCCGGAGCTCATCTGAGTGCCAGGTTCCCAACTCTCTTTTCAAAATTCAGCCCCATATGTTCTTGCTTTAAGTACAAATATTTCCATTGCAAACCATCTATCATTCATGTACATTAGGTAGAGCATGTTTAAGACCATGGAATCATGCAATCTTTTCAGTTTTTAATGTAAATTATATTAATGCCATGAGAAAACATCCAAAGAAACAAAAAATAGAGTGAAGATCTCAATACAGATAAATAAGAGACAAAAAAAAGCTCAAAATATCACAACTAAGAAGCAGAAAAATCACTGGATGCAAGTGGGGAACACTTTGTTTAAAGACATGAATGAAAAAGCTTGCTCCTCATATTAGTGCCCTGAATAATGAGGTCTTCATTTCAGATAGATACCAAGGATATACAGGAAAGCTATTGTGCAGTGCAAGACTTTAAAATGGGAATATGACTCAAAAAGGTTTATTAAAAATCCAAATCAGAAATTTAAGATGATGATCATAAGAAATAGGAGCGGCAGTAGGCCATTTGGCCCCTGGAGTCTGCTTTGCCATTCAATAAGATCATGGCTGATCTGATTGTGGCCTTAACTCCACTTTCCTGCCTATCTCCCCACCCGCCATAAACCTTGACTCCCTTGTTGATCAAAAATCTGTCAGTGAGTCAAAACATTCTAAATACTTTTTCCATATTTCTGAACAATTTGAAAGGTAGGGATAAGATGGAAACTAAATTCACCTTGCTTAGCTGTGTTCCTAGATTGAGTTACAGTGAGACAACAGTACCAAACAGGCTATTTGGCCCAACTGGTCTATGCCAGCATTTATGCTCCACACGAGCCTCTTCCCACCCCTCTGCATCTAACCCTAACAGCACATACTTCCACTCTTTTCTCCCTCATGTTTTTATCTAGCTTTCCCTTAGTGCATCTATGCTATTCAACTCAATTACTCCTTGTGCTAGCAAGTTCTACATTCTTACCACGCTTTGGATGAAGAAGTTTCTCCTGAATTCCCGTGCATTTATTATCTAGTTTATTCTCTCGTTTTTATCTCTGTTGCAAATCTTTTCTCCATGTCTACCCTTTGATTATCTTAAAGATCTCGATCACAGTTCCAGAGAGCCCCAGAGTATTCAGTCTTTCTTCTCAGTTATAACCTCTCAATTATGTAAATATTTTTAGTTCCTTCACCAATGTATCCACATCCTTTCTATGAAATGGAGACCAAAACTCTGCACAGTACTCCAAGTGTGATCTAACCAAGCTTCTATACAAGTTAAACATCACTTCCCTTTTCAATTCTATCCCTCTAGAAATGAACCCGAGTGCTTGGTTTGCTTTTTTTAAAAAAAACAGCTTTATTAAACTTCATTGCTGCTTTTAGCGATCTGTATCCCTAGATCTCTTTGCTCCTCTACCCCATGCAGCTTCTTATTATCCACTCAGTACATGATCTCCTTATTCTTCCTATTCAAAATGCACCACCTCACACTTATCCATATTGAAATTCATTTGCCAATTAGACATCCATTCTGCACGTTTTTAATGTTTTCCTGTATTTTGTTGCATTCTTCCTTGGTATTAAGTATACCCCCACCACCAGTTTGGTGTTATCCACAAATTTAGAAATTGTGTTTCTAATTCCGGAATTCAAATTGTCAATGCAAATTGTAAATTTCAGCTATGAAGAGAGACTGGATAGGCTAGGGTTATTTTCCTTAGAGCAGAGAAGACTGAGGGAGGAACCTGATTGAGGTATACAAAATTATGAGGGGCATAGATAGGGTAGATAGGAAGAAACTTTTTCCCTTAGCGGAGAGGTCAATAACCAGGGGGCATAGATTTAAGGTAAGGGGCAAGAGGTTTTGAGGGGATTTGAGGAAAAAAATTTTCACCCAGGAGGTGGTTGGAATCTGGAACACACTGCCTGAAGGGGTGGTAGAGACAGGAACCCTCACAAGATTTAAGAAGTATTTAGATGAGCACTTGAAACACCATAGCATACAAGGCTACGGGCCAAGTGCTGGAAAATGGGATTAGAATAGATAGGCTTGATGGCTGGTACGGATACAGTGGGTGGAAGGGCCTGTTTCTGTGCTGTATGACTCTATGACTCTAATGTAATGTGATCCCAGAACCGATCCCTGTGCAATACCATTTCCTACCTTTTGCCAGTCTGAGAAGTTGAGGTTAACCCCTACTCTCTGTTTTCTGTATTGTAGTCAGTTTGCTATCCATTCTGCTATCTGTGCCCTGCCTCTACATACTCTGATGTTAGCCTATGTGGTATCTTATTAAAGCCTTTTGAAAATCCAAATACATTACTTCTTCTGCCTTACCCTTGTCTACTTTGTCATTACTTCTTCAAAGAATTCAATATGGTTGGTCGAGCATGACCGTCCCTTTTGAAATCCATGCTGATTACTCTTTGTTATATTTAAATTTTCTAGATTTTTAATAATTGCATCTTGGAGTAAAGATTCAATTAACTTTCTTACCACTGACATTAAACTAATTGGTCTTTAGTTCTCTGGACTTGTTCCATCTCCCTTTTTAAATATAGGAATAACATGAGTGGTCAAGCAGTCCTCTGACACTATTCTTATATATATAAAAAATACAAAAAAACTGCCTCTGCTATCTTTTCCCGAACTACTTTGAACATGCTGGGTGCAATCCATTCAGACCACGAGTTTGGTCTTCTTTACGTTTGACTAGTTTATCAATTATCTCGCTCCTTTCTATCTTAAATGCCTGTCTATCTTTTCGATCTCTTCTTCTAAAGTGATGCACATCTTGTTAGTCTCCCTGGTGTCATGAAGACCCCATGTGCCACAAATGAGGCATATTAATTTTGTCATATGAACATTAATTTTAAACTGTTGCTGGACTGAAGAGGTGAATTGTTTGAAGAGATCAGCAGTGGCTGGAAAAATTTGCATACTAAGAGATACAGTTGCTTAGAGAGACAATAGAACTGCTACCTGATCCAAATGGATTTTGATCACAAGACATTGAATGTGTAAGAAAGCCAGCATTCCAGGGTGTCTGCTAAGATGGAGAATCCACAAATGCAGGAGTTTGTTCAAAAAAAGTCACATGACTGACCTGCTGGCCCAGATTTGGTTTTGTACTGTTCACAGACCAGTTTGGGTCAGGTTGCAACTGAACTTGGAAGAAGAGAGCCTCTCTCCTGGCTAGCTCACGCTCTCTCTCTCATGAATTTCCAGATCCACTGAAGTCACTTAAACCTCAAGAGAGAAGATTCCTACAGCAAAAAAAAGTTTGAAAGCATGCACTGGGCCCCAACAAAATGGCAAGATATACCTGCAATCAAAGACTCTACATCGAACTCAAAGGACAGTAAATAAACCCCAGCTATTGCTTCAAACCTTTCCCCTTTATTCCTTCTACTTCTCTGCCTCTATCTGTGTGTGTGTTTATCGCGTATGCATGCTAACATGGTCGCATCATGTATTCGTAGTCATTCTAACTGAACTAGAGTTTTAAGGTTAATAAACTTCCACCTTTCTTGTTTAAATCTAAGAAAACCTGTCTGGTTGATTTCTTTGCCTTACAATTGGAGAGCAGTGAATAAGGATTCACTGAAGAGGGAGCTAAAAACACGGTGTTTTAAAAATTAACCACTATTACGGTCAAACCAGGCAAACTGTGAGGGAACCCCTCGACCCTTTTCTCACCTGGTCATAACTGATTAAACTGATAAAAACTGAGGCAAAGTAACTACTCAATACATCTGCCATTTTAGTGTTATCATCTGCAAGTTCAGATTGTGTATCCCTTAGTGATCATATCATGATTCTGATTTTTTTTTGGTTATTTATGTTTCTGTAGAACACTATTATTTCTTTTCATATTCCTTGTTAACTTCCTAGTTCTGCTTTTTTTCCTTTTTTTTGCGACTTTCTTAACCTTGTCATCCTTTACTTTATTGTCTATGTACTTAGTTTATGCTTTCTTCTTTAGTTTCATAGTTACACTTATCTCTTTATTCATCCATGACATTTCGTTATTGGCTAATTTGTTCTTGTTTCATTGAGGAATATATTTCTCCTGAACTCTATTGGTCACTGTTTTAAATATTCACCACTGTTGTTCTCTCTGTCTATCAATTATATTTTCCAGTTTATCTTCCCTAGTTCCATTCCCATCTCCACAAAACAAGCTTTTTTCCAATCTATTAGTTTGTCTTTGTCTCACTTATGTACTTCTCAATCATTATTTTAAACTTCATGTTGCTTTGATCGCTATTGCCCAGATGTGCCTCTTCACTTACTTCTCTTATCTGCTCTGGTTCATTTCCCATTACTCGATCCAGTAGTAATTCCTCTCTTCTGATGAACGGTTATTGACTGAAAGGTTAACTTTTGTTTCTCCCTCCACAGATGCTGCGTGCCCTGAGTACTTCCAGCATTTTCTGATTTTATATCAGTTTTCCAGCATCCATCGTATTCTGCTTTTGTATTAATGATTCCTTGCTTGTTGGGCTTCTTAAATACTGGGTAAAAAAGGAGTCCTGAGCACATGGTCAAACCTCCACTTCCTTTTTTCCCTTTCTCTCCCCTCTACATGCTAGTTCATCTGGAATAGTTGAAATCTCCCATGATTATTATTCAATTTTTTTAACGGATTTTAGACATTTGCCTACATATTTCTTCCTCTACTTCCCTTCCACTATTAGGTAGTCTGCAAAATTCCCCAATTAGCATGATCAATCCCTTTTTATCCTTTGTCTCAATCCATTTGGATTCTGTTTCTATCTTAATGTTAGCTATTCTATTGCCATTATGTTTTCTCTAATTAGTACAGCAACCCCAACCCCCTTCTTCCTTCCCTATCCTTTCTAAATATGTTACATCCTTCAATATTGAACTGTCAATCCTGTTCTTTATGTAAGCATGTTTTAGTTATCCCTACTATATCTGGCTCCCCATTGTGAATTACTGCCTCCAGTTCCCCCATTTTGTTCCGGATGATGTGTATATTGCTGTACAGGCAATTTAATTTGTCTTATTGTTTCCCTCATTTTATTTTTTAACAGTCATTTTATACTAATGTTTTACAACTGCATTTTTTCCCTGACAATTTATGTTACCCTTATTCCTTACCTTGGTCTGACCTTACTTCTCAACTCTATGAGCTGGATTTTACCAGCCCCCTGACGTCAGGGGTTGTGGCAGGGGGGCCTGGAAAATACCTCTGGGAGAGGCCCACCACGGGCCTCGATGCTGGGAAAGTCCCACCCCATATTACCTGCAGCGGCAAGGTCGCATGGCGGTCCCCCCGCCCGCTCGCAACGGCAGCCTAATTAAAATATTTTAATTTAAATAAAGGAATAAATACTTACCTCATCGTGACGGCCATCCTGCTACAATATTCCGGCCAGTTGCCAGAACTCCCGTGCATTCGGATCTCCATTCGGAGGCAGAACACTGTTTGGGAGGGGGAAGCAGCTAATTTTTCAGGGCGGTGGGGGGGAATCTAAAGCGATTGGTGGAGGGGATGGTGGGAAAGGGTTGAAGGTTTAAGGTTTTAAACCTTGCCAGCGAGGGGAGGAGGTCAGGATCGCAAGATTAGTTTTGTTGGTGGGACAGGGCAATTAATAAACTGATTAGTCATTGGGGGGGTGGGAGAGGTGATTTAAAAATTTATTCAAAGTTTCACTTTAATTTTCTCTCCCCATTAACTTTAAAAATGTGAATGATTTGGAAGGGCCTAAAGCCCTTTAAAAATGGCGCCGGCACCTACACGGTGGAGCTCAACGCCATTGCCGGGATGAAGCACCCGCCCCCTCTATGTCATCGGGGGCAGACCGACTGCCCTGGCCATGTAAATGCGCCGCTGTGCCAAATATCGCTGTGGCTCCGTGAAGCACTTCTCGCATCTGCGCAACGCCGTTTTTGAAGCTCACCGCCGGCAACGAGCTGAAAAAATTCAGTCCTATATCCTTTATCTTCAGACTTATGCTATTTTCACCAGATTCCTCCCCCCTCCCTGGCCACCACTCTATCTGAATAGTGTAAAGTCCTATCTACAGCTTAGACAGGTTCCTAAAATTGAATTTGTTAGTATCCAGGCTTAAATTATATTTTGTTTTATTGAAATGCACTAAAAATGCAATTACAAAAAAAATTGTCACCCCTTAGTAGGATATATTTCATATAAAGGTTGTCAATATGGAATCTAGCTTCTCTAACAATATGCCCCACCTACACTATAAAAGCAATCCTTTTTTCTAACATTCTGTCCTGCTACAATGACATTTAATCAAATATTTGATTAATAGTTGGTCAGTCTGATGATAAATTAAAAATTGTGAATCATACTATTGATCTTTTGCAAAAGGCCAAATTGCTGCTGCACTTTATCATTTCCCTTACAAATTCCACTGCCTACAGCAGTAAGAGACACTTCATCACTTTCTTTTATTTGTTCAGATCATTTGCCAGCAGGAGCTGTTTTTTTTTGTGTGGTAAAGGAGATTTAAGCCTGGTCAAAATAGTTGGAAGTGACACCGTAGCTGACTCTAAATTTACCCAGCAAAATATCTGCTGGCACTAAGAAAAGTGCCCTACAGTAACCCAAGACTCACAATCATCTTTTGTATGTCACATTCTACTAACTGTGCTGCACACGATGGGCTGGATTTTATTAATCCTCCAGGGACAGGCTAGGAGGTGCGGAGGGTGATGGGGAGGTGGGGGGGGGTGGGGGGAGGTGGGCAACGGGGGCGTTGGGGAAGGGGCCATAAAATGGTGAGGGAAGGCCTGTCGCCTTCCTGCCACCATAGCATTTCACCAACGGAGGAAGGTGGCGGATGGCTCTTCTGCCCAGAGGCCAATTGAGCCACTTCAGTGACCAGTTAAGGGCCTCTTTCCACCACTGCTGGAATTTCACCAGTGGCAGGTGGGCTCTCAACCACATGGGGAGGCCACCTCATGAACCCTGGTGGCCTCCCTGCAAGCTCAGTTGCGGGGGGCGCCCACCTTATCGGGCACTCTATGGTCAACAGAGGGGCCCCCAGCGGCAAGGCTGTCCCTGTGGCAACTCCCCCTGCCCTCACCAGCCGTACCCCCTGCCTGACAGGCTCCAGTGATCACGGACTCTATTTCGTGGTAGCGAGGGCAGGCTGCTCCCATGGCGTCCACTCGCCTGGTGCAGTCTGAGCAGTGGCCACTGCCTCCGGTGGTGATGCTGAGACTGAAGAGATGCCAGCCCCGGCGGCAATTAGTTGCCAGAAAGACGGAAAATGCCACAGGAAGTCCCACAAACAGTAGAGACGTGGTTGCCCCCGGCTTTCAGGCCCGTCGTTGTGGCCCCTGCTGCTCCGACAAAATTCCGGCCTATAAGCTCCTCACAGATATATTTTGATGTGAAATACACATAAAATCTAAATTAATAGAAGCTGTTCTATTCACACAGTTCAGAAGTACTTAGAATATGATATTTCCACTGGCTAATACAAAAGCAAAATACTGCAGGTGCTGAAAATCTGAAATACAAATAGAAAATGGTGTAAGCAATCAGCAGGTCAGGCAGCATCTGCGCAGAGAAAAACTTAACATTTCAAGTTGATGATCTTTCATCTGATGCTGTTTCTCTTGCCACAGATTCTACCTGACCTGCTGAATATTTTCATTTTCTGTTTTCATTTTCTATCAGCTATCCAGGCTAGATTAATTTATACTGAATGTTGTGGTATTAAGCTATTTAAAAGTATATATTAACATATTAACGTAGTGAGAATAGGGTTATTAATGTCCAGTTCAAGTGTCTACATGGACTGTAAAGTTATACATTGATATGAAAATTTGTCTTACAAAGTACTTGCAGCACAGAAATTCACCTTAACAGGTCCATGTCGTTGTTTAAGCTTGACATTAGCATCCTCCAACCCCACTTCATTTAATTATCATCTTATTACCATATATTGAACAGAACAATCTTTTTATGGAAATGAATGAGGAATATTTCAGATTTATTAAATCAAATCTGACTGACATTGACTGCAAGGGGAAAATACTGCCCCATTGACTCCTGATGACACAACAAGTTTATCCTGTGTGCTATACAAATAGAGAAGATTCCAGGTCAGATGCCTGGGGCTAGATTTTTGTTCTGGGGTTGGGCATCGACATCGGATGCATTTCAGGGTCATGACCCCCGCCACCCCCGTCTGGTCGGCGCTAGAGACCCGACCCGGTTTTTGATGAGCAGGACGGTGGGCATGACCCCAACACTGGAGGGCCATTCAGAGGACCATTAAAAATGTTGGCTGGAGCACTGATGCTCACCCTGCCGCACCCTCAACCCCTCCGGTCTGTCGCCAGGAGGCTGCTCCATTCATCAGCTGGAATTTGGCCTCAACAGGGGGCCCAACTGCCGACTGGAAAATTCCACTTGGCGTCTGCACCGTGGCCTTAATAGGCCCTTTAAGGGCATAATCGGCTACCTGCTGCATGCGGGCAGGACCCCTCACCCCCGACAAGCAGGCTCTTTGAAAATGGCCCCGAGGCTGGAATATGCTGGCAAACCAGCACGCTGGCCAGTGGCAAGAAATTGCAGCCTGTTCGCCTCCAGTTCCACCTCTGCGGCCGTTTGAAAATTCAGCCCCTGGTCTTTGCTGAGTTAACTGATCACAGGCAGGCAATGGTAGAGGTCTACAGTTGGCCTCTGGGTAGGGAGTGAGGAATGTTTCCACATTTCTGGCTCCTAATTCGCAAATAACAGAGGTCATTGAATGGCAATATGTTGAAGCCATGTGAGGAGAAGATCTGAACTGGCCTGTGATGGCTGCACGGTTGGCAAAACAGATGAGACTCGGGGGTAGATATTAATGCAGAGGTGACATCCGAGTGGAAACAGCAGGGTTGATAGTGGCCATGAAACATGGTAAATCATGGGAATGTCTGATTTCAACAGCATACCTCATTATCATTTTATTTATGGGTTTCACATCACCGATGCGCATGATTGGGCGTGATGTGCACCCGCATGATGCAATTTCACCCTGACTATTTAAAGGATGAATACAAAGATGGAACTTGGAGGAGTTGGCAGCAGTGCAGGAGAGAGAGAAAAATTTAGAGATTGCATCAGGAAGGACAAAGGCTCCAACCCCATAAGGAGCCAGCACTTGGTATGGAATTTTCCCTGCCCAACAGGCTGGGAAGTGGGAGGGTGGACAAAATGAAGGGGCAAGGCATCAAGACGGGAGCTCGATGTTTCCCACCGCCATGCCAGATTGCCAGCAGCAGGAACGTTGGTGGCTCGGCTGCCTGCCAGGTGGCCAATTGAGTCACTTTGGTGGCCAAGTAAGGGCCACTTCCCACCTCTGCGTGCATTCTGCACACATCGGGAGGGCCCACTGCTGTGTGCGGAGACCACCCATTGAAATCTGGCAGCCTCCCAGTGGATTCCAGTGGAGGGGAGCCCTCTGTTAACCGCACTCTGTTAGGAGCACTTCATGACCCACGAAGGGGCCCCCCTGTGGCAATGGCTGCCCTTGCGGCAACGCTACTGCAGGTACTTCACAACCTCACCTGCTGCCCCCATTGGGCCCCATCTTCCTCCAACCTATCTGAACTGTCTTTGAGGGTGCCCCATCATTGAGGCACCCTCAGCAATGGCCACCACTAGTGGTGGCACTTCTGAGGCTGCTGAGCTGCCAGCCTGTCATTGGGCCAGAAGCTCTTGGGGGTGGGCGCCATCCTTAATTGGACAGTGGCCTGGGGAGCAGCCAATTAACAGGCCTCCACCAGCAATATGCCAGCCCCCACCGAAGTGGGATCACCTCCTGCTTTTGGCCTCTATGGCAGGACTTACCAATAATTGGAAAATTCAGTCCTTAATGTCTGCTGGGTGAAGTGAGGGGTAGGAAGGAGGTCCTAATCACCTGCAATGCCAAGAAGGAATCTGCTGCTGTGCCAAAGAAGGTGTGGCTAGAGCTGGCTGGAAAGGTTAGCAGCAGGAGTGGAGTGCTCCTGTTAGAGAGTTAGGTAGGATCTCACCTGGTGAATCATTGTTCACAAGTGAACATGAGAAGAGTGTCAGGGAGAGCTGTGGAGAGTCTGCGTCAGAGGTCGCAGTCCTCTCTAAGCTTTGCACAGCTAGACAGAGATCCGAATCCAACAATAACCAACAGAATGATAGAGGGTCAGCAGCAAATGTGTAAGGTGCTGGCAGTCCTGCCATTTATAATTCCGACAATAGCAGAGAGGGCAGAGAAATCAACTCAAGTATTTGTGGATTGATGTTGCAAGCCATTGTGAGGTTGTCTTCCAAGAATAGAATGGCTGCCTCTGTGGAACTTAAATTGCGACACCCTGATGACAACCGTGCAAACTATACATCCAACATTTGTGCTGCTTTAAACAGCATGACAGATACATTAGCCAAGGTGAGACTGATGTGCTTCAAGCTTCTCTCCTGCATGGAGGTAGGTGTGATGTGCCATTGGCCCAGGAGAGTGATAATAATGAAAAGGGACATGGAAGTGGGAACTCCACTCAAATCCTAGATTTCATCCATTGTCCCCACCCAGTACCCAACATGCAGCCTCATCTACTAATAGCCCATACTGCTCCTGGACACATGGGTCTTTGGCGCAGCCCCCACGGGCTACGACATCCAGCAGTCATTGGCCACGAGCCTCTCAGAAGTCAGACCAGGGAATCAGCACAGCCTGCCTCTACTTCTACTGAATCCATAGGGGTTGCAGGGAAAGGAAAAGTAAAGCTTTGTAGCGCACTGTGGGTATGCACATGTGTGTTTCTAAAAATGTCACATTTATTAACATAAAATTTATTAATTTTCACCATTCTGGCCTGGAAAGTGCCAACTCCGTTTTTCAGTTGCATTGGTGATGCATGGGAAGACACGAATTGACTGAGACCAATTGTTGCCAGGTTGGTTACAGGACTTTGTGTCAGTGGGTGTGGGGCAAATGATGCGATAGTTACCTTAGCCCAGCATAAGTCACTAACTGAACCTTTGAGCTATTAGGGCATCCCTAGCATCTCAGGCAGCAATATGATCAGCTGGTCTGGCAGTGGGGAGCCTAACTTCATCTTCCCCATCCTCCTCTTCTTCATTAGCGCTCCTCATTTGGTGAGGATTGTAAGTGGCTTGTTCCTCCTCCATGTCGATTCCTCGCTGCTGTGCAATGTTGTGCAGGATGCAGCACACTACAATTATTCTAGAGACCCTCACTGGCCATTACTGAAGGACCTCCAGACCTGTCCAGACACCTAAAGTGCATCTTAAGCATACCATGGCTTACTCTGGTTGTCACATGGCTTGTTCTTGGTATTCATTAGTGGGGCTCCTCAAGGTTATCATCAGCCAGGTTTGAGGGGGTTATCCATGTTTCCATTTTTCATTCTTTCATGGGATGTGGCCATTTCTGGCTAGGCCAGCATTTGTTGCCCATCCCTAATTGCTTTTGAGAAGGTGGTGGTGAGCCTCCTTCTTGAACTGCCACAGTTCAACCGGTGTAGGTACACCCACAGTGCTGTTAGGAAGGGAGTTCCAGGATTTTGAACCAGCGACAGTGAAGGAATGGCGATATAGTTCCAAGTCAGGATGGTGTGCAGTAACTTGCTGGTGGTGGTGTTCCCATGCATTTGCTGCCTTTGCCCTTCTAGGTGGTAGAGTCCACAGGTTTGGAAGGTGCTGTCGAAGGAGCTTTGGTGAGTTGCTGTAGTGCATCTTGTAGATGGTACACACTGCTGCAACTGTGCTTCTGTGGTGGAAGGAGTGAAGGTTTAAAGAGGTGGATGTGGTGCTGATCAAGTGGGCTGCTTTATCCTGTATAGTGTCAAGCTTGCTGACTGTTGTTGGAGCTGCACTCATCCAAGAAAGTGGAGAGTATTCCATCACACTCCTGACTTGTGCCTTGTAGATGGTGAACAGACTTTGGGGAGTCAGGAGGTGAGTTACTCAATGCAGAGTTCCCAGTCTCTGACGTGCTCTTGTAGCCATGGTATTTATATGGCTACTCCAGTTCAGTTTCTGGTCAATGGTAACCCCCAGGATGTTGGTATTGGGGTTTCAAAGATGGTAAGGCCATTGAATGTCAAGGGACGATGGTTAGATTCTCTCTTGTTGGAGATTGTCATTGCTTGGCACTTGTGTGGCGCGAATGTTACTTGTCACTTATCAGCCCATGTATGAATGTTGTCCACGTCTTGCTGAATCTGGACATGGGCTGCTTCATTATCTGAGGAGTTGCGAATAGTAGTGAGCATTGTGCAATCATCAGCAAACATTTTCACTTCTGACTTTATGATGGAGGGAAGGTTAATGATGATGCAGCTGAAGATAGTTGGACCTAGGACACTACATGAGGAACTCCTGCAGTGATGTCCTAGGACTGAGATGATTGACCGCCAACAACCACAACCATCTTCCTTTGTGCTAGGTATGACTCCAACCAGCAAACAGTTTCCCCCAGATTCCCATTGACTCCAGTTTTGTTGGGGCTCCTTGATGCCATATTCAGTCAAATGCTGCCTTGACGTCAAGGGCAGTCACTCTCACCTAACCTCTGGAGTTAAGCTCTTTTGTCCAGGTTTGGACCAAAGCTGTAATGAGGTCAGGAGCTGCGCAGCTCTGACAGAACCCAAACTGAGCGTCACTGAGCAGGTTATTGCTGAGAAAATGCCACTTGATAGCACTGTTGATGATCCCTTACATCACTTTGCTGATGGTCAGGAGTAGATGGATAGGCGGATTGGATTTGTCCAGCTTTTTGTGGACAGGACATACCTGGGCAATTTTCCACACTGTCTATTGCATGCTGCTTCTGCTGTTTGGTATGCAAGTAGTCCTGTGTTGTAGCTTCACCAGGCTGACATCTCATTTTGAGGTATGCCTGGTGCTGCTGCTGGCATGCCCTCCTTCACTCTACATTGAATCAAGTACCCACTTATTCTGGCTGTTGTCATCAGAGGGGCCATTTACATGTCTTTCAGCCTTGGCAACAATCCATTTGTCACCTGCCTTATTTATTTATATTTCCGGTAATGTCCCAGAAGGAATCAGAGGCAAAGGAATTGAGGGTGGTGGTGACTTTCACAGTCACTGGTCATGCATGATCCAAGCAGGCAGTAGGCCTTCTAGGAGGCTGCAGATTGCCTGCAACCACCTGACATGACACTGTCAGCCCTCAGAAGCACTGCTCTTCCAAGAGATCAAGGAAACAGATCTCTGTCTGTACACCCTGTTAGGTGGGTATTGCTTACTGCAAAATTGACCCCTCTGTTGTCCACCTGCAGCTCACTGCACAATACTTGCTTGTTGCTGATGATGCTGATTGGACTTCAGAATGAAGAAGAAACCAAGGCATCACCCATCCTGATATGCTCTGTGTGAACACCTCCAAACTGTACAAATAAGTATCACAACACGTACTCCCACCATACCATTTCCCAGAGGGAATTGAGAATGCAGCTGTGTGCACAGAGCTTTTATTCACATCAGGACTCGTGACCTTTAACAATCCCCATGACGTGCCACTCAATCTCACCTCCATTCTACCAACGAGTTTCCCAAACTCTGGGAAACCATGTAAGAGGCAATAGTTTCAAATTACTGCCAAAATCTCAGGAAATGAGCCTCATTTAAATAGTCTAATCACCTGCCTCTCCAGAGCGGGTTACCGAAAGCCTCGGTATCCACCACGGTTAACATGGAAAGAAATGTGTTTTGCAGTGGCTTGGGTGTTCAGGTTTTGCGATTATGATGATTTAAACCCCCGCACCTAACCCTCTCACACCCGTGGTGTGGGGAATAAAATCCACCCCTTCCCCCATTCAATGTCAAGGTTGAAACTGGAAAATGCCCACTTGGAAAAGGTACCGGAAGGCCCATTAGGGAAGAGTCAGTGACTTCAGGAAGGGATAGGAGAAGAAACATGGCAGAGAAATTTAGGTGGAGGTTAAGTAAGATCAGAAAGCAATGGTTAATTATGGTTGAATTTTAAAGCAGAAATGACACAAACAAAATGGACATTTATCTGAATACAAAAATGCTAAGTACTTAACAAGGTCTGGTTAATGCTTCAGATAATTTTCATTTCAAGAAGTCAGAATTAAGCTATTTTTATGGAGTCCACTTGCATTATAGCTTTTATAACATAGCTGATATTAATAGTCAGAAGATTTTGCATTATTTCCTTAATAGATCATGGCCTATTTGAATATCGTCTCATTAGCAACAAGGAATTAACTTATGACATGGATAAGTTCGTAAGTGCAAGATTACATGCAACTACAAGGCTAACCTCTAACTATTTTATCATCGTTTTACTGCTTGATGGTATTTCTTTACATGAGATTGAGATTTACACATGCCCAAATTTGACCATATATTAGTGGCAGGATGTTCTGAGAGTCATTTAATGAATCTGAAACAAACATAATTCAGGGGCACTGCAAGTGAGTTATAAAAAGATCTTTTGTCAAGTGAAACATTAATGAAACACTGTAAGTGATGTGAGTTTTTGTTTGATTTGTTGAACCCCATTAGATTTTACATTCATTCTAGAACTTGTTTCGCAGATGGAACTGCTAAGTGATAATTCATTGGATTGAATTATTGTTTTTAATTGCACTGCAGTGAATTACCACATCATTGGGCAGTGAAATTGCCATTCAGAGCTACAGGATGTATTTGAAAACAGCTTAATATAAATCCTGATAAATCTTGTAATAAAAAAAAGTCTCTTTCAGACACATAGAAGTGGTTGGTGAGCATTAAAAAAGTGAAAAAAATAACTGTCTTAAAAACATGTTTTTACTGTTTTACTTAGTACTAGTGGCATTACTATGCTGAGGATGTGCTCACTGCCATACTTCATTTGCATTTCCCACTGGCAGATTGTAAACCATTTCTGCAGGGAGATATCCATGCTTAAATGCCAAGTGGGTATAGCTGTTGCTTGCTGCAGCATTTATATCTGTTCCTGCTGCTAACTGGTATTTCCAAGCTCATACTATCCCCTTTTATTTGTCCTTGTACCCTATTCCTGCAGCGTGTAAAGCAGACGGACAGAATTCATAAATTAGACCAATTCCGCAGCCCAACTGTTCACACCTGGCAATAAGTAGCTCAGTCACACTTGATTAATATATTCTCTTTGTGTGTGCATGCATACATTTCGTTATGTCTTAAAATGTTTGAGGTTTTTGGAATATTTCAACATCACCAGAAAACACTGTTCTCAATATTTTTTTTGGAGAAGGGGAGCTGACGGGCTGCTAATAGAAATACTATAATGAGGAACAGTATCACACTACTAAAGGGAATAGAATTATATAGAATATACAGCACAAAACAGGCCATTTACTAGGCTGATTCCTGGGTTGGCAGGATTGACGTATGAGGAGAGATTGGGTCGACTAGGCCTATTTTCATGAGAGTTTTGAAGAATGAGAGAGGATCTCATAGAAACCTATGAAATTCTAACAGGACTAGACAGGCTAGATGCAGGGAGGATGTTCCCGATGGCTGGGGAGTCCAGAACCAGGGGTCACAGTCTCAGGATACGGGGTCTGCCATTTAGAACCAAGATGAGGAGAAATTTCTTTACTCAGAGGGTGGTGAACCTGTGGAATTCTCTACCGCAGAAGGCAGTGGAGGCCAAGTCATTAAATATATTCAAGAAGGAGATAGATATATTTCTTAATGCCAATGGGATCAAGGGATATGGGGAGAAAGTGGGAACAGGGTACTGAATTAGACGATCAGCCATGATCTTTTTTGAATGGCGGAGCAGGCCCGAAGGGCCGAATGGCCTACTCCTGCTCCTCTTTTCTATGTTTCAATGTTTCATTCGGCTCAGCTGGTCTATGCCGGTGTTTATATTTCACACCCTACTTCATCTA